>NC_136065.1:1172138071-1172738071 GCF_964261635.1 Lissotriton helveticus | reverse complement strand
TTTACCAGTAGCTATGTTGTGTTTCAGAACTGCACACTCGTTTATAAAAGGACCTGGCTGTTTACAGTAATTGCATGTCCCTTTAACGGGAGCTGTAGGATGACTGGCTTGATTCGGACCCCTCTTCTGACTGTCTTGTGGGACAGACTGTGCAACTAATACTTTCATTTTCGTGTCTTTCATACGTCTCCTTTCGTGTTCCTGCTCTTCCCTGATTCTGTTCTGGTGATACTGGAGCATTTGAAGCATCTGTGACGGAGTATTAGCTTGCCAGGTACTTTCGACTTTCAAGACTCGATTTTTAACTTGTGGACTTGAATTCTCGACTAGTTTGGTAACAAAAAGATGAGGGTATGATTCACTACTTGTTTTCAGACCACTATTAATAATAAAACATTTTTCAAATCTAGAATAAAAATCACTAGTATCTTCGTCTTGTTTCTGTTTACAGGCTGAGATCGCATCCCAGTCTTCCTTTTTCGTGGCTAGTAATCTTGGCAAAACTTGTATTAATAACTCGGGCAATTCTTTAGCTTTATCCCCAAGACCGGTACCTGGTACTCGTGAATTATCTTCAGCTTCTAGAGCTGTCCAATCTATCTTTTTCTCTCCCACCTCCCATTCCTTTTCTTTGAGTTTTTCATATATGCCCGCGGGCAACAGGACCTTTAACATTTTAATGATATCAGGATACGTGTATTCTCCCATACGGAGCATGTCCTTTAATTCACGGTGGAACCCTGCTGGATCTTTATCGTGACAGGGAATTAACTTCTTCATCTCTAAGAGTTCCATCTTTGTGATGGGGGTGTAAACAAATACTCGCTCTAGACCACCACCCTCTTTCTTGACTGGATGTACTTCCCGTAACGGATTCTGTCTGTCTATGTAGAAGGATTTACTTTCTGGGGGTGAGACGTGAACAAAATGTGGATTCAGAAACGTTCGGTATTTGTGGCGCTGTTCTAGAATGACACTAATTAAATCAGTACCTAGACCTTTCCATCTGTACTGGAGTAACTCGTTCAATACATCATGTAGAGGACCTGGATCAGAATGCTGATCCTCATACAGGGAAATGAGATGCTGGATCATATACATACCCACCAGTCGTTGCTCGGCTGGGGGCAGTTTCAGGAACATTTGTGCCACTATTTCGTCTGGAAAAGTGGTAGAATCAGTAGTCCACCGGACTGCTGATCGGGCTAGTTCTTGTTCATGCATTGTACTGAGCTCGCTATAACCTATCCGTAACTTCAGAATGTGATCGGTAGCTTGGAATACTTGTTCAAGAGAACACTGTTCTGGTGCTGGAGGAGGAACAGTTTTCTTGTAATCTAGGCGTGAGTGTCGGTCGGAAAGTCTAGTTCTACCTACATACGCTATTCTGGAGGTACTCTCGTTGTCTACCTCTTCAGTAGAAGAGTCATTCTCTTTCTCGGTTGCTTGTTTTGCTTCTCGTTTCTCGTGTAACTTTATGATTTCCCTACGAATTTTCTTGTACATACTCTCTATACAATTTTGTGTCTTGTGTTTTCCCTCGGCTATATTGTCACTCCACCTGGTCAGGACTTTCATTTCTTCTTGATCTTTTTCTGGACAATCTTGCTCTCGTATTAAACAGTTAATTAAAAACCTTAAAAGCATGAGCTGAGTCTCGACCTTTCTCTGAACCATGGCTTCGTGAATACTTTCTGGATTCACTCCTGTACGGATAAAACGATATATTCTGTCTAGATGGTCTCTCATATCGGGCAGGGTGTCCAAATAGTCGGTCACCCGTCTTAAACGTAATGAATATATGACCATGGTACCATCGCCTGGAACTGGATCATAACGACATTCGGTAAGTGCTCGCTTGATATCTACGTATGTATTCACTTTTGGCGTACGCTGTAACGCTAGTTCATGTAGCGTCATACGTCTGTGTTGAGGCGGGGTACGAGGAGCATCTCCCCCCGCGGCTCCTAAACTAGAATCGTCGGTGTGTACTGTACGTGCTGGTAGAGTGACTGATAAAACGGGTACATGTACTGTGGACTGGGCCGGGGGTGCTGTAACAGGTGCTGTAACATTAACTGGACCCACGGGACCAGTGGCTGGAGGAACAGGAATTACATTATTTACGGGAGCAGGCGGACCAGGATTTGCATATTCGGGGACTGTGTCGTCCAAATAGGACGAGAGAAAAATATCAGCTGCAGTCGGTTTGTGACGTAGCTTAATCGGGACCAATGGCGGCGGGAAATTACAGGGTGCTTCCGGGGTTGCTTTTGGCAAGCCCTCGGCAAGAAGAGGATACATACCCTTAATAAGGGCATTTCTCTGTCTGTCTGACTGTTCTGCTCTAACTCGTTCACCTACTTCTATTAATTCCCTTTCTTGGGCTTTTTCTGAGGATTCTCTACTTAATTCTGTCTTTCTGAATTCTTTTTCGGTTCTTTTATGAGATTCTTTGCGCCATAACTCGATGGCATCTTTCTGGGACTGTCTGGCTTTCCTTTTCCATAATTCTTCTTCTACTCGCATGATGCACTCGACATCCCATGTACCTGATACGGGCCATCTATATTGCTGTTCTAATTCCTTGGTATAGTCCGCCCATAAGTCTAGATATATTATGGCATCTAAGCCATGCTTGTGATACATAAAATGTCCGGGACTGTCCCTAGGCGGGACAGGAACTGCTTCCTCGAGTAACCCTTTCCGGGTCTTTAACTGACGTAACTTGGAGAACAGAGGCATTCTAGACTTGAATCCGAACACAATACAATACACGATAAACACAGTAATGACTAGAAAAACAAATCACTCATACCACGACATTGAAAACACATTAAATAACATTTAGAATAACAGTTTGGACAGAATATTACCTGGTATACTGAAAGCAGAAAACATGAGTTTCTCGAGAACGGAACTTACTAGAATTACTAGATGCACTGCTAAAACAGTACGAAACATACCGGTCCCATAAAGAGACACGTCAGGACCCGTATCCACCTAGGTGAACACTTCGGACTGGATCTGTGTACCCAAACCCACTGGACCAGAGACAAATTAATTGACCCTGTCTAGATACTACCCCAGCAACGGTACTCACCGGGCAGCAAGAACGGAAGGCCTCGGACTAGACTGGACTGCTACGACGTCGGACTACGAACTTCGGACTTCAGTTACAGGTGGGCCTCCGGATACCTCGGACCTTGTACTCTCGGCTTGGGCTCTGGTCGGGACTCGCCGCGTTCCTCACCGCCTCGTCTGGATGCTGGACCGCAACCTCCGTCTCCTCCGTGGGCCTGAGGGATACTTGAAGCAGAAATATCTGCACGTGCACGGTATGGTTCCGTCACGGCTGCAGAGGGTCAGGGGGCCTGCGTGGCTTCGCCGGCGCGTGGGGAAAGGGCAAGTCCCTGTTCGGGCGCCATTATGTGGTAAATAAATAATTAATTACTGGTACTATTTTTGAATACAGTGAATAAAACAGATAGCTCAATAAATAAGAGACAGGATTCGAGGTATTCTGAGTCTGACAGGCTTTAATCATGCATAAGGGAAGGGACAGGAACGGGATAGCCTGCACGGAAATAGAAGGGATGGCAGCTGCCAGGGGAAGAAGTGGGGTGTGGGGTAGAGTGGGATACATCACATTAACAGTACATTGTATATATACTATAACAATTACATTACATTCAATACAGTAGGCGTAGCAGTAGGCGTAACTCGTAGCAGTCGCGAAAGATAAGGACAAAATGGGTGTAACAAGAAGGCGTGTACAGGGCGTATACATAGACATGTGGTATGAACGTCACAGAAGTGTCATAAATGGGGCGGAAACATGGAGGGGGCTACCTGAGCAGCTGGGACCTTTAACCTAGTGGTGCGCGCAAACGGGCAATGACGTGTTACCAGGAAGAACTGGGGGCTATGACTTCTGCGCTAGAAGAGGAGACTAAAGTCTGCGGTGTCAGGACGACATGTACCTATATCATATCTGGTATCTGGTGTTTGGAGTACATGTTGATAGAATCCAAAAGTTATCAGGGCAAAGGCTACTTGACACTAAGACTGGTGCATGCATTATTCTACATGTATTGCGTGTGCTAGGAATATTCTATGAATATTAATACAGTATTTCTCTTACATGGAGACAGAAAGGCTAGACCATAGCTGGAACTATTGATGCGATTCAGTAGCTTAGGAATGCAAAGAAGGAGGGCTGGACTGATAACTAGAAGCATAACATACTCTTGGCAGACAGGCAGGCAGAGCCAGGCCGGGCCGGGCACTGTGTGGCAGGAAGTAAGTGAAGGGTCAGGGATGCAGGTGGGGGCTGCATCGCTCCTCGGAGTGGGTTCAGGAGACTGGAGCTTGAATCTGATGTCCGGGCCCTTTTGAGGCCTAGGAACGGGGACAATTCAATGAATTAACGTGCACACTGTGAAACGTGGCAACATAGGCCTAATACTCGTTGCTTTCACGAGAACTGGAAACTGGCATACTAGAGTTGGACACAACTATGATTGCGTCTTTAATCGATCATAGGGGGATACATGCATATCGATCATGCACATATAACATAAGATGGGGAACACGTAGGCACATATAACATGGCAAAATTTACTTTTCCACACCTGGACTGAAAGCGTCAAGAAACGGAACCTTAAGATGGCCGCCGGTTTGGGCCGCGGTCAGCAGTTCAGTGTTTAACAATCAAGCGGAGTTCAGGTGGGGCGCGCGATGACAGAAGCCTGCGCACTTCACTGAAGGGTTCAAATTAATTCTAACGGGTCACACTTACCAATAACCCATATATCGTTTAGATAATCAATAATTCAGCCGGCAATGGAGAAAGTTCAATCGTTTATTCATCAAAGTCAAAAACCCTGACAGGGGAGCCCCGGTCTGCACAACCACCAAGGTGCGCAGAGGAGACTGCCAGCATATTCAAAGTACAGAGCATATATACCTTTCACACATTTAAGATGGCACCTTACAAGGAAAAACACAGTTTGTCAGTGGGCCAAGAGGAATACCCATATAAGGCACAATTGATTGCTAGTATTCTGAGCCTGGACTATTCCGGGGGGAGGTCAGCCGGGCGCCTCCTAGTCTATCTTGAACCGGGGAGGACAAGAACAGGCTTTGTGAGAATGTACGCATCCCGCAAGGAAGGCAGGTGCGACCTTGAGTTTCCCTTGAGCTACCAGTAGTCAGACATTGTATGCAGTTTGGCTGACGTCTAAGTTTCGGGTAAAAGGCATGATCACGTGATTTCAAGGAAACAGCCGTGGTGCATGGAGAAACGAAACAAGATGGTTTCTGTCGTGCCAATAGCACTGTTACAGAAAGAGTATCTACAGTTAACTGAATACATGCACTTCATTCTATTTACAAGTATACGTATACAAGGAATATATGTTGGATATATTAGGCCAATATATGGTTTCTTATAAATTCGATCCCCACAGACGGCCCTTTTGGCCTAATATGGCCAATATACTGGCTTCTATTCTACGAATACCCCCTCATCGATTTGCATAAGGTCATTCACTTCCTTTTTGATCATCTGTTTTTCTACTTTTATCTGTCGGGAAAATTGCAATGCTGATGTGATCCTGGTAGCACAGAACGAGCAACAGGCAGGCCTGCATTGGAGATACAGACAGCATGTAAAAATTACTCCAAATGCCCCTGCCAGTATCATAAAGATCTTCCAACCCCAGGTGGCTAAAAGACCCCAAAACCAACTACTAAGAGACCAGGTACCATTGTCAACATGGGCCTCACTAGCTAATCGGTGTAACTTCTGTATAGCCAGATGAATGGTGGGTGCTGAATCTGGAATAAACACACAACAAGAGCTGCCAATCACACGACAGGCTCCTCCCCTATCTGCGAGGATGACGTCAAGAACAATCCGGTTCTGAAGCGAAACAAGCCTCGTCGCAGCCAGCTCGACCGTGATATTAGTGAGTATTCCAGTGGTGGTCTGTACCACATTTTCAACTATCCTTGACAAACGTCTTATACAACGGCTATTGAATATGGGCCCCCAGAAGGGGGTAAGTCCTTTTGCAAAGTCTTTGAATTGCTGCAGGGAAGTATCTGTTTGATCAGTGGCATCCAGGTCATAACTCCTAATGTTCCGGCTCACTACTTCCTCTTTCTGTATCAACTGATGAGTTCTATGATAGTCAGGGGGTGCAATATATACAGGAGGATAAAGAAACGAAAGATAACAACTTCCTGCCCATCCCCGGGGAAGCCATGTGTAGGCTTTCCCACCACAAGCGAAGTAAAGGTCTGGCGGGGTGATCATAGGTGGGGTACTGTATACTTGTAGAGTGTAGGTGTAATTACATCTACTCTTGCCTACCTTAACATGGCCTCTACCCTGAATGCAGAACGGGGAGGTAGTATTAATGATAGGGATTGGAAGGGCTTTGTCATTCGTAACATTTCGGTCCTTAAAATGCTGAAATTACATTGTATCATTAAAGAGCTCAAAATCCTGCATTTCTTCCATTAGCCAGGAAATATTCTTGTACTCAGTATAGAGATTCATGCAGGCACTAGGGTCCAATGAGCCTTCCCCTTCATTCCCCGCTGAGTCAAATCCCTGATGTGTTTCTATGTACTTTAAAATGGCTTCATAATCCTTCTCAGTATACATTTGTGGTTCGGCCACATAATGTGAATACATCAAAGACAACAATTGAAACCATGCTTCACAACTGGCTAGATAGGACATTGGCAGGGAAATAAACAAGTCATGCTGGTGCATGACTGAAGGAAGTAGTCCACATACCCAACAGTTCGACTTATTGGTTGTGGAATGAGTCTGATGCAGCATTTCTATGAAGGCATTTTTCATATACGTTTCTCTATGTCTAGCCTTGTGAGGGGGTAAAGAGTGAAAGAGATGCTCTTCTGGAGCCGCAGTGGTGCCTAATAATTTCTGCACTGGATGTTGAAATTCTAAATACACAAATACACTCATCATAATAATTGTAATAATAATAATAAACACAACGAATGCCACCTTCACTCTGGTGGACCATCCGGAAAACAAATGCATATTATCCATATATCGTCGAGGGGCAAGTGGTCTCTCATCTTCCATTGCAAATCGGGCAAAAGGAAACATGCTCTCTAAAAGTTCAGATATAACTCGGTCCCTCTCTAAAAGTCCAAAACTATCTGTATCCACAAAACACCCACGCCACCAGAGGGGTTCTTCTCCCTGTGTCCGTTCAGAGTCTCACAGGCAGACTCTCGTATTTCACATCCATGGGTCAAAACAGCATACAATCTCCTTGGTTTTTGTAGAACGACCGCAGCCCCCAACTCAGTCTTTCTCGCTGAACAGAGCTATTTAGCACAGTGTTCCAAGCTCTCAACGCGTTCAGTCCAGTGTCTCGCTCAGTACTCCAGCAAATCTATCCAACGTTTCTGAACTCAAGTCTTTCCCTATTTCCTGACCGGAGAAGCTGGAGTACCGCGCTGTTTTCGGGGCCGCAGGTTGTACTTGCAGTAACCAGGTCGTTCCTGATCAGAAAACAACTCAGGGACACGGGCATTAGATACATCCGAATCTTGTGATGGACCCTCAATACTGGTCTCCGCTGATTGGGCCACCACTTTGTCGACTGGGGGCTCAGTTTCACTTGGCTGCCCCCTGTCTTGAGCTTCTGAAAAAGGAACAAAGCGTCAAAGCGATTCTCCTTCTTGTCTTGGAATTCCTTCGCTGTTTTGCAAATCAAAGGGCAAAGGAAGGGGGAGCCATTTCAAATGGCTCCCGTGGATCCAATGTTTCCGCCCGTGCACTTTCACAGCTGACCTGGTTACAAGGATGATCTGGTAGGGTTCAGACCATTTCGGCTCCAAACTTGATTTCCTCTGGTAGTTCCGTACTAGAACCCATTGGCCGGGCTCCAGTCGATGTCCAGGACCCTCTGGTAGCGGCCGCAATGTCTCGGATACCTGTTGATGAATAGAACGCAGATCTTTAGTTAAGGCATACAAGTAATCTGTCATCAAAGGATAATCAATGTCTCTAAACAACCTATGTCTAGGGACTCCCCACACGTTGGCAGGTCTGCCAAAAATTACTTCATATGGAGACAGCCCGGTTCTCGTGTGTGGAGTCGTTCTTAAGGATAATAATGCCAAAGGAAGTGCATCAGGCCATTTCATCCCAGTGCTCGCACATATCTTGGCCATTTTCATTTTTAATATGCCATTGTATTTTTCAACTAATCTTGCCGACTGGGGGTGTCTAGCTGCATGAAATTTCTGGCGAATCTGTAATCCGTTACATACACTTTGAACTAATGCTGAATTAAAAGGTGTCCCATTGTCTGACCATATAATTCGGGGCAAACAATATCTGGGGAAGTACTCTTTAATTAAAGCTTTAGCAGTTGCCACCGCCGTGGCTTCCTTGGTGGGGTAGGCTTCGACCCATTTACTGAAAGCACAAACCACCACCAATACATATTTTAAGTTGTTCACTCTCTCCATTTGGATATAATCAATCTGAATAACTTCAAAAGGTAAGGAGAGTGGTGCAAAATTTCCACTTAGAACAGACTCTATGCCCCCTGAATTATAGCGTAAGCACACGGGGCAATATTTAACCACATGCGCTGCTGTTTTGGAAATATTTGGGTTGTTCCAGACGGGGTCTAATACAGCACAAATACCTTTTGCTCCTATGTGTGCCGGGCCGTGGGCCATGGTCACTACTGCATACACCAATGCATTAGTAAGTAACCAACGCTGCCTTTCAGTTTGCGCTACATTTGATAATGGCCACTTTCTCTGGTAGTGTCAAAGCTAACAACAAACGATCAATTAAAGGACCATGTTGAATCTTTTGGCCATGTGTGGTAAAGAAACCCCTCTCCCTCCATAACCTCCCAAAACTATGGGCAATGCCGAAGGCGTATTGGCTATCCGTGTAAATGTTTACTCTCAATCCTTCGCTAAGTTCGCACGCCCGTAACAAAGCTATTAGTTCAGCTGCCTGGGCTGAGTGGTGTGAAATCCTAGCAGTTTCTACTACCGTCTTCAAAGTCGTAATAGCATATGCAGCTGTTGCAGTACCGTCTGGTAACTTAAAACAGGAACCATCAACATACAATTCTCCTTGGGGTTCTGGTAAAGGAGTGTCTGTGAGATCTACACGGCCTTTTGTCTCTTCCTCAGTCTTAAATACACAATCATGGGTATCGTTCTTTGTATCACTAGAAGGGAGAGGTAATAGTGTTGCTGGATTCAGTGTGGCGCATCTTTTGATAGTAATGTGGGGTGCAAACAATGTCAATTCGTATCCTGTCAAGCGGGCACTTGTAAGGTGCTGGGTTTTGGTTTTATTTAACAAAATATCCACAGCATGTGGTACCATTACTGTAAGGTCAGTGTTCAAGACTATCCCCTCTGACTGTCGGATGGCCACTGCTACCGCCGCCGTGGCCCTCAGACAACTGGGAAGGGCTCGTGCTACTATGTACAGTACTGATGAAAAGAAAGCACAGGGTCTTTGTTTTCCCCTAAAATCCTGAGTTAACACTGAAAGGGAACAACCGTCTACCTCGTGCACGTAAAGTGAAAAAGCCTTCCGGTAATCTGGGGTACCTAGGACAGGTGCAGAACACAAAGCAGATTTCAAAGAGTCAAAGGCTTCTTGACATTCATCCGTCCAGGGTAGGGGTTCATGCACATCTTTGGTAGTCAAGTGCAACAAGGGTTTAGAGATGAGAGAATAGTTAGGAATCCATTGGCGACAGTAAGAGGTTATGCCAAGCAAGGCACGAACATCACGTTGAGTACGAGGTACAGACATATTAGTAATTACAGATATCCGTTCTGGTGTTAGTCGTCTCCCCGCTTTTGACAGTAAGTGGCCAAGGTAGGTCACTTCCTGTCGACAATATTGAAATTTGGAAAGGGAGACCTTATTTCCGTGTTCAGCCAAATGGTGTAACAATTTTACAGTAGCATCTCGGCACCCATCCTCCGTGTCAGAGGCCACCAAAATGTCATCAGCATACTGAATAATCGTACTGCCGGCGGGCAAAACTAGTTCATCCAATACTGCTTTCAAGGCCTGGCTATATATACTCGGACTTTCAGTATAGCCTTGGGGTGCGCGCGTAAATCTAAAGCTGCGGCCTCCTAATGAGAATCCGAAAATATGTCTGCTATCAGGATGAATAGGAATGCTAAAGAAAGCATTTTTTAAATCGATGACAGAAAAATATCGAGCAGTAGGGGGGATCATGGTTAGAATCGTTGTGATATCCGTTACCACTGGGTATTGTGGGACCACTATTTTATTAACTGCTCGAAGATCAATCACAAAACGATATGCAGAATTATAATCTGGGGCGCCATTAATTGGAGTTTTCTTCAAAATTGGCAAAATGGGACTGTTACAAATGTTTGCCGCTGTTTCTTCCACCACTCCCTTGTCAACCAAATCATGAATGATATGGAGCAGTGCTTGTTCACCCTCTGGTGATATTTTATACTGTGGAATGCGTGGCATTTTAGCATTTGGTTTTATGGTTATTGACACAGGGTCTATTCTTAACAGACCTACGTCAGTATCCCCTTTTGCCCACAAGGTTGGGGGAATAGTAGCGAATTCAGGAGGTAAGGGTTAGTTTTTAGCAAAATACTGAGCCATCCCTACAGGTGGCGGCTGCATAGTAAGGTAAACACCATCGGGTGAGCAATACATCCGTGCATGCAGTTTCTTTAGAATATCCAGACCTAACAAATTCTCTCCACAATTAGAAGTGTGCAAGTTGACTAAAAACTCCCTTTTCCGCCTGGTGTCCCATCATGCACCCTATTCACCCTAACACCAACCAGGCAAGCCGATTTTTCCTACTTCAAGCACAGATCCTGTTATACCTCCTCTTGCCTATTTTTCTCTTTGTTGTACTGGCACATGCAAAGAAAATAATGGCCAGCCATCGTGTATCTTACGGGTTTCCGTCCCGTTCGATATTTTCCCTTAGACCAGAACGGAGTCAGTTAAGCTGGTTGGCTCGCCAAAACCCCCCCTCTCCAACTCTGTCACAGAACGAGCAGCTCTCGCTCGTCAAGGATCTCTCAGCTTGCGGGGGCAGCCACGGGTTGGGCGAACAATCAAGGGAAAACCTGATCAAGCACACGAGACAGCCATGAAGAAGAATAGTTAACTACAGCCCATTCTCCTTCCTCCCAGCTGCACACATATACCATTGTGAGACATCACGCCCTTGTGTAAGAAGTAAAGAACGCACAATGCCTCGTCCTCTTTACCTTTCCGACAGAAACGACCCTGTAACAATGCCTCGATTCTCTGTCCCCAGACACTAGTAACTCTGTAACTTGTCACCACAATCACTCCAATGCATATGTTTGTCTATGTGTAAATGTAAATCCAAGTTATTCTTTAAACGAGAACAAGCATGCTATGTCTTCCGTATGATTACATCATGAATGATTGAATCAAGTCCGGGGGAACTCCTTCTTTCGATTGTACTCATAATGTATATAAGTGCTGTTATGTTCCAAGTAAAGCAGACTACTCCTGAACCCGCTTGGTGAAGGAGCTCTCCCTTAACTCGAGTTCTGGAATAAAACCCTTTTCAACTCTAAGACCACGGACTCTGCTCCTCATTTTATGTATTACCATTTCTTGGGTAATTATAGAAATTCCGACAGCGTATAGAATTAGTTTTTTATTTACCACATTAATTGGCGCCTGAACAGGGACGCTCTCTCTTCCCTACGCGCCGGCGATGTAAGTCGGGTCCTTGTCCCTTCCATACTTTCGACGGACTTCAAGTGCACAACAGCGGGGTGTTCCCGCTAACTCCCTCGAGACGAGGAGGAGACAGACTGCGACTGATCATCCACACGAGGCGGTGAAGAAGATAGCGGAGCGTCCCAACCCAGAGCCCGACCAGTGAGAACGCCGAGTCCGAGGTCTTTGGAGCCCCGATATTCCTGCGCAAGCATCAAGAGTCCGATGACCAGGTCTTCACGTTTTGCTTCTTGGTTAGTACCACTGGGAAAGTATAAAGACGGGTTCCATTTTTGGAAAACGGTAAAGACGTGTCTCATTCGTGAGACCGGTACGGTTGCACTATATTTTAGTGTATAAAGTGTTTGTTTTTGTATATTCCAAGTCTTTTTTTAACCGTAATTAGTTGAGTTTAAGAATGCCTCTGTTTTCCAAATTACGCACGATCAGCACCATAAAGAATCTATTAGAGAAACCAGTTAAAATCCTGCCTAGAGATACACCTGGACATTTCATGTGTAACAAACATGGATTGAGTGCCATATTATTCTTAGACCTTTGGGTAGACTATACCGAAAATTTAGAAATGGTGCATAGATGGCCCGCCGCAGGTACCTGGGACATAGAATGTATTATGAGAGTAGAAGAAGAGTTATGGAAACGAAAGGCGAGGCCCTCACAGACAGAAGCCATTGAGTTATGGCGTAAGGAAGCACATAGGAGGGCCCAGAAAGAACTAGGGAAAGTCGAGAAAAGTAAGAGAATGTCGGAACAGGCTAAAGAAAAACAATTACAGGAAGAAGGTGAGAAGGTTTTAGCTGAACAGGCAGATAGAGAAAGAAGCGCCCTTGTTACTGGCATTTATCCCGTTTTGTCAGAAGAAATTATAGAAGAACATCCCAAATCCCCAGTGAAAGTAACTCCCACTGTTCCCGACAATTTTCTCCCTGCCTATCTGTTGGAACCACCCCCCGCTTATGTTAACATGCCTAGAACACGCCCGTCTACACGTGCTCCTGAACTAGTAGCCGGTGGTTCCACCTCTGATTTAGGAGTGACCGGGAACGGGGCTGAGGATAAGGACGATGTCCCGCCTCTTGAGTGTCCTTACGACCCCGAACCCGGTAGTGGCCCAATGGCCACGATATCAGAGAGATTAAGACAAGCTCTGGGTCAACTCCAGAAGGTCCCTGATATAACGAAGCATTTGGATGGAGTTTATGAGTTCATACGAACAGGTGAAGGTCCGGATACTCTGGTCCAGGTCATGAAAAATAGAAAAGTTCCCATCAGAGGACTGCTCCTGCGGTTCATCATAAATTGTCTGATCCGGGAACTAGACCCGGGTAATGGAAGCGTAGACTCTGAGTTAATAGACCTTAGTGATCAGGTACACAGGGGAGCACACGATCTGGGACATCAGATCGACAAAATAACTAAAAGACTGGTTAAGAAAATTGTCACCATCCACTCTGAGAAAGTCACACAGGAGGACGACTCAGAGGAAAATGAGGGTCCGACACTAGGTAGAATGAATTTCCTGGGTGTAGCGCGACATTGTCCCGGCTCCAAGTGGCGAACCCCGCGAGTATCGCGGAAAGTTAAAAGATTGGATCCTTCTTCAGAAGACCTTTTTCAGTCCACAGAAAGAGCCCTAGATGAATGAATGGACAGTGAGCCTCCCCTTACTCAACAAGAAAAGGAATTGGCCCGGTCTGCCACCCATTGGATATCGCAGCACCAGGTATACGGCCCAGATATAGTAGCACAAATGTTTCTGGCTCTTCCCCGAGCAGAACAACGACTAGCAGGTATTTATATGATCCAACACCTGGCTACCTTATACGAGAATAACTTCCACCGATCAGATAAGCTATACAAACTGCTACAAGAAGTAGTGACAGAAAGATGGAGGTCTCGGGGACCGGAATTGATCAATACCATTCTGGACCTGCGCCTCCGTTACCTCCAACTTACCTTAGCTTCATCAGACCATGAACCTTACAGTATAGGCCAATACCCCTTACGAGAAGTCCACCCCATACCCCAGCCAGATGGTACACTGCAACGAATACATGTGTATACTCCCCTTACCAAGTTAGAAATATTGGAAATGAAAAAGATGGTGCCCTCTCACGAAAAAGATCCCAGAGGATTTCATAGAGAGTTGAAGGATATCCTCCAAATGGGTAGTTTTACATATCCAGATATAATCATACTACTTAAAGTAATTCTACCTACAGGCATATTTGATAAATTGAAGGAAAAGGACTGGGAGGTGGGTGGTAAAAAGATTACGTGGACTGCCCTAGAAAAAGAAGAGACAGACCGAAAACCAGGTGAAGGCCTAGGTGAATGTGCAAAGGAATTACCCAGTCTCCTCATACAGGTCTTGCCTCTGTTATTGACAACAAAAAAGGAAGATTGGGATGCCATTTCTGCCTGTAAACAAAAGCCAGACGAGGATACGGGTGATTATTACACCAGATTGGAGAAATGTTTCTCTATAAATAGTGGACTCGCACATAGTAGCGAGGCATATCCTCATCTTTTTGTGTCCAAATTGGTGGACAACGCCCTACCCCCCATCAGAAATAGAGTGTTAAAGATTGAGAGTACCTGGCAAGCAAATAGTCCTTCACAAATGTTACAAATGTTACAGTACCACCACAACAGAATAAGGGAAGAACAGGAACAAGAAAAGAAACGAGTAAAAGACACAAAAATGAAGGTACTGGTTGCACAGACGGCACCAGTAAACACGGGCCCCAAAGGTAATGTGGGGGCCAATAAAGGTACTTGCAACTACTGCAAGCAACCAGGCCATTTTGTGAGGGAATGCCCAGTCCTGAAACATAACATAGCGACAGGAAAGACAAAAGAACGCCCTCACACTCCCAGACCAGGTAACACTCAGCAGCCTCAGACCATTACCCCTCCACAGGTTCAGACGCCTGCTGCGGCTGCCACACAGATGTACCAGTACGCACAGTCAGATTACCCCGAGTTTGAACGATATGCATGAGACAGCCTAGAGAGAGAAAGTGACTTGCCCCTTATCCCAGTTCCAGTGGATCAGAAAGGTCCATATGTACAAGCTCCCTTACTGGGACAAGACAGAAAATTCCTCATAGACACGGGGGCGAGTAGGACTACCATAAGTCATAAGGAAGTCCCAGAGGTTCCTCTCTCTGGCTCACATAATATATCTCTGGGCTTTTCAGGAAAACCGATTATAAACAAAGTGTCTGAACAAGTCTCGTTAGGAGTAGGTCCTCTGACACGTACTACCGATCTAGTCCTTACGGAAACGTGCCCAGAGAATTTACTAGGAATCAAGACACTCAAAGAACTAGGAGCAGTAATATGCTGTTCACCGGAAGGAGTAAAATTGTTTCTACGAGATTTCAAAGGACATTTCACAGTCAAAGAATTCGACCCCAGACTAAATGACATCCCACAACATTTGTGGGCAAAAAGCTCGACTGATGTCGGATACATGGACATCACCCCACATCAAGTCACACTCAAGGAGGGTGTAGTCCTACCCCGTATACGACAATATAAGATTCCACCTGAGGCTGAACAAGCCTTAGTCAAGATAATCCAAGAACTCATAGAACATGGAGTGGTGATAGAGACGGATTCAAATGTTTGCAATTCTCCAGTTCTTCCAGTCCTCAAAAGGACTGACCCTCAGGCACCCCCGGTCTACCGACTGGAGGTTGATCTTCGAGAACTGAACAAATGTGTGATCCCACAATATCCAGTGGTCCCAGATATTTCCTCACTACTGACTGCCATAGACCCCGAAGCTGCATTTTTCACAGTCATCGACTTGAAGAATGCGTTTTCAGCATTCCTATACATCCCGACAGTCAATATCTATTCGGATTCAGTTTAAAAGGACGCAGTTTCAGGTTCACTAGAGCTCCCCAAGGCTATACAGAAAGTCCAAGCATCTACAGCCAAGCACTAAAAAGACAACTTGACAGTATCAATATACCTACCAACACAGCATTAATACAGTATGTAGATGACATTCTCATCACAGCAAGGACAGAACCAGACTGTGAAAAAGCATCTCTCACAGTTCTACACTTCCTGACAGACAAAGGTCACAAGGTGTCTCCCTCAAAATTGCAGCTCTGCGCACAGCAAGTGGCTTACTTAGGACATTTGCTGTCCAAGGAGGGTAGGCAACTGACACAATAACGAATCCAATTGATCTCGACAATTTCACAGCCAAAGTCACAAAAAGAAGTGCGTGCATTCATTGATCTCACTTCATATTCCAGACAAGGGATCCCTCAGTATGCCCACATAGTTAAGCCACTCATACAGTTAACTACAGTGGAAGCAGCCACTCATACAACTCTCCCTTGGACATCAGAACACTCCAAAGCATTTGAAGCTCTGAAACTAGCTCTGTGTCAAGCACCAGTTTTGGCCACCCCGAATTACAGCAAGCATTATTCCCTGTTCGTGACAGAACGTGACGGAACAGCACTATCTGTCCTCACACAAGACCAAGCAGGAAGAAATAGACCCTGTGCTTATTTCTCTAGCACATTGGACCCCGTAGCACAAGCTTTGCCTGCATGTCTGAAATCCGTTGCGGCTACAGCCCTGGCCATAAGACAAAGCGATTCAATAGTGTTAGGACATCCCCTGATAGTACAAGTGCCACATGCCGTGGAAATCCTTCTAAACAGAACACAGACTCAACACCTGACTGTAGCAAGACTGACAGGATACGAACTAACGCTCTTTCAGCCACACATAGAGATCAGACGGTGCAACATATTGAACCCCGCTACCCTTTTGCCCTCAATCTCAGATGACACGACACAACATGACTGTGTGGAGATGATCGATGTAGTGACAAAACCAAGACAAGACCTAACAGATGTTGCACTCCCAGATCCTGATGTAACACTTTATGTGGATGGATCGTGCATGAGGACAAGCGCTGGAGAGTTAGTGGCAGCCTATGCCGTAACAACGGACTGTAAAATTATAGAGACCCAAAGAATAGACATCCTGTCAGCCCAAGCAGCAGAGCTCATCGCCCTGACACAGGCCTGCATATGGGCAAAACAATTGAAAGTGAACATCTACACCGATTCCCAATATGCATTTGGTGTAGTTCATAATTTTGGAGTGTTGTGGCGAGAAAGAGGTTTTCTTACCTCACATGGGGCCAAAATACAACAAGGTCCCCTGATTCAAGCCTTACTAGATGCCATACACCTGCCTACAGCCATAGCTATTCTGAAGTGCAAAGCACATACCAAAGCTACAGACACTATATCTAAAGGAAATGACTTAGCGGACCGGACTGCTAAACAGACAGCCCAGAATCCAGCGAATACCACAGACTCTCAGTTACCCACACAGACTGTCACTATGATAGTGAGGGACCCCTTGAAAGATGTGCAAGACATACAGACACATGCCACCGCAGATGAAATAAAGAAATGGACTGAACAAGGAGGGGTCCAGACTGATCAGGGTTGGATGACCAAAAACCGAACAGTGTGGTTTCTCCCTGACTCCATGGTCCAAGTCATAATTGACACAGTCCATAGCCCCGCCCACCTAGGCGAGAAAGGTATGCTGGATAGTTTACGGAACATCTGGTTTAACAAACACCTAAGAGCTGCAGCCAAACAAAAAGTAAAAACTTGTATGATATGTTGCCAATTTAACCCTGGTAAAGGAGTACCAGTAGAACAGGGTGGATTCCAGCCTCCTGATCATCCTTTCGAAGTCCTCCAAATGGATTATATCCAGATGGACAGATGTAGAGGGTACAAATATGTACTGGATGGTAGTGTGTACACTGACACGATGGACTGAAGCATACCCCGTCCCAGACTATGGTGCCCAGACAACCGCTAAGCAACTAGTGAGAGAATTCTTCCCCAGGTATGGGTTACCAAGGGTCATCTATTCAGACAATGGACAGCCTTTCTCTTCCAAACTAATGGAGGCTGTTTCTCTACTACTGGGATATTCCTGGAGATTTCATTGTGTCCGACACCCTCAAGCAGCGGGCCTGGTAGAGCGACACAACCAGACCTTGAAAACAAAACTAGCCAAAGTATGTGCAGAAAAAGGGATAGACTGGGTCACTGCCCTCCCCGTCGCTCTCTTTTACATGCGGATGGTGGCACATTCCCGGACGGGACTGTCCCCTTTCGAAATAACATTCGGGAGACCTCCTAACATCTGGGGTGTCCCTTCTCCTAGGAAACTGACTGAAATTGATTCTAACATGTTGACAGATTACCTGGCTTCCTTGATGTCTGCACTCCAATCTTGTCGTTCACAGGTTGCAGCAGCTTTTCCAGACCACACCACGCCTGAGGAACACTCCATAAAGCCCGGAGATTGGATACTTGTACGGAACTTCGATCGTACCAGCCCCCTGGAGAAAAGGTGGACGGCTCCGAAATTAGTACTCTTGACCACGAGGACGGCCGTCAAAGTAGGACGCAAGGGATGGCTCCACGCTAGTCACTGCAGAAAATGTTTGGGACCAACACCAACAGACACTGTGCCCTGTTCAACGGCTATAAACGCCCCGGATATAATTTCCCCACTTCCAGAACTCACTCCTCAACAGGAATACAGATCGCGGCTGCGATCTCACCAAAAATAGACTAAAGACATTACACCTGATCGTAACGCACCGGTAGCTAATTAAGCCCAGGAACAAGCTCTTGGTGAAGCGGCTGCTGGGAGACGTTTTGATCTCGTGTACAGAGACATTTTGATATTAAATTCATAGACAATATGAGGAGAAATGACATGATGCGCAAATGGAAAAAGACTAACTATGTAAAATTACTGCATAGCAGGTTCTCGATTTTCCTACTGATAATGTTACTTGTTTGCTGTGTAGCAGCTTGTCTGGGTTGGATCTTATGTACAGTTTTCCCTCCGCATTCTTCCACACTTGTAAAGAATACCACTATGCATTCTCATGTTGATCTTCCCCCACACCTCGAGGACAGAAGAAAGGAGTTTATAAATAATACCTTCATTTCCACCCTCCATAAACACCAACTCATAGTCAACAAGACAAACTGTTGGGTTTGTGGCTTGATGCCACATTCCGTACATAAGGGAATGCCCTTTTTCTCTCTCCCGTTCGGTTATTCAGGGTCCACCTATGCATTAGCCATGATATTTTCTGCCTCAGTCAGAAACATCCCCCCGACAAAATTGAAAAACGAGAGTAATTGGAACGAAGTAAAGACTAAAATAGTAAAGGCTGTTTCTAAAATGGTGGATCTTACTGTAACCTGGGGGAGGGCCGAAGATCACGAAAATATCAGTTACTCTCAGTTCCATGACATTGCTTCCTTTAGGGAAATGTTTTCCGCCGATCAAAGACGGACAGATCAAGGAGGTTGGGTAGTACCGCAAAACGGCCGGTTTTGCATAAGGGGGAAAGGAAAAGGGGAAGTAATGGGGAACAGCGAGTGTGAGAGGACATATACACTACCCGCTCCCGATTTTCCGACCATAGTAACTGCTCCAAACACCTATTTCATCTGTGGACCCCATGCGCGCACTTGGTTGCCTCAAGGCTGGTCTGGAAAGTGCTACATCGCATTCCTTTTACCACCCACTTACACCGCCCCTGCCGATTACCACCTGATTGACCCTCTGACCCAAGTTAGAAGACAGCGAAGGGGGGTCATAGATGCAGAAGATACTGCAGGACAAGAAGCTGGAGACTTCTTTAAAGGTTTTCTCCCTTTCTGGGGACCTATGGCAAATAGTCGCCACATCCGGCAACTAACCCGTGTAGTTCAGGCCGCCATAGACGAAACAGCTGGCGCCTTAAATAACATTACAGCTGAGGTAGCTGCAGACAGGCTCATGACACTGCAGCACCGTATAGTTTTAGATGTCCTGTTAGCCGACCGTGGTGGTGTGTGTAAGGTAATAGGGTCCAGTTGTTGTGTATTTATTCCAGACAACGCCCCATCAGTTTATTCTGCTATCTCCCGCCTCCATGTGCTATCCGATAAGTTGGATATGGACACCGGCACATGGTCCCTGACCGGCTGGTTGTGGGACCTCCTGTCCACCTGGGGGGGGAAGGCATTAACAGTCCTGGGCCTCGTTTTAGCCACTATTTTCACCTGCTGCCTCTGTGTCCAGTGTGGCCCTGCTCTTTGTGGACTGTGTGCCACTTCCTGTACTCCTCGTCCACGAAACAGAGGAAAGAAAAATGAAAAGATCATGTTGCAAGAACAAGTATACGACCTAATGAATATAGAAATTGATTAAGAATTTCTGTAATAGGGTTTCTATGGGACAAGGAGGGAATGTGGAAGTTGACTAAAAACTCCCTTTTCAGCCTGGTGTCCCATCATGCACCCTATTCACCCTAACACCGACCAGGCAAGCCGATTTTTCCTACTTCAAGCACAGATCCTGTTATACCCCCTCTTGCCTATTTTTCTCTTCGTTGTACTGGCACATGCAAAGAAAATAATGGCCAGCCATCGTGTATCTTACGGGTTTCCGTCCCGTTCGATATTTTCCCTTAGACCAGAACGGAGTCAGTTAAGCTGGTTGGCTCGCCAAAACCCCCCCTCTCCAACTCTGTCACAGAACGAGCAGCTCTCGCTCGTCAATGATCTCTCAGCTTGCGGGGGCAGCCACGGGTTGGGCGAACAATCAAGGGAAAACCTGATCAAGCACACGAGACAGCCATGAAGAAGAATAGTTAACTACAGCCCATTCTCCTTCCTCCCAGCTGCACACATATACCATTGTGAGACATCACCGCCCTTGTGTAAGAAGTAAAGAACGCACAATGCCTCGTCCTCTTTACCTTTCCGACAGAAACGACCCTGTAACAATGCCTCGATTCTCTGTCCCCAGACACTAGTAACTCTGTAACTTGTCACCACAATCACTCCAATGCATATGTTTGTCTATGTGTAAATGTAAATCCAAGTTATTCTTTAAACGAGAACAAGCATGCTATGTCTTCTGTATGATTACATCATGAATGATTGAATAAAGTCCGGGGGAACTCCTTCTTTCGATTGTACTCATAATGTATATAAGTGCTGTTATGTTCCAAGTAAAGCAGACTACTCCTGAACCCGCTTGGTGAAGGAGCTCTCCCTTAACTCGAGTTCTGGAATAAAACCCTTTTCAACTCGAAGACCACGGACTCTGCTCCTCATTTTATCTATTACCATTTCTTGGGTAATTATAGAAATTCCGACAGCGTAAATAATTAGTTTTTTATTTACCACAGAAGTATGGAGAAATGGGGTATGTACAGAAATAGGACCAATCGTAAAAGGCAGAGGTTTTGAAACGGGGCTGACTACCGGTATTCCAGAGAATCCGACTGATAAATTATTTTGGCCAGACAGAGCTGCCCCTGGGACCAGAGCCTGGGCGACTGAACTACTCATCGCCCCAGTATCCACTAAAAACTTTCCCGCTGTACCCAATAGTTCTTTTACATAGGGTCCCTCTTGGTCCACTGGTACTGTAATACGGCCCCCGCTCTGTCCTTGGCTGTCTCATGCGTACTCCTGATCCTCGTATCTGTCATTATGATAGCTTTCATTGTAATATTGTCTATTCTGGGGGTCATCAAAATAATTCTTACGAGAACTCTCATGTTGTACTTCCTCCCTCCTCATACTATTTCGATCTATATTTCCCCTACCTCTACCCTGACCCCGACTGGGTCCGTTTTGACCTTGCAGGAGAGGGTAATCTATTCTCCAATGTCCCTCCTCTTTACAATACGAACATTGGTTGATCCCGATATTCGGCGGACCTCCTCTGCCCCTCCCTGCTGGCTGTCCCCTTTGGTACGAGCCCCGCACTCCTCTTCCTGTCGGCTGACCTCTGCTAACTTGTTGCAATAATACCCTTGTCTTTAAATCCTTAGTTTTCTTTTCCAATCTATCCTTGCTCTCATTCTCGCGATGCTCATAATATTGGGCCATACTAAGAATGACAGACGGTGCAGCTGTGGTCCACGTACTTTCAGATGACTGAAGGCGGGACATAACCTCCAGGAGTAGATTTGTCACAAACCTATTTACAAATAATCGAATCCCACCTTCTGTAGACAGATCCTGTCCACTAAAATCTATAAATACTTTCTCGAATCGGGTAAAGAAGTCCGATACACTTTCGTCCTTCTTTTGTCTACATGCTGTTAGTTTGTCCCAATCTACCTTCCTCGGAGGTAACAATGTTTTCATATATGTAACAATTTTTTCAGGTACGGCTAATATTTCATCCCGGGGCTTTTCTCCGGGTTTCCGTTCTTTGTCCCAATCCTTTAATTGGGTCCACGTACCTCCCAGCTCGGGAATATGGTCAGTATCATGAATCTGCCTCCAGATATCAACCGGGATTAGGAGACCAAAAAACAGTTCAATATCAGCTATCGTCATGATAGCAGAATTGGCAGCTTCAGTTAATTCTTTGTAATAAGCTGTTGGGTTCTTACGAGCCCAAGCAGCAGAGCTCATCGCCCTGACACAGGCCTGCATATGGGCAAAACAATTGAAAGTGAACATCTACACCGATTCCCAATATGCATTTGGTGTAGTTCATAATTTTGGAGTGTTGTGGCGAGAAAGAGGTTTTCTTACCTCACATGGGGCCAAAATACAACATGGTCCCCTGATTCAAGCCTTACTAGATGCCATACACCTGCCTACAGCCATAGCTATTCTGAAGTGCAAAGCACATACCAAAGCTACAGACACTATATCTAAAGGAAATGACTTAGCGGACCGGACTGCTAAACAGACAGCCCAGAATCCAGCGAATACCACAGACTCTCAGTTACCCACACAGACTGTCACTATGATAGTGAGGGACCCCTTGAAAGATGTGCAAGACATACAGACACATGCCACCGCAGATGAAATAAAGAAATGGACTGAACAAGGAGGGGTCCAGACTGATCAGGGTTGGATGACCAAAAACCGAACAGTGTGGTTTCTCCCTGACTCCATGGTCCAAGTCATAATTGACACAGTCCATAGCCCCGCCCACCTAGGCGAGAAAGGTATGCTGGATAGTTTACGGAACATCTGGTTTAACAAACACCTAAGAGCTGCAGCCAAACAAAAAGTAAAAACTTGTATGATATGTTGCCAATTTAACCCTGGTAAAGGAGTACCAGTAGAACAGGGTGGATTCCAGCCTCCTGATCATCCTTTCGAAGTCCTCCAAATGGATTATATCCAGATGGACAGATGTAGAGGGTACAAATATGTACTGGATGGTAGTGTGTACACTGACACGATGGACTGAAGCATACCCCGTCCCAGACTATGGTGCCCAGACAACCGCTAAGCAACTAGTGAGAGAATTCTTCCCCAGGTATGGGTTACCAAGGGTCATCTATTCAGACAATGGACAGCCTTTCTCTTCCAAACTAATGGAGGCTGTTTCTCTACTACTGGGATATTCCTGGAGATTTCATTGTGTCCGACACCCTCAAGCAGCGGGCCTGGTAGAGCGACACAACCAGACCTTGAAAACAAAACTAGCCAAAGTATGTGCAGAAAAAGGGATAGACTGGGTCACTGCCCTCCCCGTCGCTCTCTTTTACATGCGGATGGTGGCACATTCCCGGACGGGACTGTCCCCTTTCGAAATAACATTCGGGAGACCTCCTAACATCTGGGGTGTCCCTTCTCCTAGGAAACTGACTGAAATTGATTCTAACATGTTGACAGATTACCTGGCTTCCTTGATGTCTGCACTCCAATCTTGTCGTTCACAGGTTGCAGCAGCTTTTCCAGACCACACCACGCCTGAGGAACACTCCATAAAGCCCGGAGATTGGATACTTGTACGGAACTTCGATCGTACCAGCCCCCTGGAGAAAAGGTGGACGGCTCCGAAATTAGTACTCTTGACCACGAGGACGGCCGTCAAAGTAGGACGCAAGGGATGGCTCCACGCTAGTCACTGCAGAAAATGTTTGGGACCAACACCAACAGACACTGTGCCCTGTTCAACGGCTATAAACGCCCCGGATATAATTTCCCCACTTCCAGAACTCACTCCTCAACAGGAATACAGATCGCGGCTGCGATCTCACCAAAAATAGACTAAAGACATTACACCTGATCGTAACGCACCGGTAGCTAATTAAGCCCAGGAACAAGCTCTTGGTGAAGCGGCTGCTGGGAGACGTTTTGATCTCGTGTACAGAGACATTTTGATATTAAATTCATAGACAATATGAGGAGAAATGACATGATGCGCAAATGGAAAAAGACTAACTATGTAAAATTACTGCATAGCAGGTTCTCGATTTTCCTACTGATAATGTTACTTGTTTGCTGTGTAGCAGCTTGTCTGGGTTGGATCTTATGTACAGTTTTCCCTCCGCATTCTTCCACACTTGTAAAGAATACCACTATGCATTCTCATGTTGATCTTCCCCCACACCTCGAGGACAGAAGAAAGGAGTTTATAAATAATACCTTCATTTCCACCCTCCATAAACACCAACTCATAGTCAACAAGACAAACTGTTGGGTTTGTGGCTTGATGCCACATTCCGTACATAAGGGAATGCCCTTTTTCTCTCTCCCGTTCGGTTATTCAGGGTCCACCTATGCATTAGCCATGATATTTTCTGCCTCAGTCAGAAACATCCCCCCGACAAAATTGAAAAACGAGAGTAATTGGAACGAAGTAAAGACTAAAATAGTAAAGGCTGTTTCTAAAATGGTGGATCTTACTGTAACCTGGGGGAGGGCCGAAGATCACGAAAATATCAGTTACTCTCAGTTCCATGACATTGCTTCCTTTAGGGAAATGTTTTCCGCCGATCAAAGACGGACAGATCAAGGAGGTTGGGTAGTACCGCAAAACGGCCGGTTTTGCATAAGGGGGAAAGGAAAAGGGGAAGTAATGGGGAACAGCGAGTGTGAGAGGACATATACACTACCCGCTCCCGATTTTCCGACCATAGTAACTGCTCCAAACACCTATTTCATCTGTGGACCCCATGCGCGCACTTGGTTGCCTCAAGGCTGGTCTGGAAAGTGCTACATCGCATTCCTTTTACCACCGACTTACACCGCCCCTGCCGATTACCACCTGATTGACCCTCTGACCCAAGTTAGAAGACAGCGAAGGGGGGTCATAGATGCAGAAGATACTGCAGGACAAGAAGCTGGAGACTTCTTTAAAGGTTTTCTCCCTTTCTGGGGACCTATGGCAAATAGTCGCCACATCCGGCAACTAACCCGTGTAGTTCAGGCCGCCATAGACGAAACAGCTGGCGCCTTAAATAACATTACAGCTGAGGTAGCTGCAGACAGGCTCATGACACTGCAGCACCGTATAGTTTTAGATGTCCTGTTAGCCGACCGTGGTGGTGTGTGTAAGGTAATAGGGTCCAGTTGTTGTGTATTTATTCCAGACAACGCCCCATCAGTTTATTCTGCTATCTCCCGCCTCCATGTGCTATCCGATAAGTTGGATATGGACACCGGCACATGGTCCCTGACCGGCTGGTTGTGGGACCTCCTGTCCACCTGGGGGGGAAGGCATTAACAGTCCTGGGCCTCGTTTTAGCCACTATTTTCACCTGCTGCCTCTGTGTCCAGTGTGGCCCTGCCCTTTGTGGACTGTGTGCCACTTCCTGTACTCCTCGTCCACGAAACAGAGGAAAGAAAAATGAAAAGATCATGTTGCAAGAACAAGTATACGACCTAATGAATATAGAAATTGATTAAGAATTTCTGTAATAGGGTTTCTATGGGACAAGGAGGGAATGTGGAAGTTGACTAAAAACTCCCTTTTCCGCCTGGTGTCCCATCATGCACCCTATTCACCCTAACACCGACCAGGCAAGCCGATTTTTCCTACTTCAAGCACAGATCCTGTTATACCCCCTCTTGCCTATTTTTCTCTTCGTTGTACTGGCACATGCAAAGAAAATAATGGCCAGCCATCGTGTATCTTACGGGTTTCCGTCCCGTTCGATATTTTCCCTTAGACCAGAACGGAGTCAGTTAAGCTGGTTGGCTCGCCAAAACCCCCCCTCTCCAACTCTGTCACAGAACGAGCAGCTCTCGCTCGTCAATGATCTCTCAGCTTGCGGGGGCAGCCACGGGTTGGGCGAACAATCAAGGGAAAACCTGATCAAGCACACGAGACAGCCATGAAGAAGAATAGTTAACTACAGCCCATTCTCCTTCCTCCCAGCTGCACACATATACCATTGTGAGACATCACCGCCCTTGTGTAAGAAGTAAAGAACGCACAATGCCTCGTCCTCTTTACCTTTCCGACAGAAACGACCCTGTAACAATGCCTCGATTCTCTGTCCCCAGACACTAGTAACTCTGTAACTTGTCACCACAATCACTCCAATGCATATGTTTGTCTATGTGTAAATGTAAATCCAAGTTATTCTTTAAACGAGAACAAGCATGCTATGTCTTCCGTATGATTACATCATGAATGATTGAATAAAGTCCGGGGGAACTCCTTCTTTCGATTGTACTCATAATGTATATAAGTGCTGTTATGTTCCAAGTAAAGCAGACTACTCCTGAACCCCCGCTTGGTGAAGGAGCTCTCCCTTAACTCGAGTTCTGGAATAAAACCCTTTTCAACTCGAAGACCACGGACTCTGCTCCTCATTTTATCTATTACCATTTCTTGGGTAATTATAGAAATTCCGACAGCGTAAATAATTAGTTTTTTATTTACCACAGAAGTATGGAGAAATGGGGTATGTACAGAAATAGGACCAATCGTAAAAGGCAGAGGTTTTGAAACGGGGCTGACTACCGGTATTCCAGAGAATCCGACTGATAAATTATTTTGGCCAGACAGAGCTGCCCCTGGGACCAGAGCCTGGGCGACTGAACTACTCATCGCCCCAGTATCCACTAAAAACTTTCCCGCTGTACCCAATAGTTCTTTTACATAGGGTCCCTCTTGGTCCACTGGTACTGTAATACGGCCCCCGCTCTGTCCTTGGCTGTCTCATGCGTACTCCTGATCCTCGTATCTGTCATTATGATAGCTTTCATTGTAATATTGTCTATTCTGGGGGTCATCAAAATAATTCTTACGAGAACTCTCATGTTGTACTTCCTCCCTCCTCATACTATTTCGATCTATATTTCCCCTACCTCTACCCTGACCCCGACTGGGTCCGTTTCGACCTTGCAGGAGAGGGTAATCTATTCTCCAATGTCCCTCCTCTTTACAATACGAACATTGGTTGATCCCGATATTCGGCGGACCTCCTCTGCCCCTCCCTGCTGGCTGTCCCCTTTGGTACGAGCCCCGCACTCCTCTTCCTGTCGGCTGACCTCTGCTAACTTGTTGCAATAATACCCTTGTCTTTAAATCCTTAGTTTTCTTTTCCAATCTATCCTTGCTCTCATTCTCGCGATGCTCATAATATTGGGCCATACTAAGAATGACAGACGGTGCAGCTGTGGTCCACGTACTTTCAGATGACTGAAGGCGGGACATAACCTCCGGGAGTAGATTTGTCACAAACCTATTTACAAATAATCGAATCCCACCTTCTGTAGACAGATCCTGTCCACTAAAATCTATAAATACTTTCTCGAATCGGGTAAAGAAGTCCGATACACTTTCGTCCTTCTTTTGTCTACATGCTGTTAGTTTGTCCCAATCTACCTTCCTCGGAGGTAACAATGTTTTCATATATGTAACAATTTTTTCAGGTACGGCTAATATTTCATCCCGGGGCTTTTCTCCGGGTTTCCGTTCTTTGTCCCAATCCTTTAATTGGGTCCACGTACCTCCCAGCTCGGGAATATGGTCAGTATCATGAATCTGCCTCCAGATATCAACCGGGATTAGGAGACCAAAAAACAGTTCAATATCAGCTATCGTCATGATAGCAGAATTGGCAGCTTCAGTTAATTCTTTGTAATAAGCTGTTGGGTTCTTACGAGGATCTGGTAATTGGGCCTTTAATGTGAGCACTTCACTCCGTTTCCAAGGGGTATAAACCCATTGTTCCTGAAGCCTGGCATCCACCCTGGCCCTAGTTACTACATTATTCACATCTTTTATTTCCGGTACTTCAGGGAAAAAGAGGGGGTGCACTTCTCTCATGGGATGCTGCGCTCCCCATTCAGCGCTCTTTCGATGCATTCTTTCCCTATAACTCAAAAGGGTGTTGACATTCTGATATACTTCTTCAACGTGGAGATGGAATTTATGAGCATGGTCCCTAATATCACACAAAATCTGAGGAGGTAATTCCTCCTCAAAACATTGTTCCCATAGTGAGATTAATCGGATTGCCATGCTCTCTAGAGCCAATTGTTGTGCAACGGGTTCAAAATCTTTCATAGTGCACAAGATATCCTCTAAGGTATAAATAGGATTCCGCATCCATTGGGATGCCTGAATTATAATAGCTCTTCTCTCCTCCTGTCCTAACAGCGACTGAGTGAAAGCTCGTTGATCACTCGAGTCAGACATCGGCCGCTTGGGTGTGGCTCCTGGGCCAACCATTTTCGAAGATCTAAAGAGGTCTGTGTCGGCGGGGAGAGAAATACTGGGTGCAAGGGAGAAGGGACGGCCGCGTCTGGCCGAAGAGATAATAATGGTGAGGTAGTTAATCGAAGAGAAGGAGGAGAAAGCGGAACCTCAGGTCCCGTTCCGCCAACGGGAGCCGTAGCAATCATTCCCGACGGTGGTAGGGTGCCCGCAACGTCACCCGCCCGATCCGGACGTACCACAGGCACGGCGGGATACAGGCCTTGCGGAGCATAAGGGGGAGGTGGTCGGGTCTCCAACAATTCTTCCAATTCGTCCCCTGTGTCTGGTCTGGCCACATAGCTTTTATCTGTTTCCAACCGAAACTGCCTATCCATTCGTTCGATATTCTTTTCTATTTTATCCTTATCATATGCCATAGCTTTCTGTGTAACCGTCTGACCTGATTTCATCTTCCCCAGCTTCTCTTCCCTAATTCATCGTCTTTTTGCTTCCTTCAACCATAAGTTCAAGGAATCAAACATTGACTGACGACTCTTTTTCATAAATAATTTATTCTGTATATAATTTATCTTTTTCTCATCAAAAGACCCCGTTAGAGGCCACTGTAAATCCGAATTGTCCTTCGTATACTTATTCCATAGAGTGTTAAACAAAATTGGCTGTAATCCATGTTTGGTGTACATATCGAAACTGGGGCTGCCCTCGGGAGGGGCGGGCTGTCTTTCTTCGAGCCGCGTACCTCTCCGACAACAGCACCCGAAACATATTTTACTGAAACACGGCATTATTTTTTATTCTACTCGTTCCTTTCACATATAATCACACATACCCATTCAGACGCGTCCTTTCACAGTACTTCATTCATACATTTCTTTACCATAAAGTGCTGTAAAGCAGTGCAAGGCAATTAGTTCTCAAAAACCTATTCAAATGCAAATGACGTCTTCAAATACGAACAGAACCCGTCGACTCCTGTTCGGGGAACCGATTCAAAAGAATTGTAGACCAACAGATTCACAAAAGAGAAAGCTCCAAGACCCTCAGATAGGTAAACCTCGAATTCTCTCACAGGGCACCCCACGGTCCTGTTCTGGTTGTGCCGGGTATCTGGACACGTCTCCAGGCCCCCTAGCTTACCCAGTTGCTCCCAGAGGTGTCTCAGAGAGAATTCGGCCGAGCGAGCAACACCGTACTTCGCTAAGGCATCGGAGGTAGTCTCAATTAATCACAAAAAAGCCCATGAGGTTTCTGATCGTGCAGCCCCTTCGCCGCAACGATAGATCTCCCCGATTCCCTCGTGGTCCGGCTTCCCCGGCCACCTTCAAACAAAAACAGTTAACTGTATATCCAAAAGAAACACTTCTTTGAAGTGAGTCATATCCAACTTAATTTCAAAGTTCACTCACCTGGTGCACTCAGGTCGATTGCAGGTTCTCCACTGCCGATATCTAAACAGACCGACACAGTCTGTTCTTCTCTCGGGTTAAGCCCGTAGGACTCCGGCGTAGGGTCTTCAACAGCTGGGAGGGGTACTGGACTCGAGAGGGGAACAGCTTATTTTCTTACCACAAGCGGGTGTCTCAAATCAGGATCCTCTTTCTGTCCACCCACTCGGCCAGAACTCCTCCTTGTCCCGCTACTCCTGCTTACAGGAGGGGACGACCCTATCGCGGAGTCCCGGCGGAGTCGCCAACTGAAGGGTTCAAATTAATTCTAACGGGACACACTTACCAATAACCCATATATCGTTTAGATAATCAATAATTCAGCCGGCAATGGAGAAAGTTCAATCGTTTATTCATCAAAGTCAAAAACCCTGACAGGGGAGCCCCGGTCTACACAACCACCAAGGTGCGCAGAGGAGCCTGCCAACATATTCAAAGTACAGAGCATATATACCTTTCACACATTTAAGATGGCACCTTACAAGGAAAAACACAGTTTGTCAGTGGGCCAAGAGGAATACCCATATAAGGCATAATTGATTGCTAGTATTCTGAGCCTGGACTATTCCGGGGGCAGGTCAGCCGGGCGCCTCCTAGTCTATCTTGAACTGGGGAGGACAAGAACAGGCTTTGTGAGAATGTACGCATCCCGCAAGGAAGGCAGGTGTGACCTTGAGTTTCCCTTGAGCTACCAGTAGTCAGACATTGTATGCAGTTTGGCTGATGTCTAAGTTTCGGGTAAAAGGCATGATCACGTGATTTCAAGGAAACAGCCGTGGTGCATGGAGAAACGAAACAAGATGGTTTCTGTCGTGCCAATAGCACTGTTACAGAAAGAGTATCTACAGTTAACTGAATACATGCACTTCATTCTATTAACAAGTATACGTGTACAAGGAATATATGTTGGATATATTAGGCCAATATATGGTTTCTTATAAATTCGATCCCCACATCACCAACGGCATTTTCGGGAGAAGGAGTGTTTCTGTGGAGCTCGAAGTATTTTGTGAGGAGAATTACGTATTATTAAGAAACGGAACCTTAGTTAAGTCCTTCATTCCCGTTTCTTAGTTTCCCGGTAGTGTGTGTAGACTAAATCCCAAGGAAGCAAATACTCTATATATTTACCGGAGCTTAGCGTCTGACGGGAGGAGTCTGGAAGAAGTCAGCCGTCCTTGGCAGCCAGAGTGAGCAAATTCCAGAGCGGTAAATAGTTAACCAGAGGTCGTCAGAGCACAGCTGATTTTCGGAAAAGAAAGGAAAAGACAGAAGACGAAGATAAGTGACAATTGTGTGTTATAGTTACAGAGACAGTTTAATGTGTCTAGGACTCATGCAATATACTTACCTAGATTTATTTGAATATAAAAACGAATAGAGAACAGAGAGAGAGAAAGGCAACAGACTGGAACAGGCACTGAGAGACTTCCTAGAGGAAAAAGAAGAAAACAGATATTAGACCAAAACGAATAAGAGCACATAAACAAGGAATAAAGACTAGAGGCAATAAGTAAGTTAAAATCCTTAGACATAGCACATATTAAATACCACTAACTAGGGAGGCAAATCAGATAATAACAACAGTGTACTTGTATTTTACTGTACGCAGAAACAATCCAGGAAAGCAGAGAAAGGCACCTAGGATAGCGGAGCAGGAGGACAGGTAAGAAGTGAGTGAGAGGACTAGAGTTAGAAAATAAAGGCTAGTAGAGAGTACAGAGAAATTAATAAGAAATGCAATTGTGAATTACAGGAAACTAAAACTAGAGAGAAGTTCAGTCACGTCCCGTGCCTACAAAAGAAATAGAAGAGAGGGCAAGACTCTTGGAAATAATGGTATGTGAGAATTAGAACAGAAATAGGAAAAGGTAGAGGGTAGGTAGAAGTATAAGGTTAACTGTGATTTTTTCCCTCAGGGTTCAAGTCAGAGAGGTCTGCAGGTCAGACTGACGAGTGGAGCCATCCAGGAGGATCTCTTCTTGTTGTTTATTATTTTATCCACTTCCCCTTCCCTCAGGGGTAGTAGATTGGAGTCTTGTGGTATATGAGCTCTAGGCTACTGCCCTTGGGTGGATTCGGGAGCAAGCATCTCTGTTCCCTTGCAGCTACGAAAAGAGTATCCTTTGAAAGTCTGACAGAGTGTAGTGCACAAGTTGCACCTTGCACCCGAACAGAGATGGCAGAGGAAATTGACATACAAGGGTTAGGAGTGATCTTAGACACCATACAAAAAGAGTTAAGTGCAGTTAGGGAGGAAAATCAAAATCTCAGATTAGAGATTGTGAACTCCAGAAAGGAAACATCAGAATTAGCACATAGATTGAGACAACGCCTTAGTTCGAGACAGGACCCTCAGGACCCTTTGTTAGAAAGCTCAAACAAAATGACCACCCAAGTGATCCATTCTTTGTCCCCAGTAATACCCCTGGCAGCTCCAGAGCGATTTAGTGGGGATCCACACAAGGCGCAAATATTTATAACCCAGTGTTCACTACATTACATGTGCCGCCCTTCGATATTCCCTGACGCACAATCTAAGGTTGCCTTCGCCTTGTCCTACTTGAGTGGGGACGCAGCAGCATGGTCCTTGCCACTCATAACCAGAAACGACCCAATCTTAAGAAATTATGAGGAGTTCAAGGAAGAATTTTTACGGATATTCGACAGGAGGAGAATATCTCAAGTCGTAGACAACGAATTGCTTTATTTAAAGCAAGGGAATCGAGATTTGGTATCTTACTTGGCCCAATTCAACAAGCTAGTAGTGGAAACGAATTGGCCGGAGAGCAAACGAGCCGCAGTGTTTTACCGTGGCCTGAAGGATGAATTGAAAGATGCCTTGGCTGGAATCCCGAACAGAGCTACCGAAATATCTGCATTGGTGGACCTTGTGCTAGAGATTGACTTTCGGAAGGGGGAAAGAAAAGGCGAAAAAAGAAGAGAATTCAGACCGACAGTTCCAAGGTTTGACCGGGTCCGATCAGAGAATAGTCGAAGTAATGAAGGATCATCAGGGGTGGAACCTATGCAAATCGGAACGATACGTGGGCCCCTGTCAAAAGAAGAAAAGAAAAGAGACGGATGGGTAATTTATGTATGTATTGCGGAGCTGGAGGCCATTTTGTCCGGAGTTGCCCAAAGAAGCCCAAGACAAATTACAAGCCGAAGGAAAACTAGCAGCACCACCGGTTGGAGGAGTTGAACAGGTGGGTTCGATTCTTGAAAAGACTCCCGAAGAACATCGAGTGGCCAATACTCTTCAGTCAGCTGTTCCTCATCTTAATCTATCAATGGAAGTGAAGTTCAGACACATAGTCCTACCTGGGGTGTCAGTAATGATTGACTCCGGCGCCACTGGAAATTTTTGTGATCTAAAGTTTGCTCAAAAGGTGGGGATACAGGCGATCATGAAGAGTAAAAGTGAACCCGTAAGGGCGGTGGATGGAACCAATTTGTCGTCTGGTCTCATAGTGAGCCACACTGAAGTAATCCATCTCGTTTCTGATAGTGGCCATGAAGAAAGGATCCAGTTTAACTTGATAGATGCTCCCCAGTTTGAACTAATCCTTGGGCTACCTTGGCTCACCGAGCACAACCCCACAATCAATTGGAGTAACAGAACTATTAGAATGGATTCAAAATATTGTGTGGAAAATTGTTTTGGAAACAAGGAAGGAAGACCAGAAGTTGAAGTCAGCCCGTCCCACTCCTTGTGTCAACTGGAAGGGTCGATATGTGTGATAAACGCGCAAGAAATTCCTGAAGAGTATGCAGATTTCCAAGACGTATTTAACGAAGTGGAAGCTGAACAACTCCCTCCACACCGAGTTTATGACGGCAAGATAGAAATTGAACCTGGCTCCAATCTGCCTTGCAGTCGGGTATATGCACTAACGGAGAAAGAACATCGCCACCTAAAAGAGTATCTAGACAAATATCTTGCCAACGGATTCATTCGACCTTCCCAATCCCCGGTATTGTTGCCCTTATTTTTTGTGCCAAAGAAGGAAGGGGATCTGAGAACCTGTATAGACTATAGAGCAATCAACAGAATCACCAAAAAGAACAGGTATCCCTTGCCCCTCATCTCGGAGTTGTTAGACCAAGTGAAAGGAGCCCAGATATACACCAAACTAGATCTGAGGGGAGCCTAACACTTGGTCAGGATGAGAGAAGGCGACGAATGGAAGACGGTCTTCAGAACTCGTTTCGGATTGTTTGAATATCAGGTCATGCCCTATGGGCTTTGCAATGCACCGGCAGCATTCCAACACTTCATCAACGATGTGCTAAAGGAGTATATAGATCAATGCGCTATGGTATACATTGACGACATTCTGATTTATTCTGCAGACAAGGAGAGACACAAGGATCAGGTCCGAGGCGTCTTGGAAAGATTGAGGGAGAACAGATTCTTTGTTAAACTGGAAAAGTGCGCTTTTAACGTGACTCAAGTGGAATTCTTAGGTTTTGTTATTTCTCCGACAGGAATACTAATGGACCAGCGAAGATAGAGGCGGTGATGAATTGGAAGTCCCCAGAAAGCGTTAAAGAGGTCCAAAGCTTCATTGGATTTGCGAACTTTTACCGCAGGTTCATCAGTGAATTCTCCCATAGGATATTGCCGCTTACAAGATTACTGAGGAAAGGTATTCAATTTGAATGGACCCAAGAAGCGGAAGAGGCCTTCAACTCGTTGAAGCAAGATTTCACTACAGCCCCAATCCTTCAGCATGCGGATCCGAAAGAACCCTTCTTTGTAGAAACGGACGCCTCCGACCAAGCAGTAAGAGGAGTTATATCCCAGCGAAATAAAGTTTCTGGACAATTGCACCCAGTTGCTTATAGGTCATGGAAGCTGTCCCCGGCAGAATGTAACTACACCATCACTGAAAAAGAGTTGTTGGCGATTAAAGAAGCTTTTAAGGAATGGAGACATAATCTCATGGGAGCCCAACATCAAGTAACTGTATTTATTGACCATCGAAATTTGAAATTTTTGAAAACATCCCGAATTTTAACTCCAAGACAGTTGAGATGGTCACTGTATTTCGCCGATTACGATTTTGTAATCACCTTCGGACCAGGAGCACAAAATGGAAAGGCGGACGCCTTGTCCAGAATTGGCACGGAAAATCAGAAGACGCCATTGGAAAACCAATCCATCATACCAAGAGAGAAAATCATTGGTATCACAACCTCGATCGGTTTGGAAACCAGTGTTTCGCAAGTGATGACGCCAGATGCAATGCAGGATTTGGCGCGGGAGAAGGAAGGTAGAAAAATTATTCATCAACTCCCTTATTTCCATGAAAATTTGTATCTCCCCACTAAGGAATTACAGCAACAAGTTATGCAAGAATGTCATGATGCGAAAATGGCAGGACATAAGGGAGAGGCAAAAACCAAGGAACTGATCAAGCGACATTACTGGTGGCCAGAGATGAACAAGGATATTGAGAACTACGTCAAAACTTGTGAGATTTGTGCGCAGGGAAAATCTGAACGGCAGGCCCCAAAAGGATTCATCCAGCCCCTGGCTACACCACCCTATCCTTGGCACACAATCACATTGGATCTCATCATTGATTTACCACTTAGTAAAGGCTATGACACCATATTAGTAGTGGTAGATTCTTTCTCTAAAATGGCACATTTCACAGCATTACAGGGGTCCCATCTGCTAAACAGTTAACTACGCATTTTAGTACAAACATAGTAAAAATACATGGCATTCCTAAAATCATAATTTCCAACAGGGGATCCCAGTTCATCTCTCGTTTCTGGAAATCCTTTATGGAAAGTTTGGGAACAGAAGTAAGATATTCCACCAGTTACCATCCCGAGACCGATGGTCAAACAGAACGAGTGAACCAGGAATTGGAACAATACTTGAGGCTGTTCCTTTTGAAACAGGATGGGGACTGGGCAGATTATTTGTGGGCAGCAGAGTTTGCCCACAATAATGCTAAGAATGTGTCCACCGGTTTTTCCCCTTTCTACATGAATTATGGAAGACATCCGAATTCTACCCTCAGGCAGATAGACATATCAGTTCCAGCAGTTAAGGATAGAGTGTCCCACCTTGAACGAATTCACCAAGAGGCAATAGAAAGTTTACAGATGGCAAAAGCAAAATATAAGGATTACACAGACAAAAAGAGACGTGAGGGCCCTCAGCTAGAGAAAGGAGACAAGGTCTGGTTAAGCACCAAGAACTTGAGGTTAAAAGGGAACCGAATGTTCCAGCCTCGCTTTATTGGTCCTTACCCAGTGGAGAATAAGATAAATCAGGTGTCTTATAGGTTAACCTTACCATCAAAACTGAAGATCCATCCAGTTTTCCATATCTCATTGTTAAAAAAGGCCCCAACCAATTTGCGGAAGATACTGCCCCCTAAGCCCATCCATTTGGAAACAGGAACAGAGTACGAAGTCAAGGAGATACTAGATTCAAAGTGCTCAAAAGGGAAATTGTCTTATCTCATAGACTGGAAGGGATATGGTCCTGAAGAACGATCTTGGGAACGAGAGGAGGACGTACACGCTCCAAGATTAGTTAAGGCCTTTCATCAACGGTTCACCACCAAACCAAGAGGGAGAGGATCTACCTTGTTGGGGGGCACTGTCAGAACCCTCGATCCGCAAGCCGCTGCAATAACCCATGTTCGGATTTGTCAAACTAAAATTAAATCAACTGTGGGTTCCTGGACTGAAAGCGTCAAGAAACGGAACCTTAAGATGGCCGCCGGTTTGGGCCGCGGTCAGCAGTTCAGTGTTTAACAATCAAGCGGAGTTCAGGTGGGGCGCGCGATGACAGAAGACTGCGCACTTCACCAACGGCATTTTCGGGAGAAGGAGTGTTTCTGTGGAGCTCGAAGTATTTTGTGAGGAGAATTACGTATTATTAAGAAACGGAACCTTAGTTAAGTCCTTCATTCCCGTTTCTTAGTTTCCCGGTAGTGTGTGTAGACTAAATCCCAAGGAAGCAAATACTCTATATATTTACCGGAGTTTAGCGTCTGACAGGAGGAGTCTGGAAGACGTCAGCCGTCCTTGGCAGCCAGAGTGAGCAAATTCCAGAGCGGTAAATAGTTAACCAGAGGTCGTCAGAGCACAGCTGATTTTCGGAAAAGAAAGGAAAAGACAGAAGACGAAGATAAGTGACAATTGTGTGTTATAGTTACAGAGACAGTTTAATGTGTCTAGGACTCGTGCAATATACTTACCTAGATTTATTTGAATATAAAAACGAATAGAGAACAGAGAGAGAGAAAGGCAACAGACTGGAACAGGCAGTGAGAGACTTCCTAGAGGAAAAAGAAGAAAACAGATGTTAGACCAAAACGAATAAGAGCACATAAACAAGGAATAAAGACTAGAGGCAATAAGTAAGTTAAAATCCTTAGACATAGCACATATTAAATACCACTAACTAGGGAGGCAAATCAGATAATAACAACAGTGTACTTGTATTTTACTGTTCGCAGAAAGAATCCAGGAAAGCAGAGAAAGGCACCTAGGATAGCGGAGCAGGACAGGCAAGAAGTGAGTGAGAGGACTAGAGTTAGAAAATAAAGGCTAGTAGAGAGTACAGAGAAATTAATAAGAAGTGCAATTGTGAATTACAGGAAACTAAAACTAGAGAGAAGTTCAGCCACGTCCCGTGCCTACAAAAGAAATAGAAGAGAGGGCAAGACTCTTGGAAATAATGGTAGGTGAGAATTAGAACAGAAATAGGAAAAGGTAGAGGGTAGGTAGAAGTATAAGGTTAACTGTGATTTTTTCCCTCAAGGTTCAAGTCAGAGAGGTCTGCAGGTCGGACTGACGAGTGGAGCCATCCAGGAGGATCTCTTCTTGTTGTTTATTATTTTATCCACTTCCCCCTTCCCTCAGGGGTAGTAGATTGGAGTCTTGTGGTATATGAGCTCTAGGCTACTGCCCTTGGGTGGATTCGGGAGCAAGCATCTCTGTTCCCGTGCAGCTACGAAAAGAGTATCCTTTGACAGTCTGACATTCGGACTAGACAGTTCCCATTGGGTGCAGGGTCAAGACTGATTTGCATATGGCTGGGTTCAAACTGGAATGTCATGAGGCACAAACAAACAATGGATTTAGGCCCAGATCTCTGTACTGGGGTGAATGTATGACATTGTTCTTCATTCTGTCCATCAATCGTTTGTTTTACACTCTTTTAGATTTAGGCTGTAAACCTTCCTGTATTTAGCAATGGAATTATGCCCTGTAATTTACCTGAACAAACTGATTTTGGGGCAAGAACCACCGAAATTCTCCTGGTTCGCACAGGTCAATGCCACACAAAACAAATTGATCTGGAATGGTGGGGCGATCAGGGTCGCACTCCGCACATGTGTACAATTCACATACTGTGGGGGGATTGCAGCAGCGGACATCTATTCATATTATGTGGCGTCTCATATACTTGTGGTAAATGAATGGTGGTATAACTTACCCACAGACCCGGCTTGTGCAATTGAGCATGCGGCAATGGAAAGGAATCCCCTCCTTCAACTCCTATATAGTACCACACGCCTGGATTTTTTACCTCCAGCAGGTAAAGTCGTGATACAGCTGTGGCGGACTAAAGTCAGACAGATGGATTGGAGCGGGAAGCTAACCCAGACAACCCCACTATGGCAAGGTACATACCTCTGCCCAGTGACGGACGATGACTGGGCTGAAGCTACTTCTAGCCCGCGGGGCGCGGCAGTCTCTACACAATACCTCCTGATACAGTTTAAAATATCTTCACCGAGCGTCCTATACACGGACCAGACTCTGGCAGATGGGAGTTATCCAGTCCCCTGCATGTCTGCAGTATGAACGAGCGGACCGGATGTTCTTGCTTACAGTTTGGAGTTGCACAGTGTTGCAACCCTTTTGGCTTACAATTAGATCCTGCCTAAATGAGGTACTTTCATGGGAACTCACACTTGACCCATGACTCTTTCTTTTACACAGCACAGACGACATTGGGGGAAATAAGTATAAGCAACATTTACTGTTTTTAGCTCTCACTATCGCCAAGCGAGATATCGCACAACTGTGGAAAGGGATATCTCCCCCGACACTAGGCAAATGGAAGACTGAACTGGATAGATGTATGGGGCGGAAATAGCAGTATTTCTAGCTTGTGGCTGCCGCATTAAACATAGGAAAATTTGAACCCGATGGGTGACATACTCTGGAATAGAGCTTCCCCCCTGCCACCCACAGACTCCTTATAAGTGACATTCTGGTAATCAATAAGAAAAGGACACTAGTATCTACAATAACCATTGGTTATCTTTGACAACCCTCATAGACGCTTAAGATTGTAACGATGCGGTGTATTTGTTTCTCCGCCCCTCATCTAGCGTCATGGCATAGTCATTGGGTCGTCAAAAGGATAATATGCCTGCCTCACCCGAGGCAACCTCTGGAGAAAGTAGAAGTGTCCGGAGATATGACGACACCTCCAGAGGGATGATGTCTGAAAACCAAACTGAGAGGGTAAATTTAAAAAAAAACAGTTATTCACCAAATTAACGGCTTTATTAGAAAAGGTGAATACTGTTAGTAAAATAATTGGGTATATTCGATAATCGAGTTACTGGATTATCATATATGACTTCATAGAAAGGTCAACATGTTTCAGCTCCTGTTGGCCCAGCCGGGTCTAAAGAGCTTTCGTCAGGACAATAACAAAGGGAGGGGTACTTACACAACTTGTGTAGTATTCTTGTACTTACTGGGATTCACATATTCGTTTTCCTGCATATTGGGAACAAGAGCAACAAACATCATACTGTTCACATACAGAAGTAAACTTGGCATATTTTTCTTGTAAAAACACATTCAGTAATTTACAAAGCCTTAAGCAAATATTATAGTAAATAGGTGCTTCTTTTGTGGTTGTGCACGATACTAGGTGCACTCAAGCTAAGGAGAGCAGTGAAGAGGGGGATAACGGGGTTAGGGTCTCGCTCCGAAAGGAAACACTGCAACATGTGCAGAGCGTTATAATGCTTGATCACTGTATTGGCGATGGAATTGTGCAGTGTCAAAGTGCATATTCTATGGTTTTATCTTACCATATCATCTATTTTGCCATAGAATAGAACCATGGCAAGGTGCCTGTTCTTTAGTCCGATCCTACCACAATGTCTAGTACACTTTGAGGTCTCTGTCGATGCACAAATATTTCATTGTTGTTAACGGGTTATATGTATGTATATAATTATCGATGAAACCTGAATGTCCTTATAAGTGACCCAATATTCCCAATGCTCAGAGTCCGGACTATCCCGCACTGTATGATAATTAGGCTGTCCGGTTTTAGGTTTAAACCTATAATAACTGATAAAACCCTACCAAAATGGAAAAAGCCCTCACCAGTATAAACATATAAACACTTAAAAAACACCTGCACAACCACAAACTAAATGCCATTCAAAGAAATGAAAAGAAGAGTGAAAGAGTCATTTTTTTTCTTCCTGAAGTTGCCAATACAATGCAACTTTGTTTTACAAACTAGCAGCAAGAAAAGACTGGGCTAACATTATTCTTATTATTTGAGTTTTGTTGTTTAGAGATATCACTAAAATATTGTTTCTTCTTCCTTTTGCTTGTATTCAGTTTTGTGGTCTTTGGTCTAAAGATGCAGTGTCTAGAAGCATGTTTTAGGTCTTGTTTAACTATTTTAGAAACTGTAGATAATCAGGAAATATCAAAATCATATTTGATATTTTGGCAGCATTTGATTCTTTCACTGATAGGTAAAATGGCTGGTTTCATAAGAATCTTTCCCAATATGTACCATCACATTTACCCACAGAGAATGGGTAAAAACCCTTGATACATGAGCCCCCAGTTTCTAGTGAGTCAGTATGATAGTAGGTTTTAAAAATTCAATGCAATGTATAGTGACAAGTATATGTGAAAAGAGTGCTAGAACACCAGACTTTTGGAAAACATTAAATGCAGTGTCACATGGAATGCTGCTGCAGAAAGGTTCTTTCCAAGTTCAACAAAGATTGGAGTGATATTATTTGTATTTGGACTGATTCAACTACATATATGAAAAGGTTGAGTGATGACCTGTCAAAATAGATACCTGAGCAGAATTCCTTCACTGTAAGAGATACTTGCCACTTGTTAGATGGTATGCTGAAAGCATCTTTACAATTTTCAGAGTTAATGAGGAATGCTATTGACTTTTTAGTTCATTCTGGTGCACTGTGTTATTATGTGCAGGAACTAAAACTCAAATATTTCTCATTTTGAGCTTTGTGTAGCATTAACCCCTTCAGTGCTGCGCGAATTCCTCTGCGGTGCTGAAGGTTCTAAAGAGCCTATGGACTCATGACGGAACGGTTCCGTCATGAGCACAGGCCAACCGACGCTCGAGACGGAACCGTTCCGTCATGAGCACCGAAGGGGTTAAAGAAAGAGTCATCCCAACTGTGTCACTTAGTTGATAGTTCTCAGTCCAACGGGCCGTGAACGCTATATTATGCATGTGGCAACCGTTTACAGACTTTTTGCTGAGTGATGATGCCAAAGGCAAGCAATGTGAGGATCTTTGGTCGCATATTGATATTGATGTGAAAAGAAGTACACTGTACTGCATTCTTCGATTTTTATAGGAAAACCCAACTGCTGTAGTGGACATAATAAAAACACTAGAGTCTGGAAACACCCTTTTCTGCCAAGTGTTCAGCATAATTGGTGTAGATGTAAAACATCTCCTTGAGAGGAGGCTGGGAAACGCCTGTAGTGACTTTGGCACTGCAACATGTTCCATATTAGAGTGCTTGCCACTTGGTAAGCAAAGCAATGTTGAAGAACAATTCCGGAACTTTTATTTTACAACGTATGAAAAATGGCTTACAATTATGCATAGAAATGCCCCTTCGCCAACCAGGGCATTTGAAGTCAATGAAACCTTACTGTGGTACTATGTACAAGTTCTAGACCCCTTCAGTAAAGTGGACTTTTCTCCGTACTTTAAAAAGTTCCGCTTCATTTTTGACCGCTTCAATAACTCTGCGGGCATAAGCAGCCAGTTCAATGCAAATGTTGCAGAACCTGCCCAGAGAATCGCAATCTTCATTTGCACCAGTATTGGCATAGAAAGCTATGTTAGTGGCCAGAGTTAGCAAATTGTATACTGGCTGTTTTGGCAATACCCGTCTCAAGTGCCAATGTTAAGAGGGCCATTTCACAAAAAAAAGTTTACATGGGAAGGAAAAAGCGAGCACACGTGACCAAAGACTCACTGAAGAGGTATTGTGTGATGTACTACAACAAGTTTGATTTGCAAAAATGTACTTGGATCTCAGATACACTGTCTATATACCATGCACTATCAGTGCAGAAAGCATGCAATAATTAAAGCAAAACGTTCCATAAAAAACTGAAAAACACTGTTTCTGTTGTGTTTAATGGCTCAAAAATGTGTAACCACTGATAACCACTGTTTTTCAAATGTATTGAAATCCCTTGAAAACACTGAAAAAACTCCCACCAGAATTTACTAACAATAGAAACTCAAAACAAGAAAGCCTAATGATAATGGATCACTATGTTAATATATCATATACTCATGTCTTGAGATCTAGTACTGTCTGCAGTTTAAGTTGTACCACCTGCATGTTTGGCAGGTGTTGGAAAATGATCAAAATGTCGGAACTTCAGAGATGTCAATCTTTTTTCCCCTAAAGGTCATTGTAGGGCTGTTGCCCAACTTTCAAATGAATAACCAAATACAATTGTTGTGAAAAAAAACAGAACCAGCGAAATTGGAATGTTATTCCTCATTATTGGTAAAATCTTGTAATATTTGCTCCCCCCACCAGGCCACTTATAATGAGGACAAAGTAGGACTGGTGATTCTTAACTGGATTCAATGCAAATTGAAGGTTGTGTCAATTTGTTTGCATACAAAGTAATAGACTATTGTGAGAGCATAGACAAACCTCTTTTTTTAAATTATACTCCTTGACATTTCTGAAAGCATGGGAATGGACAAAATGAGTAGGTATGAGATTTCTTGCCTGACTTTAGTCCCTGAGAGCATAGACAAACCTCTTTTTTTAAATTATACTCCTTGACATTTCTGAAAGCATGGGAATGGACAAAATGAGTAGGTATGAGATTTCTTGCCTGACTTTAGTCCCTATTATTATTTAATAAACATGCATTGATTGGTACAGTAGTAGTAGTGCAGAAACATGACAGTGAGGAGATCAAATATAGGCATTACGTTTATGTTGATTTGTTTACTCACAGAGATATAATGCAATTACATTGTAAAACAAAACATTGGCCTGAAAATGTATGTGAACACTCTGCCATCGGAGCTAAGGCCATGTCCTCCTCCACACTGAATGTGGATCTTCTGTCTGCCTGATGGGAATAGTTGTGCCATGGAGGCAGGTACCGCTGCAGCAGCTCAAACTGACAGCACCTCCAGTTTGCCACGTGAATGCCATGTTTAATGAACCTGCTGGTAAAACTTTTCTGTTTAGAGTTTAGTTTTTGTAAACAAAAATCAAATGGCACTGACACAAAGGGAATGTGTGTGTGGGTGTGAGTGACAAAAAGTAATTTTTAACAGTATTTTTAAAATAGTGATTCTAGGAACTACCTACCACCTGTTGTACTCCGGAGGTGTTGAACGCGGGTGGTATTTAGAGGTTCCTCTGTACCATCTGTTGTTCTGTTCTTGAGGTATAGATCCCAGCTGCACCCTGTGGTTGGCAGATGAGCCTGCATCTCCACCAAGGGGGCAGAAGGTGTCCTGGGAGTGGAACTCCGAATTAACAGGCAGGATGCTATTTATGGAATAGCAGCTCACTTGCCAGCATTGCATGTGAACCCTGGAGCAGTCTGTCAAAAACAGCACATATGTTGTGACTACCCAGGGCACCTATATGTTGATAAAGATTGAATAATTGTGTTTTAACTAGGTGGGGCGGAACTTTGCGGAATTCCATAGAGTTTTTATGCAACTCTGAAGACTTCTGATTAATGCAACCCCACGAGCTCCGCCCACCCCAAAATGCAAAGAAAATGTGGCAATTAGTGAAAGAGAGATTGTCGGGCAGGACCAGAACCCGGGCCGTCGGTAGCCCCCCTTACCTCGAACTGAAGCTGCTGTCACCTGGGCAAGAGAACGATCACTCAACAAGCCAGATAACTCCTGGTCCAGGACCTCTTCCTCACAGAAACACGGAGGCGTGCCAAACAACGAAAGCCAATCAGACCGGGAGCAGCAAGAAGAAAAGACGGAGCAGGAAGGAGAGCGTGGCGACGTTGAGGAACCCGGAAGGCGGAACAGGGAGAAGTCACGGGGAGCTGAGGATACAGAGACGGAGAAGACGTGGGTACGAGGCGAGGAGTGCGGGAGAGCCATGGAAGGAGCCACAGAAGACGAGGAGTGGTGTAAGGAGTGGTGGATTCCCCCCAGGGAGGAAGTGAACGTCGCCGTAACTCAGGAGAGTTATGGCCCAAATGGTGAGTGACACCGTACACGAGCCTAGGGCTCAAAGAGACGGGAATCGGGTGGGAGTACGAGGGAGTGGGGAGGACGGGAGGGAAGGTACAGGTCTCCAAGGCACCGTGGGCACGATTCAGAGGAGACTTTGTGTGAGGATTTGTGGGCACTATCCCATTTAGTTCTTCCCCCGTGTTTCCTGCTTTATCACCTCCCCTCACCGTGGCACGTAATCTTTGTGTTGTAAAGGACCAGGAGAGAAAAGTATCCACTCTGATCTAAAGAAACGGCGTACTGAGTATTCTCTCTGGCACTTCCTTACTATATTCCCTACCTACCGGGCGTGGTGACGGTCTCCGATGTGACCCTCTTACACCTTGATATCCGAATAGTGCAGAGTACTTACCATCCTCTATTATCTCTTTCCTTGGGCTTTCTGGGGGACGACGGACAGAGTGAACAGACCCTGCCAAAACAAAGGAGGAGACGAGCCAAGGGACGGTGGTCCACAAACAAGATCATGCACAGAGGATATTCTATTCATACAAACTCTCAATGAAATACAGCCATTGACAACCCACTCAAGCCTCCTAGTTTCTATTTCTGCCCATCCCTCCCACAGGTGGTGTCAGAAGTGGGATCGGTGGAAATGGAGGCGGTTATGAAGAAGATGGGGGACAACCAGGAACAGTTGGGGAAAATCATTGAGAAATTCCTACCAGTTGCTGAAGAAGACAGAGAGAAGCTACACCGAACGCTCACTGATCAAAGCATCACACAGGAAACAGTCATAGGCAAACTAGCAGAGACGCTTGGCCAATCAAGGGCCCATACCACTCTTCCCTCGGTTGTAATTCAAAAATATGTTACCGGTGAGGATCCAGATTTTTACCTCTCCAATTTTGAGAGAATGGCCAGGGCTTCAGCCTGGCCGCAGGATAAATGGGGACAGTACCTGGAACCACTACTGTCAGAAGACCTACAGGCGGCATCCCAAGCAGCCAACCCTTTTGGTATGACCCCTTACGAGGACATAAAAAGGAGCATACTAGAACGTATGGGAATTGACACCAAAACATACAGAATCCGCTTGCGACAGATCCAAGAGGTACCCCAGGAAACCCAGAGAGCGTTATACAATAGAGTATAAGACCTGGCGGACCGCTGGTTACAACCCTCTAGTGCTACCAAGGATGAGATAATGGAGAAAGTGTACCTAGAGCGTACTTGTCGTCCATGCGCCCGCCCATTCAGAAATGGGTTCGGCAACACACTCAGCTGACACTAGAAAGAGCAGTGGAAATAGCCAGGGCCTTTAGCAGGGTGCAAGAAAGCCAGATAGGAAGAGAGGACCTCCCATGGAGACCCAAGAAAGAGGAGGACCTGCTAGGATGGTTAGGCCTCCTCATTCCAAGAAACCGTGACTCTCTTGCCCGGACTGCTGCCCATCGTTACAAGACCTCCTTTGCACCAGGGCCCCCAGTGTTTCCATTGCGGAATGTATGGCCATATAGCCAGAATGTGCCCCTAAAAAGAAGAACCAATGGAGGTGGGGCTGACCAGATCATATCTCTGTAGGCCAGGAGAACAAAAAGCCCTCCACTATCATCGCCAGGTGTCTATCAACGGGGAGCCAAGGGAGACCCTGTCAGACACAGGCTGTGTACAGATCGTCATAAAACCACAATCCATCCCTGGAGGGGTGCAAGATACCCACGGGATTGTGAACATTCTGTATATACACGGGGATCACAAGCCATATCCAACAACGGAGGTAGCGGTGCAACATGACCCCGCTGTTGAACCAGTAACGCTCAATGTAGGTGTCATCCCCAAGTTGCCCGAAGCCTTGGTCCTTGGACAGGACTACCCATATTTAGAAGACCTACTTAAAGAGACCAGAGTCAGTGAGGATGAATGGAGAGAAACCGCCCCATTTGTCTACCTCACAGATCAAGAGTGGCCCCTACCAAACAGAAGAAAGGCAAAGGGCAGAAAAGAAAGTAAAAACGAGAATGGACACAGATAGCTCTAACAAAAAACCACAGACAACTTTGGGAGCATGATCAGCTATTCCATGTAGCCCAAAGAGAAGACCCCACACTACGGGAAGCCTGGAACAAGGCGGTAGAAATAGAAGACGCCCAAAATGTAGGTCCCCAGTTTTCCAAGATAAAAGGGCTGCTGTATCAGAAAGGAGGGAAAGACCAAAAACCATAGCTGTTAGTACCCCAGGTAATCAGGGAGAAAGTTCTCTTTCTCGTGCACGGCCACCTCCTAGGGGGTCACTTTGGTGGGGAGGAAACAGAGAAAACAATTCTCGGCCAATTTTATTGGCCTGGTATATACCATCAAGTGAGGAAGTACTGCCAAGAGTGTACCACACACCAAAAGAATGGCAGATACAGATCCTCCCAGCCCCATTACTGCCTCTTCCTATTATCGAAGAACCCTTCTCCCGGTTTGGGATGGATCTGATCTGCCCCCTTTTACCCTCCCGCAGCAGGTGCCGGTACGTTCTGGTTATAGTTGATTATGCAACACGATTTCCGGAAGCCATAGCCTTACGTCAACCCAATACCACCCAAATCGCAAAAGCAATGATTACTTTCTTGTCGAGGGTAGAATTTACAAAGGAAATTATCACAGAACAGGGAACGCCTTTTGTCTCAAGGTTAATGAAGCAGGTATGCCAACAGCTAAAAAATAAAGCAAATCCACACGGCTGCCTACCATCCCCAAACAGATGACCTAGTAGAGAGGTATAATTCTACCCTTAAAAAAAACCTGAAAAAACTATTGGAATTAGAATTTCGTAAATGGGAGGATATGATGCCTCTGGCCCTTTTTGCCATCTGATGCAAACAACAGAAAAGCACAGGGTACTCCCCTTTTGAGCTTTTATATGGAAGACAGCCCCGTACCTTGCTAGACATGGCTAGGGAGGAATGGGAGGAGGAAGGGACTGGGGCCAACCCACTTCCAGAGTATGCATGGAGTCTAAAATATCATCTAGCCCAAGTTATAAGTATACTGAGGACCCATTTGGAACAAGCACAGGAAGCCCAGAAGAGACAGTACGATAAAAAGGCCACTGAGAGAACCCTGAGTGTAGGAGACATGGTCTTGTTAATGATGCCAACCTCGGACCACAAGTTAATAGGGCAATGGCAGGGCCCCTTTAAAATTATAGATAAGGTAACCCCTGTTACATACCACCGAGAACTTGATCCCCACAACAAAAAGAACACACAGATCTATCACGTAAATCTGCGCAAAAGTGGCAAGCCACTAGACCCACATTAGTGGGAATAGTGGCGGAACCCACCCCATTGTTCCATCAGAGTATCGATGGTGATCTACCGATGGTCCTTCAACAAGATCTCTGTGAAAAGCTAATCCCCCTCCAGGATGTGTTTTCAATAAACCCAGGGAGGACAACCCTGTTACAACACAAAATCCACACAGCACCAGGGAAGAAGGTACGGCTGTGTCCCTATCGATTACCTGAGTCCCGAAGAGGTGCCATAGAGAAAGAGATACAACAAATGTTACACATGGGGACTATCGAACCCTCACACAGTGAGTGGTGCTCCCCTATCGTAATCGTACCCAAGCCTGACGGGTCAATCAGGTTCTGCATCGATTTACAAGTGATCAATAAAATATCTCAATTCACCGCATACCCCTTATACCACCGCATACCTCTGGTTGATGAAATGATCGAAAGGTTAGCTATGTGCAGAGCTTCGATATCGGTTCGGCCATCATGATGTCTTTCTGACACGCATTCGGTTATATCGACCGTGGAGCTGTCTATGCGTCTCTTAGTACCTTTTACGCCATTACTGACAGGGTGGGCTGTCCTTTGCTGAGACTAAAATTCTGCTGCCGCCAGGATTCCCTTTCTTTATTGAGGGGTACAGCCGACTTCCACATCACAGACCTTTTACCTTGAACGACCGATTCTATCTTGCGACCCGGCAGCTCTCACCCTCAATAATTACTTGTCATCATATTTATACGGCTCCAGCCCCCGCCGTACCTGCTACGCTCCCAACTCTTCAACATTTGCTTCTGCTGCGGACCTAATACAGAATGATTTATTTGAACGACCGCATTTGATGAATGGCCCAGTATTTGTGCATTTCACCCAATACCTCCAACTCACTGATTGTGCTCCAGTCTTTCGTTAAGGCACATCCCACTGTTTTTGTCTAGCTGACTTTTTAACCCTGAGGAAGGTGACACCCACATTGGGGTCTAACACAGAAACGTGCATTGGCGCTGGATTCCACAAGTAGAATAGTTTTGAAAATCCCCCATTTGTTCTTTAAGAATGTTTACCAACTCATGAAAATGTATTTATGCTTATTACTTTATTGTGGTATTGATTTCTATGTTTTGACATGTTTCTTTCTTCTTGAGGCATGTCTGTATTCTTTGTTAGGCCTCACATGTAACCTTAGATCCATTGGGGGTTATCCATCTATGTACATATTGATTGCATTTGGTTGAATGTCTGATATTGTTAGGCGTGTGAGAAGGTGAGTTTATGAGAAGGTATGCTTGAAGTTTTAGTGAATGTGCTGTGGGATGTGTTTGGATATTTTCATTTAACTAATGTTATGTATCATAATATTAAACAATAATTTTAAAAAAATTATAACTTCCATCTTCCTGTTGCGGTGTCACTATTAACCTGAGATATGCACTGATAATGTTTATATAATCGGTGACTTTTTGCACCTATTAAGTTAAAGAGGTAGAGAACCTTTTGTTTTTCAGTAAATCTGTGTACTTCTCCTGTTGGTCTCTACCTACATTGAAATCAGGGGCCCCCTTCTTTTGCGTGATTGTCGAAAGGTTAGGCAAAGCCCAATATATCAGCACCCTGGACCTATGCAAACGCTACTGGCAGGTGCCTCTCCATTAACAGGATAGAGATAAACGGTCTTCTCCACCCCAGGGGGTTTGTACCACTTTCTCGTAATTCCCTTTATCTGGCATGGGGCCCCTGCCACCTTTCAGAGGTTGATGAACCACCTACTTAGACATTGAGAAGAATATGCAGCTGCAAACATTGATGACATCATCATATATAGTGACACCTGGGAACAACACGTAGTCCAGTTGTGCAAAGTAATCCAGGATTTAAAGGAGGGAGGGATAACCATAAACCCAGCCAAAAGCCATCTAGCAGGTCGATCAGTCAAGTATCTGGGGTATCTGTTAGGGGAAGGTTACATCAAACCACAGGAAGAGACGGTTGCGGCCATATCCCAACTAACATGCCCGCTTACAAAAAGAGATCTGTGTGTGTTTTTGGGAATCCTAGGATATTATAGGAGGTTCATACCCTCTTTTTCCCAAATGGCTGCCCCCCAACCCTCCTCCTTAGAAAAGATAAAACAAGCGGAAATAGAGCGGAAAAAAAACTCAGCCGCCGTGAAGCATGCGTCCCTCAGATTAAAAAGGGCTTTAGTAACCAATCCTGTGCTTCTCAGCCCAGACTACGCCAAACCATTAGTTTTGCAAACAGATGCATCAGAATACGGCCTGGGAGCTGTCTTGTCGCAACACCCCAGGAAAAGAAACTATACAGTGATCGAAAAAGAGGCATTGGTCATCAAATGGGCTGTTGAATCCCTGAAATGCTACCTGGATGGTCGATTCACTTTGTTTACGGACCATGCCCCCCTCGAGTGGGTTTCTCGTAACAAAGGGCATAATGACCAGCTTTTAAGATGGTTCTTAGCTTTGCAACCTTTCAGATTCACCACTCTACACCATAAAGGAAAGGCACAAACCAGTGCTGACTTCCTCTCTAGATACCCACTTGAACCTTTCCTTGTAAAAAAGAAAGTTAGGGAAGGGGGATGTTGGGTGGGACCAGATCCCGGGCTGTCGGGAGCCCCCCCTTACCTTGAACTGAAGGCGCTGTCACCTGGGCAAGAGACCGATCACTCAACAAGCCAGATAACTCTTGGTCTGGGACCTCTTCCCCACAGAAACATGGAGGCCTGCAAACAACGAAAGCCAATCAGGCCGGGAGCAGCGAGAAGAAAAGATGGAGCAGGAAGGAGAGCATGGTGACATCGAGGAAACCGGAAGGCGGAACTGGGAGGTGTTGGGAGGAGCTGAGGATACAGAGATGGAGTAGATGCAGGGACTAGGCGAAGAGTGCGGGAGAGTCACAGAAGGAGCCATGGAAGCCGAGGAGTGGTGTGAGGAGCGGTGGATTCCACCCAGGGAGGACGTGAACCCCGCCGTAACTCAGGAGAGTTACGGTCCGGATGGTGAGTGACACCGTATACAAGCCTAGGGCTCAAAGAGACGGAAATCAGATGGGAGTACGAGGGTGCGGGGAGGACGGGAGGGAAGGTACGGGTCACCAAGGCACTGGGGGCACAAATCAGAGGAGAATTTATGTGAGGATTTTTGGGCACTATCCCATTTAGTTCTTCCCCCCTGTTTCCTGCTTTATCACTTCCCCTCAATGTGACACGTAATCTTTGTGTTGTAAAGGACCAGGAGAGAGAAGTATCCACTCTGATCTAAAGAAACGACGTACTGCGTATTCTCTCTGGCACTTCCTTACTATATTCCCTACACACCGGGTGTGGTGATGGTCTCCGACGTGACTCTCTTACACCCTGATATCCGAATAGTGCAGAGTACTTACTGTCCTCTTTTATCTCTTTCCTTGAGCTTTCTGGGGGACGACGGACAGAGTGAACAGCCCCTGCCAAAACAAAGGAGGAGACGAGCCAAGGGACGGTGGTCTACAAACAAGATCATGCACAGAGGATATACTATTCATAAAAACTCTCAATAAAATACAGCTATTGACAAGCCACTCAAGCCTCCTAATTTCTATTTCCACCCATCCCTCCCACAGAGATCAAAACACCATTCAGATACAGTGTGTTAACATGAAAAAGGAAAACATTATGGTGAGATGTTCCATAATTAGCTAACATTCTCCCTGACCCCAATGTTTACTTTAAATACATTAATAAAATAAAAATATGTTATTTTTGAGCAAATCATAGATGTTACACCCACAGTGCATGCTGCTAACATTAAGGGTTTGTAAATTAAACATTTTAAAAGGCAAGCTAGCTTTAATTTTTATTGACTCTTGTTAGAACCGGGGGTCTCTAGTTGGCTGAGGTAGGTACCTTAGTCCAAATAGGCCTTGCTTCTAAGTCAGGGAAAGGAAGGACACCTTCCCAGATAGCCCCTGCTCACCCCCTCGGTAGCTTGGCACGAGCAGCCAGGCTTATCTCCAAGGCAAATGAGTAAAGTATTTGCAATCACGCTCTCAGTAACTCAATGATGACACTACAAATGGACTCCACACGAGTTTCATAAAAGAAACAATTGTATGTTTATAAAAAAAGATATACGATGAGACCACACAATAAATTTCCAACATATCGATATTTGTAATATTTCACCTTGCCAGATATTTGGCCAGCAAGCCCTTGTAGGTTCTTGCAGTATTAATCAGCAATTCACAATGTTCTAATGCAGTCCTAATGCAATGCTATGCAGTTCGTAATGGAAGAATCAGGCACTTCATAATGTAAAAATAATGCAGTTCGTAATGCAACAATCAGGCAGTTTGTTATGCAAAAATAATGCAATTCATAATGCAACAATCAGGTAGTTCGTAATGCAAAAATAATGCAAATTGTAATGCAATAGTCTGGCAGTTCATAATGCAAAAATAACGCAATTTGTAATGCAACAGTCAGCCAGTTCATAATGCAAAAATAATGCAATTCGTAATGCAACAGTCAGGCAGTTCGTAATGCCAAAATAATGTACTCCGGCACCGATCCCAGTGCTCTGGACTGTCTCTATGCCACTCTTACTGACTTGCGGTCAGCTACTGCCAAAATATACCCACAACACAGGTATGGTGTAAAACAAAGTGCAGCTCCACACTCCGGCCCCGGTACTGCCATTACTCTGCAAGTATGGGCCGCAATACGGAATTGAGTGGAGGCTCGCGCTGCAAAGATGGGAAAGGCCGAGAGCGTTTCTCTCGTAGCCTGCACTCCGCCCCAGGCGGTGACACACGCACGCTCGCTGAGCTTTACCTGGGGGGTACGATCTCACTCTCCTCTCCTCTCCTCGTGGCTGGGCCTCCGATGCGACTTCGTTGATCTTGGGCAGTAGAACACGAACCCCCAACCGGGATGGTTCGAGGTCTCTCCTTGGCAAAGGCAGACTCGGGCCGGCGGCGGTGAATTTCCACAGCTCCTCTGGGGATGCTGGTCCGTGCCGATGGCAATAACGATTGCAGCACTTCTGGTCACGCTGTCGATCGAAGCAGGGAACACGACTGTTCCGGGATGCACAGGCATGGCGCTATTTCTCCCGAAGGTGAGCTCTGGGTGCACACGATCACAGGACAATCCTCATGAAGGTCTCAGGCTGCACGAAGCACACTTACACAGTGTTGCTGAGAATCACTTTGGACTCCGGGTGCACACAATCACAGGACAATCCTCACAAAGCTCTCAGGCTGCATGAAGCACACACATACAGCGTCGCTGAGACACACTTGGAAACTTTTATGTTCCTGAGTTTCCACAACAGGGAGCCAGCTCTCCTCTGGCCCTTGGGGATAAGTTACCTCAGGACACAGCACACAGCAAAGTCCTTTCAAGTAGGAAACACAGCACACAGAAAAGTCTCTTAGCCTCTCCTTTGTTAAATCAGCAAACTGTAGGCCAGCCCCAGAACACACAGCAAGGATCAGTCCTTTCCTTCAGCTGTTTCTTCCTTGGCAGAGGTTCCTCTTGACCACAAAGTAGTTTCAATCCTTTTCAGTCTAGATCAGTCCAACGTTTAGGGGTTTCAGCTCTCACAGTTATACCCCTAAATGTCTTTGAAGTCTTTGTGTTCAAGGGTGCACTGACCCCTTTCCAAACCAGTTCTGGGTGTCTTCCTGCCAGTGACACCTTCTTCCTTTGATTAGTGGGGGTCTGGATCCTCAGTCACTCAGCAGGAGATGGAACCATTGTTTTATGGCAGCAGCCAGGGCCTCTTCACCTCCAGGGACTACTCCTCCCCCCTACACTCCAGATGCAGGCCAGCTTGTTGCTGTCTCACCTCCTCCCCTAGGTCAAGACATTTCCCAGATCCTATCACATTCAAATCCAGACAGTCAATCCACAACCAGGCAGAGACACAAAGAATTGTTGGAACAAAAAACCCAGCCACTTCTAAAAGCGTGGTTTCTAAACACAGAATTCAAAAACACCTTCACAAAAAGATGTGTTATTAAATTGTGAGTTCAGGCACACTAAACTGCACCTCTCCATCTTAAGCCTATGGGAAGAAAGGCTGGATGCATATTACACAGCCTCCCCCATTTTGTCCTATGGGCAAGATGGCCTTGCAACAGTGAAAAACGAATTTGGCAGTTTTTCACTGTCAGGACATGGTACACACTTTAGCACATGTCCTACCTTTCACATACACTGCACCCTGCCCAGGGGGGTACCTTGGGCCTACCATAATGGTGTCTGATGTGCATAAAAAGGGAAGGTAAAGGCCTGGCAAGTGGGTGCACTTGTCAGGACAACAAGGCAGTTTACCAAACTGCGTGCAGGCACTGCAGTGGCAGGCCTGATTTCTCTCTTTAGGGCTACTTGTGTGAATGGCACAATTAGTGCTGCAGGCCCACTATTAGCCTTTGCATTACCAGCCCTGGCACACATAGGGCTCTTTACTAGGGACTTTACTAGTAAGGCAAACATATCAGTCATGGACAACCAATTACCATTACTCTTTACACAGGGAGCACTTTCCCTTTGACACTGATCAGCAGTGGCAAAGTGCCCAAAGCATCTAAGTTGGCAACACCAAGTCAGAAAAAAGGTCTAGGGGAAGGCAAAAAGTTTAGGGAACTTCAGCCAAAAAGGGCCAAGTCCAACAACTCTGCATTTATGTTCAGGCCTTGCTCTTCTTGGTTCCCTACACACTGAAGCACAGCCAGGCTGAAATCTCCAAACTGCAAGGGATGACAAGCATTTACAATGCAATAGGTCTCGCAATTACATTATTTTGAACTATTGACATTGTAAATCCCAGTGACTTAAAAAAAATGAAAAGGCATTGTTATATACAATACCAAAAGCAACACCTATTACATTGCATAGCACGGTGTCCGTGAAGACGGCGCCACACTTATCAAAGTAAAAAACAAAAAAAAAAGTGTGTTGGAGGCAGAGAGAGAAGAAGAAATGACGAGACATGTGAGGTGGGGAAATAAGGCATAGGGCGTGGCTTGGACGCCGATGTAGGTGACAGCGGACCTCGGAGCTCCTCCGAAGCCGCCCTACTCCCGCAGGCATCCTGACATACCTTCTGGTGCCCCAGCCCCGAAACGGGCTGTGGTCAGCATAGTGCCCTCACTGGAAGCGGTTCGGCACGAAATCGGGACCCTCGTGGGGCTGCCGGCATAACTCAGGGACAAAATGGCGGCCGGAGCGCCAGAGAAGAGCGCCTGACCTCGATCCCCCACTGGATGAAGGCACGGCTGTAGAGGTCCAACAAAGCAAGCGGTGAGCGTAGATCACTTGCCCACACAGGCCCACAGTGAGAGGGGGAGAATAAAATCCTCAGGGGAGCTCCACTGACGACCAAGCAGTGGAGTGCCTGACCCCAAGATGGCGGCGCCCGTGTTGCACCTCGAGGCACAATGTTTCAGTGCTTGAAGAGCAGCGTGAGGGCCTGAGAGGGGGATAACCCTGCAGTTCTATGGAGGCGAGGGTGCTTGACCAGCGACGGAGAGTGGAGGTCGGCCACGAGCACTGGGGGACACTAACTGGCTGCAAGCTTGCCAGCTGGGCCACGTGGACTCGACCTAAAGCAAAGACCCCACAGACGATGGTTTATTGAGGTCCCACTAGGCCCCCCTGGAGCTGAGGAGGCGTGGGGCGAATAACGAGGAAGAGCGGGAGAGGCCTCCAGATATGCCGGTGAGAGCTGAAATCTCGAGCGGCTGTAGTCACTGATCAGCGCGAGACCCCCCGTCGAGGCGCTCTGAGAAACGCTGCCCAGGCTCACATTCGCACCGGGGAAGAACAGAGCACGAACTCAATGAGTCACCAGCTATAGGAGACCGGTTGAAAGGGAACTACGGCGCTACATAGCTTAGCTGCTTCGCGGGAGCCTCCGCAGGGGTGAGTCTTCTGCTTCGACCACTGGCATAGGGGCCCAGTAACGTGGCGGCGGAGGGGGTGCTGAGAGACCGGACGCTCGCTGTACTACCCAAGATGGGCAGAGTGACCAAAAAGAGAGGGTTTGAGGCCCTGAGGTTGGATGACCCAGGACAATCCTTGGACGACGAGGAATCGGCGCCAGGGAATAGTGCTTCCACGCAATCGCGAGATCCTTCCTTGGGCGACATCATGCAGGCCATCGTGGACTCGAGGGAGGGCCTGGAGAAGCGCATAGACTCCATCGGATCTGACCTCTCTCTCCTGAAAGATGACCATCGGAAACTCAAGGAACGGGTGGCGTCTGATGAGCTGACCATGAAGGACATTCCGAGTAAGGTTGATACCCTACGAACACAGCTTAAAGAGGTGGTGCAGAGTGTAGGAGAGTGGGGTCTGGAATCCTATGGTCACCCCAGATTTTTGCTTTTTGCTTCACTGGTTTACGACTTTCCCTGGCTGTGGGCCTGCTAATCAGACCCACAGCCTAGCTGTTCTCTCTCTAAATTGACAACCATGTACTTTAGGTGCATTTACCAATTGGTACTGGACCACCTTATCAGTCCCTGTACAGTGTACCTTAGGTGCCAAGGGCATAGGTGTACCCAGGGCCTACCAGGGGCTGAAGCATGTATTATGCCACCCCTGGCTGGCCATCTAAAACTGACACAACTGGCTGCACGACAGCTGTGGCAAGGTGGTGTAATCACTCTTTGCTGTAGATATAGTATACCTATATCTAACCCTAAAATGGACACATATATTCCTATCAGTCACTCCTATGGCAGGCCTTAACAATCCTGAAGGCAGAGTGTTTGTTATTATGTGAGATGGTGCTCTAGCATGAGCTGAACCTGTCTGCAGCTTGCGGAACCCAGTCCTAATAGCTGTTCCATGATAACGCTATACCATATACTCCTAAGTGCATTATCAACCTCGCGGTTAAATGCTAACTCTGGTATAACATTATCAAAACATGTCGAGTAAGGTGTCATACGAATTGGAATACTACCCCCTCGCCAATTCTGGCGACGGGGGTAGCATTCCACCCTTCTAGAGGGACACGACATGTATGTAACTGAGAACCCCGGTTAAAGTTAACTCGAGCCTTGGCATCACAAAATGGATGCTGCCACCACAGACACAAGTCTGACCTCCTGCTGCTGGGAGTCCTTCCAGCGAGGGCGGCTTGGACAAAGGGTTTCCTGCCTTGGGAGGTGCTAGCACCACCCCAGACAGGACTTTGTGTATTGGGTAGGGTAGGCTTGAAAGGAATGAGACATGCCTGGGGCACACAAGGTGCCCTGTGCATACACCGGTTCAAACCAGTTGCTGGGGCACTCCAGCCCCAGCTCTGGCGGGAAACCGGACAAAGGATAGGGGGTGTAACCACCCCCCTTCCTGGTCCCACCCAGGGGAGGGACCTAGTCAGTAGTGCAGCCCCGTTTAGCAGGATAAAGGTAGGAGGTGGTCCCATTCCAAATTAGATTAATCCTGAACTACTCTACAAGAAGAAACTCTGGACTTCGACGTTCTGCTCCACAGAAGACTGAAGAAATCTCGCTTGTGGGCAAGGAGTGTCCACCCTGCATCCGCAGGCACCATCAAGCGTCCAGCGGCTTCACTTTGTCGTCTTCCCTCGAGGATCCAGACTTCAGAGCCCGACGAGACCCGGATTCCCAGACCTCTCCGACCTCAACTCACATCTACAGCAAAGCTGAGACCCGTGGGTGCGACGAGACACGTGGGACCGGCCATCTTGAACGAACCTGCACTTCGCTTCCAGCACGACTCCCGAGGTAAACTCGACCAAGTGCTTTGGAGACTGAGAAGCCCCAGCCCCGAGCAGCCCCTGCACTGAAGATCAGCCCTCCAGCATCCACGAGATCTGCGTGGGGCCCTTCTGCTTGTTTGCTGCTCGATGCGTTGTCTGGTCACTTGCCGGCTGGCTAGTGGCCTCCTAGAGGACGAACCTTTGAATCTTTGCTGCTGGTCTGGTTGTTCCAGACTGGCCCTTGCTCCCGTCCAAAAGAGGGGCACCCCGGACTCTCCTAGTCCGCACCAGACGCTTTCTCCACTCACCGCGTGGGTTGCCTTTGCCAAGGCCTGTTGACGCCGATTCCGGATCCAACACCGCCGACAGCGAGAGCCTGCGTGGGACAGCTCATGCCTCCATCCTGGTCGTCGAAGACACCTCCTGGTCCACGTGGCTGCAGAGTCAAGCGTCCACTCTTCACCTGATCGCGACGTCGACATCTGGTTCCTTCCTGGTTCCACTCCAGTCACTGGCTAGTGACTGTGAACATTGTCCCCTCTGCTTTCAGGTCTCCTTCTTCACCAATCCACCCTTGGATTGCACCGGACATCTTCCTCCTGGTCGCCTGCAGCATCTTTTCTCTCAGGCTCCATAGACTTCAACGCGAGAACCCGACGCACTTTGACACCTGTGCACCCGCAGTCCGTCGGTGAGGTAACAACAGCATTTCAGTGCTCAAGGGTAGTTTAACTGTCCTAGTGTCCAGTTCCACAGTCGTTGTAGTCCTATCTAGTCAGGATTGCCCGTACTCACCTTTAACTTGAACTGTACTGTCCATAGACGTTGTTACGCATCTCGCGTGTGAGTTCACACTCTGCACACGCGTCCCGTGGGCCTCCTATTACTTACCTAAGGTGAAGATAGCGTAGTCCTAGCGAACCTCCAGCCTCTGGACAGCTCCATTTCTTTTATCGACTCCCACATTCCACTTACTTAGTATATGGTTTTCCGTGCCTCTAAGGCACCATTGTAATTTTGTGCAACTTGTCGTATTTTTCTTAAGAGATTGTCATGTGCTTAGCCCTCTGACCTCATAAAGAGTTCAGAGGTGTTGTTATTAATAAATATACTGTTTATTTTCATAACAACCTGTGTGGTGTCCTTTCATCTGGTATTCAAGGGGTTATATTGTGGTAAAACAGCTGGCTTCACATGCCAAAAGAGTTTAGCCTAAGACTGCTTTGTCCATGCTACCATTAGGATAGCTGGTCTATAAGGTTGACTTACAACCAATCACCATAAGGGTTGTTTGGACTGATACAAGGTGATCACTAGAACTAGTGAGCATCATATATCAGGCCAACTTCTCACACAGAGGGTCCGAGTGCTGGAGGTGAGAGCAGAGAACAGCGAAGGGCGCTCCAGACGTAATAATCTCCGCATAATAGGGATTCCGGAACGAGAGGAAGGAACTGATGCCGGACAGTTCCTGGAGACTTGGTTAAAAGCGGTGGTGGCGCCTGAAGGCCTCTCCCCCTTCTACGTGCTGGAGCGAGCGCATAGGGTCCCGACACGACCACCAAAACCAGGGGCCCAACCGCGCCCGATGGTCGTACGACTCCTGCACTACCGTGACCGCGACTTCAACCTTCAGAGAGCAAGAGAGCTGCAAAATCTGAAAATCGGCAACAGCAAAATAATGATTTTTCCGGACTACACCAGAGAAGTGCAGCGCCAATGAGCTTCCTTCTTGGCGGTGAAGCGAAAACTGAGGGCCCTACACCTTCCTTATGCAATGCTGTTCCCTGCTAGATTGCGGGTCAATGCTGATGGTAACACGCACTTTTTCCTCACACCTCAAGCCGCATGGGATTGGTTGGAAGCTCGTGCAGCGTCTGGAGAACGATCTTCAACTGCGACCTCGCCTCGGCGCGGCTCCCCTGCCGCATCACCAAGACAGCGACCAAGCTCCCCCACACAATCAGCCAGGGAACTCTTAGCCCAGCCAGCAACGCATCGGAGCATACGAGAAGTGGAGAGCAGAGCCCCGGTTCCAGCAGCGGCCATGGGCTCTCGGAGACGGACTTGCCAGTTGTCACTCCACAAACGGCGGATGGAGTATTCGGATGATGGAACTATTACCCGACCAACCTGTCTTTATGAGGTATTGGGGTGGAGTCCTGGACACTGGACTTGGTGTCTGATGTACCTGATGAGGGGATCGAGCAGAGGGGGAGGTCAGGGAAATTGCTTGGGGAGACCAGAGTAGGGAAATGTTCACACGGGGCTGGGGAGGGGCTCGGAGGACTCCTGGGATTCTTAGATCGGAGTTCCAGGCAACCTGAACTGATTAGACCTTCTATGTCCTTATTGTTTGGATGGGGATGCCGCGGTGGATGCCTGTCCTGGGGAGGGGGAGTTGGGGTTGTTTGAACTGTTCTGTTCATGGGGTTGAATTTAGGGGACCTAGGCGTGTCAGAGGAGGGGAGGGGGTGGAACACGAGGATCTGCAATGGGACACACACTAGGATATGCGTGTCTCACATGGAATGTGAGGGGTATGCATACCATGCATAGGCGACATAAGATACACTCCTTCTTGACGCGTAGAGGGATTCAAATTGCTTTTCTCCAGGAGACCCACCTCACTGCACGGGTGGGGAGGGCACTACAACGCCGTTGGAGGGGTCAAGTTTACCACACCACATACTCGGCGTAGGCACGGGGGGTCCTTATCTGGGTAAGAGCTGGAGTTCCCTTTCAGTGCACCTCGCCATTGATAGACCCGGAGGGCAGGTACGTGGTTCTTCAGGGAAAGCTAGATGGTCGAGAGATAACTCTGGGATGTTTATATGCACCTAATGTGGACCAACCAGCCTTCTTCTCATTGCTGTCCCATAAATTGGCATCAGTATTAGTGGGGCCTTTACTACTGGGAGGTGATTTTAATTGTGTCACAGACATTGATCTAGATAGCTCACACCCACCATTACCGAATGCACTAGCGGGTAAACTGGCGGCGGCGCGCTCTACCTGGCAACGGTCCTGGGGATTGATTGACACCTGGCGAGCGCAGCACCCATTAGATAGGGATTTCTCCTTTTTCTCCGCCCTTCATGAACTGCACGTCCGCCTGGACGCTTTCCTATGCTCCCCTGAAGTGCATGGAGAAATCAGCAGTAGCGAATACCTGACTCGCACTATTTCTGACCATAACCCGCTGATGGCCCGGTTGAAATGGACGCGGCTGCGCCCCAGAATCCCTACCTGAAGGCCGCGGCCAGAAGCACTTGAAGATCAGGTGTTCCAAACCGCTATAGCCACGACCATTGAAGATTATTTTCAACTTAATGCAGGGTCCGCGGGATCGGTGACCACTGAATGGGACGCCTATAATGTAATGGTACGAGTAAGTTGTATATCGGCGGCGGCCGGGGCCCGGAAGTCATTACTACAAGATATCAAACGAGAAGATGAGCAATTGCGTGCCCTAGAATTGGAGCATCCGGAACGGCCGGATAAACAGGAGGAGTTGTTGGGCGCTAAGGAGACAGTTGCAGCAACTGTAGAGCATCTACGGTGCTTTGACTACAAAGCCTACCTCACACGGGCACACTCAGAGTGAGATAAATCTGGAGCTCTTTTGGTCTGGTTGGCTAACCCGGCTAGACGCGATCGGTTATATTAGAATTGAGAGATCAGTCTGGGGCGGCCTGTTTTGATCAGCAGGGAATAAATGAGCTGTTCTTTGATTACTATACGGAGCTTTACCGTAGTAGGGTGCTGCCATCAGTGGAAGAATTACAGAACTTCACGGAGGGTCTAGATTTGCCGGAACTGGAAGAGGAAGATGCGAAACAACTGGGAAGGAACATCGAGGTGAGGGAAGTGAGAGTAGCCATCAAAAGTATGGCACGGAATAAAACGCCGGGATCAGACGGCTTTCCAGTGGAATTCTACCTCACTTATATAGACCTCTTAGCGCCTCGATTGACGTGGCTCTACAATGAGGCCAAACGGTTGGGCGGACTTCCGGAATCCACCAAGGAGGCGATCATTATCCCGTTATTGAAACCGGGAAAGCAACCCTGGGATAGAACGGCGTATCGCCCTTTATCCATGCTAAATCTGGATTACAAAATCCTGAGCAAAATCCTAGCGACTAGGCTGCTGCCCAACATGTCCACGTTGATCCATGCTGATCAGTCCGGTTTCATTCCGACCCGCAACAAGGCGCTTAATATAAGACGGCTCCTGCATGTTCTGGAGGCCGACACTTATGAGACGGACACTGCAGCGATATTTGCTGTAGACATCGAAAAGGCTTTCGATAGCCTGGAATGGAATTACCTCTTCCATGTCATGCATACGATGGGGTTGGGTCCAGATTTTGTGAGCTGGACGGCCCTGTTATACAAAGATGCCACGGCCAGGGTGCGAACGGGAGGGGTGATCTCTGAGGCATGTAAAGTAGGTAGGGGCACACGCCAGGGATGTACCCTTTCCCCGTTGTTGTTCGCTATGGCGATGGAACCTCTTGCGGCGCACGCCCGTTTGGGACATGCATACCAGGGACTGGACGTATATGGGCAAGTTCACCATATCGCACTTTATTCGGATGACCTATTAATGTTCTTGGCAGATACTGGAGAAGCCCTGCGGGGTGCAAAATCGCTGCTGAAAGCCCTAAGTGTGGTAGCACGTTGAAAGTCAACTGGACGAAATCGTGCCTATTCCCGGCTCGCGGGGATAGAGAATGCCTGCAATCGGTGGAAGGGGTGAACTGGGGGGGGAGATGTCTTCCTTACCTGGGCACGGCGATTTACCATGACCAAAAAGACGTCCTAGACGGAAATGTGGGGAAGGCGATTAGGAGTACAAAGGCCAATTTTGAGTTCTGGAGCACCCTCCCTTTATCTGTGGCGGGACGAGTGGCACTCCTAAAAATGGTGACCCTGCCGAGATTACTCTATTACTTTCGGACTCTCCTGATATGGATCCTGGCGAGCTACTTTAAGAGGCTTCGGGGAATGATCAGTTCCTTTCTGTGGGGCTCGGGCAGACGGAGGGTGGCGCTTGGGACTTTCATGAGACCCCGAGCGGAGAGGGGCGTGGCTAAGCACGCGAACGACATGGACGCCTCTGGGTAGAGCTCCGCGCTGAGCTTCCCCACCCGGCGCATTTATCCTGTCCAGCGCGGGCCACGACCAGCGAAAACTGCCGGCGCCGCCGTGGAGTGTGGTCATCCGTCCCCCTGCCAACTTTGGGGACGATCGGTGCGCCTGACCTGCACCGAGGACGGCACTGGGCAGCAGCCGCGCAAGCCGCCTCCACGTCCGGCGTGCGCCCAAGACAGCCCGGGGCTCCAGGACTGCCACTAGGCCCGGGGGGCCGAAACAGTGTAAACAAGCGGCACTGACCGCGGAAAAACAACACACGCAGGAAGGTGAACTGCACGAGGCGCCGGAGGCACTGGGCATCACGCATTGCACCCCCACCCGCCACTGCGGAAGCCGGGCCTGCACGGATCGGAACTGCGCAGCTGACCGGCGCTGAGCCACCACGCGGGACCGGTAAGGACGCTGGGGCCCGGGGCCGACAGAATCAGCCTCCTCGGCGGGGCGGCCACTGTCCAGACGACCAGCGAGGGTGGGCGCCGAGGGCCTGAGCGGGAGTGAAGGCAGGAGCCGGAGGCACTCGCCGACCGCCACTGGTGGCTGCTGCGGAGGAGAAGCCCGACCACCCGACACAGATTGCTGCCCGACGGGACCGGACGGCGTTTGCGGTGCCCCATCACACCTGCTGAGACCGGCGCTCCGGACCTGCTACCAGTGGGCCGCGCATACTGCCTTGGTGCCCAGAAAGCGCTCTGACCAACCCGGGGCTCGATGCGCACTGGTAGGCCCGAAGGAGAGGCCTACGCGACAGGACTGCGACGCTGGCCGCGCTCACCGGCCTCGCCCCATACAACCCCCTGCCGGCTACAGTGGACGCTGGACACTTGCCCGCTGCTGACCCCGGCGCCACGAGACACTGGCGGAGGAGCTGGGGCCCGAGGGGCGAGAGGGCAGTCCCCCACCGAGGCCGACACTAGACGGCTGGCACACACGCTGCCCAAGAGCGACCCCTGACCCGTGGACAGAACGGACGGGCCAAGTGACTGGAAGGGAATATAGGGGACCCGGGCATCGAAGGCAGCTGAGGTCAAGAACACTGGCGACGGCCCTTGGCGAAACCTCGTACACCGTCTGACGGGCCGCGAGGAGAGGGCCCGACCACCAGGGACTGGGAGTAGCCCTAACGAGACGGGCATGTGAGCAAGACACCCGTGACACCCCCTTTGCCGACGACCCCACACGAGGTGTGCCAGATCCTGGGAGGCCGCCTGTAACGACGACGCACCTACACTCCACTCCAGCGTGGCAACGACGGCCCACCTGAAACGGGACTCTGTGCTGCTTGCGAGCTGACACCCGGAGTCGGGAGACCACCACCGCAGCGCGACCTGCCTGAACGACCACGGACCCGAGCTTTATCACACTCCACTGGCACAGCTCTCCCTGCTGCGGTAATACTCGCGCCCTGGCACAGATGTCTGCTGGGACCAGGACCCGAACCGGGAACAGCGGAACCATCCCCAAAGGCAAGATGGACAAATCCGGGAAAGGCTCTGACCCAGATCAAACGACGGCTAAGCTGGACACCATGTTGGCGGCGATGGAACGACTGGAAGAATCCATCCAACTGACGCGCACCTCATTAGCCACAAAAATAGATGGAGTGGTCATTGATCTGACGCACCTGAAAGCAGATCATAAGAAGCTGGCGGACTGCACTGTATCCCTGGAAAATGACGTGCAGGAACTCCGACCCCAGGTCAGCCAATCGACTAAACACATCCAAGACCTACTGAACAGGGTGGACTTCTTGGAGGATAGAGCAGAGGACGCGGAAGGCAGGGCGCGAAGGAACAATGTGCGCCTCGTAGGCGTACCGGAAAAATGGGAAGGGAGACACCCAGAGGAGCACATGGAACAATGGCTGCGAGGCCTACTACCAGAGGGTTCGCTGTCCCCACATTTTGTGGTCGAACGTGCACACCGCGACCCCACCAAACCACTAGCAACAGGCTCTAATCCGAGACCCATGCCACTACGTATCCTGAACTACAGGGACAGAGACTCCATCCTGAGAGAAACGTGCAAGCTCCAAGAGGTCAGAATTGAGAACGCGTCAGTGATGTTCTTCCCGGACTACACTATTCAAGTACAGAGGCGGCGACACGACTTCCTGGAGGTGAAAAAACGCCTGAGGCAGCAGGGCCTGCAATACGCTCTGTTGTTTCCTGCGAAACTACGGGTGGTGGCTGGAGAACGCACCCATTTCTTCACTGACCCGGCAGAGGTGGAGGCGTGGCTGGACAGCGGCGTGGGCACGGACCCTGAGACCATGGCTGGTCCCGCGCCCAGAAGGCAGAACGGAAACGCCCGGAGGAGACGCAGACCGCGCCGGAGATCACGATCTGCCACGCGAGGAGTGGCGAGGACTACCCCCCCGGAGGACGCTCGGCAGCAGGAGAAGCAAGACGCCCTCCGCCTGGTCATGGAACTGAGCTCTTCCCCAGTGTAGAGTGCGACAGCGGGAGGCAGCCAGCAAGACCCTCCCAGTGACGATGAAGCCATCTATGGCATACCGAATTCACAAGGCTCGGAGGAAAGACCGGACGTCACGCCCCAGACGGCGGACTATATCAGCTGAACGCGCCACAGGGAAAAGGGACACGACTTAGACAACGCCACCACGGCAGTGGAGGAATGGATAGACATGCACTCACCCCATGCCGGGTGAGAGTGTTGGCCTTGCATTTTGCTTGAGGGGTGAATGCGCACCCGGAGACCCCTATGGCGATACTGACCCCCGGACATGTTGCCGGCGCCCATTCCCGGCCAGCACACACGCCCGGAGAAGTTACTCCTGAACACTGCCACCCTGGGACACGTAACGTATAGTGAATTGGTGCGTGTGTGCATGGGGGCCCGCGTTTGCATTTACATAGATGTTTTTCTTTTTCTTTTTTTTTATTGTGCTGCCGAACATTCGCCGGGTGGGTGGAGGATCTCCATGGACAGACATTGTTGGTTTGCTACCACGATTAGGGTGCGCGCTGCACACCTACCCCCTTCAGTCTTAGATACGGTTACTCTCCTTGAGAGTATGGACGGGAGCACGTTCCGCACCCGACCTTTTGGTATTCTATATGTTCACCAAGTTCGAAAGTTCATTGTTCCCCCCTTTTTTTGTACCCTTGCCCCCCCCCCTTCCATTGCTGGGACTTGTGGCCACGGGGTGGCTGATGTGATGAGGTGCTGGGGTGAGGTGTTTGACGATGATGTGGGGCGCGGGGGGCGGCGACGGGGCGGCGGGGTGAGGACTGATATCGGATTGCTGTAATGTCTGCCATTAAGATATGCACGTGGAATGTCAGGGGCATGCACACGCCATCCCGGCGCTACCAAACATACTCCTACCTCAAGCGCCATCACATACAGATAGCTCTCCTACAGGAGACGCACCTCAGTGACTCGGAAGTTGACACCCTGCGCCGCCGATGGCGGGGACAACTATACGCCACACGCCATTCGTCATACGCCAAGGGATCGCTAGTATGGGTCAGACCAGGCACACCTTGGGCGATGTCGGACACACACATAGATCCCCTAGGAAGATTTGTAGTGGTCCATGGCAGGTTGGATGGGAACCCACTGGTGCTGGCCTCGGTATATGCACCCAACACGGGCTTGGCGGCTTTCCTGGCACAATTGTCCACCACTTTAACTCCCTGGCATGGTGTCCCGTGGGTGTTGGGCGGGGATTATAACGGCACACTGGACGTGACCCTAGACCGTTCGCACCCCCCACCGCCCAACTCACATGCACAGACTACTGCAGACACCCTCCAGGCATGGTCCACACAATGGGGCTTGCGAGACGCATGGCGTAGCCATAACCCACACACTAGGGCCTACTCGTACTACTCTGGGGCACACGCTCTTCATGTGAGGTTAGACAGATACATGGTCACTGAAGACATTTTGCCGCACGTCGTAGACACCTGCTACATGGGCCGCACACATTCAGACCACACTCCCCACACCCTGAGTATAGCATGGGACTGCCCCCGACCCCCGGCGCCCACTTGGCGGCTCCAGCCTGACCTGCTCTTAGACGGCCATTTCCGAAGCTCCATTAGCGCACAGACAGCGCAGTATTTTGAGGACAACACTGGCACGGCGTCATCCCCGCAGATCGAGTGGGACGCATTTAAAGTGGTCCTCAGAGGGCAATGTCTGGGCACACAAGCCCTCTCACGCCGCCGCATAGAAACTGACCTTCAACGCCTGGAAACAGACCTGTTGCAGGCTGAGCGAGAAGCGGCTGATGGTGATGACGCCAAACTATTGGAAGCACGCGCGGAACATGACAAACTCATGGACAGCCTGAAACATGTTAACTATGCAGCACACTCGGCCCGCACACACCACACTGGGGATAAACCTGGCAAGCTGCTGGCCTGGCTAATTCAACGAGAGGAGCGAACGTCCCCCATCACTGCGATACACCCACCCGCTGGCACCGCGGTGTACACTCAAGCGGAGATCCATGACGCCTTTATAACGCACTACCGAGCACTATATGAGTCGCGTCTCTCGAACCCGCACCCGAACATTGCCGATTACCTCGAAGGACTCATGCTTCCCGCCCTTACGACAGACCAGCAAGACGACCTTGGGTCGCCATTGGAGGCGGATGAGCTGCGCGACGCCATCTCTGCCCTCTCGAACGGTAAAGCACCCGGACCAGACGGCCTCCCAGCTGAATATTACAAGGCCTGCTCCGACATCTTGATCCCGGAGCTCATTAGAATGTACTCGGCGGCGTTAGATGACTCTGCCCTGCCCACATCCATGAACGAGGCGACACTGGTGTCGCTTCTCAAACCCGGCCGGGACGCCACGCTCCTGGGCTCGTACAGGCTTCTAGCACTCCTGAATACGGATTACAAGATCCTAGCGTCTTCCCTGGCAAGGCGGCTGGCGCCACTGGTACCATCCCTGGTACACAGCGACCAGAACGGCTTTGTGCCCACTAGGTGCACCTCCCACAACATCAGGAGGCTGTTTCGGGTGCAGGAATATGCAGTGCGAGACTGGCCGAGATCGGGGTGCCTAATTCTCGATCTCGAAAAGGCATTCGACTCGGTCGAATGGCCGTATCTGCGGGAGGTACTGAGCAAATTTGACCTGGGCGATAACTTCATCGAAATGGTCGGCCTGCTATATAGGAGTCCGGAAGTGCGCGTCCGCACGGGCAAGCTACTCTCGGACACTATAAAAGTCAGGCGCGGCACCAGACAGGGATGCCCGCTGTCCCCGCTACTTTTCGCACTGGCAATCGAACCTCTCGCTGAGATACTGCGCGGAAGTGGGGCGAACAGGGGTATACCGCTGGCAGACGGCACACATGTGGTCTCGCTGTACGCTGACGACCTATTGCTGTACTTCAGAGACCTAGCGAATTTGCCACAGGACCTTTCGGACATATTCCAGACCTTTGAAACCATGTCTGGGCTCAGGGTGAACTGGGCGAAGTCGGGAGCATACTCCTTCGCGCCCGACGTCCCAAACCCAGGAATTAGCATCGGTGGGGAACCACTGCCATGGCATGACACCGTGTTCAAATACTTGGGAATCTATGTATACAGAACACACCCTGAAATCCTAGATGGCAATCTGACACGCGCCGTCACATCCATCAGGTCGCAGATATCCTTTTGGAAGACTCTCCCACTCACTGTCCCGGTCAGGATCACACTGACAAAGATGATAGTGTTGCCCAGGCTTCTCTATTACTTTGCCAACATACCAGAGTATGTCCCGGCCCGTACATTTAAGGACCTGGAGTCTATGCTCCGGGATTTGGTCTGGAATACTGGACGACCCAGGGTGGCGCTAAATAAGCTCTACGCACCGATTGAGGCGGGCGGCCTCGCGGTGCCAAATCTGGAACTCTACTACCTAGCGGCGCAGCTCCAGTGGGTGACCGCCTGGCTCTCGGGCAGGAACCTGGCGGACACGACCTCACACGAGGACTCGCTCACCCTCCTGCAAATTCACTCGTTTTTCCACCCATTAGCACGTACGAAACACCGACCACAGCTACATATGGACGTGGTGGTGAAATGCTTTAACAGAAGCATACGGCTCACTAAGCATGTCACACCTTACGCACCAGCGCTCCCACTCCTGGGCACGCCTAAAGCGACTACCATAGTCATGGCAGCTGCGCTGGAGCACTGGACGAGCTCAGGGATTGAAACCATGGCGGACCTATATGCCGATGGCACCCTGATTCCCTTTGAGACACTGGCTGACGACACGGGCATTCCCGCGGGTCAATTCTTACAGCACGCATCCATAGTAGCGGCATACACCCGAAGATGGGGTAACATCACAGTTGAGCCCCCCACGCATCAACTGATACAACACCTCCATGTCATGGGGGATGGCACGCACGTGGTACATTGGTTGACTCAGGCCTTATTGACCCACACGCAACATACCCTACAACCCCTGCATGCTAAATGGGCAACAGACAGAGGGAGGGACTGGACGGATAAGGAGTGGATGATGGTACTCGCCAGCCCCAAAAACATCCCTCGTAACGCACGCTTCAAGGTGATACAATTCTATGTGTTGCACAGGGCGTACCTCTCACCAGACAGACTCAACCAATATTTCCCGGGTGCCTCAGCTGGCTGCCCAAGGTGTGCGCTAACTGGAGCGGATCTGCTACATATGCTATGGCTATGCCCACGGATACGAACATACTGGCAATCAGTGCTAGTGGTTCTTGACCGCTGCACGGCTATGCCGTTACCACACACATGGGAGACGTGCCTGCTGGGCCTCTATAAGAGGACCGCCCTCAACATAGTCCCCTCCCGTTTCTGGGATCTGGGCCTCATCACTGCCAAGAGACTACTCACTAAACATTGGAAACGCGCGACCCCTCCCCTGATACAACATTGACGCACCTCTCTAGACACCTGGGCGAGGGCGGAAAGCATAGTTCTACACAACGAAGAAACGGCGAGATTGCGACAGTTCCCAATAGCAACACTATGGGATGACATGCTCAGCGCCTTCCACAGCGACAGACACCCACTGGGAGACCACACACCCGCCAGCTCCCCAGAGAGGGACGGGGACACGACAGCGGAACAAGCCGACGCACATGACAGCCCTGACGTCTCCTCCACAGCCCTTCATACACCCCCCTGAGATGGCGCTCATCTCGCTACCAGTCAGTTCGCACTCTGGCTGACGAGGGGATGACCGGCATGCCATTCCAGCACCTCGCGCCTCCCGCGGGGCTCCCCGCGCCCCCCCCCCCACTACACACTACGGACATCCACCGACCGACACGATAGCTGCCCTCCCTAGCGCCCGCTCTTGCTGCGCCATCCCCACGGCACCACGTGAGACACATAGCTGACCTTGCTGGCGGCACCCAGCCCCTCCCTCCCCCCCCCCCTTCACTCTCCCCTGTTCGCCAGTTCATGTAACGGAGCACATGAGACAGCCATGACATTGCTGTGACCACACCGAGAATGGCCGAGTGGCAATGAGGGACACAGTACGCAATGCACCGAGACTTCGCCTACACCCTTATGCATTGGAAACTAGTGGGACAGGCCTCTGCACACCTCCTCCCCACACGCCACTGGTACGTGTTGGCCAGTCCAGGACTGGCCCGACCTGCGCATTACATGGCCCTCGGTGGCGCCCTGCTTATATGACACCCCACTGGCCGCGCCCCCGCGACTAGTGCAGATCCACACTCACATTAACATACGCAAGTGTTGCTGCCTCGGCCTTCGGAGACTTCCATTGCCTTGGTGGGTGGATGGGGGTGGCCATAGATGCGAACGCCACGTACTGGTGGGAAATGCAGAGTAAGGCTGTTCTGTGTCACCACCACTGTTCTCCTCCCCTATACCCTCCAATTTCTTTCTCCACAGAGACACTGGATGAACCTCGTGCTGGTGGCACGATACAATTTTCTCACTGTGTTTGCTCCTAGCTGTGATTCCTCTTACTCATTGTTGTCTCGCCCTGTACCGTATACAGCTCTGTATTGTTACTATAAGTTGAAATAACAATAAAAACATTCAAACAAAAATGAGACCCCGAGCGGAAGGGGGGCTAGCGGTCCCGGACTGTGAGACATATTACCTAGCTGCCCAGCTTCAATGGCTAACACAATGGGTGGCGAGAGCCACTAGAGACGAGGGGGAGTTGGGGGAACCAACGGGCCCCTTGTTGGTGCTGTCTCGTATAATACTGCGCCTCCCGCTTGGGGATATGCAGCTCACACAGGAGTTTACCACAGCGCATAAATGCTGGCATAGGTATCTAAAACAAGGGGGCATAGAGGTCCCTTATGCTCCTGATATCCCATTAAAGGTGTGTAGGGCACTACCACACGGAGGATCCTGGAGTAGATTGGAGACCTGGGAACAACAGGGTTTAATGTCCATAGGGGACCTATACGAGGAAGGCAACCTGCTGCCTTTTGATGACCTCAGAGACCGCTTCGACCTACCAGGGGGAGACTTTTTGGTGCATGCTGCGATTACGACAGCGATTCGAAAACACTGGAAGATGGGCTTAACAGAACCGCCCACCTCTATGGGCTGTCAGTACGTGGTGGTCGCTGCGGGTACAGTAAAAGCGGTCTCATGTTTATACAGGCGCATGACCCACGAAGCCCTAACACCAATGGTAGCCTTGAAAACGAAATGGGAAGCGGACATAGAAATTTATATATCTGACCCGGCGTGGGAGGGGTTAGTGGAGAGAGCCTGGAAGAGTACGCGTAATGCGCGGTTCCAGCTGGTGCATTTTCATATTCTACATAGGGCGTACCTGACTCCAGACCGCTTACACAAATACTTCCCAGCCCAATCTGCGGCCTGTCCGAGATGTAAACAGGAGGACGCTGATTTTAAGCACATGCTATGGGCCTGTCCGGAGCTCGATTCCTTTTGGCAGGGAGTGACGGCACTGTTGAGGGACATTACCGAGAGGGATATACAACTCACTATGGCGCAATGCATCCTTCATTGGTTCCCCCACACTTCAAAAAACAAAATCACGAGTAAATTCATAGACCTGGGATTCCTCTTAGCTAAAAGGGCTATCACCTCTCAGTGGAAGGCAAACAAAGGCCCCAACGTAGATAAATGGAAGCAGGAGTTTAGTAAGTGGGCGCGATGTGAGGGGGAGGTCCGTATGCAAATGGCACACAGAACAGGCAATGAACAGGCATTAGAGAGGGCGAGGGCCTGGGAGAGATTGCCTTTGGAACTCACACTTCAGGAGGACGAGGATGGAGGGACCCCTCTGCATAGCCCTGGGACACACCCCCTTTCGGGGATTTCAACGAGCAGTAAAGTCGCTGAGCACTAATTGATTATAAAATGCTGCCCCACACTGAGCAATGAGTTGCTACTTACCATGTGGTAACTACTGGTCCAGATGAGAGATAGGAGTAATGCGGACAACCCCTTTACACCCATATGAGGGTACACACTGACACACCTAGAGGGGAGGGGAGGGAAGTTGGGTACGTTGCTGGGGGGGGTGCGGGGAGAGAGAGAGTCAGGGAGTTATTAGTTAGAGCAAGGAATAGGGGTGGGAGGGGACACTTGGAGGGGTCTAGGGGGTCTGGTTGCAATTGAACACATTGTCACTTCAACGACGCAGTACACAGCAGATAAGCATGCACTAATACCACTGATATCTCTGTTCATTACGGATGTGTTGTCCTAAAGGCAGATTGTTGACCAAGATTAGCGCATGCTCAGATAGAAAGGATCTACGAGACTCTAGACAATGACATGGGAAGTCATTAGATTGATCGTACGAAACCCTGCCTTGCGCTGCATATGGTTTTGTGCTCTCACATATACGGGCTGCTGCCACATACCAATCCCTTTAAAATGTTGGTTATATAACATCTTAGACGAGGGAAGGAGGATGTAGGTTTGTGAAGCTGTACTGTTTTTTGTTTTTATGTGACGGATGTTAGAATGTAAAAGTCAAGAACCCCGAAGTTCTCCTTTTCGTGCATGTTCACTGCATTTTCATCGAGATATCATTGTTGTGATCATTAAGAGCAAATGCCAATAAAATATGTTTAAAAAAAATGGGGAAATAAGGCACGGAGAAGACAGTACGAGGAACGTATGGATACATATATGGAGGATGTAGAGTAATGGATATAGAGATGCCAAATGAAAGAAAATATAAAGAACTATAGTGAAGGCATTTGATAGGAAGAAACGATTACTGAGAAAAACAAGTGACTTCATATTAGCAGCACTGCACTCTCTCTGCTCGCATCGTCTCCCGTGCCGCCATTTTGGGATCAGGCCTACTGTGCCAACTCTGATTGAATGCTGGCCTACATCTTCTGTTTAAATCATTTTTATTAACTTTTTCTTTTGTTTGTTTTTGCACATTGATCAATAAAACATACAGTCAGCATAGCACTCATGTAACAGATGAGAAAAGAAAAAAGAGGGGGAGAGTGAGGGGGTGAAGGAGGAAATGAATTGCCAGCGGCTAGGCACACTTGGACCGATTACAACTTGGCAATGAAAATTCAGAATACATTAATTACATCTAAGCTTACAGCAATGCCCTAAGAAAAGGCGGGGTGGCGTTGCCAAGGCACGGCATTGGGTAATATGCGAAGAATATAATTAGCAGGGCATATAGGTAGGACATCACTGATGTAACTAGCTGATAAAGGGGGGGAAAAGAAAGCAGATTGCCAGTGACAGTGTACAGCTGAGTTGATAGCTACATGACAATGAAAAATTCAGTGCGCGTTAATTAGATCAAAGCTGGCGCCAATATCTTAGGAAAGACAGAGTGGTGCTGATAAGTCGCAGCATCGAGTAATGTGCGAGCTATGCAGGAGCAGGGCAGTTCAAACGTAACCGGGGACATAGGGCACAACAAAATGAGGGCAACGAAAGCGAACAAAGATAGGATAGAGTTGCGCAAGACCTGGCGCCATAGCTAAATTCGCTGGTGGACTTCAAACACCCTTAAGACCTCTGTGATGCAGGAAGGAATCCTGTGTCTCTGTCTACCTCGAGAGCTTGGAGATCATTGTACCCCACTGAGGTACCAGGGGGAACATACGAATGCCAAGCAGATCTTCTCTGCACATCATCGCACCCTCCGCCCTCGTCCAATTGGAGAAGGATCGGTGCCAAGCAAGAGTGTGAGGTGGTAGAGGGTATTTCCAGCGCTTGGTGAGCAGGCGCTTGGCTGCTATTAGGCCGAGGTCAAAAAAACGTGTGGCAGCTCTATATTTCTTGTTCCTGCTAAAGAGGTGCAGTATATGAGCTTCCCATGTCAGGGAATGGTGTAGTCACGGTACCCCAGTAGTCAGTCAGGGCCGAGCATCCCCAAAGCATATGTATCAAGTTGGCATCTAATTGCCGACAGCGGGGGCAAGCTGCATCTATGCGGAGGAAGAACCTGTTTATTTGGGCTGGGGTAAGGTAGGCCTGGTGCGGTATGAAAAATTGTATCTGTCGGAATCGTTGATTCCGTGGGATGCGGGTCGGACTGCTACGGGCAGCTAGCCATTCCCTATCAGTAAACGCTCTACTTAGTGCCCCCTCCCAGTGAAGCCGATGGCAAGTGAGATCTGTTTCTGTATGTTGTGGAAGCGAGGATGCGAACCAGCGAGTAAGGTGTTTCCCCCTCACCATCACATGAAGGTACTGCAAGGTATGATGTACGGGGGCTCCTGGACGAGCATACCCCATTTGGATGCTAATGAGGCTATGAGTGCTCTGTGTAATAAGAACTGCCCTGGAGGTATATTTTCTCCCACTATGAGGTCCTGGAATGGAATAAGAGCGCCTTCTTGAAAGATGTCCCCCGCGTCTTGTATACCCTCTGAGGTCCAGTGATGTAACTCCGCTGCCGTCGTGTAGGTGTCCCCCCGTGGAGTTCCCAAAAGAGGGATGGCAGGTGCATATGGAATGGTGGCTCTAGTGAGGAAAAGGCACCTGTGGAAGCATTTGTATGCTACAGTGAGGAGAAAAATATTATGGAGGCCTAAATGTGGAGCAGGGATGGAAAATCTGAAGAAGGGGAGTCAGTAGTAGCGGGGGTCGCAGAGAGGCCCTGTCTGGTAGATAACGGAGGACATCCACCTGGCCAACCACTGCAGCTGGGAGGCCAGGGAGTAATGCTCAAAATTGGGCACTGCGAGTCCGCCCAGCTCGGCAGGTAGATAAAGCTTTCCCATGGACACTCTGTGGTGTGAAGTCCCCCATATGAAATCTTGTATTACCCTTTCCCACTGCTTAACGAAGGGGGGGAGATAATGAGGGGTAGTGTGGCAAAATAATAAAGGAGTCGGGGAAGGACCACCATTTTAACCAGCGCGACCCTACTAGAGATTGCCAACTGGAGATTCTTCCAGAAACTCATCGGAGATCGAATCGCCGTGGTAGCTCGGACCACATTCCCGTCAAAGAGGGCGGTTTTGGAGCTATAAACCTGAACACCTAACGAAAAGGGTCGGTGCACCAGGCCACCGGTGTTCCCCGAGTGTGAAGCCTGGATCCGGTTTATCCCCTAGGAACAAGGAGAGCATGGATTTTGTAGGGTTGACTTTCAGCCCGGAGGCTCGTGCAAAGTGGCTTAAGGGCTCGATCAAGGGAGGGGGGAATATCATGAAGACCTTGCGTATATTAACAAGTCATCGACATAGAGCGAAATGGTGTGAATGCCATCGCCTAGCTCTATTCCCATATCGACATGCTTGCGGATATGAGCCGCCAGCGGCTCCACCGTTATTGCAAACAGTTGCGGAGATAGCGGGCATCCCTGCCAGGTCCCACGCCGCACATGAATTGAATCGGAAAGATTTGGGCCTGTTCGATCCGAACCGACGGTTCACAGTATAGCAATCGGACCAAGCTGAGGAAATAGGGGCCGACTCCAAAGTGGACCAGGGCAGCAAATAGAAAGTTCCAGGCCAGTGAGTCGAAGGCCTTCTCGAGGTCTAATACCATACAACCGGAATGCGGCCAGGTGATTGGGGCATATTCCGCCACTCGAAAGTAGCGGCGTAGGTTCAGGACCGTGTTACGCTGTGGAACAAAGCCAATCTGATCAGAGTGTACCAGATCAGGGACTAATGGAGCCAGTCGATTGGCGAGGAGCTTTGCCAGGATTTTATAATCAGAATTTAATATAGCAATCGGTCAGTACAAACCTGGTGCTATGGGGTTCTTACCAGGTTTTTAATAAAGACACCACATTAGCGGTACGCATGGTGGGGGCCAAGGTCCCTTCCGAGATTGCCTCCAGAAACATCGAGTGCAGCTGCGGTACCAGATGTTCCGCGTAGGCCTTGAAGAATTCCGTTGGTAGACCGTCCGGCCCAGGAGTTTTATCCGAGGACAAGGCCCGTAATGCATCCCGCACTTCGTCTTCTACTATAGGGGAGTCCAGCACCAGGAACTGATCCACCGTCAGAGTGGGTAACTCCACTGTGTCTAGGAAGGATCCCACGTCTTGGGCATTACCTGTCGGTAGAGTATCATATAGACGGGAGTAGTGCTCAGTCATCAGTGCGTGAATGTCTCCCTGAGTGCTGCGTTCCCGACCAAGGTCGTCAAGTAAGAAATGTATGGGGCGTTCGGGGTGTTCCTACCTAATCAAATAGGCCAGTAGTCTCCCGGCTTTGTCCGCAGACGAGTGGGAGCGAATCGAGTGTGCTAAATACTTATCGCAGCGCAGGCGGTCTAGAAGCACTGCGTGCTCGGCGTGGGCAGCATCAAGATGCCTTTTGTCGGGTTGGTGACAACTTGCGACTCGAGTAGGAGTAATCGTCCTTCAATGTGGGTCAATGAGGTGTCTAGTTGTCTGCGAATACTTCAAGTCTGCCCCAGACAATGACCCCTAACCACCACCTTAAAGGCCTCCCATTCACTGAGTATCGAGTCTTCGGAGCCGGTATTAGTCGAAAAATAGTTAGCTATTGCTGCCTCCAGTCAGCCTCGGAAGAGGGAGTACCCCAGGGCTGTAGTCTGCAGGCGCCAGGTTGGAGCCGGCGAGGGTGGCGCCTCCCAGGCCAGGTGCATCAACAAGGGGTTATGATCGGAGTGTGTCCGACCAAGGTAATCTGTTGCTTGTATCAAGGTGAGGAGGGCTGCAGATACAAGTATTCGGTTGAGGCGCTTGTGTAGCTTATGGACTGGGGAATAGAAGGAGTTTACCCTGGAACGAGGATGACGTTCCCGCCAAACATCTGAAAGGGCCCAATGTCCTAGCCACGTATTTAACCGCATGCGTGCGGCGGCTTTTTTCGCGCTGTGCGGCGTTTTAAAAAAAAAACGCTTTACATGACGAGTTGAGCTCGTCATGAGCATGCGAGCGGCGCAACTCATGACGAGCTCAGCTCAGCTCAGCATGAGCATGGAAGGGGTTAAAAGGTGAGCATTGGAGGAAGCCGTAGTACTAGTAAGGGGGGGAAAGAACGGTCAAGGGAAACATCAAGCACTGCAATAAAATCCTCACCCAGGAGCCACGGGACGTTCCTCCATTGAATCAATTTCTCTGAGACATCACTCAGAAAGTTGTCCTGAGCAATTGGGGGCGTATAAGGAGCCCAGCAGTCTTGATTTACCGTTCAGCCTGCCACTTATCAGGACGTACGACCCCATTGGGTCTGCCAGAACTTCCTTTTCTTCCCACGGGACCCCAGCTTTAACCCATACCATCACTCCTCTGGCCATGGACGAGTAATTTGTGCTGTATATCTGACCACGCCAATTCCAGCGCAAGCGTGCAGCTTCAGCGGTAACTAGGTATGTTTCCTGTAAAAGTGCTGCACTTGTCTTGTGGCGCTGTAAATAGGCATAAATGGCATATTGCTTAGAAGGCGTGTGGATGCCCTTAACATTCAAAGTTAGGACATTTAAGTCGGTCATTGGGGCTATTAAGGTCAGTGTGTCCAACCTTGGCACTGCAGGGCTCCCTGTGTGAAGGACTCCCTTGGACGGAAAGGACGTGAAGGCGGCAGGTCTGCAAGGGCGGCGACTCGTACAGGGGAAGAAAAATAAGAAGTTGGGGTAATATGAAAGTTTGCAACAGGGAGAGAGCAGAACCCCAACGTGAGGAATTGCCCAAACTATCCTTCCAAGACATGGCTATGGAACTATCGTCGTCGTACGACTGTGGGGGGAAGGTAGACCAGCGAGTAAGAGGAGGCAACGTATAGACCTTCCCCTTCAGTTATCGCCAATAAAACAGGAGGTTGAGCATCTCAAACAAGGGTACAGAAGAAACATGGCCAGAGCCACCATGGTGTCCTAGCATGCATATAAGGCCCAAGGTGACTGATGTCGGGGTGTCGGGGGGAAAAATGACCTGAGAGAGGAAATAACCAATATAAGACCTGCCCCTGCCAAACGCAGGGGGGGTGAGGAGGGGGCCATCATGCAGCCGCTAGAATGAAACAAACAAGTCCTGAAGTAATGCGATAGTTCAACATGCACTTAAAGTTAACATCAGATAATGCCATCTGCGGTTTGAGGGGTGACACCCTGGAGTGGGGGGAAATCTGCATCCAATGACTATTCTGGCGTGGTTTCAGGGGCTCCGGACCCAGGCGGAGAGGCAACAGAGTCGGCCGGGGACGGAGATCTGGGGGGCTGGAGGGCTGCTGTCGCTCGCAGGGCCCCCTGATATTCTAATCTGATTTGGTCAGGACTGGGGATGGTCACTGCGGTAAACAACCTTTACAATGCAACTTTTACCACGCAGTGCCTTTACGACACAACTTTTACAACGCAAACCATTACAACGCATTGCGCTGGGGGGCACTCTAGGATAGGGAATGTGTTTAATGTACTATCCAACACCTTCCCTACTATCCACGGGGACTGGAGTTGGAATAGTAAATTAAACAATTCACTATCCAGCGCCTAATAGCACTATGCGTTGTAATGGTATGCGTTGTAAAAACCGCATTGTAAAAGCATGCGATGTAAAAGCATGCGTTGTAATGTCATACATCCGGTCACTGCATGTCTCACATTCCTTGCCTTTCCCCCTCTGCGCCTGCCTCCGCGGGGGCGCTCACGATGCCGGGACTCATCAGACGATTTGGGTGCCGTCGCCAATCCCTGTTCCTCGAGCCATTCCTATGCCTCAGCGGGAAAGTCAAAGTATTTCGTAGCACCCTCTCTGATGACTCGCAGATGGGCCGGGAAGTGCAAGGAATAGCGGAGGTCCCGATCCTGGAGCTGTTGTTTTACTGCTGTAAAGGTGGCTCACCTTCTCTGCACCTGAGCCGTGTAATTAGGAAAGAGAGGGACGGATAAGTTTTGCACCTTAGGCCCTGGATGTTTGCCCAGTTCCCGCAGAATAGAATCTCTGTCTCTGAAGTTCATGACCCTGAACAGAAAGGGGCGAGGGCGCGCCCCAGGAGGGGGCCTGCGGGCAGGTATTCGGTGGGCTCGCTCTACCACAAACTGTGGGAAGAGGGATCCAGGGGATGAGCTCCTTCATCCAGGTCTCCGTGAAGATCCTCGGGTCCAGCCCCTCCGCTCCTTCAGGAAGATTGACTACACGCACATTATTCCGGCGTGATCGACCTTCCGCGTCGTCCACCTTGTCCTACAGGGTGCAAACCGATCCAGGAGATCTTGAAGTATGGAGGAGAAATTCTGGGATCTGGGTGGAAGGTCTGCCAGTGCGGTATCTGCATCACGCACTGGGTCTGAGAGTTTGTGTTGGTCGGTCCGGCGAAGTGTAAAGTCTGAGGTACTAGTGTCCATGCGGCCCTCCAAGGATGTGTGGGTCAGGTCCAGGGCGCTGCCGATGCGCTCTACCGCCGCCAGCACAGAGTCTAGTTTAGTGGCAATGTCAGACGGGCTCATCTCTGCCGCTGCCCCGGAGGTCGTGAGCGATGCCCCAGCCTGGCCCCCAGGAGGTGCATTGCGAGAGGGGTGTTTGTGAAAGCGGCACATGACGATCTGCTGAGCGCTCTTCATAGGCAGCAAGGTTGGGTTGGGTTGGCAAGTGTCCATGATTCCTCTCACACAGAGGCCACGTCCGCGACAAGGGGTGGACCCTCCACAGCACAGCTTCACCTTAAAGAAAAACAATGCACACCCTCGTGCGGTCAGTGAGCCCAGGCCTCCTCCAGATGATTAGGCCCTCCCTCACAGCGGTCTCAGCCGAGGATTCCCCAAGTCAGCCGGGCGATGTCCCAGTCAATAGTCAGGAAAGCAGGATAGGTGCGATAGCCCCCAGCCCGCTCTCCACCTGCGAGATGCTGGCCTATATCTTCTGATGTTTTAGGTCTTTAAGAGTAGGGTTATGAATTATTTCTGTGGTTCAATGTATGATCAACACAAAAAGCAATAATGCAGCATATTCTGGATGGAAATTTAGTCTGGGCTGGGTTCAGCAAGGGAGTTATGATATACATTACTGGGATAGGAAACCAGGAAATGAGCTATATTGAACCTGAAACTTGTCAGGTAATACCTTTGCGCATGGTTTAAGGGAAACAAAAGGTAGGGTTCCATGCATTCAGCAGTTACTAGGGGGAGGTATTCTGCCACACTCTTCTTGCCCACCTGTGCACGTTCTCTTTGCTCTTTAAGTGTAGTTAAAAGATCGTGTATACGGTGTATGCTCTGCAGTCTGCGCTGAGAGAGAGAGTCTCTCACTGTGGATACTCTGCAGTCTGCATGTGTGTCTCACTCACTGGCTGGGAGAGAGAGTCTCTCACGGAGTACCCTGCAGTCTGCCATGTGTACCTCATTCACAGGCTGGGAGAGAGAGTCTTTCACTGCGCCCTGCAGTCTGCAGTGTGTGTCTCATTCACGGGCTGGGAGAGACAGCCTCTCACGGTGTATGTACCCTGCAGTCGGCATCTGTGTCTCAAGCACAGGCTGGGAGAGAGAGCCTCTCACATTGTATACTCTTGAGTCCTCCTGCGCTCTCTCCCTGCGCCCTGCCCACTCCCGCTCATACACACTTCCCCAGCCCGGAGCAGGCCTCCTCCTCCCTCCCACCCGAGTCAGCAGAGGCAGCGGAGGGAAGGGAGGATGGATGGCTGACTGACAGAGTTGAAGGATAAGTGACTGAGTGAATGAATAAGTAAGTGAAGGGATGGCTGGATTGGTGAAAGGGTATATGGCTGCGTGAATGGATGGGTGGGAGAGTGGATGGATGTGTACGGATGGATAAAGTGAAAGGATGAATGGAGGGATGGAAGGATAGGTTTGCAAATGGTTGAATATGGATATGGATAGGCACACAGATGGAAGGACAGAATGAATGGTGAAAGACTGAATGATGGATGAAAGAGTTACACCGTGTAACCCCTTAATCTTAAGTACATTTCCTATAGATTGACTTTCACATTTATTTGAGTCATTGTCTCTATATAATGTGTGTGATGTAACGCATTCCTACACCCTGTCCTACTTTTTTGGATTTAGGCCCAGATCTCTGTACTGGGGTGAATGTATGACATTGTTCTGCATTCTGTCCATCAATTGTTGTTTTTGCATTTGTCACCCGAGTGGGACGGGTATGCTCAGACGTGAGTCCCGTGCTCTCCACACCACTGGAGTCAAGCTATCCTGGCTGAAGATGGCTGATAGCCAGAAACCGGTCCTAGGATGCTTGATTCCGGTCCAGGGAAGACATGGCTTGGCCGTTCGGGCTGGACTGTTCCCATGAGGCACAGGGTCAAGGCTTATTTGCATATGGCCATGTCTGAACTGGGGTGGTGTGGAGTGCAAAAAAATGATGGATTTAGGCCCAGATCTCTGTACTGGGGTGAATGTATGATATTGTTCTGCATTCTGTCCATCAATTGTTGTTTTTGCATTTGAACGTTTCAGTTCGGAACATACGAGACTGAATCGAGCATTCGTAGGGTCTCTGTATTTTCATTCACTCCCATTCTTCCCGCCATTTTCCACTGCAGTCGTGCACTCTGTTAGAGACTTAAGTTTCTCCCTACAGCTTTCTGAAATCCTCCACTTGCATATCTCTACACCTTATCTTTCCTCTTCACTCTCTTGCATGTACTTTCTCACATCGCCTTCATTTCACCTGTAAGCACAGCTTTTTTTCCTACACTTTTTCCCCGTCAATAGATTGACAGCTGTATATCTACTTTCACATAGAGTTGAGATTACAATCGAACACGTGACCATTTCTATGCACGCTCTTCAGATGGGAATACTGGAAGGAAGAGACTGGTCACCAGAGGGTATTAAATATACGTTCTAGGAAAGAAAGAAAAAAATATTATCATAAGGCAGAAACGCTTCAGAGCTTTACCCAGGCCCACGCCCCTTGAGGGAAGGGCGGGGGCAGCTGTGCCCCTCCCGCCCCCACCGGAGGCCCGTGGACAAGCCGCAGGTACCAGCTTGTGACTGGATGAAGCTCCGCGGGGTCACATGCGCCTCACAATCCAGTCAGGAATGCTTCATGTGATGCTATGCTGAGGTGGGATCAGAACATCATCGTGCAGAGGAGAGCCCGAGAAGAGGGGGCCATGGTGGACAGCAAACCACTCCCATGTGGGGTCTCCTTGGCAAGTCTTGAGAATGGGTCGATTGCCCGAGGCCTGCAGTCAGCCCCTCCCCCAAACATTTCAGAAAAGGTTTAGTACATTGTCCCTGAAAAAGTACTGGCGCGTCTGAAGTGAACTCGTGAACAAACCCCCCCTCTACCACCACCCCCGAAGTGGGCATGAGTGAACTCTAGAGTTTACATTCTGTAACTGGGGATTAGTCCCCTACTTCTTCACGGCTAAGTGTAGTAAGATTAAATGTTACACGGAGTGGAAGGGGTAATCTCCACCCCGTGAAAGTGCGATGCAAAAATAAACACGCGCTGAAGTAATCTGCTACTGCTGATTCTAAACAGATGGCCCCCTATAGATAAGAATTTGCTTTGCGACAGCCGCAAAGCAGACGAGCCAGTCCGGATGGGCCTGACTAAAGGAAGAAAGGGCAGTGGCCCAAAAACATCATTTTCAATGGGAAGCCAGCGTTTAGCATAAACGCTGACGTGACCCAATGAAAATGATGGGTGGGGCTTCTAGTCCCGTTCTGAAATCTCCTCTCTCACTTTAGGTCTCGCCGAGCAAGTAGCGCATGCGTTGCAATGCTAGGCGAGACCAGTGGTCGAAGTGGGGGAAAAAAGTAGGGGAACTGTGGGCAGAGACTCAGGGGGCGGGAATAAGCAGAGGATTGGATTAGTGGGCGGAGTCGGAGGTGTGGCTAGAAATAGCAAAGCATACCATTTTTAGTACGTTTGGAATTTCTCTGACCAGTTACAGCTTATAACGCTATTTAATTCAAACAATCAATAAACATGTTTATTTGAGGTTTAATATATAAGTTGTTTAATGGAGCAAAAGTTACTAAACAACGTGAATTGTGTTGCTGTGAAGTGGAAGGCTGTGTGCAAAGGTTGACTGGTCACCTTTCTCACCGTTGCATTTGCATGTTACTCTGGGATTAATGAGTCGAAAGCTTTCCAGAGACTGTTAGTATGTGTAAAAATGTAAATATAATAAAGTATCACTGCAGTCTTCTTTGCTGCATAATTTAGTCAACACTGCAACATAATGTTGTCCTCCATTGCTGCATAAATGCAGTGGCCCCAAAGCAGGCAGCACATACTAAAAGTGCTTGTGTATGAAGCAGAAAGACCATGAAGTTTGTGAGCTTAGGGGCATATTTATGGGAATGGTGACGCTGGGCACCACAGCAAGTTACTTTGCTGCACTGCCCTGTTTCACAGGGAAAGGGCAAGAATGCACGGTATTTATCCAAAATTTTGAATTCCTGTATTTTCCCTCTGCTCTGGCGCCATTTCGACAGCCTAGCACCAAGGCAGACACACTTGCCCCATGGTGCAAGGGTGCCTCTGTTGCATGCAGGATTGCTTTGGTGCAGGAAGGGGCATCATCCTGCACAAAAACAATCTTGAGAGGCTTTTTCCTCTTTCTATGTGTGCTGCAGAATAAAGCACACTTTGAAAGAGGAAAAAACATGGAGAAATAAAGATATTTCTCCTAGTTATGCCTCCCCTGGGGCAGCGCAAGATTTTGACGCATTCCCAGGATTACAAGTCCTTGTAAATCTGTGAATGCATCAAAAAACGTGGGAGTTACGTGGGAGACTTTTATTGTTGCAGGAAAAATACTGGGTTTACAAGGAACTCTGCAGTGATTTATGCATTTTTAAAAGTGAGTCATAATGCTGCACAGTTCTGCTTGTTTTGTTACCGGGGGCCGATGTTGCAGCATTGCTGCAAAACCAGTCCCCAGTTACCAAACCAGTCTCCCATGCAACACCTACCGCAACACCTCCCTTGCACACAGTAAGGTAATGCAGCAGTTTGTGCTGTGTTGCACTACTCAATATCTATGAAGTTGTTTAAAGACATGCTAAGTGGCTTTACGTGGCTTTTAAAACAGGACTTGGAGCTCTGCATTGTGCATGTACCACTCAGCAAGGTGCAAGCATGACAGAAGGCCCTTCAATACATGCTCCTTTGTCTGGTGTGCATGCTTATTCTGCATTGCAAATCCCTGGTGAGTACTACTGGAATAAGACCAATGGAGGCACCAATGGGTGAGGTGGACTGGCCTCAAGGGTCCTGTGACCTCAGTGACAAAGTCACTGCTGCTCTAGGGTGTGCTGCTTTGTAGGCCTGCCCACAAGACTGGAGGTAAACTTCAGTATGGATTGTGGTTGACAGGGCTTCAAGGTTAACCCACACTGGCCACCAGTAGGGTTCACCTGCTGGTGCTAAGTGACCAGGGCTTCTAAGGCCTAGTGGGGCCTTCTAAGGTCTATCATGGGAATGTGCTCCCTCAGGAGTGGTCTGATGGACTAGGCATGAAGGCTGAACCAGGATCCCCAGTTCCAAATTCTGTAGCTCTGGCCATAGTGCCACATCCTACCCCCACCAAACACCCTTCTGCCCCACTGAGTGAAACGCGCACTGTCCCAGCGGACCTTACTAAAGAGGGAAAGGGTGGGGCTTCCTGCAGAGCAGCTGCACCCCTCGACTCTGTGGGGCTGTGCCCGGAAGGAGGCATGCACAGTGGGAGGTGGGCAACGTATAAGCATTGTGCCCTCACATGAAGCGTGTGCCGTAATGCTGAAACGGTTGCAAACTGTGGACGTAACACAGTTAATTTCATATCTTCACGTACCACTGAGTCACATGTAGCTTGTCTGTCTGTGACAAGACAACATAAGGCCGTTGCCGAGAGCACACCCATTAGGAGAGCATCAAATTACATTAAACGTTTCAAATGAGGTCACAATTCTGAACGGGTGGTGGGCAGGTTGGCAGAATATAAAGGCACGCGTACACACACGCGCGCGCACACATACACACACACTCTCCCCACCACCCCATCCGCCCACAAACCCCCAACACTCCCATGCGAGGCTGATCTTGAATATACCACATTAGTTGTATTGGGGAGTCTGTAATACACATGCATTTATGACACCTCAATCTAATGATACGTGCTATACAGTACGTTGCAAATATTATTTTGAGCTATGAAGCCCTTGGTAGCCTTTGATGATACATTTTCACTTGGTGATCTTGCAAAAATGAGATGATCAGTGTCGATGCTATTGGGTGCATACGAGTCCCTCACCCCAGTGTAGACGTTAGAGAGGTACAACTGACTGGCCTGGTCCGTGCAAGTGATTGTAGGCACCCTCGACGTGACCCCATTAAGGTCGCAGCCTCAGAACTAGGAAACACTGGAGTAGATGCCCATTTCTGGATGGTCACTGCTGGACAACAAATATAGGTTGACTGTAAGATAATTAGGGTGTGTGGAAAAATAGAGCTTTGTAAAAGATACTCCTATTTTCTGCATTCATTATTATCTGGTCATTGCATACACCAGGCCCAGATTGCATTGCAGCTTACAGCCCGAGTCTGTTCAGAACATTACCAAACCCACAAAAGAGAATAAATAATAAGTGAAGGAAAGCCAGAGACTCCAGAGATACACATTTGGATTAATAAGAAATAATGGTCTAAGGCAGCGGTTCGTAACCTTTTGCCTTCTCTGGAACCCACCGAATCGACCTAGGGCTAAGCAATATCCAAGCTGTGAACCGCCATGACATACACAAAAATACAGAAATAGATATAAATCAAACAACAACAGAAATTATTACCTACGTATTTCTTTCACATCATCCTTTTGTGATCAGTGTCTATCACATATTCATGCGTGTTCACTCCCCGTATAAATTAGTGGCAATTAAAGCACCAGTATAAGTGAACTCATACGTTTAAGACATATAATCACTGCATGTTCATTGATGCTGCATTCCTAGTGCCAGTTTCCTTTACACTGTCTGCGAGAGGCAGAAGTAAATAGACCAATAGTGCATATGCAGACCTCACCGCTTATCACTATGTGCTCAGAAGAGAGATATTAAACACTGGCCTAAGTTACAAAAACATGCAACCAAAGCAGCTCTGCCCAAGTCAAAATAGCAACTGAGTGCACGCAATTTAATACAGGAATTAATAAGTACCATTCAGATCACTTAAAGGTGGAATCCTACATCGGCAGCCACCAATTACTGCATGTTCGCTGGGATCAGTGTCTTTCTCCTGTTCACCTACATTCACACCTCATTCATTGACAATATAATGCCAGGAGGGTGCTGAAGAAGAAACACATGCAGGAGAACACTGATCACGAGTTCATGTTCAGAGCAGATCTAGGACGTGAGCAGCCCAAGACATTTAAAACAAGCATTTGCAATGCAGTAGGTCTTGCATTTACGCCAGTTTAAGCTATTGGCATTGTAAATGACAATGCCTTTTATTTATGTGTTAAAAACGAAAACAAAAATAAAAGGCATTGTCATTTGCAATGTCAATAGCTCAAACTCATATAAATGCGAAACCTATTGCATTGCAAATGCTTGTCTTCTTTCCCAGCTGGCGTCCCTCAGTATGTGTGACACCAAAGTATCCTCCTGGGTCCTTTCAAGTCAGCAGCGATGGGTAAGCGGCACCTTCCAGTCTGCCAGGACAATGAGGCTTCCGTCCTGCACCCCTCGAAATCGGGCCAACGATTCCTAATGTGACCATTGTATTGGTCACGCAGGGGGGGCAGGCAGGCAGCCAGCATCCTCACAAAATGAGGTGTGAATCACGGGCTCACGGCTGCAGCAGGGCCATCAGAGATAGCCGTTTTCGCACTATGCTACACTGATGACCCTTTCAGGGTCACCTTGCCGGCCCCTAGGCTAGACACAGAGGGGAAGGGGAGGAGGTCGGGCGCACTGCAGAGGCCTTCCTCAATGTGCACGTTGCACCACACAGGCAGAAAAAAAGACAGTTCCCGGTATGCTTTTTTAAAAACAAGAAGTAGGGGAACGGACTAGCATCATTTTTAAAAGTAGGGGCACACCGTGCCCTTCTGTTCCCGCCCACTTCTAACACTGGGCAAGACCTAAAAAAACAGCTCGCAGAGCTAAAGGCACCTCAGACTAAAACATTTTATTTGTCACAAATAAAATGGAAACTTTCGTGTCTTTGTGCTGGAGCGGTACATGCACGACTCATCACTCAGGTCAGTTGCTTAGATTCCTTTATTGTCATAGGTACAGTTATTATCCTAGTTGCAGCAGACCCCGGGGATGGCGTCCTCACTCCTCTTGGTCATCCCATCTTCTGCCCATTCCCCGCCCCCCAGATGACCGGATGTCCGGTCTGGTGACCTGTCCCCAGCTACTCGACCCACGGGGTCCTAGTGCCCCACACTTAGGTCACGACATCTCCCCCTTTGTTACAACAAATGTTCATGACACATTTCTGCAGTCACTGCTAGCCAGCGTTGATAGTGATCATTTGCCAGAAGTGACGATATAGATGAAGAGAGGGAGAGAGAGATAGACAAACAAATTGTCTCTGTAGTTTCTTGCATGTTCTTCTCAGCCTTGCTTCATCTTCCTTTCGTTGTCCTCTGTCTCCTCCGTTATGCTTGTTGCGGGCTCCGTTGATGTTTCTTCTTTTTTCAGTCTTCAGCTCCTCTAAGTGTGAGCTGTTTCTCGTCTTGCTCAGTCTGTAAGGTGTTACTCTCCGTGCCTCCTCAATCAAGATGCCTTTCTCGGCTTCTAACAGTTCTTCCCTTATTGTCTCGAGCGTTGATAGTTCTTCTCTGCTGACTCCTTGATCCATGAGGCTGTTGTTGTTTGTGTGTCTCCATCTTTGTTGCCTCGACACTTTCTGGATCGCTATCATGGTGGTGTCTCTTTTTGTCTCTTGTTCTAGTTCTGACATTGTTGCTGGTATCGGTGCGTTGTTCTCTAGGATGTGGTTTAGGTGATCTTCCGCCCTTATTCTTGCGTCTTTTTTGTATGGCCGTGGATGTCTGGACATGTAGTCAGCTAGATTTTGTTCTTTTTCATGCTTGTTAATTATTTTCAATTCGTAGTCCATCAACGTTCTTCCCCACCTTTCTGTCCTTGGTGGTACATTTGTTTTTTGGTTGCCATATATCATTTTTAGTGCTTGGTGGTCCGTCACTATTGGAGATCTTGGTGATTCCTTTTCTGCTTTGTATTGGGTCATTATCGCTAATCCTACTGGGCCGGCATCTGCTGTGGTCTTCGTGCCTAGTGTTGGATCCAAGTACTCTAGGTGATCTACCATTGGTGTTACCCGGGCTGTCGGTCCGTCTACCGGCTCGATGATTTCTTGACTCAGTAGTGATTTCCTCCCCTTCAGCTTTCCTAGTCCTCTTATTTGTTTCTGATATTCTCTTGAGATGTTTGTGGCGCCGCTGTCGAGCACGAGCCTCGCTTTGTGGGGCCCCGCCTCTATTGTCACGGACTCTGTTTTTTGATTGTCTTTTTGTCTGTGGTATTGTGTACTTGGTCTCGTTTCACCCATGTTGCTTTCCTCTTCTCCTTTCCTTTTATGTTCTTCTTTTCTATTTCTAGTGCTTGTTCACTGACTCTTCGTACTTTCTGTCATTTATCTTTGTCCTTTTGCTCTTTTTGGCCCTTATTTTCTTCCTTTGTTTTACTTTATTTCGCCTCTTCTGGGCTTTCTTAGTCCTTTTTCCTTATATTTTATTTCGCCTCTTCTGGGCTTTCTTAGTCCTTTTTCCTTATATTCTCCTTTTCTCTTTGTGATCTTTTGTCCCTTTTCCTTCCTTTGTTTTACTTTATTTCGCCTCTTCTGGGCTTTCTTAGTCCTTTTCCTTGTATTTTATTTCGCCTCTTCTGGGCTTTCTTAGTCCTTTTTCCTTATATTCTCCTTTTCTCTTTGTGATCTTTTGTCCCTTTTCCTTCCTTTGTTTTACTTTATTTCGCCTATTCTGGGCTTTCTTAGTCCTTTTTCCTTATATTCTCCTTTTTTTTTTTCTTGTGTGCACTTGTATTATTTCTTTGTCTTCTCTTCTTTGCTCTTTGTTATCTGTGCTTGTTCCCTTGACTTCCTTTTGTCCTTCTTAGACATCCTTTAGGGTCCTCTTCCGGTTCTTTTGTGTCCGTTGTACCTCCTTGTTTTCCTTTTATTTTCTTTGTGTCCTTTCTCTTTCTTTCCGGCAATTGTGTTTGTTGCCTCTATATTTCTTTTGTCTCAGTTTGTTTTGTAATGTTCTTGTTGTTCTCTCTTCTTATTTCATTCTTTATTTTGTTGTATTTCTTGTTGTGGGGATCTTTCTCTGTCCTTGTCCCTTTTTATTTCTTTATTTCTCTTTGTTTGCTGTGTTTTACGTTTTGCCTGCCCTTAAAATGGTTGTCCTGTGGCTCCTATTGCTGTTTTCCTTTAATGTCCCACTTAAGATGGCCGCCCTTGTTCCCGCGAGATTTCGCGATCGAAATCTCGCTTCTCCTGACTCTAAGATGGCCGCCGCGTTGCCCTGTCGTTCCTATTGGCTGCATTTGCCTGTCCCTAAAATGGCCGCCGAGATTTTCGCCTCTCGCGAGACTTCGCTCTTCAAGTTTCAAACGCGAGAGCTTCACGCTTCTTGCCCTGCATTGGCGCTTCTTCCCGGTGCTCCTTACCGCGCTGTGTCGTTTTCATAGGTGGACGCTGATCGGAGTGGGCTCCCGTGTAGCTCCTTGTTGTCGGCGATCTCTTCTTTCACACGACGCGATCCTCATGCGTGTGGGGTCGTCACCGTCCTTCGTCGCCAGTTGTCGTGTCTTTGTGCTGGAGCGGTACATGCACGACTCATCACTCAGGTCAGTTGCTTAGATTCCTTTATTGTCATAGGTACAGTTATTATCCTAGTTGCAGCAGACCCCGGGGATGGGGTCCTCACTCCTCTTGGTCATCCCATCTTCTGCCCGTTCCCCGCCCCCCAGATGACCGGATGTCCGGTCTGGTGACCTGTCCCCAGCTACTCGACCCACGGGGTCCTAGTGCCCCACACTTAGGTCACGACAGAAACCAGAAAAGAGATGAATTGGATTGTACTGCTTCCAGTTTTAATTTCAAACATTTTCTTTCCTACATATGAACTGAAACCAGAAAGGTTTCCGGATGAAATGTTTAACCCTTTCTCCAACTGCTGTTTTATGGTCTAAGTGGAGGGTCCATTGCCTCCCCCCACACCACCGGAGCTTTTTGCAGGTGCCAGTGTAAACAGAAAAGCACTTACTTAAATAAAATGAAATGCTGTACAGCCTTGAATTCACTGGAAACAAACACACAGTTATATTTCCTCTACTCCTCCCTCTTCATCCAGTGCATGCAATGAGAAGGCTGTTTTTCAGTAGCTAGATTAACAGAATGCAGTCCTTTGTCATAACTCTGATTGGTTGTTTGCAACCAGTAAGTAAGTAAGTAGATTTATTGTCTGATTAATACAACTCATCACAAAATAGCACTTCACAATACATACAAAAAACATTATTAAATACACATGTACATACAAGATATACCCATACAAATTCACATAATCATAAAAATTAAATAAATTACATTATTTGGGACAAAAACATACAAATATTAAGTTGAGTAAGAAAACAATCAGTGCATTAAATTCAACCTACAGGTTCCCGCGGCCCGGGGCTCCAGTGACTGGAGGGAAGCCCCGGGGCCGCCAGGGAAGAATTGCTGAATGCCGCGGGGCTCCCATGACCCGGAGGGAGCCTCGGCAAAGTAGTGCCCAAGTAAGGAAGACGGGCGGCAGCGGCCGCCAAGGGCAGCGCGGGGCTCCCAGGAGGGACAGGGAAGCCCCGCGCCACGAAAGGAGAGTTGCCTGGAGCCTCGCGAGCTCCTCAGTGGAAGCAGAGCCCCGCCGGAGAAGTGCCGCCGCGCCCGGGAATTAGGAGTCCCCTGCACCGGAGCCCATGGCTGATTGTAACTCTGAAGAGACTACATATAAAGAATCAACAGCCTTGGAAGGTGAAAGAATCACTAGATCAACAATGAAGAGAAAGACTACAAAGGTGGGGTGCCGCTCGCTGCCGTGTGGGAGCAGATCTCTTTTTTAAGGACAGACTTGGCCACTGTTATTACCTCGGTCCTCACCTTTGGATTCTTTTGGGTGACCTCTGGACTCTGCGGACTTTGGGGAGACATCGCCGAATCGGGCGTCAGGAGCAACATCGCCGGTGGGACTGCGAGGCCTAGCCTGCAGCGCGAGTGCATCACTGCTGCAGCTGGGGCCTCTTCCCGCCCCCTATCTCCCTGTATATAGGCACAGTTACTCCCGCGTTTCGCGGGACCAGCCGGGCTAAGCCCGGGCAAAGGGCGGGCCCTCTGTGGCCCTCAGAGGCTGGAGGAGGCCGGGACGGGCCATACTATTGTCTTCTACGCCCCAGGAAAACCAGCGCCTCTACAAAACTACAATTCTGGACTGGGCCGCAACTATTCGTATGTTTTAAACATCATCATATATTTCCCTGTCTGCTTTGATTACTATATCACTGTGCAATTTCGTAGCATAAGCAATTTAGTATATCAGCTCATTAGCGTCCATGAACAATGTCTCCAAAGGGCGCAAAGGCAGATAAGGGTAGGCTATCCCTAGAGGGAGGGTCATTAAGGGGTACGATTGAGCTGCATCTTACAAAAGCTGCTTCGGCTCTTGGGCAGGAGATTGAAATGGCGGAGCGCCGTCTATCCACAGAGCTCCAGAACAGATGCTCTTCGCTAGGGCCAATTCAATTAGCCACAACCCCTAACCTGCTAACAACGACATCAGTATCCCCTATATTTTTTGCGATGCTACCACACTATCGGAGACTAGTACACCTTATAGTAATAGGAACTCCAGCATAGATCCCTCACTAGAAATTGTCCCTGAGGAATCCTTGATACTTCATCCCTTAATGTCTATTCCAAAGACTAATCTGCAACCCATACCCCTACCACCGATCAATAAGCCTACATTAAAGAGAAAGAGGGGGTGAAATACCCATAAGGGTAGGCGGGCAAAATTACCTATCGCCCGGAATACCCCAATGACGAGGAAGATAGGAACTGAGAACACAATCCCAGCCCAGAAACTGGCTCACCCTCTCCCACATCAAGACCTAATAGGGAACATAGAGCTCCTGGTAAGATCATTATTATTACCCCTTGTAGAAAGAACTAAAAGGCTAGCAACTCAACTGGACTCCTTAGAAGTAACTATCACCTCAAATACAACTCTAGTAAAAGGTTTGCTAGCAGATAATAGTAAGAAATCTGGATTAGACAGCCTAAGTAAAGTCGATAATATCCCTAAATAGACACCTTTAAGTCAAGGGAATAAAATTGCAAAACCAACATCCCAGGTATCAGAAAAAATACAGGCCCCCTCTAAAACTAACACTGACCTACAAACATCTAAAACACCCAGGGCAAAGGAATATAAAGCACCCCCAAGTAAAACAGAAGATATGTGCGGAGAACGTAGTGGGAGGATGTCAGACCCCAGGAATCCCAAAGGCTTGAATGTACATATTGACTTGCCCCCAGAAGCCGCCCCATACGTGGCAATAATGACAAGGGTCTCAGTATTGAAACCAGGGATAAAGGAAGGGTACATGGACCTAAAAAACAAAGTGATTTATTGGTTAGTGAATAATAGACCACTACCTCCCAATATCAATGGGGAAATCATAAATGTGAAAAGGCTTGGGTGGGTAGGCCAGAGGCCGAAAGACACTCAGGGAGATGCAATAATCATTAATTTCAGGGACCGAAGGGTCATATTGTACCTAAATGACTGGTACCAGGTGTCTGAGACCGGTGGAGAGGGGATAAGGATACACGACTTGAGCTACTTTTATCCTAGGTCACTAATACCTCGGCAACCTAAGATAAGCAAGCCACATTATTACAACACCTTGGGAGGGACAGCTTTTAACATCCAAACATCAAACAGATTTATCCCCTTTGCATGCTTGGATGAGGTTGATTGACTCATCAACACATCATCTACGGCTCTAAGTGGAATGGGAGTAGCAAATACACTGAACGTTCCTACGAGCTCACTATTATCTAGGTCACACCTAACAAGTAGCAGGACCCTTACTGAGTGGAAGGGCACTCCAGAAGAGGAAACTATTGTTCAGCTCTCCTCAGTTGACACTGAACCAAATGGGGCTGGGGAGGGTAAACCAGGTATAATTTGTATCCTCTCCTGGAACATTGCAGGCCTTAAAAAGAAACTGGATATTCCAGATTGGCATGAATTCATTGATAAATATGAGATCTGCATGTTCCAGGAGACGTGGAGCATGGTACCCTTGTATAAGTCTGGTTATACCACCTTCTTTGTCCCTGCCGTAACTCAAGGCTTGGGTCGTCCATCGGGGGGGCCTACACCTATGGGTCAAGATAACAATTAATTTGGACATTTCTGTCCATAATGCAAATTCAGAGGACATCTTACACTTATCCTTTAAAGGACCCCTGAATGGCAATAGAGTTGACCTTTTCAATGTATACGCCGGAGGAAGTCCAAGCAATCAAAACTCGACCACAGTTTTATCCCTAGAAACGGCTTTAACAGGTATCCCTCCATGATCCAATATCATCTTAGGAGGTGATTTAAATTGTATGTACGAACCCCTAAGTAAAGAAGATCTGCTGGGGACTAGTGAGGAAGATATGAAATACTCTATCCCTGTATTAAACCTGAGTCCCATTAAGAGATGGACGGTCAGGGCCCTACAGATCAATGCCCTGACATTGGAATACAACCTGCGGGTGATCCAGCGGGCTTTTGAAAATATGTCATAAGCAACGCTACCCAACTCCACTATATACACCATCAATCAATAAACACTCATAAGGCCCATAAATCTAACATGACATATTATAACCAACTGAATCATGTGACCTAATTAACCTATTCACAAATGATATACATTTATATACAACCATGGTATATGAATTCATCGTACTTCACAACCCTACAAGCTAATTAAGCCACTGTGGCGATGAGATCTAGCTATGAGTAACCTATTCCCATGAAAATAACAAGACCAGCTTGTTTTCCAAAGTAAGATTTTTATTACCTACTCATTTGGAAAATGTATTAGAAATTTTATTAAAGCATTTTTATTTGAATCATTGCAAATAGTTATGACAATTTTATTATGAATCAAAATTATTATTGCAAATGAGAATTATCAGTTTGGCATTTTTCAAAACCTAAGTCCCTAACTAATACTAACTATAAGGAAAACTAAAGAGTAAAGTTTTTGAGAGTTCTTACGTGTTCCAAGAGAAGTCCAACAGCGTAACGCCCTCATCAAAAGGTCTGCAAGGAGAAGCATAACTCTTCCACGGGGCAAGAGTTTTTATATCTTTCTACGCTAAGCTAATCTAAGAAAAAGTAATTTTCACTGCTGAAATCAGAGCCTCATTGGTCCAAAAGTGACAGGCGACGTGTCACCACATTTCAGAATCATAGTTCCGTCATCATTCTTAGAGACCATTGTCTCTAGTTTTCAAACAACGCAGTTTCCTCCAGTTCGCAACAATTGCAACAAATGAAGTTTTTAGCTTCCTCGGATGCGTGAATTTCATAAGCTTTTTGCCGGTTCCTGGCTTTGGCCTTGTTCGGCTAAAAAAATGTCATCTCAGCACGACAAACTTTTCAGGCAGGAGAAAACTGTTGCCATCATGGACTCACTCTGGCTCCAAGTAGATTTTTGTAAACACGGAAAATTTCACTAGGCCCAAAGCCTTTTCATTAACTATTGTATAAACAAACACAAGAAAATAATTAATGCGAGTAATATAATTTGTTCTGTTGCCACCCTCCATTGCTAATGATTAACCCATTAGTCTAAGTTACCTAGCAAAAGCAAACAAATAAAGCAGCATTTTTATATCTACCATTCTTCTTTTTATCCAGCAAGGTTCTTTATGCACCTATAGAGAATAGAGTGACATCACATAGACAGGGAAGCAAAATAAGCACATGCCATTTATTCTAAACAGCTGCAGTTAATTTTTGACATGACAAATAGACACGATTAATTTATTATTTTTCACAAACAAGGAAATGCAACATAATGCACGTTTATGAGCCCACATGTTAGTATCCCGCGTTTTTCATGTGTAGATGCAACTTAAACTAGGTTGAATTAATACATACACAGCACAACTGTTAATCTTATTATTTTATTTATGGAAGTGTGACTTCATGAGTTGAAATGAAAAACATTTCTGAATCTCGCTCCATCAACTCCCTCATCTGGTGATTAACCAATCACCACACCACACCCAAAAATTTGGTAAATTTTATCTCAAACGAAAATGGTTCAATTTCACTCTGTTAGTATTTTTCTAAAGACTTGTTTCAGCAAAATCTTTGCAACTTTCATATTGAGCTCTGCGCAACTCCTCAAGCTCTATCTCTTTCTCTTGCTCCTTTTTGATTTTGTAAATTCTTCTCTTTTCCCTCATGTGCTTCTTTCTCTTGTGTAACATGCAACTGATCTTTGTCAAAACTATCACAAAAATTATCACAAACAAAGGTGTTAGAATCTTGCCAAGAACTGAACCACCAATTTCTTGAAACCAGGTTTTGATAGCTTGGAATCTTTTTGAAAGACGTTCTGAAAAATCATCCTCTTCTAAGGGGACTATTTCTGAGTGCATCTCTGTGATGTTTCTAATGTACATTTCAATATTCTTACTCTCATCTGGAATGTAAGTACAGCAATGCTGTACATGTAAAATGCCACCGACTCCTCCCTCTTTTGCCAGGAGTATGTCTAAAGCAAGGCGATTTTGCATCGCCATTGATCTGACCGCTATGACCTCCACATCCACTAACTGAAAACCACCTGCTGTGTCAGTGGACAATCTGTCAACAATTGTAGATAATTTTCTGATTCTTCCTGCATTCAGGGTTATACCTACTAAGGGTATCACTGCCTCAAAGATGTCTCCCAAAATTTCTGAGAAACTTTCTCTCCTATACCTGTTTGCATGGCTACTGATTTCAAAAGAACCTTCTGCATTTCTGTCAACATGAAAAATCTTCGGAAAAACAAGACCAACAAAACATGTCCCGTACCAATGGTCCGGAAGATTATAATAAGCCTTATCTCCACAAACAAAATAGATCCCAGGAAAAATTGGATCTCTGCCACCTTTGAATCCCCAACCCCCCATGATTTGGTAAGTGTCCTCACAATTGCTAGCTCCTACAAAATAATTATCAAACAGGGTATTATCTCTCCTAATGCAACGCTTGCCACTAATTGGTTTGTCTATGTGAATTGCAACATTGTCAAAAGATTTGCCATTAAGCTTAGCATCCTCCTTTTGCCAGAATTTAGATTTGGTCTGTTTGACCATCTCATTTCTTTTATAAATTGCTCTTCTCTCCTCAACAAGATTCAGGAAAGTCTTTTCCTCAGCTCTCAATTTGCAAGTTAAGTTATTTCTGTATGCGTACTCGTAAGTAAGCTCATTAGTTACTAAAAAGAATTCCCTCATCTGTTTAGCTTGTTTATGTTTATTTAAAGCATTCTCTATTTTCAGGTTAGCAAAAATCTCATCATAATTGGAATAATAATACTCCAACCGACCAGTCTGGTAAAATAAGCTAGCTATAACACTGCAGGTTATGCCATAAGTAAGAGGAAGCATATTGTATGTCACTCCCTCAGAAACAGAAGCAGGCAACTTGACACAGATATAGCAATCTTTGACACCCATGGCCTTAACGTACTCTCCCAAAAGCCTTGAAAATGTATTGCTAGAAAAATCACCAACAGACCTGTCCTGATGAACATCTGGTCTGTGATCAATAACCTTGTTAGCTTTGTGTGTTGCACTATGTTTGTCTTGACTAACTGAAGCTTTGCTTGTCATATTGACCTTGTACCTCTCCTTATCGATCCCGAAAGGAAAGATGACAGCTAAAACTACCTAGAGCAGAATTAATATGAGCACACACACCAGAGTCATCTTGCAGCATTTCTTGAAAATGGAACATTTTGAAGTACCACGCGCCATTACATAAGGCATCTTTTTTTTTTTAAACTTATTTACAAAAGAGAAAAATAAAACAAAAATTTTCAAAAATTTCTAAAACCTCACACCCCCTTTAAAATTATTATTATTTTTTTAAACCCTCTAACAATTTTTCTTTGACCTTGCGTCACAAGTTATCCTCCAACTAAATACAATTTCTTCGACCTTGTGTCTCCTAACACAATTTCTTCAGCCTTACGTCAAGAACAGAAACCTAAACTTAGTCCTAATTTCTAACAGGTTAGTACTTCAATCGTTGTCACTATTGTCCTCAATTTCTTCCTGACTGCTACTGTTTATTTCAATTACAGGTGGTATTATTATATAAGCCCATTCAGGAGACTTATATTTTTGATTCGGTCTCAAAACTCTCTTTGTCTTTCTAGAAATCACTTCTATTTTCTTTCCTTTCTTAGCTTTCTTTTCAGGATCCCCCTGACTAGTGATCTCATTCACCTGCTCCTTCGATCTTTTCACTAACCTGACTCTCAACCCTCCGTTTTCAGTTGGCCAAGTCTCTCCTTTCCTCAAGATTTTTCTTTTTGGCTCAGACTCATTAGATTCTGTTTTCCATGATCTTTTCTTCACTCCTCCTTTCTGACATTCTTCATCACTTTCTCCAGAGTCACTGTCAGAAATTTCAATTGTTATCCCAGGATCTTTTCTAATCGGCAGCCTTACTCCGTTAGGAACAGCACTCCTTCTCCCATCACTGGTACTCGGTAATTCGTCTTCCTCCAATTCTTCAATCACCTTTAACTTCACAGATCCGGATTTCTTGTTCCTGCTTTCAGAGCTCGTTTCCTGCCTTTCGATACCCTCCTGGTCTTTCTTCTGAACTTGATCAGACTCTTCTGTTGTTTCTTTTTCTTTTCTCGATTCTTGATCAGGTTCTTTCTCTTCACCTGTTTCCTTTTCTGCTTCTTCTGCTGATTCTTTGTCTAGCAGATTATTTTCATCTCCAGAATCTATTTCAATAATCTTCAAGTCTTTTCTAATCAAATCTCCATTCACAGATGGTTTTTCCAGATGTCGACCACTCTGTCGATCTTCAATATCTGGATTCCTTTCCACTTCCTCTTCAGAGTCTGAATCATCTGTCGTATCACTCTTTTCATCAGAGTTTTCAGGTGTAGGTATTGGAATAGTGTGACTTGGATGTATCCACCTTTTCAATCCTCTACACTTCACTGCATTCGTTGTAACAAGGATCACCTGCCTCGGTTTCTGCCACTTCGGGACCAAACAGTTCCTTCTTCGGTGAACTTTCGTTCTGACCCAATCTCCAGGTCTCAGATCATGAGTCTGCACTTTGTCTTTTGATTGTGCTTCAGTTCCCACCTGATTAGACACAGAAGTCACTACGTCAGATAGACGCTTACAATACTCCAAAATTGCACTGTCATTAATGCTTAACAGTTTTCCTACAGGTACAAAAGCTTGCCTCATGACTCTACCCATAAGGATTTCGTGAGGACTCAGACCTGTCTTTTTATCTGGTGTACTTCTCAAAGTCATCAGACAAGTGGAAGAGCATCTGTCCACTTTACACCTGTATCAAGACACATTTTTCCAATTCTATTTTTTATCGTTCCATTAATCTGCTCAACTACTCCAGATGCCTCTGGTCTGTATGCACAATGTATTTTCTGCTCAATGTGTAATGCTTCACAGATCAATTTCATCAGTTTGTTATCAAAATGTCCCCCTCCATCACTCTCAATAGTGACTGGGAAACCATACCTTGGTATTATCTCTCTAAGAAGCAACTTTGCCACTGTAATCGAATCACAATGACGTGTGGGAAATGCTTCTACCCATCTTGAAAACAAGCATACAATCACCAAAACATATTTCAAACAGTTGTGTATGGGCATTTCAATGAAATCCATCTGTAATCTGGTAAAAGTACCACCCTCCCGTCCTATGACTCCCGTTCCCACAACTGATTTCCTGTTTGGGTTAATTTGCTGGCAAGTCAAACACCTCTGACAAAGAGATTCTGCAATTGTCCTGAACTTGGTATTAAACCATGTCTCTTTGAAAAGCCTGATCATAGAGTCTCTTCCAATATGACCAGGGCCATGATACATTCTGGCCATGTCAGCAATCATGCAATTTGGTAAGACTACTCTGCCATCTTTGTAAGTCCAAACTCCATCCTCATCTCGTGGCCTACATTCTGCTCTCAACCATGCGTTTTTCTCATCATCATCAGCTTCATTTTGTAAGTCCCTAATTTCCTCCCATGTCTCAACAACAGATGTTAGCATCAATGAACTTGAACCAAAATCTTTGTTCTTTCCCCGATTGAGTGCATAATCATTTCTTGCACAAAATTTAGCAATTTCATCTGCATAATTATTGCCTTTGGTGATAAAATCCTCACCTTTTTGATGTGCTGCGCATTTTACCACAGCAATCTCCCTTGGCATTTGTATGCCATCAATTAGTCTTTTTATAAATTCTGCATTTTTAATTGGAGAACCTGCTGACGTCATATAGCCTCTCTGAGACCAGAGCTGTCCATAATCATGCACAACTCCGAATCCGTACTGGCTATCTGTAATTATAGTAACCCTCAAGTCTTTTGCTATTTCACAAGCACGAATTAAAGCAATTAATTCAGCCACCTGTGCTGAACGAATTCCTACAAGACATGAAGCTTCTTCAACATCTGCCACTGTGCAGACCGAGTATGCTGCTCTCAAAACACCTCCCTCTGATCTCAGACAGGATCCATCTACAAAGAAGACATGATCTGATTCAGGCAATGGTACATCTTTAATGTCCTGCCTTGGCTTGGTACAGTATTCCATGACATCCAAGCATTCATGCTCCACGTCATTTTCATCAATATTTTCAGTGTCAGGTAACAGTGTGGAAGGATTTAAATTCACACACCTTACGATTGACACATTATCTGACCCCAAAATAATTTTCTCGTATTTGGTCAGTCTGCTGTTTGTCAGGTGCTGCGTTTTACTCCTTGTAAGGAGAATCTCAACTGAGTGGGGAACATAGACTTTTACAGGAAATCCCATTATTATTCCCTCACTCTGTTCCAGGCTAACACTTGTTGCCGCGACTGCCTTTAAGCAACCTGGTAAGGCCTTTGCAACTGGATCAAGAACTGCTGAGAAGTAAGCAATAGGCTTTCTCATGTTACCATGTCTCTGAATTAACACAGACAAAGCACATCCTTCTCTTTCACTGCAATACAGTTCAAAACCCTTTTCGTAATCTGGCATGCCCAAAGCTGGAGCTTCACATAAGCTTCTTTTTAGTTTCTCAAAAGCTTCCAACTCAATATCAGTAAGAACAATTGGATCTTTCACATCTGATTTTGTCAGTCTCTGCAGTGGCTTCGCAATTACCGAAAATCCACTGATCCATTGACGACAGTAACCAACCATTCCCAGAAACATTCTCACCTGTCTTTGTGTTTTTGGAGGTTGCATTCCCTGAATCATTTTGATTCTCTCGATTGTCACCTGTCTCATTCCCTTTGCAATTCTATGACCAAGGTATTTTACTTCCTGTTTACAAAACTGCAACTTTGCAGGAGACACTTTGTGTCCCTCATCTGCCAAATGATTCAAAATTGTAATCGTGTCTGTTACACAATTATCTCTCGTTTTTGCTGCGATCAACAGATCATCAATATACTGCACTAATGTCGATCTGCCAGGCAAATTCAAATCTTCCAAAGATCTCTTTAACAGTTCATTAAAGATAGAAGAACTTTCTGTATACCCTTGAGGGATTCTGCACCATGCGAGGGTCCTACTCTGGAACCGGAAAGCGAAGATTTCCTGGCTCTCTGGATGCAATGGAACAGTAAAGAACGCATTGCAAAGATCAATGACAGTATACCATTCTGCATCATGCGGAATCTGGTAAAGAATGACAGCAGGGTTTGGAACAACTGGGCAACAAGGAACAACAATCTGGTTAATTTTTCTCAAATCCTGAACTATTCTGTACGTTCCATTTGGCTTTTTGATCCCCATAATTGGTGAGTTACAAGGACTGCTCTCAATTTCTTTCAAAACACCTTGCTTGATGAATTTTTCAATTACAGGAATAACACCCTCAGTCGTTTCTGCCTTCATTTTATATTGAGGAATGTTTGGAAAATCTATTCCCTGCTTCACTGTGATTTTTACTGGATCTACATGTTTCATCAGACCCATCTCATTTCCAGTTAAATCCCAAATCTCAGATTTAACTGTCTCTTTCAATTCCTCTGGTAAATTTTCTTTATCAAAGGTAGGAAACAATTTCTGCCTCAATCATTAGCATAGTCAGTCTGTACAACCCATCTTCCTCCATGGTTTGTAATTCAATTCCACCAGGTGAGCAATATATTCTGCAATTCATTTTCCACAATATATCTCTTCCTAGTAAATTCACTGGACTGCTATTACAAACTACAAATCTGTGTTTGTCTTTGAAATTGCCTATTTCTACATTCACAGGCTCAGTAAGATCAGTCTTCATTTGTTGATTGCTGACTCCGACTACTTGGATGGTATCCCCAAAGAGAGGTAGGTTTTCAATTTCCACTGATCTAACAGTAGAACGGGTAGCACCAGTGTCCACAAGAAAAGTGATCTCTACATCGTTCACCTTTCCATTTACAAATGGACCAGACTGGTCAACCTCAAGAGTGGCTCCAATCACACACTCTTCCCCCTCTCTCGGGCACCGTCAGAAGCAGTCATCAGAATCCCTTCCTTGGTTTCCTGTTAACAAAAATTGTCCTGATGCACCTTGCAAATTTTGTCTTTGATTTCTTATTACCTGATCACATCCGCTGAATCCAATATCTGGATTGAATTTTTGACCTCCCCCACAGTTTGGGAAAGGAGGCAATGGAATCTGATTCTGCTGTTGGGTCAACTGCTGTTGTAGCTGTCGCTGAAGACTCAAATCGCTCAGTTGACGCTGTAACTGCAGCTGTTGCTGCAGATCAACATCATTCTGCATCTGTGGGTTTAATGATGTATTTTTAAAATTTCTGGGTGGATTTTTACACTCATTCCTCCAATGCCAAATCTCCCCGCAATTAAAACAAGGCATCTTTTGTTTTAACTCTTCAATTTTCAGATTAAACCTAGGCTTGTTAGAATTGTTGAAGTTATTTTTAAACTTTCCCTGACCCTGATTTTGCACGAAATTTCCATTTTGCACAAAATTCCCATTTTTATTTTCAAGGCTTGTAATCTGTTGCTCAGCCACTTTTACCTGTGCCCACATTGCCTTTTCCTTTAAATTTTTCTTTTTAGCCTCCAACTCATCACTGCAGTATTTTGCCTTCCTCAAAATATCATCAACTGAATTTGATTGCCATCCGACAATATTATTCCTGATCATTTCTCCAATTTCTGGTCTAAGACCATAAGCGAATCTGTAAATAAAGTGGCTCATGTCCTTTTCATCTAATTTTTCATAGCCACTGTATTGTTTGAAAACCAGTAATAACCTTTCATAGAATGAATGAACTGATTCTTTCGGCTCCTGGTTTGTCCTGTCTATTTTAACCCAGTCAACCTCCTTTGGTGCAATTTTTTGTTTTAACCAGTAAATCACTTTTTCATAAAATTCCATGACCTCCGGTGCTGGAGCACCTGTATCTTTAACTCAATCTGGTTCAGTTTTTGGCCAACCCACAGCAATTTTGCATTCTGTCCAGAGATCTGACAGGACAACAATGTCGAAAAAGCCATCCAGATCAATCCACAGAACTTTTGAAACCTTAATAAACCTGTCTACTTGTCGGTACCATTCAACAGACTTTTCTCTCAGCCGAGGAAAATCATTAGTAAAGAGCAAAATGTCCTGTCTTGTCCAGGGAACATGTACATACCCTCCACCTGCAATTTCTCTCATTGGAAACTGTTTAGACAGATTATCCAACCTCTCATCTTCCTTCTTTTTGGTCCATTTCACTCTCCATTTACTCAAGTCACCCAATTTCTTGATATAAACAATCAATTCTTTTATGTGTGTAATTCTTCCTCCTGTTTTGAAATTTTTAATGTCTTTTTCTGTAAAATTTAATCTGTAATGCTTTCCCAGGTTTTTCTGTTTGTTCAAATCAATTTCTAATTCCTCTGCCAGTTCCTCCAGCTGATCATATTTATTCTTTATTTTCCATTGCATACTTTTGCTGATGAACAGGAGTTCATCATCTCGGTAAAATTTTAAACTGTCAGGACCAATTGTGCCAATTATTAATTCTTCCAAATCTGCTTTTAATTTTGCAACATCAAGTTTTGAATTCGATTCTCTTTTCTCAGGAGACTCAGCATCTGACTCTGCACCCATTGGTGTCTGGTTAAAAGAACCTTGATTAAAAGTCAAGTCAGGCATCCTTGATTTTTCACGATTAATTTCAGATAAATCTGAATAAAATTTTCCAGCTACCTTTTGAATTTCTGCATTTAATGGAATTGTTAAACCTGGCTGTTTAATTTCTTTTTGATCAAAAACAGGCTGAACAGGACCAATCGTTACTGGAACTGTCACTGCTTCCATGCTCTTCGTTATCTGCTTAATTAATTTTTCTTTCGATCGCAAGTATTCTGAAGTGTTTGCAACTTCCTCATTCCTGTCAGTTCTCATTATATTTCTAGGGGCTTCCCTTTCCATTGGAAAACTTCTGTTTTCGATATAAGCACTAGAATTTGTTCTTGCCTCAAACTGTTCTGGAGTTCCAAAAGATTCACAATTATTTGGGTACAATTTTGGAGAATCATTTATTGGGGGTGCACTAGGAGTGGTTCCGGCAGAAACCGTTGGAGTGGACCATGAACGAGGCTGTCTCAAAGGGGCATTTTTATTATTTGTCGTAAAAATTTCTTCTAAGACTGGATCCTCTGATTCTTTTTCTATAACAACATTATTTTTCTTTTCAGTTCTCTTTTCACCTGGAGACCCTAAAACCATTTCCCTAATTAAATAGAGACCATCGCACATATCTCCCTGTCTCCACATACGCATTCTATCTTCATGCGTTTCTCATCTGTAACTCGGTGTTTTTGGAGGTCTCTTAATCCTATTTGCTTCTTTCTGAAGTTGAAACATCTCATCCTCCCATTCAACCAAAGCTTCAAATTGTGTCGGTCTAGGCCGTGGTACTAGAGCTGACATTTTCTCTCTCAGATTTCTTAAAAGCTTGACATTAAATGAACCATCATCCGGCCAAGCCAATACGCCGTTGTCCTTTGTGTAATTTTTCCAAACATCAAACCACAGGACAGTATGGTAACCATATTCACCTTCCATATACGCTGCAGGTGTCTTGTACTTATGAAGTAATTTACCACCTCGCGTTTGAATTTTCTTGTCGGGTGAAATAAAAATTTAACATTTTTGTAACATCGAAGTCTTCTTCTCGACATGTTTAAAGTAATAAGCCATTTTTAAATCAAATCCGGTTAATCAGAAATGATTGTAAATGTTTTCCTGGTTGTTCCGCAACACCAGCCAATCCGTGCGCGAAACACACCAACAAGCCAATCAGGTTCGAGCTACGTCACCACCTTGCTCGACCAATAAAACAGAGCTTCCCACCAAAGCCAATCAGCGTTCAGCTCGACAAAGTCACGTGAGCCAATCAGAGTACAGCCTGTGACGTATAGTACCCAATCCCTGCGCGGACCGTGTGACGTACACAGCCGCTGCGGTTTCTCGCGTCTCACTCTCTGCGCTCACCCCTCCTTCACAAAAACTTTTCACAGCGCCATTTTAAAGACGCTTTTCTCAATGAAATTCAATTAACAACAACAAAAAGAACAAACCATTTGTTTGTTTCTCTAATTAAGGCAATAGTTTTTACAGTCACACAAGAAATTCTTTGCGTGGAATAGACGACGCTATTCTCACAGAATATGCATTTGCCGATAAAGTAAACTTTTACTCTACCCTTCACACACGTAATAACAAACTCGCTTCCCTCTGAATGCACATAAAGTAGCAATTCAAAGTTTGACTCGAACGGAATTACAAAACCATTTACGCACTTTCAAACGGAAAGTGTGGTTCTGAAAAATCTGGATTCATATAATAGTACTGGACTCGAGAATAAAAACTTTGTCGAAATAGGACGAATTTGGTATCAAAAGACCGAGAATGACGAGTACATCAAGTACATGTATTTTCGGCGTATTCGAGTGACGATTTCACCTCGAAATCGTCATTTACATTCTAAACCCTTAGCTGCATGTTGCCCTTTACATAGGCCTTAATCCAGTTGAATTTGATTCCACAAGGACACATACTCCTTAATCGACTTCTCCCTGACCCCAGTACAAGTTAGAACCATTGCCCCAGGCCGAACTCGTTAGGTCAGTTCCCTCCCAGTGGCCGAGCAAGATAGCATCTAGGCTCAACCAGCCATAAAACCATTTGAGCGCGCACACCTGCCATATCTCGCTCACATCTTTCTCCACTCCTTTTCTTCACTTACTTTATGATGGGGAGGTGACCGTTTTTATTAGGGGTCTAGTGATATCTGATGAAATGTTGGGCCTTGCCGGATGATTTGTTATGGGCAGCACGACGTGAAATATGTACATGTCATCATGACTCTGCTTTTCTTTTGTAATCAGTAACTATAAATGAAATACCACGAATCCAAGGAATGTTTTGCCCAAGGCTGAAAATTACGTATAAGAAGAGAAGCCTGACTTCGTGAAAGTGTGCAGTCTCCTGAGAATATACCCGTGTTGTACTTCTAGGACCCTGTTACCTTGGTTGCAGCCAATAAACTAATCTTTGACTTCACCTAGAAGACTCTGAGTTTCTGTAGGTCTGACTCAGGAGAACCCGAGGTCTCTGGGTGTTGATCCCCTGGCACCGCTGGGTTACCGGTTCTGTGCCGGTTCTTAAAAACCCAGTACCGCAATTGGCGCCCAGCGTTTGGGGCGATTCCAGTGGTACCAATCAGCCTGAAGATCGTGAGGAGCTTCGTGTGGAAATTCCGGAGGAGGGCCCACCACCTCATCGACCCCTGCATGTCGACGTGGTCCGAAGGTCTTTACTGCGAGGTTCCCCGCTTCCCGACGGCTACAAGGACTGCTGCCCTGGCTATCGCCCTGATGTTGGACCCTTGAAGTTTTCGGTAGAGCGAAACGCTGAGACGAGTCTTCTGGTGACGCCATCGATATTTTCAGTTAAGTATAAGTGGAGCGTCTCCCAGTCCTTAGTTGGACTTACTTTGTGGTATCTTGGAGATACAAAAGGTTTTTATTGGTTCTTGCAAGCACCATAACCAAAGGACTCGTGTATTCACGAGAAATATCGTAATCGATAAATCCTTTGAAGTTTGGAACTAGACTAGAGAGCGAGGATGCCTAGTCTTAGACTTGGGAATTGGTTTTGTCTTGGTAGTAATAATAGGGACTCCCGATTGGAGGACTCATGTCCGGTTCCTCCAGTTGGAACTCCGACTTACGAGCTATACGTTAAACATGGGGTAGGCCCCATCGTTTACAACAAGGTATGGATTAAATACACTAGGAAAGATGGTGTTTTAAAATGGCCCCAATATGGTAGCTTTGATTCTGAAATCTTAGACAACCTTGAAGTTAAACTCTTCAAAAAGAAAGCCCGGCCGGCGATGTTTGACTCTTTCCGCTTATGGCGCAAAGAAGCCAAACAAAAAGAAATTAAATTAGCTAAGAAAAATAAGAGAGAAGGGGGACTTTCAGTAATGCAAGCTGCCGTGCAGTTTAAAGATAATGAGGAAGAGCAGATAAATGAGCAGTTGCACAGACAACGTAAAATGGCAATAGATAAGTGTTATCCAGTTTTGCCGTCTCTTCAGCAAGGGACAGCAAAAGAGCGTGAAAAAGACCCATTAATGTCGCAATTATTAACTTCACCACCCCCCTATGCGCAGAATGCCACAGCACCCCCGCAACCTTTAGTTGCACAAGCTGCGCCTCCGGCTCTTCCACAGCACCCACCAGCTGTTCTTCAGCTGGCTCCTACTTCTTCGGTGCAGCCTCCTCCAGGCCCACCGACCACTTCTGTTTCACCTATGTTTTCTACGATTTTGCCTACTGTACTTTCTACATCTCCTAATGCCCCCTCTATGATTTTGCCTGGTACCACATCTATTATTCCTGATACCTCTTCTGCCATCTCTACCCCCGCCTTATCTCACCCCGTTTTTTCATCTGTTTGTCCTTCAGTTTCACCTTCCCTTTGGCAGAAAATGGCCAGCACTGTTACTAATCTTCTTTTACCTCTTTTTGGGTCGCCTGCTACGACCCCTAACATAGGAAGAAGACAGTTGCGAAGTTAACTGCCTGATTATCAAGAGAGAGATTCCCTGAATAGTTTAGCTCGGAAATGGGTCATGGACACTGCAAAATATGATGTACAGTCTGTCATGGAAGTCTTTCATCAATGGGAAGCAGCGACACAGAGATATGTGTTCGAACAGATGTGCGTCTTTCTTGGCGAGGATTTAGAAGACAATAATCAAGAATGCATCCCGCGAGATATGTGTCGTGTACGATTTAAGTTTGGAGAGGGTATGATTGTAGGTCCCGATGTGGAAAAGGCAGTTGAAATGCTATTATCATATCGAAGTAAGGGAAGCAGTTCTGGGTCACCATCGGAATCTAGTGCATCTAGTAGGAAAAAGGCACGACAATACCCTATGAGAGAAGTTCCCCCACAGTGGAGAGAGGGTGACGCGACAGCTGTCCCACCTGTCCTGCCCCACTTTCACCGCGTATGGGTACATGTCCCATGGAAGCGAGCTGAAGTTTTAGCACTCAAACAAACACTACCAGATCCACGTAAAAATCCTGCAGGGTACTATAAAGAATTGTCGCAAACTGCTGGGTCATGTATAATGAATTTTGCCGATATCGATATGTTATTCGGGAACGTTGTTCCACAGCCTTTATGGGGAAAAATTCGTCATGTAGATCATGACCAGGAATTAGGTGACACGTGGGCTAATATTACTGCTGCAGATGCGCGACAAGTCGGTGGTGCCAAGCCTGAGCCTCTGATAGCGGAACTACCTGGTAGAATAGTAGATTACATGAAAACGATAATGCCTGCAATACGCGTAAATTGGGATAAGTTATCTGCATGCAAGCAAAAGAAAGAAGAAACTGTTTCAGATTTCTTCACCAGATTTGAAGAAACATTCATTGACCACAGCGGTCAAGATATGACCACAGAAGGTGGTCAGAGATTGTTTGTCGATACATTTGTGCACAATCTGCTTCCAGATTTGTGTAGGAAATTAAAAGATTCGGAAAGTTCTTGGGCAGTCTCATCTTCAGCCCAGATATTAGCTACCACACAGTACTACGAGAATAGAGACAAAGATGAGAAAGATAAAGTAGAAAAGAAAACTAGAGAACTCAAAACAAAGGTTTTGCTACAGCAAGCCTATCCGCCACGTGGTGGTGGTAATCAAAATATTAATGGTCAGAATCACTACCAGAACACTTTTCAGCAGCCTCAACAATATCAGAGAAACTTGCAAAGATTCGATTACAATCAAAACCGCGTAGGTCCCAACCAGTGTTTATATTGCAAACAAGAGGGTCATTACAAATATAACTGTCCTACCCTGCCACAACGTGCAAATGGAATTTCTGGCGTAAGAGGTCGTGGTAGTCAGCAAGCGCCTAGAGGTAGAGGGCGTGGAAACGCCCCTCAGGACGCACGTCCCCTTCCACCACAAAACTCTATGAACAGGTTTGACCAGCAAAATAACGTATCTGACAGGACAGCTCAATACTACGTTGATGAGTATTACACAGAAAATGAGCAGTGGGAGAATAATGATTGCTAGGACAGCCTTAGACAAGGAGAGGGAGTTGTTTCAGTTCCAGTAGATCAGAGTGGACCTTACGTTGAGGTGATTACATCAGGTGTGTCAGAACCTTTTCTGTTGGATACTGGTGCTACAAAGAGCTCTATTATGCACTCCAAACTCCCTGGCGCACCTTTGTCTGGCGAAATGAACGTTTCTGTAGGTTTTTCTGGCGCCCCGGTTAGAAATCCGATTTCTGACCCTTTATCTCTTTCTGTTGGTCCTTGTGAATTCGAAGCACCCCTTATTTTGACAACAGGTTGTGGTGAAAATTTGCTAGGATTAGATTTGCTAAAAAGATTGTATGCGACTTTGTACTGTTCTCCCTCAGGAGTACAACTTACTTTAGGTAAGAAAGTGGTTTCACCATGTATTTGTCGAGAAATGCACTTCCAGCAGAATTGGCACTTCTCCCAGATATTCTTTGGGCTACTGGTCCGAATGATGTAGGTCTCTTAGAAATTCCACCATATGTTGTAACATTGAAGTCGAATGTCAAAATGCCACGAATTCCCCAATACAGAATATCCAATGAGGGCGAAAAAGCTTTGCTAGCGATTGTTTACGAGTTGATTGAAAAAGACGTAATTGAAGAAACACGAGGCAATGTTTGCAATAGTCCTGTTCTGCCTGTTTTAAAACGAACTGACCCTTCTCAGCCACCTGTGTATAGATTCGTGATTAGAGAAGTAAATAAGATAGTGGTGCCACAATTCCCAGTTGTCCCCGACATTACAACATTATTGACTATGATTCCAGCCTCTGCCTCCTGGTTTTCGGTGATTGATCTGAAGAATGCTTTCTTCAGTATCCCGATTGCGGAGGAAAGCAGGGATATTTTTTCCTTTAGTTTAGGAGGTCGCAGCTTCCGCTTTAAATGCGCCCCTCAAGGCTACTGCGAAAGCCCCTCAATATACAGTCAAGCTCTGAAAAGTCAGCTTGACACAATGGTTTTGCCCAAAGGTGCCACTCTCGTACAGTACGTGGACGATTTGCTCATCGCTGCGGATACTGAGAAAATCTGTAAAATGGCCACGTTGGCATTACTGCGTCATCTATGTGATCTGCATCACAAGGTGTCACTTTCCAAGCTTCAATATTGCCGACAAGAAGTGACCTACTTAGGTCATCTCTTATCGAAGGAGGGAAGGAAACTGACCCCAGAAAGAATTCAGGCAATAGCAAAATTGCATGTGCCAAGAACGCAGAGAGAAGTACGCGCTTTCTTGGGCATTACATCGTACTGTAGACAGTGGATTCCAAATTTTTCGTTATTAGCCAAACCCTTATTGGCACTAACATGTAAAAATACACCCAATCCCATTCCTTGGTCTGATGAGTGTCAGAAAAGTTTTCTCGAATTACGCACAGCATTATGTTCGGCCCCTGTGTTAGGCAACCCCAACTACAGTAAGCCTTTCACATTATATGTCCACGAGAAGGAGGGCTGTGCATTGTCTGTGCTGACTCAGTTATACGGAGATAGACAGCGGCCATGCGCCTATTTTTCGTCAACTTTGGATCCGGTAGCACGAGCATTGCCAAGTTGTTTAAGGGCCACAGCAGCAGCAGCTGTTTCTATTCGACAGTCTGCAGGTCTAGTAATGAATAATACACTAATCGTGATGGTCCCGCATGCAGTAGACACGTTGTTAAATAGGACCAAGACACAGCACTTAACTAGTGCTCGACTGTCCAGTTATGAATTGACGCTACTAGCGAGCCATGTGCACATAAAAAGGTGCAGTACCTTGAACATAGCCACATTGTTACCAATTGCAGAGGAATCGGATGCTTCAGAACAGCACGATTGTTTCCTCAGAACAGAGGAAGAGACGAAAGGGAGAGTTGATTTGTTCGACACTCCTCTTGCTGAATGTGATGGTACATTATGGGTGGATGGTTCATGCTTTAAACTCCCAAATGGTAATGTGACTACAGCATACGCTGTCACAACTTTGCACACAGTCATTGAAACTGCGCGAATACCACATGGTTTCAGCTCAAGCCTCTGAACTCGTGGCACTGACGAGAGCATGTGTGTTATCTAAAGGAATGAAAGTGACTGTCTATACCGACAGCCAGTATGCTTTTGGAGTGGCTCACAGTTTTGGACGATTGTGGAGAGAACGTGGGTTCCTGACTTCGCATGGAGCTAAGATTCAGCATGGTCAGTTGGTGAATGAGCTTCTTGAATCACTGACGTTGCCCCTGAAAGTAGCGATCGTGAAATGTAGTGCTCACAAGAAAGTGATTGATGATGTTGGTCGTGGAAATGCATTTGCTGATGAAACTGCTAAGGAAACTGCAAAGAATATGATGAGCCGAATGTATGTTGCGAGCCCAGAAAGATGGACTGGTGATGTTGGAATATGTGAAGACACGATAGAAAGTGTGAAGTCCATCCAAGCTGAGGCCACGGAGAAAGAGTTAAGCATGTGGAGAGAAAGTACAGGGAGAATAGATACAAACGGTTGTTGGATTGAATCGACAGAGCAACAGAGATGATTGTTACCCGATGCATATGTGCCTGCAGTGGTTACAATGGCTCATGGGATGGCCCATATCAGCGCGAAAGGGATTTGCGAGTTGTTGGCCCCAGTGTGGAAGAATTCAGGGATTCCCAAGTGTGCAGAGAATGTTGTCAAGAATTGCATGGTATGTCTGAAGCACAATCCTGGTAGGGGAACCCCAACTCCAGCTTGTCATTTTGCACCTCCTACGTATCCGTTCGAGGTTTTGCAGCTAGATTTCATACACATGGAGAGGTGCAACAACTTAAAATACGTGCTCGTGGTTGTTTGTGCCTTCTCAAGATGGGTAGAAGCCTATCCCCTAAGGGACAATACTGCCTTGTCCTGTCATGATTTGCTAAATCACCCACCTCCTGCCCTGCAGCAAGAAGGTTTTTATCCCATCAAGAAACCCACCCCTGTCCCGTGCACCCAGCACGCCAAAGTGTTTGTGTAAAGTGTTGACATATATGTTAGAGGTGTTAATGGTGGTTTGTGTATTTTTTGTAAGGAACATTGGAACCTTTGGCTCTGAATCAAGTAATTTCACCAATCATGTAAACTGTGCATTTTGAAATTCGTAATTGCCTAATCGAGTGATTCTGCCTTTGTTATCTGAGAGAAGTCGCATAGACAAATAACCTGCTCTCGTTGGGAGCATCTACATGGAACTGCCATCAGGCGGGGCTCTTGGCGCACACGCACGCTGTCAAAAGGTGCGCGGTGCGTCGTCTTCTTCTGGGTGCGGCTCAGCTATAAAAAGCCACACCCAAAGCTTCTCGATGCTTCGTCTTCTGCCGCGCCCTCGAGGACAACTCACCTGAAGGCTCCGTGGGATTCAGAACGCCGGTCCAGTCCAGGAAATCTTCAGGAGGACTTCGGATTCAGCACGGACTTCATCGCGCATCTCTGCAAAAAAGGAAAGACAAAAGCTAAGTGAATATTTCTTTCTTAATGCAAAGCAAGGCGCCCTACGCAAGCAAGCAGCAACCCATGTAAAAGACTTGAACTTACCTGCTAATCCCTCAAAGACTTTTTGAAGCTTTTGTTTAAAGACACGATTTGGATTCTGAAAAGAAAAGAAAGAACTTTGAGAAAATATCATAGTATTTTATAACTTTGGACAATAGAAGTGTTAATTGTGATTTGCAAACTGTTTGGTTTAGTGTTATTTCATTCTAGGTGGTGAAGGCGAGGGATGATATTACTGAGTACACTAAGTAAGTGTGATGTACAAAAGATGTGAAAGTGTATATATGTTATGAATAGAAAGTAGAAGGGAGTACCTAATACGTGAATGCTTATTTCTACTTAGGAAAGAGAACTTGACTTCTCCTTCTTGAATCCAACTCTTCCAATCAACAATCCACATGGCCTCATCCTTCCTCGACGACAACACGGACGCGACGCTTAGACTCTTACTGTCGCAGGTAGGCCATAAGGGGTTTTAGAAATAGGACAGAGAATTGTGAAATGCAAGCAATTAATGTGTGCAGGAAATAAGGATAAAAGTTACAAGAGTTTCTTTGTTGCCTCGCAGGTCGACAACCCAGGAACCGGTAGCGTCCATTATCCGGCCTCCCTCCCTTTTTTTCTATCAATTACCTAGGTGTTCTTCTAGAAATCACTGGGTGTTGCCTAGAAATTTGGGGAAGTGGGTCCATAACGTCTCTGCGAAATCCATCTGCAAGCAACTCACAGGTAAGAGTGCTTGCAGCCCTGACAGAAGACGAAGCCCACGACGATCATTTCGCCCAGACGTTATGGATGCTGCTGATCCAATTTCTTTGCAAGACATTGCAAATATGCTAACAGCAATTCAGGAAGAAAATGCTGCCCTTCGTAGGGATGTTACTGTCATTCAGCACAGTATACAATCTGGACCAAGTACTTGGAGCTTCTCCCCCAGTCAGAAATCTGTGTTAAAACCAGCTACTTTCCATCCAGGGTTTCAAACCTTGCACTCCAGCTCAAATCCTTCCACTACCCCAACTCAAATACAAGTTGTAACTCCTGTTCCCGTTCCTTTAGCACCACCGGAGAGGTTTTATGGGGATAACAACAAGTTTGCCATCTTTTTAAATCAATGTCAATTACATTTTATCGCTAAAGCAACAGCTTTTCCGGATGATTCTTCCAAGATAGCTTTTATTTTATCCTATTTAGGTGGTGACGCAGCTCAATGGTCACTACCAATAGTAGAGCGAGACGACCCTATTCTTTATGACCTTAGACGTTTTAAAAATACCATGAAAAAACTGTTTGCCAAGCATGTATTTGTTCAGTCTGCCGATCACGAACTTCTACACTTGAAACAGGGATCCTCAGACCTTTTACATTACATATCCCAGTTTAATAGACTAGTGATAGAAGCACGCTGGCCCGAGAGTAAGCGAGTGTCTATATTCTATAAAGGTTTAAAGGATGAACTTAAAGATATGGTCACACAAATTCTAGATCCACCAGATGATATAGAGGACTTTATTGACTTAGTGGTAAAATTGAACCATCGGTTATCAGAACGAAGAGGGGAGAAAGGAAAAGCGGATACTAAGGTGTTTTCTTTCAAAGAGCGAATCAGTAGTGTAAAGACTGAGACTCCACCTAGGGTGGATTTGGGAGAACCTATGCAGATAGGGACTATTAAAGGACCTTTGAGCAAAGAGGAAAAGGACAAAAGGAGAAAATTAAATCAATGTCTTTACTGTGGAAAGCCTGGACATTTTGTTAAAGAATGTCCAGTTCGTCCAAATAAACCTAAAAACAAAGGCTCAGAGGTAGGCTTAATACAGCAGTCGGAAAACTAACTGGCTCGACAAATCAAGAGGTCAGATTGTCGAGTATGTTATCTAGCTTGGCCTCCATTACCCCTGAGATAACATCTTATCACCTCAGTATAAAGATTTCCTTACAGTCACTGATAACAAAGGAAAAGGTTTGGACAGTTGACGCTCTAATTGACTCAGGAGCTACAGGCAATTTTATAGACACTTGTTTCTTAAAAGACCTGAAATTTGGAACTGAGTCTAAGGAACACCCCGAAGTTGTTAAGGCTGTAGATGGTAAGGAGTTATCATCCGGACTAATTCAATTTCCTACTGAAACGCTCCTACTGACTTGTTTAAATAAGCATGAAGAAAGAATTGCTTTTGATATAATTGATGCCCCTCAATTTTGCTTAATTTTAGGCATACCCTGGCTAGTAAAACATAATCCAAAGATTGATTGGGTAAAGAAGACAGTGCTATTCGATTCTGAAACCTGTCAAAAATCTTGTTGGCAATCCTTGGAATCTGAATTAATAGTTCAAGGTAGCAATTTTCCTTTGAACTCAAAGAGTGTTTTGTTATTAGAAGGGGTTCCTAAGGAATATGCAGATCTTCATGATGTTTTTGATAAAAAGAAGGCAAACACATTACCACCTCATCGAGATTTCGATTGTCAAATTGATCTTGTGCCGGGAGCTACTTTACCGTGTAGTAGAATATATGCTCTCACTGAGAAAGAAAATGAACACTTGAGGGAATATTTAGATGAATATTTGGCTAACGGTTTTATTCGCCATTCAAAATCTCCTGTATCCTCCCCTCTCTTTTTTATTCCTAAAAAGGGGGGAGAGTTGCGAAACTGTATTGACTACCGAGCTGTGAACAATGTTACCATCAAAAATAGATATCCACTTCCCTTGATTCCAACTCTTTTAGATCAGTTGAAGGATGCCACAAGTTATACTAAATTGGATTTAAGGGGTGCTTACCACTTGGTACGGGTCCGAAGCGGAGACGAGTGGAAAACAGCCTTTCGTACCAAGTTTGGTTTGTACGAATACCAAGTCATGCCATTTGGACTCTGCAATGCACCTGCTGCGTTCCAATTTTTTATAAATGAGGTATTAAGAGAATTTTTGGATATCTGTTGCATTGTGTATATAGATGACATTCTCATCTATTCAAAAGATACCATGGAACATGTAAAACAGGTAAGGGCTATTCTTCGAAAACTACTTGACAACTCCTTGTACATTAAACTTGAGAAGAGTACCTTTCATACCACAAGAGTAGAATTTCTAGGATACGTCTTGAGTCCCAAAGGAATTGAGATGGACCCAAAGAAAATTCAAGCAATACTGGACTGGTCTAGCCCCTCCTCAGTAAAACAGGTTCAAAGTTTTCTGGGATTCGCTAATTTTTACAGACGGTTTATCTGTAGCTTTTCCCACATGATTACTCCAATAACTAGACTGTTAAAAAAGAATGTTACATTTGAATGGAATAAGGAAGCTGAGGAGGCCTTTCAAACTCTCAAGAGACAATTTACAACTGCACCCGTGTTGATGCATCCCGATCCTTTCCAACCCTTCATAGTAGAGGCGGATGCTTCTCAACTTGCCATTGGTGGTATCCTATCCCAGAGGCATAAAGAAACTGGTCAAATGCATCCTATTGCATTTTATTCAAGAAAACTCACACCTACCGAGCAGAATTATGCAATCGCCGACAAGGAATTGTTAGCCATAAAAGCAGTTTTCGAAGAATGGCGCCATTATTTGTTAGGTGCTAGGCACCCTGTAACAATCTATACAGATCATAGGAATTTACAATTTCTGCGTTCTGTAAAAGCCCTGACAGCTAGGCAGTTACGTTGGATGTTATTTTTTAACGACTACAATTTCATAATCACTTATCGTCCTGGAAAAGAGAATTTGAAAGCGGACGCTTTATCTCGCATGGGAATTGCGGGAGAAAAAGATTGTTCCCTTGAAGAGATTCAACCAGTATTGTCTGATCATTGTTTCAAAGTAGGTGTGATAGTATCGGATGTAATGGAAGATATTAAAAAAAAAAATACAAGAAAAAACAATAGAGGAATGGCATAAGTTATACCCGTTGTTACAAAACAGAAATGATTTGTTATACATGAATGAACAGATGTTAGTACCCACACAAGCACTCAAAGAAAAGGTGATACAATTGCATCATGATACTTTAATGTCTGCTCATCCAGGAGTGGCTAAGACTAGTAATTTAATAAAAAGAAAATTTTGGTGGCCTTCTTTGTTAAATGATGTTAAATCATACATTGAGACTTGCATGGTTTGCTCTCAAAGCAAATCACAACATCAAGCTCCCAGTGGTCTTTTGCTTCCTCTCCCGATTCCACCTCAACCCTGGCACACATTGTCCCTCGATTTCATAGTGGAGCTCCCTAAAACGGAGGAAGGCTTTACTACTATTCTAACTGTGGTTGATCATTTTACACGAATGGCTCATTTTGTCCCATTAAAGAAAATTCCTTCTGCCAAGGAGTTAACTCAAATTTTCTCTAAGGAAATAATCCGTTTGCATGGAATTCCTTCAGTCATAATTTCAGACAGAGGCCCTCAGTTCATATCCCACTTTTGGCAAAATTTAGGAAAAACTCTAGGCATGGATATCCGCACTTCTTCAGGTTATCATCCTCAAACGGATGGTTTGACTGAAAGAACTAACCAAACTATCGAGCAATTCTTACGTTGTGCTCTAGTGGAAGAAGAAAGGGAATGGTCTGATATATTATGGGTCCTAGAATTTGCTTTTAACAATATGGATAATTCCTCTACTTCTTTTTCACCCTTTTTCAGCACTTATGGGTATCATCCTAGAAATATTCCAGGCACGGTACAAATTCCATCTGAAATTCCGTCCTTAGAAGATCATATTAAAAGAATAGCTCACGTTCAAGAGCAGGCCCAATTTCATTTAGCACAAGCAAAAGAAAAGCAAAAAGAAACTTCTGACCTACACAGGAAATCGCCACCCAAATACTCCGTAGGAGATAAGGTGTGGTTGTCCACAAAAAATTTGAAAATAAGAACCTGTAAAAAATTCTGTCCCAAATTTATCGGACCATTTCCCATTGAAAAATTAATAAATCCAGTCAGTGTAAAATTAACTTTACCAATCAGATATACATTTCACCCGGTATTCCATGTGTCTTTGATCAAACCCTGTGATCCTAAAACCAGATTTAAAGGAAAGCCCGCAGTCATACAAGTTGATGGGATACCAGAATTTGAAGTTCAAAAAATTGTAGACTCGAAAAGAAGTCGAGGAAAGTTGTTTTATTTAGTTCATTGGAAAGGCTACGGTCCTGAGGAACGGACCTGGGAACCACTGTCAAACGTGCAAAATGCTCCTCGATGTCTGAAACGTTTTCATCTTCAAAACCCAACTAAACCTAGACCTGTTCCTCAGATTTTGGGAGGGCTCTTGAGAGGGGAGTACTGTCATGATTTGCTAAATCACCCACCTCCTGCCCTGCAGCAAGAAGGTTTTTATCCCATCAAGAAACCCACCCCTGTCCCATGCACCCAGCACGCCAAAGTGTTTGTGTAAAGTGTTGACATATATGTTAGAGGTGTTAATGGTGGTTTGTGTATTTTTTGTAAGGAACATTGGAACCTTTGGCTCTGAATCAAGTAATTTCACCAATCATGTAAACTGTGCATTTTGAAATTCGTAATTGCCTAATCGAGTGATTCTGCCTTTGTTATCTGAGAGAAGTCGCATAGACAAATAACCTGCTCTCGTTGGGAGCATCTACATGGAACTGCCATCAGGCGGGGCTCTTGGCGCACACGCACGCTGTCAAAAGGTGCGCGGTGCGTCGTCTTCTTCTGGGTGCGGCTCAGCTATAAAAAGCCACACCCAAAGCTTCTCGATGCTTCGTCTTCTGCCGCGCCCTCGAGGACAACTCACCTGAAGGCTCCGTGGGATTCAGAACGCCGGTCCAGTCCAGGAAATCTTCAGGAGGACTTCAGATTCAGCACAGACTTCATCGCGCATCTCTGCAAAAAAGGAAAGACAAAAGCTAAGTGAATATTTCTTTCTTAATGCAAAGCAAGGCGTCCTACGCAAGCAAGCAGCAACCCATGTAAAAGACTTGAACTTACCTGCTAATCCCTCAAAGACTTTTTGAAGCTTTTGTTTAAAGACACGATTTAGATTCTGAAAAGAAAAGAAAGAACTTTGAGAAAATATCATAGTATTTTATAACTTTGGACAATAGAAGTGTTAATTGTGATTTGCAAACTGTTTGGTTTAGTGTTATTTCATTCTAGGTGGTGAAGGCGAGGGATGATATTACTGAGTACACTAAGTAAGTGTGATGTACAAAAGATGTGAAAGTGTATATATGTTATGAATAGAAAGTAGAAGGGAGTACCTAATACGTGAATGCTTATTTCTACTTAGGAAAGAGAACTTGACTTCTCCTTCTTGAATCCAACTCTTCCAATCAACAATCCACATCGCCTCATCCTTCCTCGACGACAACACGGACGCGACGCTTAGACTCTTACTGTCGCAGGTAGGCCATAAGGGGTTTTAGAAATAGGACAGAGAATTGTGAAATGGAAGCAATTAATGTGTGCAGGAAATAAGGATAAAAGTTACAAGAGTTTCTTTGTTGCCTCGCAGGTCGACAACCCAGGAACCGGTAGCGTCCATTATCCGGCCTCCCTCCCTTTTTTTCTATCAATTACCTAGGTGTTCTTCTAGAAATCACTGGGTGTTGCCTAGAAATTTGGGGAAGTGGGTCCATAACGTCTCTGCGAAATCCATCTGCAAGCAACTCACAGGTAAGAGTGCTTGCAGCCCTGACATGTCCACAGCGAAAGCCCTTGTGAAAGAGTTCTTCCCCAGGTTCGGAATGCCTAGAATGGTCTGGTCTGACAACGGAAGTGAATTTGTGGGTTGTGTGATGAAAAGAGTGTGTGAAGGGCTAGGCATTAGGCAGAAGTTCCACGCTGCAAATCACCCCCAATCAGCTGGATTAGTGGAATGTTACAATGGCACGCTTAAACTTAAATTGGCCAAAATCCAAGCGAGCACAGGTCTTAAATGGCCTGACGCTCTACCCTTAGCACTCCTATCCACCAGAATGACTGTGCATTCGCGAGTGAAACTCAGCCCCTATGAAATAATCTTTGGTCGGCCAGCCAACATATGGGGAGTGCCTAGGCCCATGAAGTTTAGCGAGCTGCAACACCCCATTTTGCTTGACTATTTGTATGAATTGACAGCTAAATTGCGTGTTTTATATCAACAGGTCCACAACACCTTGCCTCCTGTCTCTGAGACACCGGGTCACTCCATTGACCCCGGTTCCTGGGTGCTTGTCAGAAACTTCCAAAGAACAAGAAACGACCAGCCCAGATGGACCGGGCCTCACCTCGTCCTCCTGTCTACAAGGTCGGCTGTTAGGGTGGAGGGGAAGGCCAATTGGGTCCACGGGATCCATTGTAAAAAAATACCCTTCCCTCTGCCACATGACCAATGGGTCCGGAAAGGAGGCACTGACTCAGAGCGCACAACTGATGAACGTGTAAAAGAAGCTAATCCTGATTGTGAAAGTGGGAACATTTTTCAAGAAACTGCGCCACCACCAGAACAATTGAACTCTGTGGAACCTGAGCTACTATTTTTGGACCAGACAGTACCCGGGAAAAGACGCTACAATTTGCGACCAAGAAAAACAGACTAAAGTAAAAGTGATTTATTTTATGATCCGAGAGAAAAACCTGTGGACTAATAAAAAATGTGTGTTCTTCCCCAAATCCTATTTTTGAAAGTACAGATTCTCCCATCTAGGTAACTTGCTTATTTTTGTTTTTTTCGAACCGCCATCCGGGTTCCGCTGCTAGGGTCGCGGTTGATTAAAGACTTTTGGGTGCAGCTGACGACGTTAGGTCACTGGTTCCGGTTGGTCCAAGGGAGCTGCCCTAGACTGACGGAAGCATCCTTTAGCAGAAACAACCTACCACCGCGGGCAGCACCTTAGAGAGGATGGAGTTTCCTGATGTGGAGAGGCCTGCCAAACAAATGAACTTTAAGCAGAGACTTTTGAACACGATGACGAAGAAAATTTTTATAATAGTGTGTATTTTTATGCTATTCAGCGTAATGGTCTTTTTGATAAGCTATGTTTTATTCTCTCTTCATGTGACATTTGCGCCCACTACATCGCCCATACCTCCTCCTACTGTTTCCTCTCATTCTTTCCACCCTTTGCCTGACCACGAATCAAATAGGAGATTAGAATTCATCAATAACTCCTTCGTTCAGTTATTACACCAACACTAACTTGTAATGAACACAACTAACTGTTGGGTGTGTGGTCTCATGCCCCACACCACGGATAGAGGTATCCCCTATTTGGTCCTGCCATTTAGTCACAATGGGTCAGCATGGGCATATAGGACAATGTTCATATATGCACGAGAAATCCAACCCCTACGTTCTGTAAAAGACAACCTCAAGACTAGCGCCCTAGTCAAAGGTATAGTTGATATGATCAAGGAAGTAACTTCTTACGAAGATACCCCGGATGATGAGATACTTGCATATGTAGGTTGGAATGTGACCGGATATGGCACTACATTAAGTGAGAAACAGCAAGCCAAAAGATCGTCCCCTATCTGGATCGTACCCCATCAAGGTCACCTGTGTCTGCAAGGTATTGGCAGGAATCCCAGAGCTCAGCTAGGGAAGAGTGTCTGTACAGAAACGTATGTTTTTGGATCTCAGACTTCCCCTGCCTTTTTAGCTGCTAAGGGTACTTATTTCATCTGCCATGATAGAGCCTATACATGGTTGCCCCCTGACTTCTCGGGCTCATGTTTTGTTTCATTCCTGTTACCTCCCACCTACACAGCAGCGGCGGATTACCATCGGACAAGGGTAGTTAGAGGTGTTTTGAGTAAAGAAGACACTGCAGGTCAAGAATTTGGTGACTTTGCAATGGGTTTTCTGCCGTTCTGGGGAGCCATGGCTAACAGCAGAAACATAAGGCAATTGACAAGGGTAGTTGAATCCACCGTGATTGAAACTGCTGGTGCCCTTAGTAACCTGACTGCTGAGCTCCAGTCGGATCGACTTATGACCCTTCAGAACCGGGTCGCTTTGGATGTAATACTTGCGGACCGAGGTGGAGTATGCAAATTGATCCAGTCCAGTTGTTGCATTTTTATTCCAGATAATGCTCCAACAGTGTACGGGGCTATCTCCAAACTACATAAAATTTCCGAATCTATTCATGTGGATAAAGGAGATTGGTCGTTAACGGGATGGTTCTGGGGACTGATATCTGCCTGGGGATGGAAAATTCTGATGGTCATTGGGATGGTCTTAGCCTTTCTTTTCCTGTTCTGTCTATGCATACAGTGTGCTCCTGCAATATGTGGCCTCTGTGTTACATCATGTGTAAGGAAGCCTGTGTCAAGACATGAGCTCAGCACTAGAATGATGTTGCAGCAACATCTCAATGACTTTAGGAATATAGATCTGGACTCAGATTAACATGAGGATAGATTAATTGCCTATGTAAGGGCAAAAGGAGGGTCTGTGGTTCTGAAAAATCTGGATTCATATAATAGTACTGGACTCGAGAATAAAAACTTCGTCGAAATAGGACGAATTTGGTATCAAAAGACCGAGAATGACGAGTACATCAAGTACATGTATTTTCGGCGTATTCGAGTGACGATTTCACCTCGAAATCGTCATTTACATTCTATACCCTTAGCTGCATGTTGCCCTTTACATAGGCCTTAATCCAGTTGAATTTGATTCCACAAGGACACATACTCCTTAATCGACTTCTCCCTGACCCCAGTACAAGTTAGAACCATTGCCCCAGGCCGAACTCGTTAGGTCAGTTCCCTCCCAGTGGCCGAGCAAGATAGCATCTAGGCTCAACCAGCCATAAAACCATTTGAGCGCGCACACCTGCCATATCTCGCTCACATCTTTCTCCACTCCTTTTCTTCACTTACTTTATGATGGGGAGGTGACCGTTTTTATTAGGGGTCTAGCGATATCTGATGAAATGTTGGGCCTTGCCGGATGATTTGTTATGGGCAGCACGACGTGAAATATGTACATGTCATCATGACTCTGCTTTTCTTTTGTAATCAGTAACTATAAATGAAATACCACGAATCCAAGGAATGTTTTGCCCAAGGCTGAAAATTACGTATAAGAAGAGAAGCCTGACTTCGTGAAAGTGTGCAGTCTCCTGAGAATATACCCGTGTTGTACTTCTAGGACCCTGTTACCTTGGTTGCAGCCAATAAACCAATCTTTGACTTCACCTAGAAGACTCTGAGTTTCTGTAGGTCTGACTCAGGAGAACCCGAGGTCTCTGGGTGTTGATCCCCTGGCACCGCTGGGTTACCGGTTCTGTGCCGGTTCTTAAAAACCCAGTACCTCAAAAGTATCCCTAACCACACACACATGAAATCCTGGCGGGACTCTAACCCCCCACTGATAACATGAATCGTCAGTAAAATAAGCGACGTTACCTTACCCTTCACTCAAGCTCGAATTAATTCTATTACTTTCCCACAGAGAGTTTTAGAACGGGCGCATTGTCCCTCAATGCTTCGATTTCATAGACAATCCTCACTATGCATACATTCTATCTGGCACACTTATATCCCTAACATGTGCTGCACGACGACAACACTTGTGATACACGACGATACCACTATTCTGAAACAGATCAAATGCACTGTGTGACTTGTGACTTTACACTCTGGCCACACTACTCTGTACCGGTACAACTAGGATTTTTCACACTGCAGGAAAAACCCTTTCGACTACACATAACGCAAATAAACAAACTCAACATATGTTAATCATTGATCCTATGCAACTACCATATACCATAGCAACCATCAAATCTGCTACCAGAAAAATTGATGCAGCGGGCTTTTGAAAATATGTCATAAGCAACGCTACCCAACTCCACTATATACACCATCAATCAATAAACACTCATAAGGCCCATAAATCTAACATGACATATTATAACCAACTGAATCATGTGACCTAATTAACCTATTCACAAATTATATACATTTATATACAACCATGGTAAATGAATTCATCGTACTTCACAACCCTACAAGCTAATTAAGCCACTGTGGCGATAAGATCTAGCTATGAGTAACCTATTCCCATGAAAATAACAAGACCAGCTTGTTTTCCAAAGTAAGATTTTTATTAGCTACTCATTTGGAAAATGTATTAGAAATTTTATTAAAGCATTTTTATTTGAATCATTGCAAATAGTTATGACAATTTTATTATGAATCAAAATTATTATTGCAAATGAGAATTATCAGTTTGCCATTTTTCAAAACCTAAGTCCCTAACTAATACTAACTATAAGGAAAACTAAAGAGTAAAGTTTTTGAGAGTTCTTACGTGTTCCAAGAGAAGTCCAACAGCGTAACGCCCTCATCAAAAGGTCTGCAAGGAGAAGCATAACTCTTCCACGGGGCAAGAGTTTTTATACCTTTCTACGCTAAGCTAATCTAAGAAAAAGTAATTTTCACTGCTGAAATCAGAGCCTCATTGGTCCAAAAGTGACAGGCGACGTGTCACCACATTTCAGAATCATAGTTCCGTCATCATTCTTAGAGACCATTGTCTCTAGTTTTCAAACAACGCAGTTTCCTCCAGTTCGCAACAATTGCAACAAATGAAGTTTTTAGCTTCCTCGGATGCGTGAATGTCATAAGCTTTTTGCCGGTTCCTGGCCTTGGCCTTGTTCGGCTAAAAAAATGTCATCTCAGCACGACAAACTTTTCAGGCAGGAGAAAACTGTTGCCATCATGGACTCACTCTGGCTCCAAGCAGATTTTTGCAAACACGGAAAATTTCACTAGGCCCAAAGCCTTTTCATTAACTATTGTATAAACAAACACAAGAAAATAATTAATGCGAGTAATATAATTTGTTCTGTTGCCACCCTCCATTGCTAATGATTAACCCATTAGTCTAAGTAACCTAGCAAAAGCAAACAAATAAAGCAGCATTTTTATATCTACCATTCTTCTTTTTATCCAGCAAGGTTCTTTATGCACCTATAGGGAATAGAGTGACATCACATAGACAGGGAAGCAAAATAAGCACATGCCATTTATTCTAAACAGCTGCAGTTAATTTTTGACATGACAAATAGACACGATTAATTTATTATTTTTCACAAACAAGGAAATGCAACATAATGCACGTTTATGAGCACACATGTTAGTATCCCGCGTTTTTCATGTGTAGATGCAACTTAAACTAGGTTGAATTAATACATACACAGCACAACTGTTAATCTTATTATTTTATTTATGGAAGTGTGACTTCACGAGTTGAAATGAAAAACATTTCTGAATCTCGCTCCATCACGGGCACTTAACGGGAGAACAACTTCGGACCCTAATGGGGCTATGAAATTTAACAGGCTGAATGGCTCTCACGTATTGATTATATCATCATAGATTTAAGATTATGGGGGAACGTGCTAGACATGGAGGTCAAACAGATGACCGATAGTGACCACAATCCCCTTTGCGCTGGCATCAGATGGGAAGTTAAACGGAAGCTCACAAACCCTCACCTCTCCTCAAAAGCAGTAGTTCCATCTACCTGCAATCGTAGGTTAAAATGGCACAAGGTGGCATGTCAGGAGGAAACACTGTCTAGTATATCTTTCCAGGTGTCATCTAAGACAGTGGAATTCTCCCTTTTTAATCCCATGCTTAATCCTATGCCTGGGTTTGATCTCAGTGAATCTTACAAGGCCTTTATAGATATCATAGGCTCCCATTTTAAAATTGAGGGGAACAGAGGTAGGAAAAATCTTGTATATAAAAGTGGCAATCCCTGATTTACCGCAGAATGCAGAGAAAGGAGAAAAGCCATCTCAATAGCTCTACGGAAAAAAGATCCTATGGCCGTAAGGTTAGCGAGATGGGAATATAGAAATATTACGGTATCTGCAAAACGGGCATGGGAGGAGGATCACTGGCAGAAACTCAGGAAGGCGGCCTTTTTAAAAGACCCAACTCTCTTCTGGGATCTAATAAATAAACTAACTAGAAGGGGAACTGACTCCGTCCCAAACAATATAACCGAACAACAATGGTTTTCCCACTTTTCAAATCTTTACAGTTGTGAGGATGGTGCGGAGCTAATACCGGCTGTCCAACTAACCCCCGAGCCAGAGAGCACGGATTTTGAATTAGTTGACCCCATTACACTTTCTGAAGTTCAGGCAGCCATTAATAGTATAGCCTCTGGAAAGGCTGCTGGCTCGGATGGTTTACCTGGCGATTTAATTCTCCATGACCCCATTGTTTGGGCTAACTTCATTTTACACATGATGAATCTCCTGCTACAGGGCCATTCAGTCCCAGATTCCTGAAAAGGAGCGGAAGTGGTCGCAATACATAAGAAGGGGGCGAGAGAGGATCCTGCCAACTACAGACCAATAAGTCTAATTGATGTAATCCAAAAGGTGGTTGGCAGGGTTCTGGTCTCCAGAATGGTGGTTTGGTTAGAGGAGGGAGACATATTAACGCACCTACAAGCAGGATTTAGGCAGAAAATAGGTACAATGGACCAAGTTTTCAGATTTACAGCTACATATTGGAAAACTGGGTCCATTGGCAAGGGGTCGTTGTACTTGGCCTTTATTAACCTTAAAACTGCTTTCGACCTTGTACCGCGTGCCAAATTGTGGCAGGTGTTGCATGACATGGGCCTACCGCGATATCTCCTAGAGTTAATCAAAAGACTGCACGATGGTACCTATGCGAGAATCAGATGGGGGAGTGCAGGAGAACTGACTGAGAGAATACCAGTACAGAGGGGGGTCCGCCAGGGTTGTGTGATGGCTCCCACCCTGTTCTCCCTCTTTATAAATGGTGTGGCAGACCATTTGAGGGAGGACCCAGAGGATGCCCCCACCCTGGCGGGTGAAAAGATACCGACCCTCCTCTTTGCAGACGACACTCTCCTAATGTCCAAAACCCCCTCTGGTCTCCAGAAGCTTTTAAATAGGTTTAGTGCCTTTTGTGAGGAACGTGGGCTCACAATTAACACCACCAAAACTAAACTGATGGTGCTGTCTAGCAGCAAGAAAGTTAGGAGGATTAATGTTTCCCTTAATGGCATTTTACTAGAGGAAGTGGAAGCCTTTGACTACTTGGGAGTCAGGATAAACCGTAAAATGAAGTGGGACTCCCACGTAGCTAAAATGCTTTTAAGTCTCAAAAGAGTGGCGGGAGCTATCTCTAGAGATCATCGTGCGACCTCTGGTAGACACATTAGCCCTGCTTTAGCAGTCTACGATGGTAAGGCTTTGGCTGCCGCAACTTATGGATCAGAACTCTGGGGCTTCGACAGAGTCCCAGATCTAGTTGAAGCCGAGAATAAGTTTCTGAGAGAGCTAGTGTGTCTCCCTATTTCCACCCCCTTAAAACCATTATTCCACGATATGGGTCGCCGCTCTTTTAAAGACATTGTTGGCCTTCGGCCTTTACTTTATTGGGTACGCCTTAGAAGGACACCGGAGCTTGCCAACTATGCTGCTGTCCTTGATGATCTTATTACTTTGAACTCTCCAATGAAGTTTGGCTGGCTGAAAAAATTGAGGGATCTGGCGATCAATTTGGGGCCAAGGGAAGAGTGGATCTCTCAATCACCACCCCGAAGGAAACCATCAAGAAACTCTATTGGGAGTGGATTCAAGCAAGAGACTTGAAAAATCTAAAGGAGGGCCTCTTAACCGACCAGTTTTTGGACCACAAGCCAGAGAGGAAGCTAGAACCCTTTCTTGATTTCATTAGCAATCGGAGAGACAGAACATTGTTTTTGAAATTGAGGTATGGAACCCTACCCCTGAATGCCTTTACTAGAAGCTGGAAAGATTTCTCTCACCACCAAGCTACCTGCCCGGGGTGTGCTAATCCCACTGAGTCCCTAGCTCACTTCCTGTTTGCCTGTAGGGCGTACAGGGGGCCCAGAAGAAGATGGTTAAGTCCAGTTTGTAGAGAACTGGGAACAAGGCATTATTCAGTGGCTCTCCACATTTTAACAACAGATACTACATCCATGATGGTAATTTGCGGAGTTGCAAAATTTCTGGGGAAAGCATGGCAAATACGAACAAAGCTTGCTCAACTGAGAATGGGGTAGGACACCAAGTGGTATAATTGTGTTATTATATCAACCAGCATTTTATTAATTAGTATTTTCTAGCCCTGGAACAAACCCGTCTGTACTTGTTTTTACTACTGATGTGTATTTTTATTCGTTTTTAACTTGCTTCTTCGCTTTTGTATTTTGTGAATGGTTTTTATTAATTTTACCTTTCGTGATAAATTGTATTTACTTTTATGATACTCTGTTATCGAATAAAGTACTACAACAACAACTAGATCAACAATGAAGAGAAAGGAATCTGAGGAATCCTCTGGTAGATCTTTTCCTGTTTCATCTGGTGCTGGAAATGTTAAAGCATCTGAGGCAGTTGCAGTGGCTGATTGTAACTCTGAAGACACTACATATAAAGAATCAACAGCCTTGGAAGGTGAAAGAATCACTAGATCAACAATGAAGAGAAAGGAATCTGATGAATCCTCTGGTAGATATTTTCCTCTTTCATCTGGTGCTGGAAATGTTAAAGCATCTGAGGCAGTTGCAGTGGCTGATTGTAACTCTGAAGAGACTACATATAAATAATCAACAGTCTTGGAAGGTGGAAGAATCACTAGATCAACAATGAAGAGAAAGACTACAAAGGTGAGGTGCAGAAGAAAAAGAGGACAAGGAAAAAGGGTTCCAAAAGTAATCTATAGTGAAAGGAAAACTGTTTCTAGGAAGCCTCTTCTGAGTCCAATATTTGAGGTTCCGGAAGTCCTCTCCAACACGCCATCCACTTCTCCAGTGTGGGGGTTCGCTCTGGATGCAGATAAGAAATCTGAATAAGATACTGCTTCAAGTTGCTGTCTATGGACGGTTGTTTATCCGGTTTATTTCCATGTTGGAGGATGTTCTTGGATCTGGTTGATTTAATGGACTGTTTCAGTTCGAGCAAAGAGGAGGAACAGACTATGCTCAGGACTATTATGGAGGGCGACGGAGGCGTGGCAGATGCTAAGCATCAAGGACAATGTAGTTTATATCCAGTTATATTCACTAACTGTGTGTTTTTATTGGCTGCTGTGTTTTTGCAGTAAAGAGAGAGAAATCAAAAAAAAAATTACAAAAAAAATTCAAACAACCTACAAACAACCATATAAGACTTCGAAGTGCCAGGTGCTGAAAAACAAGTGACCTTCTATTATCTGATCCTATAAAATCCCTTTCCAGAGGATATAGGTGAACAGATCCAAGTTGCAGATAAAAGCATTTTTTTGGTAATTGTTAGAAATGTTATTAATTGGCAAGTAAGTGGAATAGAAGCACCAGATAAGCATAAGATGAGAGCCTGACGTACAGCTCTTATCCCTGCTTTAAGAAATGAAGGTTTTAATAATATACGACATACATTAAGCAGTTTAAGCAGGCACACACGATATGCTGTAAATTTTCATGTGACCACCCGCACAATCTACATTCACTGGTTGGCCAGTGTGTTATCCAAATTGGTGTACCCTCATTAGTGGGGTACCTACCAAATCTTCATTTAAAAATGTATCCCTAAAACACAATTCCCCCGACATCCTCACCACTACAGTACAAAGGGGTGCGATCTTTAAGGACGGAAGAGGAAGAGAAAAAAAAAGGAAGAAAAAAGATAAGAAAAATACAAAATTCACAGTCCTCTAGACTCCAAGACCGTATCCCCTACCCCCCTTATAACCCTTAGAGACCTGAGAAACAAGAAAGAAAAAATGTGCCTGCACATATCAAGCATTGCAGTAGCTAAAGTGAGTTAAAAAATTATTTGGCCTGAATTTCGTAAGTGAAGAATTTAGTCTGTCCCTTATGAATGATTTTTAGTTTAGATGGAAAGAGTAGGAAAGCCTGGGCCCCTTTCGACTGGAAGGGTGCTATTAACTGGCAGAGCTGCCAACACCGCTCAACTGTAGCTGGGCACAGGTCAGGCCAAACAAAGAACTAACAGCCCTTGCCGGACCGCTTCCTATCTGGGCGGGCCAGGTCATAGATCTTTTCTCTGGCCAAGAAATTATTTAAACATATAAGAATAGCACGGGGCTTGTCGTCAGTATGACCTGGTTGTTTCTTCAGTTTAAATGGAAAGCGGTGGGCCCACTGAATTTCAAGCTCCCAGTCCCATTGTTTGACCTCAGGAAACGCCTCAGTGAACAGTTCGACAACAAATTGCCTGACATCCGACCCATCCATCTCTTCTGGAACTCCTAGAACTCTTAGGTTGTTAAGCCGAGCTCTATTTTCAAGGTCCGTAAGCTTCCATACAATGTCTTCCCTTTGAGCCTTAATTGAGTCTGTAACGCCCTTTTGGGTGGCCATGTCATCTTCAAGAGTAGGAATCCTCTCTTCCGCCTCCCCAATCCTAGAGGCAATATCTGAACAGGTTTTAGCCACTCTGTGAATAGCATTCTGCACCTTATGGCAAGCGCCCTGAGTGCAAACACTTATTTGCCGGGTCTCCTCGTGATTCGCCATGATGGTCTGGTAAATCACCGCCAGGGTCATCTCGCCTGAAGGTGGATGCTGGAGATTAGCCCCGACCTAATTTCCAACATCAGAAGCAGTGACATCTGGGCCAGATTGTAAGGAAAATTAATAGTCCCAGGTCAGTGACCCCCGCTTCAGGACAAGATGCTAAGCCCACTTGGTCTCTGGCTGCCTTTCAGACTTTTCGGGGTCCAGAATATGAGCTCAATGCCTCACTTGTACACCAATCCCCCATCTCACTATCATCATCAGTCCAGTCTTTTTCCTCATCGATATCCTCCTCAGAGGAGCCTGTATGGTCTGATAGAGAATAGTATCTATCGTCCGCTGCCATATCCCCATTAGAATTTGAGCTTGATTTCTGAGGGGTTATATCACAAATTGCGCCCGGGATTGGCTCATTTGGCTGTAGAGTGGGCCCAGAATTAATGGGAACTCCTGTAGACAATGGAACTTTCTCTGATTAATGTTTGTAAATATGTGTCATTTCTCCTTCTTTGAATATCTTGTTTGAAAAATGTCATACCCTAAGATCTTAAATCTCCTCTCACAATCTGTATCTCTTTTATTTCTCACTCTCCCTCTTTCCTTCCATTCACCACTGTCCATGATGTCAACATAGGTGAACTCTAACCTAGGGCATTGCATACACTGGAGTGTTTCATTCATATGTCATATACACATTTTTGGGTCTCTGACTCTTACTCCAAAGGCTATTCGTTCAAATCCTGGTGTTTCAATGGTTATAGTTTCTGAGGTAAAGTTATAGGCAACAGTACTATCTCTGATAAATGTTTGGAAATACTTTTCATTTCTCCTTCTGTGAATATCTCTTTTTTAAAATGTATCATACCCCAAGAATACAAATCTTCTCTCTCCCACTGTATCTCTTTTTTCTCTCTCTCTCCCTCTTTCCTTCCATTCATCAATGTCAATAATTTCAACATAGGTGAACTGTAGCCTATGGCACTGCATACACTGCAGTGTTTGATTCGAATGTCATATATAGGTTTTCAAGGCACATCGTCAAGAGTCACTGTGGCCTAGTGTTTAAGGTCTCTGACTCTTCCTCCATTGGTTATGTGTTGAAATCCTGGTGTTTTAATGGTTGTGGTTACTGAGGTAAAGTTATAAGCAATGGTACTTTCTCTGATAAATGTTGTGAAGAATGTTTCATATCTGTTATTGAAAATATGTCATACCCCAACAATACAAATCTTCTTTCTCCCTCTGTTTCTCTTTTTTTTTCTCTCTCCCTCTTTCCTTCCATTCACCACTGTCAAAGATGTAAACATAGGTGAATTCCAAACTATGGTCTCTGACTCTTACTCCAAAGGTTAGGTGTTCAAATCCTGGTGTTTCAATGGTTGTTGTTTCTGAGGTAAAGTTATAAGCAATGGTACTTTCTCTAATAAATGGTGGGAAAAATGTTTCATATCTGTTATTGAAAATATGTCATACCCCAACAATACAAATCTTCTCTCTTCCTCGGTTTCTCTTTTTTTCTATCTTTCTCCCTCTTTTCTTCCATTCACCACTGTCAATGATGTAAACATAGGTGAACTCTAACCTATGGCACTGCATACACTGGAGTGTTTTAGGGATAGCTCCTCCATCACAAGGACCCAGGTCCTGGTGTCCTACGCAGGGGGTGGTGGGGTGGGTGGTTCTTTGGGGGGGGGGGGGCGGGCCCAGGGTGGGCACAGGCTGAGAGGGTGGGTTGGGTGTGGTGCTGGGGGGGGGGGGGGTCGGAGTTGGGGGAGGAATTAAAAAAAAAAAAGCTTGAATATACAGTTTAATCATTACTCATTCTTTAATATGGCTACTATTAGGATATTTTCTGTATTTGAGGGGGATTTGATGTTGCTCCATATGCATTTGCTAGTCCAGGGGGGTTTGCTCTCATGTCTTCTGTGTAAATGGCGCAGGGTAAAATCCGTATTGGCTCCTGGAATGTCTGTGGGCTGAATAATGGCAAGAAAAGGGCTCTGTTTGCTAGAATTGTTCAGGCCTTTCGTTTAGAGGTATTGTGCCTGCAGGAAACTCATGTTCCCTGGAGTAACCGTGATTGTTTGAAAATTCCCGGGTTTGATTTGATTGGGTGTTCTCGCCAGACTTTCATGATTAGAGGGGTCGCAATTTTATTAAGACGTGGCTCAGACTCATGTAGGAAAACCACCCAAGACAGTAGTGGGAAATGGGTAATCACTGAGTTGCTACTCAACGGTAGATCTCTAACCATTTGCACTGTGTATGCTTCTAATTTGGATGACCCAGCAGCTCTGCATCATCTGAACGTAGAGTTGGCCCTTTGGCCTCGCCCTATTTGCTTCTGTGGGGATTTTAATATAAATTTGCCTGCCGATTTTAATCTAGTTGGGGGTCAAAATTATCTTTAGGGCACTCGAAGCTTTGGTTCAAGAGCATTGCTTGACGGATCTCTGCTTCCACCACAATAAACATTCTGATGGTTATACATACTTCTCCGCTCCCCATAACAAAATGGTTAGGTTAGATTATTGTTTCATGTCTGATCATTTGGTGGATGGTACCTCTATATCAGCCCTCTCCAGGATTCTGTCAGATCATAATCCACTAATTATTGACTGTCCTTTTGCTCACACGACAAGGGCGCCTAGGGCCTGGGCATTTGAGAGAAAGTTATTATTAGAACAGTCATATATAGATCATAAGCGCAAATGGATGTTAGAATTTCTGAGCATTAATAGAGAGACCGCCTCCTGTACCATCATTTGGAATACGCTAAAGGCTGTCCGGGGTGAAACGAAGAGTTTCTCGTCTTTCTGGCAACGGTCTGTCCAAGATCAAATCAATAGGCGGATCGAGGAATTGGGGGCTGCAGAGGTTCGACTGGTTTGTGCAATTAAGGAGGGCCTTGATACATCTCAAAGTCAGTTACAGGTCGCTAAAGTTAGGGCCTCTCTGCTGGAGTTTTTTGGTCAGGACCTTGCTCCAAACTATTTGCAGTACCATTCTACGATGTTCGAGTTTGGGAGATGTGAGAAGTTGGCCTTATGTGCAGTGCTCACTATTCTAGTGATCACTATATATCAGTCCAAACAACCCTTATTGATGATTGGTTGTAAGTCAACCTTATAGACCAGCTATCCTAGTAGCATGGATACGAGCAGTCTAAGGCTAAGACTCTAGAGGGCGTGTTAAGCCAGCTGTTTTACCATCACATTACCCCTTGAACACCCAGTGAAAGGACACCACACAAGTGTTATGAAAATAAACAGTGTATTTATTAGAATCACAACAACCCTGTACTCTTTATGAGGACAGGGTGCTAGGCACACAACAAAACTCTTACGAAAATACTTAAGTTAGCACAGTATATACAAATGCCCGAGGGGCACGAAAAACCATATACTCTCAAAGTGGAATGCGAAATTACTAGCAGGTAAGTACAGTACTAATAGGCTTTGGAATCGCTAGGACTTGACTAGGGAATCGTTAGATTACTTCTAGGAGGCCTAGGGGACTCGGGTGCAGAGTGTGCACTCTCACGCGGGATGCGGGACAAAGTCTATGGTAGCTAGTAACGCTAAAGTTAGTGTTCACGGGCGAATCCGACCTGGTAGGGAGAAAACGAAAGTGGATCCTGACCCTTGGATAGTGAGGCTATGCTGGGGCACCGAAATGCCGAAGTTACCTAGCCCAGGGGCTGCAGCTGCATATGTCTCAAAAGACGTCGGGAATCCTCGTTGCCGGACCAGGAGCCTGGAAGAAAGATGCTGGCAGGCGACCAGTGAAGATTGTTCGAAGTGATCCAAGCCTGGATCTGGAAGATGGATGACACCTGAAAGCAGAGGGGACCAAGTTCGTGACTACTAGCCAGTAGTCAGTGGGCACCAGGAGGGCACCGGATGGTAGTCACCTCGACTAGGTGAGTGGGCGACGCTGGCTCTGCAGATCTCACGGACCAGGAGGCGTTGTCGGCGACCAGGATGGAGAGGCGAGCTGTCCCACGATGGATGAAGCTGTCGGCGTCGAAGAACCCAGGATTGGGCAACAAAGCCTTGGCTAATTCAAGCCCACGCGGTGGACTCAAAATGGCGTCTTGAGTGGACCAGGAGGGTCCGGGGTGCTCCTCTTCTGGAAGGGAGCAAGAGCCAGTCTGGAGCAACCAGACCAGCAGCAGTGATGTCGTCGGGCGTCGTTCAGAAGGCCACAAGCCAGCGGGCTAGTAGCCAAACAACGCGGTGAGCAGCAAAAAGCAGAAGGGCCCCACGCCGATCGTGGAGATGCTGAGGGGCTGCTCTTCGGTGCTGGAGCTGCTCAGGGTCGGGGCTTCTCGGACCCCAAAGCACTCGCCAGGAAATTACTCGGCGGGCTTGCTGTGCAGAAGTCGTGCAGTCTTGGCAATAGTCGGTCCCTTGAGGTCTCGTCGCACTCACGGTTCTCAGCTTGGCTGTAGAGGTGAGTAGAGGTCGGAGGTGCCAGGGAAGCTGGGTCTTGTCGAGCTGGGCAGTCGGATTCCGGAGGAAGGACTTACAGCAGACCGCAGTGTTCTTGCGATGGTGCCTGCGGATGCAGGGTGACTACTCCTTAGTCACAAGGGAGAATCTTGAAGAAGGAAATCTTGAAGTCCTTTCGCAGAAAGTCGTGTCTTGATTCCAAAGATGATCTAATTTGGAAGGGGGCCTGCTCCTACCTTTATCTGGGAAAAGGGGGCTGGCATGCGACTAGGTCCTGCCCTATGGGTGGGACCAGGAGGGGGGTGGTTACACCCACTTCCTTGGCGGGCTTTTACCCAGCTCAGGGTCTGGAGTGTCCCTGGAACTGGTTCAAGCCGGCCTATGCATAGTGAGCACCGGGGTGCCACTTGCAGTCACCTTCCTCTGAAGCCCTGCCTACCTAGGATACACAAAATCCTGTCTGGGACGGTGCTGGCACCGCCCCTGGCAGGAAACCCTTTGTCCTTATCTCCTGCTCTGGGAGGACTCCCAGCAGCAGGAAGGCAGACTTGTGTCTCGGTGGCAGCATCCATTTTGTGGAGCTGAGGCTCTGTTGGACTTTAACCGGGGTTAGGGGTTACATACATGTCGTGTCCCTCTAGAAGGGTGGAATGCTAACCCCGTCGCCAGAATTGGCGAGGGGTTAGTATTCCAATTCGTATGACACCTTACTCGACATGTTTTGATAAAGCGATACCAGAGTTGGCATATAACCGCGAGGATTATAATGCACTTAAGAGTATATGGTATGCGATATCATGGAAACGGCTAAGGGATAGATCCCGAAAGCCGCAGACAGGCTCAGCTCATGCCAGAGCACCATCTCACACGATTCCAAGCACTCTGCCTTCAGGATTGTTAAGGCCTGCCATAGGAGTGACTGATAGGAGATCTGTGTGTCCATTTTAGGGTTAGATATAGGTATACTATATCTAAAGCAAAGGGTGAGTACACCACCTTGCCCCAGCTGTCGTGCAGCCAGTTGTGTCAGTTTAGTTAGTCAGTCCAGGGGTGGCACAATACATGCTTCAGCCCCTGGGAGACTTCTGGGTGCACCTCAGCCCTGGGTACAGGGACTTGGAGAGGGCCCAGTGCCAATTCAGTACCTGAGTACAATTTGGATAGAGAGAACAGCTAGGCTGTGGGTCTGATTAGCAGGCCCACAGCCAGGGAAAGTCGTAAACCAGTGCAGCAAAAAGCAAAAATCTGGGTGATCATAGGATTGCAGACCCTACTCTCCTACATGACCCCCCCAAACTTTGGGACAATAAACTAACCTTGACCAGGTGAGTCTTCTTGCTCTAAGTGGAAATACCTGGAGAGCCCATCAGCATTGCTGTGATCAGTACCAGGTCTATGCTCCACTGTAAAATCCATCCCCTGTAGGGAAATGGACCACCTAAGCAGTTTGGGGTTTTCACCCTTCATCAGATTTAGCCACAAGAGGGGCTTATGGTCGGTCTGAATGGTGAAGTGAGTGCCAAACAAGTAGGCCCTCAGCTTCTTCAGGGCCCAAACCACAGCAAAGGCCTCCCTCTCAATAGCTGACCAATTTTTCTCTCTGGGTGTCAGCCTCCTACTAATGAAAGCAATAGGCTGATCATTACCATCAAAATTCAGTTGAGACAGAACAGCTCCCACACCCAACTCAGAAGCATCTGTTTGGACAATGAATGGCTTGGAGTAATCTGGACTCTTTAGGATAGGTGCTGTGCACATGGCCTGCTTTAGGTCATTGAATGCTTTCTGACAGCTTGCTGTCCACTGAACTTTCTTTGGCATCTTTTTGCTTGTCAGGTCATTAAGAGGGGTCACTATGGACCCATAATTTCTGACAAACTTCCTATAGTACCCAGTCAGGCCCAAGAAAGCTCGAACCTGAGTCTGGGTGATTGGAGGAGTCCAGTCCTGATGGCCTGTATCTTACTCTCCAGTGGCTGAACCTGGCCTCCACCTACAAGGTGGCCCAGGTATACAACCTGTGTCTGCCCTATCTGGCACTTAGTGGCCTTGATAGTGAGGCCTGCCTTTTGCAGAGCCTCTAACACTTTCCTCAGGTGGACCAGGTGATCCTCCCAGGTGGAGCTAAAGACAGCAATATCGTCAAGATATGCTGCACAGAAGTCATCCAGCCCAGTGAGGACTTGATTCACCAACCTTTGGAAGGTGGCAGGTGCATTTTTCAGACCAAAGGGCATTACCACAAACTGATAATGCCCACCAGGGGTAGAAAATGCTGTCTTGGGTTTGGCCTCCTCAGCTAACCTGATTTGCCAATACCCAGCTGTCAAATCAAATGTACTTAAGAAGTTGGCAGAAGCCAATTTATCTATAAGTTCATCTGCTCTTGGTATTGGGTGGGCATCAGTCTTAGTGACTGCATTGAGGCCTCTGTAGTCTACGCAAAACCTCATCTCTTTCTTACCACCCTGGGTGTGAGGCTTTGGCACTAGAACTACTGGGCTAGCCCAAGGGCTATCTGAGGGCTCAATGACTCCCAGCTCCAACATTTTCTGCACTTCAGTTTTGATGCAGTCTCTAACATGATCAGGCTGTCTGTAGATTTTACTCTTTACAGGCAGACTGTCTCCAGTGTCAACTTCATCGGTACACCAATCAGTTTGGCTGGGTGTCAGAGAGAACATATGTCTGAAGGATTGCAGAACTTGCCTGCAATCCTGTTGCTGATGTTCAGTGAGGCTGCCACAAAAGACAACACCATCAACTGATCCATCATCAGGATTCTGAGTGAGCAGGTCTGGGAGAGGGTCACTCTCTTCCTCCTGTCCCTCATCTGTGGCCATGAGCAAGCTCATGTCCTTCCTGTCAACATATGCCTTGAGCCTGCTAACATGGAGCACTCTGAGAGGGCTCCTGGGAGTTCCAAGGTCCACCAAGTAGGTAACCTCTCCCTTTTGCTCAATGATGGTGTGGGGCCCAGACCATTTGTCTTTCAGAGCTGCTGGGGCCACTGGCTCCAGCACCCACACCTTCTGTCCTGGCTGGTACACAGTCAGAACAGCCTTTTGGTCATGCCAAGCTTTTTGAAGTTCTTGGCTGGCCTCCAGGTTTTTAGATGCCTTCTCCATATACTCAGCCATCCTGGAGCGGAGACCAAGTACATAGTCCACTATGTTGGTTGCAGGCTTTTTGAGAGGTCTCTCCCATCCTTCCTTCACCAAACACAGGGGTCCTCTTACAGGATGCACATACAGAAGCTCAAAAGGGCTGTAGCCAACCCCCTTCTGTGGGACCTCTCTGTAAGCAAACAAGAGGCAGGGGATCAGGACATCCCATCTTCTCCTAAGAGTTTCAGGTAGCCCATGAATCATCCCTTTGAGGGTCCTGTTAAATCTCTCAACAAGCCCATTGCATTGTGGATGATAGGGTGTGGTGAACTTGTAGTTCACACCACACTCCTTCCACATTGCAGTCAGATATCCTGACATGAAGTTTGTACCTCTGTCAGAAACGACCTCCTTAGGGAAACCCACTCTGGAGAACACTCCAACTAGGGCCCTTGCCACTACAGGTGCTGTAGTGGTCCTAAGTGGTATAGCTTCAGGATACCTGGTGGCATGGTCCACCACCACCAGTATAAACTTGTGCCCTGATGCTGTCTGGGGTTCCATTGGACCAACAATGTCAATCCCCACTCTTTCAAAGGGAACCCCCACCACAGGTAGTGGTATGAGGGGGGCCTTTGTTGTGCCACCTGACTTACCACTGGCTTGGCAAGTGACACAGGAGCGACACAACTCCTCCTTGGTATTCTCATTCATATGGGGCCAGTGAAAGTGTGAGACAAGCCTGTCCCAAGTCTTTGTCTGACCTAAATGACCTGCAAGGGGAATTTCATGGGCCAAGGTGAGAAGGAAACCTCTCAGAGACAAGGGGATGACCAGCCTCCTGGTTGCACCAGGCTTGGGGTCTCTTGACTCAGAGTACAGGAGTCCATCTTCCCAGTATACCCTGTGGGCACCTGTGGCATTCCCTGCAGCCTCAGCAGCAGCCTGCTGTCTGAGGGGTTCAAGGGAAGGGCAGTCTAACTGTGCCTTCCCCAGGTCTGCTCTGGAGGGTCCCCCTGAGCCCAGAAACTCAACTTGATCAAGTTCAAGCTCTTTAGGCTCAGTTTCCCTCAGTTCTCTCAGATCAGCCTCCTCAGAGACTTGATCCTCAACCTGGGGCAAGGGGAAGGCAAAGCCTTAACGCTACTGCTCTTCTTCTTGGACGGTGTCTGGTCCATAATTTCAGGATCCAGCACCTGTTCAGTGGGGCATCTTCTGGCCTGTGACCTAGTCACAGCAAGCACATGTGCTGGCAAGCCTAACATTTCCATGTGAGTCCTCTGCTCCACTTCTGACCATAGTGATGACTCCAAATCATTGCCCAACAAACAATCAACTGGGAGGTCTGAACTGACTACAACTTTCTTTTGTCCTTTCACTCCACCCCAGGAGAAAGCTACAATCGCCATACTATGACTGGTAGTGACGTTGCTAGCATTGGTCACCAGGAAATCTGTACCTGGCATGATCTGTCCAGGGTCCACAAAGTTAGGTGTCACCATGGTGACACTGGCACAAGTGTCCCTATAGGCCTGAGCCATTTTGCCATTTATCAAAGGTGTCTGCCTGTATTTGCCCAAAGTATTGGGACTTATATCAGGGGACATATCGACTTATATCAGGGGACATATCCATATCCCCTGTACAGACAAGGACAGCCTGAGTGAGTGTGCCAACTAAGTTGTCAGACCCCTCAGTACCCAAGGTTAACCCAACTAATGCCTTGGGAGGTACACTACCACTACTGACTGTACTAGGGGGTGCAGTTGCCTTAGGGGCTGTAGTGGCAGGAGTTTGTCCTCCTCTTTTGGTGCACTCACTAAACCAGTGAGATTTACTTTTGCAGTACTGGCACCACCTTTTTGACTGGCCTTCTTGAGTCTTCTTCTTCTGGGAAGCCTGACCCCCACCCTCTTTGGTTTGTTGGGGACCTGGTGAAGACTTCTGGTCATTTTGTTCACTCTTAACATTACCCTTCTGGTCTGCTTTCTTCTGACCACCCTGGTTCTGGTTCTGGTTCTGCTTGATCCTTGTCCTGACCCATTTGTCTGCCTTCTTTCCCAATTCTTGGGGAGAGGTCAGATCTGAATCAACAAGGTGCTGGTGCAACAACTGGTTCTGACAATTGTTTAAAATTTGTTCTCTCATCATAAGATTATACAATCCTGTGTAATCTGTAACCTTGCTTCCCAGCAACCAGCCCTCCAAAGCCTTAGTGGCACAATCCACAAAGTCAGACCAGTCCTGAGACTGAGTTTTCTGGGTGTCTCTGAACAGCAACCTGTACTGCTCAGTGGTTAAACCAAACCCATCAACCAGTGCATTTTTCAGGACCTGGTAATCATTAGCATCCTCCACTCTTGTAGTGAGGAGCTTATCTCTACCTTTACCATCAAATGAGAGCCACAGTATAGCTGCCCACTGACTTCGGGGAATGCACTGCACAGTGCAGGCCCTCTCCAAAGCAGCCATCCATTTCTGGATATCATCCCCTTGCTTAAAGGGGGGCACTATTTTAGTCAGGTGTTTAGTATCTAAACCCTTCTCTCTATCTCTTGGGAGATTGCTGCCACCAGTGGGAGCTAGCCCACTCATCTGCTGCTCTCTAGCAAAGGCAATCTTTTCTTTGGCCAGGGCAAGTTCTTCCCTTTCAATCCTCAGAGCAGCTTGTCTCATTCTAGCTTCATGCTCTATTCTCTGAGGGGAAGTCACTCTCCTCTGTGGAGAGTTTCTCCTCCTCTGGGAAGAGGCATTAGAGTGCAGAGATCTATTGGAGTCCCTAGAAAGAGATCTATCTCTCCTAACTCCAAGGTTAGGCCCACTTCGGGTTAGTACTGGGGGGCCCCCAGATCCTAGCCCAAGTAAGTCTAAGTTGGCCCTGGTTAGCCTTCTGACTACCTCAAGACCTTTGTCTACCTCATCCCCAGAGAGTTCCTCTTGATCCTCCTCCTCAACTGCAGTAGCAGTGTTGGGGAGGTCTAGATCTCCAGAGGTTCCCTCTAAGGATGGCATATTCTCATGTAACTGAGAAATCTTTCTGGCATCATATGTCTCTAAGAGACCTATCAGAAAGGGAATGGTGGGGTTAGACCCCTGCTTCAGTTTCCTGGAGGTACAGACTTGTCTCATCTCCTGGAAACTGAGAGCTGCATATCTTGAAGTGACCTGTGGAGGGTCAACACTGACCAGGGGAGTCTCAGTAGATTCTCCCTGGGTAGACATGCTTTTCTAGTGAGGTGTAAGTGGTGCACTTACCTACACTATGTGTTTGCCTACTGATCCCTTGCTAGAGTTGTAGTTTAGGGTGTGCTAGGCCCTAGGAGCTACAACAGCTGGTTCAGTAGAACTCAGAGTATTCTAAGCTAAGTTATATGTACCTTTAGTACTTATGTGATCTTTCACAAGATATTCTTAGGATATGTGTGGTAAAACAACAGCAAGCTCAAATCCCAACCGCTGCTCACCAATGTGAGAAGTTGGCCTGATGTGCAGTGCTCACTATTCTAGTGATCACTATATATCAGTCCAAACAACCCTTATTGATGATTGGTTGTAAGTCAACCTTATAGACCAGCTATCCTAGTAGCATGGATACGAGCAGTCTAAGGCTAAGACTCTAGAGGGCGTGTTAAGCCAGCTGTTTTACCATCACATTACCCCTTGAACACCCAGTGAAAGGACACCACACAAGTGTTATGAAAATAAACAGTGTATTTATTAGAATCACAACAACCCTGTACTCTTTATGAGGACAGGGTGCTAGGCACACAACAAAACTCTTACGAAAATACTTAAGTTAGCACAGTATATACAAATGCCCGAGGGGCACGAAAAACCATATACTCTCAAAGTGGAATGCGAAATTACTAGCAGGTAAGTACAGTACTAATAGGCTTTGGAATCGCTAGGACTTGACTAGGGAATCGTTAGATTACTTCTAGGAGGCCTAGGGGACTCGGGTGCAGAGTGTGCACTCTTACGCGGGATGCGGGACAAAGTCTATGGTAGCTAGTAACGCTAAAGTTAGTGTTCACGGGCGAACCCGACCTGGTAGGGAGAAAACGAAAGTGGATCCTGACCCTTGGATAGTGAGGCTATGCTGGGCACCGAAATGCCGAAGTTACCTAGCCCAGGGGCTGCAGCTGCATATGTCTCAAAAGACGTCGGGAATCCTCGTTGCCGGACCAGGAGCCTGGAAGAAAGATGCTGGCAGGCGACCAGTGAAGATTGTTCGAAGTGATCCAAGCCTGGATCTGGAAGATGGATGACACCTGAAAGCAGAGGGGACCAAGTTCGTGACTACTAGCCAGTAGTCAGTGGGCACCAGGAGGGCACCGGATGGTAGTCACCTCGACTAGGTGAGTGGGCGACGCTGGCTCTGCAGATCTCACGGACCAGGAGGCGTTGTCGGCGACCAGGATGGAGAGGCGAGCTGTCCCACGATGGATGAAGCTGTCGGCGTCGATGAACCCAGGATTGGGCAACAAAGCCTTGGCTAATTCAAGCCCACGCGGTGGACTCAAAATGGCGTCTTGAGTGGACCAGGAGGGTCCGGGGTGCTCCTCTTCTGGAAGGGAGCAAGAGCCAGTCTGGAGCAACCAGACCAGCAGCAGTGATGTCGTCGGGCGTCGTTCAGAAGGCCACAAGCCAGCGGGCTAGTAGCCAAACAACGCGGTGAGCAGCAAAAAGCAGAAGGGCCCCACGCCGATCGTGGAGATGCTGGGGGGCTGCTCTTCGGTGCTGGAGCTGCTCAGGGTCGGGGCTTCTCGGACCCCAAAGCACTCGCCAGGAAATTACTCGGCGGGCTTGCTGTGCAGAAGTCGTGCAGTCTTGGCAATAGTCGGTCCTTTGAGGTCTCGTCGCACTCACGGTTCTCAGCTTGGCTGTAGAGGTGAGTAGAGGTCGGAGGTGCCAGGGAAGCCGGGTCTTGTCGAGCTGGGCAGTCGGATTCCGGAGGAAGGACTTACAGCAGACCGCAGTGTTCTTGCGATGGTGCCTGCGGATGCAGGGTGACTACTCCTTAGTCACAAGGGAGAATCTTGAAGAAGGAAATCTTGAAGTCCTTTCGCAGAAAGTCGTGTCTTGATTCCAAAGATGATCTAATTTGGAAGGGGGCCTACTCCTACCTTTATCTGGGAAAAGGGGGTTGGCACGCGACTAGGTCCTGCCCTATGGGTGGGACCAGGAGGGGGGTGGTTACACCCACTTCCTTGGCGGGCTTTTCCCCAGCTCAGGGTCTGGAGTGTCCCTGGAACTGGTTCAAGCCGGCCTATGCATAGTGAGCACCGGGGTGCCACTTGCAGTCACCTTCCTCTGAAGCCCTGCCTACCTAGGATACACAAAATCCTGTCTGGGACGGTGCTGGCACCGCCCCTGGCAGGAAACCCTTTGTCCTTATCTCCTGCTCTGGGAGGACTCCCAGCAGCAGGAGGGCAGACTTGTGTCTCGGTGGCAGCATCCATTTTGTGGAGCTGAGGCTCTGTTGGACTTTAACCGGGGTTAGGGGTTACATACATGTCGTGTCCCTCTAGAAGGGTGGAATGCTAACCCCGTCGCCAGAATTGGCGAGGGGTTAGTATTCCAATTCGTATGACACCTTACTCGACATGTTTTGATAAAGCGATACCAGAGTTGGCATATAACCGCGAGGATTATAATGCACTTAAGAGTATATGGTATGCGATATCATGGAAACGGCTAAGGGATAGATCCCGAAAGCCGCAGACAGGCTCAGCTCATGCCAGAGCACCATCTCACACGATTCCAAGCACTCTGCCTTCAGGATTGTTAAGGCCTGCCATAGGAGTGACTGATAGGAGATCTGTGTGTCCATTTTAGGGTTAGATATAGGTATACTATATCTAAAGCAAAGGGTGAGTACACCACCTTGCCCCAGCTGTCGTGCAGCCAGTTGTGTCAGTTTAGTTAGTCAGTCCAGGGGTGGCACAATACATGCTTCAGCCCCTGGGAGACTGCTGGGTGCACCTCAGCCCTGGGTACAGGGACTTGGAGAGGGCCCAGTGCCAATTCAGTACCTGAGTACAATTTGGATAGAGAGAACAGCTAGGCTGTGGGTCTGATTAGCAGGCCCACAGCCAGGGAAAGTCGTAAACCAGTGCAGCAAAAAGCAAAAATCTTGGTGATCATAGGATTGCAGACCCTACTCTCCTACAGGAGAGGTCAGGCAGGGTCTTGGCCAAGCGACTCCAGCAGAGAGGGCTCGCTAATAGTATGACTAAGATTCAGGACTGTCAAGGCCAGATTCAGGATACATCAGAGGGGGTCATGGAGGTTTTTCGTCAGTTTTATACTTCTCTGTACACAGAGGAAGCCAGGGATCCGAATTTGAATGTGAAGTTGGGGCTTAATTCCCTCCAGGTCACGGCGGAGCAAAATGAAGCTCTTTCTGCCCCCATTGAATGGGATGAGGTTGAGCTGGCGATTAACTCACTGGCTAATGCCAAAGCCGCTGGCCCCGACCTTATCCCCTTGGAATTCTACGGTCGGTTTCATTCAAAGATTAGGCATGAATTGATAACAATCTTACGTGGGCTCAAATCCCTCATATACCGGATTCATGGCGTCAAACCAATATTATTCTTTTTAAAAAGAAAGATAAACAGGAGTTGGACCCTTCATCGTTTCATCGGATATCCTTAATCAACACAGACAGCAACATTTATTCTAAAATGTTAGCCACTCGAATGGCCACAGTGATTTCCCCTTTAGTTTCATTGTGACAGCATGGTTTCATCCCAGGGCGCGACACGGCTGATCATGTACGCCGTGTAATCGCACACTTGGACTGGGCCCAAGTTACAAAATTTCCCTGTAACATGGTCCTCCACGGGGCAGACCGGAAGCCGACAGAGAACGGGCCGCTCTCCTGCACCCAGGAAACAGACAGCGGTCTAGTGTTCAGAAAACCTAAGGGGGAGGAGACACGACCAGACCCAGAAGTAGGGAGTCAAAAGGAGCAGAGAGAGAGAAGCGGAAGACGTGCGGCAGCATCGGCCGTGGAGAGCAGGAGACAAGTGAGAGAGCGAGCAGAGGGGTAGGAGAACGGGAGGCAGAGGCGTGTGAGGAGCGGAGGAGAAGCGAGGATGCGACCATCGGAGAAGGAGAGGAGGCGATGAGGAGCAGAGGAGAAGCGAGGAGGTGACCATCGGAGAAGACGAGGCGGGTGAGGAGCGAAGGAGAAGCGAGGAGGCGACCATCAGAGGAGACGAGGCGGGTGAGGAGTGGAGTGCGGAGCAGGAGGGAGGAGGCGTGGCAGACCCACTGCAGCCGAACGACGGGAGGACCCACCGTACACTGTGCACACCCGGCGGGCAGGAGGAGGTAGAAGACGCCCCGGCCCTGAAGAGGGGTCGTGACTCAAGGCGAGTACCACTTGGGGGCTCATTTTGGTGGGGGTGGTGGGGAGGTCTAGGAAAGTAAGGCAGAGGTGTTCTATTTGGGGCTGTTTTCCCCCCTTCAGATCCCTACACGCTCCTTTTCCCTGATCACTCCCTGCCTTGGTGACGGTTGCACTGACTTACTAATTCGGTTCCCGATACTGACCCCATCCTCGTTCTTTGTTTTTCTTCCCTTATTCGTCGGAGAAAAGAGTGAGAGAAGCCCAGAAGACCCTGACAGCAACGACGCGGGACCTAGAGGGCGGGGATCCCTGACTACTTAGGTGTCTTTAATAAATTGGACACCAAACAGCCCGGAACGAATATAGAAACTGGTGTTTTCTTGTACCCAGGTATCTCCAATAAAGGAGTCAATAGACCTCATCCCTAGTCCGTGTCTTCCCTATCGCCCTCGTGGCCGCCCAGTCGGCCACAAAGTGGTGTCAGAAGTGGGATAATACCGACCATGTGACGAATCATGTCACAGCCCGTGCCCCTCGAAAGCATCTTAACACAGTTGGCCGAAGGACAAAGGCACCTACAGTTGGCATTTGAACAGCAGGTCAATAACGCGAAACAAGAAAGGGAAGCCCTACAAGATGCATTACGTGAGCAGGCTACCCTATAGGCTACGAACCAGCAGGTTCAAGACACGGCCATCCTCCGGCTAACCAATGCAATTGTCAGCACTAGGGTGCGCCCCAATGTCCCCGGGTCTGTCCTCCAGAAGTTCCAGGAAGGGGAGGACCCTGACTAATTCTTTACGAACTTCGAAAGAGTTGCCACAACAGCTGCTTGGCCACGAGAGAGGTGGAGCCAATATAAAGTTCCTCTCCTGTCCGGAGAACTCCAAGCAGCCTATTAGGCAGCGAACCCCTCCGGTACGACCACCTATTATGAAATAAAACGTACCATACTTGAGAGACTGGGATGTGATGAAGAATATTATCGCACCAAATTTAGGAAGGAGAAATGGTCCACTAATGACAATCCACGGGCACTGTTTTATAGAATTAAGGATCTGGGACACCGATGGTTATCACCTCAGGCCTCCACGATGGAGGCGGTGATGGAAAAGCTGATTTTGGAACAGTACTTGGATGCTCTACCCTCTGCAACACATTCATGGGTGAAACAACACCCCAACCTGACCACTTCCTCAGCTGTAGAATTGGCTTGCGCCTTCCACAGAGCACCTGAGTTTACGGCCGGCATGACACTGGCCCCTTTTTCACCCCTAAGAACACGCAGAGACCCGAACCAAAACACCAGCCAGTTCCCCGCCCTGTTCCCAAACCATTCCAGGCTACTCCTAGCCCCGGTGGCCCCGGACCACAGTGTTATAACTGTAGCGAATGGGGCCACATTGCCCGACAATGTCCCCATCAAACCCCAGCAGATGAACCCATGGAGGTGGGCTACTCGAGAGGATGGATCTTGGTAACCAGAGAAGGCCCCAAACAATATAACAAGGATATCTTTCTGAATGGAAAAAAACAGAAAGCTCTCCTGGATACCGGGTGTCACGTGACTGTAGTAGGCCAAGCCTTCACAATGAACAAGTCTATGTCACTTGTGTGCACCGGGATACCAAAACGTATCCAGTGGCGGAAATTCTCATGGACATATCCGGCGATCCCCAGATAAGACGAGTGGGGGTCATCCCCTCCCTCCCTGAGGCTGTGATCATAGGCACTGACCATCCCAGATTCGAGCAATACCTAGACGAAGTGAACAAAAGAGACACAACATGATTAAGCGAGGCACCTTTCCACGACAGTAACCCTGAAGGGACCATAGGAAAGGATAGAAAGAGCAAAAACGAAAGAAGAAAGGAAAAAATCCAATAGACACAGAGTTCCTCCCATGCTTTTCCTCTTTCTGTTACAGGTCCCGTTGAGCCATCCCCCGCTAGCTTCCGGTCAGCTCAGCGAGATGATAGCACCCTCGTACACGCACGGGAACAAGCACAAGAGACAGAGAGACCAGGTAGGACCCTATTTTTATTTAAAAAGGGGGCTGTTGTATCGAATAGTAAAAGGCGGGCCTCATCCCAAAACACAACTGCTAGTGCCACGTTCCTTTCGCACACACGTACTACACCTAGCCCATAATCAGGTTGGAGGTGGTCATTTTGGAAAGGAAAACACCCTGCGCTACCTCCTGGATAGGTTCTACTGGCCGCGGTATATCGAGATGTGGCAGTACACTGTGCGGCTTGCGTACGATGCCAATATACAAACCCCGAAGGGGTAAGGAAGGCTCCTCCATGTCCTCTGCCCATCATAGACGTCCCCTTCAAAAGGGTTGGCATGGACCTTGTAGGTCCACTTCCACCATCAACCAGAGGCCATAAATACATACTGGTCATTGTGGATTATGCCAGTAGGTATCCGGAAGCCTTTCCCTTGTCCAATATGACCAGCCCGGCCATTGCCCGGGCTATGACCTCCCTGTTTTCATGGGTGGGTTTTCCGTCGGAGATCCTAACCGACCAAGGGACCCCTTTTATGTCCCGTGTCATGGCTCAGGTCTGTGAGCTCCTAGGCATACGCCGCCTGCGCACTTCGGTCTACCACCCCCAGACGGATGGCCTTGTGGAGCGCTATAACAAGACCATAAAGCACATGCTCCGCAAGGTCATCACAGAAACCGGGAGGGACTGGTACCAGAAACTACCCCTTGTCCTTTTTGCGATCAGAACACATCAACAAGGTTCTACTGGTTATTCCCCATTCGAGGTACTGTTCGGGAGAAAACCCCGTACATTACTGGACATGGCCGCCGAACAGTGGGAAGATGAAGACGAAGAGGGACAATCCCTAACCAAATACGCAGCAGACCTAAAAACAGCAATCACTAGGATATGGGGTCAGGTACGCGAGAACCTAGAAAGAGCCCAAACAAGCCAGAAGAGGTATTATGATAGAACCAGTCGACTTAGGGAGTTTAATCCAGGAGATAAGGTACTCCTCCTACTCCCATCCTCAGACACCAAGCTGTTAACAAACTGGCAAGGCCCGTACATTATCGAGAAAAAAATAACACCAGTGACCTACAGCGTCCTACTTCCTCACCGAACGTATCACGTCAATTTGCTAAAGAAATGGGAGAACCCCACCGATGACGAACCCCAAGCGGGGGCCGTGTTGTCCATATGCACAGAAAGGCCCCTAGAAATCCTTACCATAGAGATCGGTACATCTCCGGCAGAGAAACCTCCCACAGGAGATCTTCTGTCCTCTGAGCAACAATCACAACTACAGGACATGCTGGCGTCCTTTCCCCACCTCTTTTCCTCCACGCCAGGGTTAACATCCCTGGTACAACTTGACATAGTAACACTCACCCCAACCATCATAAGACAAAGGCCCTATAGGATTCCGGCAGCACGCAGAGAGGCTGTGGAGAAGAAGGTAACTGCTATGCTACACTCACAGATTATAGAGCCATCTATTAGTAATTGGTGTTCCCCTATCGTAATAGTCCCAAAACCGGACGGGAGTCTGCGCTTCTGTATAGACTTCCGCCAAGTCAAGTAAAAATGTTGTCTATTTACTTATTTGTCCTTGTGATCTAGGATACGTGGGGGAGACAAACAGAGAACTGCGTACACGCGTCCTAGAACACAAGTCAGCCATCCGTACTAATAAATTGAATGCCCCACTCACAGAACATTACAACGACAAAAATCATGATTGTGATGATCTTCTGTGGTACATTTTGGAAAAAATTAGGATTAGTAGACGTGGGGGCGACATAGACAATCTTAGGAAAATTAGAGAACAGTGGTTCATGTGCCATCTCAATACAGTTAATAGGGGTCTGAACTCAAAAGAAGATTGGTCCAAATGTATCTGAAGCAGAGATTTAACGTAGATCATTAAACCTTTTTTTTTTTTAAACTTTATTTGTCATTTTCAGAAGCAACGCACATAGACCATCAGCAATAGAAAAAATACACACCATCTTATAGTACAGGACACCCAGAGTGACAGCCCTCAAGTCAAAAATAAATGCGATGTCCAAAGGGAATGGGGTCGTTCTCAGCAGGCGATCGCAGCCCTTAAATAGCCCCGTGTTCCATAACATTCCCACCCGGCCCATGCAAACAGTGTTCAGTAGCAGCGCATAAGGTGTAACATCAGCACAAGCTAGCCCACTCCTTCTGGGTACAGTTGATTGTCTAGTTGCGCCTGGCGTTCTGCTGCGAGTTTAGCAATGTATGTGCGGTACGGCCCCCATATGTCCAAGGGTCTAGATGATGTAGGGATGGTGGAGGAGTATTCGACACAGTTAACATTGCAGGAGGCCAAGCTCTTTACCATGATTTCACCGTCGGACTCCTCGCGGAGCACCAAAGCAAGGCCACCTCTCGCTTAGCTAACAAGAAGCCCAGCGTCGCGAGTCTGCGAACTGCTAATGGAAAGTTCCTCACAAACCCTAACAAAGCTATTTCGGGGGTCGGAGTCAGTGGGACGCCTAGTATTTTGCCAAATGTGGTGTGTACCTGTAGCCAGTAATCTTGCAGTCGGGGGCAGCTCCATGAGAGATGAGGAAAATCAGCATCCGCAGTGTTACACTTTGGGCATTTAGGGGAGCGGGAGGGGTCTATTCTGTGGGCCAGAGCAGGGGTATGGTACAAACGCCGCAGGAATTTAAAATGAATGAGCTTGTGTCGCGTGTTCAGCGACACTGTTTTGGTTACAGCGCAGCACTGGGCCCAGTCTACATCTGAGATCTGCTTCCCCAGATCCTTTTCCCATGCCAGTCGGACCTTCGCATCAGCTGCAGGAGTGGCCGCGATGCTGAGTCTGTAAAGTTTAGTAATCATGTGTGCCCCTGATGGATGTTGAATGACAGTAGTCAGAGGTTGCGCCTCCTCTGGAGCCAGTGGGAAGGTGGGAAATGTAGCTCGTAACAAGGACCGCAATCGGGACAGTACAAAGGAGTCCATGAAATTGCGGTCCTGGAAGCGCGGGTCCTCCGTCAGACTAAAGGCATGTCCGTCCGGGAATAGGTCACCCACTGTATTTAATCCGAACTTGGAGAGTGTAGTGCGCACCACCGTTTCGCCAGTGATCGGAAGCCAGTGTGCATTAGGGAGGGGGAGGAGTGGGGAGTAGAGTATATCAAGTTTAAGTAGCCTCCGGAGTTTCTCCCACGCCCAGCATGTGGACGATACCGTTTGGATATCCTGAGGGTCGCGTGGGATTCCCTTCGGGAGCATTGTAGCCAAGGAGTGGTGTAACACCAGGTCCGCCTCCGGTTTCAAGAATAGTATGCGTGCATCTGGGTGGAACCATGGATATGCGAAGGAACATTGTGCTACCAAAAAATACAGATAAAAATTGGGTACTCCCAGGCCACCCCTCTCGTAGGGCAGGGTCAAAACGTGCCACGCCACTCGAGGGGTTTTGTTGCCCCATATCAACCGTAGCAGTAAGGTCCGTAGCTGCGTGAAAAAGATTTTAGTCAGAGGTATTGGGATGTTATTAAATAAATACAAAAACCGGGGCAGTACCACCATTTTCACTATGGCAATGCGCCCCACCATAGAAAGCGGCAGCCGGAGCCATTTGTCGATGTTATCTTCCAAAAAGTCTAATGCTCTGCCATAGTTGAGTCGAATAATGTCCACCGTGTTTAGATGGACGTGTATACCCAAGTATTTCACCGATTCATCACACCACTCCAACGGGTACTCGCAGTCCCAGGGTGTAGTGGCGGCGGTCAGCGGGAAAATAAGGGATTTGCGCCAGTTCATGCGCAGCCCGGAGTAGGTGCCAAACCGCGTGATTTCCGCTAAAAGCGGTGCCAAGTTTTCGGCTGGTGCCCGGACATAGAGTATCAGATCATCCGCATACAACGATGCCAGTAGAGGACCAGTACGAAATTGCAGGCACCGGAAGCTGTGATTTTCCTGGAAGTGACGAACCAAGGGGTCCATCGCCAATATGAACAATAATGGGGACAATGGACACCCCTGTCTCGTGCCTCTGGACAGGGAGAACGCTGCTGTAATGGTGCCATTCAGGCGTATACGAGCCGTGGGTTTAGTATATAGCAACGCCACTGTGGAGATAAAACACTCCGGCATGCCCATCCGTCTCATAATTGAGAGGAAAAAGGGCCACTCTAGGGAGTCGAACGCCTTTTCAGCGTCTAAAAGCACTGCGGCTGCCGGGGTGTTGGGGTCTACCCGATGAATCACTGCGAATAAGGTACGCAGATTTAACGAGGTGGATCGATGCGGCACGAATCCCGATTGGGCGGGGGATATGATGAATTCCATTAAAAGTGCCAGCCGTGTGGCCACTACCTTCGCCAAGATTTTATAGTCTGTGTTCAAGAGCGACAGGGGCCTATAGGAGCCACAGAGGGTCGGGTCTTTTCCGGGTTTCGGGAGCAATATGATTACCGCTTCCCTAAACGTGGGGGGTAAAACACCCGTCTCCAGAGCCTCAGCATAGACCTCTATTAACTCCGGCACTAGTTCCTCCTTGTAGGCCTTGTAGAAATCGGCCGAGAAGCCATCGAGACCTGGAGCAGCTGAGCCTCGCAGGGCGTCTATGGCTTCCACCACCGAGTCGGTTGTTATCGGGTGTGCAAGGAACTCTTGCATGTGTCTTTCCAGAAAGACCAGCGCAATTTCGTCAAGATAAGCGCTTTGGGCGCGTAGATCGGTGGTAATGGACGAGGAATAGAGGGTAGTGTAATAGGTTAAGAAAGTGTGGGATATTTCGGGGGTGGTATGTAGTAGTGTTCCGTCCGGGGTCGCTATTCCCGTTATGTATTGCGCCTGCCTCGGTGGGCGGAGTAGGTGCGCCAATAGCCTCCCGGGTCTGTCACCCTCCCCATATTGCCGTGCTGAGTGTTGTGTGGCTAGGAAGTGTAGTTCTCTATCGGCCGCCTCCCGAAACTCCAGCAGTAGGGAAAGGCGGCGCGTTTCAAGTGTCGCAGAAGGGTGTCGGAGCTGGTCCTCCTCCACAGTTCGGATGTCGTTCTCAATGCGTGTAAGTGTGGATCTAATCGAGCGCAGGACCCCCACATGTGTAGCTATGCATACCCCTCTGATAGTGGCCTTAAACCCCTCCCACAAGGTTGCATGCGTGTCCACGGACCCCGCGTTCAGTTCAAAATAGTCAACAATGGCGGTCCGGATTGTTTCTGTGAACACTGTGTCAGCGAGGGCCTTACCGGGGAACCGCCATTGCCGTTCAAAGCCGCCAGGTCGTGGGATACCCAATTGAAACGCCACTGGGGAGTGGTCCGACAATGTACGCGGCAGCGTGGTGTGTGACGTCACCCATTCAGCCACCCCGGGGGAGAGAAGCCAGTAATCTAGTCTCATCCAAGTGTTATGGAAGCTGGAATGGTGTGTATACTCCGGAGATTTCCCGTGTAGTCTAGCTTCGATGTCTATGAGGGAGTAGTCATCACAAATGTCAACCAGGACTGGTCTGGAGTGTTTCCTAGTGTCTGCAGCAGCCGAAGTCCCGTCACGTGTGGGGTTAAGGAGTAAATTAAAATCCCCCCCAACAAGAATGTGGCCAGTGGCTATCGTGGCCAGTTTTGTCTGTATGTCCTGAAAGAAGGCTGGGGTGTCAGTATTGGGGCCATATACATTTACCAGGGTAACCGTCTGATGAAACAGTGAGCCCATCACCATCAAGTAACGGCCCTCCGGGTCAACTACCACGGAGTGCAGTATGAAGGGTATTCGTTTATGAACCAAAATGGCCACCCCCCTGGAGTATCTGCTAAAGTCTGAGAAAAAGCGTTGCGAACCCCAGCTCCTAGCCAGGAGCCGGGACCCTGTGGGACTCAGGTGCGTTTCCTGAAGAAACGCAATGTCGACTGTATGTCTGCCTAGATAGTTGAAGACCTGCCTGCGTTTCCTCGTGTCATTCAGCCCCCTAACATTCCATGACATCAGGGTAATCAGGGCCGAATCATCCCGCCTGGGCTGTCTAGCCATGAGTGTTTGTGTCCATGCGTCCGAACCTGGGTGTGTCAGGGTCTACTGAGACATGCGATGGAATGTGGTGTGTGCTTGCAATCCGAGTGCAAAATACTTCCAAACTAACCAATAAACCTTCCCCACCCCCTCCCCCCACCCAGCCTCCAAACAACCCAGGGAGGCATATCCCCATGAACCATGCAGTGAGCCAAACAAAACACAGGGTTGCAAAGTACATTGACAAATTACAGCTCAACTGCAGTAAGAAAATGAGTAGAGAGACAACAGTGGCATCCGCCATGGGGTGTGGCAACGCCACGCCGGTCGGGGAGTGAACTGTAATGGAGAATCAGAGCTTGTGTAACCAAACCAGTCCGGGCGCCCGAAAGGCAACAAGAGTACAACTTCAGCCCGAAGTGTCTAGATAGTGTGTTCAGCCATTGCCCGTATCGGCAAATAGATCGTCGCTGGCCTGGGAGGCATTTCTGATCGGGGAGGCTGGCGGGTGTGTCCCAGACCGAGATGGGCCCTCATCTCGACGCTTGTAATGCTGGCAAAATTCCTGGGCCTCCGTCGGTGTTTCAAAGATGCGGGGCCTGCCATCAATGTCCACTTTAAGCCTAGCCGGGTAAAGCATTCCGTAGCGCAGGCCAAGATTCCGTAGTGTGGCTTTAACTCCATTAAACTTTTTGCGCGCCTCCTGGACCGTGAAGGTGAAATCAGGAAAAAAGGAGAGTGTGTTGCCCTGCCAAGTCACCACACCACGATCTCGAGCCGCCCGGAGGACCGTGTCGCGGTCTCTGAAATTCATGAGGCGGGCTATGATTGGGCGCGGCGGGAGACCTGTTCTGGGTCGGGCCCTAGTGATCTGTGGGCACGTTCTACCACAAATCCCTGCGTGAAGGAGTCACGGCCAAAGAGATCAATGAGCAACTGTTCAACAAACGTGTCCATCCGGCCAGTTTGCGTCGTCTCCGCCAAGCCCGTAATGCGTACGTTGTTTCTTCGTCCCCGGGCCTCGAGATCTTCGTTTTTGATGGCCACTTCCTTGAGGATCCTCTCCACCCTCTCCAGTCTCTTCAGAGATTTCGTCGCAATCATTAAACCTTATGTATATATTATTGTTGCTTGCCAGTTAATATGGGTCTTAATTCTAAAGAAGATTGGTCCAAAGGTTTTTTGAATAGAGATTGAACGTAGATTGGTAAATATTATGTATATATGAATGTTGCTTGCCCTCTCAGAATCCCTCGGGACAGTGGGATCATGCCCATACAGTGAAGATATAACCGATATTAGGAATCATCAACAGTTTCTCTTACTTAGTACCCAGGGGCAACCGAGATTGCAGTAGTCTCCCAGCTAAGCCGAGGGGGGACTTGAATATTTAGTTAGATAGTTTTCAAATATAGGTTTAACAGGTCCTGTTTCCCATCTATTTCTGTTTCTGTTAATTGATGCCGAACCCCGCATGTCTCCATCATGCGCGATGCGTAGAATTGGGAGCACGATAAGGGCGGTACGAGTCCATAGATGCTTATTTCGGTGCTTTGGCAACAAAACATTAGTTCCCCTTTGTTTGTTTTTATCCGAACAACCAAATAGAGGAATTTGCAAATTAGACTCCACCAGGCCGCCGCGGCGACATCGGGTTCTGCTAGCCTAATATGATGCGGACCAGAGGGGATACATCTCCCTTTCTCTTCTGCTTTCAGCAATCTAACCAATGGGGTGGTGTTTCCGTCTAACACGGGCACTTCCACCCAAGTTACATAGACTACGTATGGATTGGCTTGATTTTTCTGCAAGCCAACCAATAACAGCACAGCACGATGCGGACCTGAGGGGACACATATCGCGGCCGCTTCCGCATTGGGCTTTTAACCAATGAGATGGGATTTCCCTTAGAACATGGGTATTTGCATTAAGCATTATCACCAAGCACAGGGATTGGGGCATGTCCTCTGTGAGCCATCTAATGATATCATAGGAGACACAGGTTAAAAACCTTCCCGGCGGCTCTCGGAGTTGCGATTCAACGCGGAACCCTTGAGGCGACGGGACGCAAGATTGTAGCAGGTAACCTTTAGGGATTTGCTGCAGGGACATTTGAAGTTCTTTGACGTCCATAATAGGACTTATTCCGCTAAACAATGCATCTTTGCTGCCCGTCTCCCTTTTATCTACAGTAACCCAATTCGTTTGGAGTGATTTACCGTGATCACTTACATAGAAGCCTAAGTTTACAAAGACTTCAATGTGACAAGATTTCTGTCACAGGTAATTATGTGATAACCCTCTTGGTGCGCTAACAGTTCTGTAGTTGATGTGCTGGTAGAATGTAATAGAGAGATGCCGTTTTACTCCCTCCCTTGCAGATCCGTTACAAGCACGGACCCACTCTTCGAAGTCCCAAAATAGAGGACACCTCTTTCCTACAATAATTATTTTTTTTTTAAACGGCTAGTTGAGGACAACATGTTTCAAAGATATGAGTTGAATACTGATGTTCCATCACACCTTGTCCACATAGGTACGTGGTTTTATTTGTTGCTTGACCAAAAAGACCTTGCATTTATCCTAGGAAGACAGGGGAGAAAGTAATATACGATCACATAACTTTTACAGAACACAAGGCGTGATATCTTGGAGGGGCAGCAAAAAAACCGCAGCCTCAAGCAAACAACTACCGATAGAACAGACTTAGACCTGCCCACTTTCAACTACAGTCAAGTGACAGCAAGGGTAAGATCACGAGTCTGCTTAATGGCCATGTGGAAACCTAGTTAAATTGAACTGGTAGTCCTGTTTGTATATCATCTGTATAGATTGTTTTGATTAAGCAACACTGTGGATTACGCAAATTGATTTGGTTGAAGTACTTGGCATAGTAGCTTGGAAACAGAGGCGATTAAATGAAATATGAATCAACCTCATTAGATAATTACAGGGCAAAATGTTGTTCTTTCATGCATTAAAGGATATCAATAGTGCATTGGCATATCTACTGGTTAGAATGTATATCTGACATAGAGTGTTAACTATGATTAGGTTGTTTTAATTCTGTATATAGGCCTTAGATTAGAAATCTTGTATATCTGTATTATGATTATTATGATATATTAATTGCATATATGTTTATTATAGGGTGAAACTATTGATCTTGACTCTACGTACATGACAGAAAATAAGATTAAGTCTTGAGAAAGATGGTGTAATTTAACGTATCCATCGAAACGCATCAACGCACTTTTCCTGTACAATCCATGATCCGGGCCCTTCTGTTGGAACACATATTGAAACATTGTACAAAACAAAGTGTCATCATTGGCAATTGGATGTACTTACTGTATTGAACAATTTTTCATGTCTTACATGTTTCTGCCTGTATCTTTTTGATTGTGCGGGTCATAATCGATTTCGTATCAGTTTAATTTTATTGCATTTTTTATCTAATTCTTTTAATTGATTCTTATCTGATGTGTAATGTGTTTTTTATGAATTGTATAAAAAAAATTTCATTGAATAAATTAAACAGCTGTTTTCTTAATATTTTGCCACTTTTTATTGTGTACTAGTGTACTAAATTGTGAATTTAGATCAAGGGGATAGACTCTGTATAGGTGTTTCAACCTTAGTTCCCTTGATTCAATTAAGGGGTACCTCTCATTTCTTATACATTGTCTGCACAACCTTTTGGTTGGAGAGGCGTTTTGTCTCACCCATAGATTTCGGAAGTATTTTCTTATCTTAATCTAGATTCGTCAGACATACCATTATGGATAAAATGAAAACCTTTGGGTTCTCTGACGATCGCTATAATAAACTCATGAAGCCCACGGAGTGGGGGTTCTAAGGGGCTTAATAATACAAGCCATGAACAACTCGTGAAGATTCTTAATGTTAAAAAGAAACAAATACGTACAGAACTTAACGCAGAGTTCCTCATCGATTATTTAAAAGCTGGGGTGATATCAATAGGTCTCCAAGTATAAAATGAGCCGGGCCTATTCGTCGAACACCCGAAATTCATTGAAACCTGGACTCTTTTTTTTTTTTTTTTTTTTTTTAAACCTTTATTAGAAAGAAAGGAATACAGTCATCGGCCTACAACCGCCAGGGCCGGCCATTCACAGACAATACCAGTACCGCAATAAAACACAGCTCATCAGCCGACAACCGAAGGTCCGGCAGCGATAATGCACGATAGTACTCATAAATCGACAGTGAAAGGATATTGAAAAGGTTTCATATGTTATACAATTAAACAACAAGACGTAACCAAGAAAGAGAAAAAGTCGAGGCTGTATCCAACGATGCAATGTCCGCTCCATATGGCACGGGGAGAGGCGAACAAAAAACAGTGTTAATAAACAGGAGAAAGTCCGGATGAAGGGTAGGGGACACATAGCTAGAAACATATCGTATAACACAGGTAAAATAGGAAACCGAGACGTACAGTCAAGGAGAACAAGGAGTGTCGGGAGGTTCAGCAAAGGGGGATCACAAATCTCCCCTCGGTATGAGTTCCATTGGTCCAATATCCTACCCCATTTCTTGGGCCTGCCACGGGAAACATAGACAACTTTTTCCCTGAACATACACCCTTCCATATTCTCCTCCCAGGTATGAACCGATGGAGCTCTATGAGATCCCCACAATTGAGCTATGTCCCTCTTCGCTACCATGTTTCCCAGCGTGACCCATTGAGTCTGGGCAACTGTGCAGTCATTCGGCTCCCAGATGTTCAACAAACAGCGCCTGACCTCAGGCATCAGCTCAACGCCCGTCACCTCACCCATCACCGCATGCACTCCATTCCAAAAAGACACCACTTCCGGACATTCCCATATAATGTGTAAGAAGGTAGCAAGCACACCACATCCACGCCTACACAGCCCATCCGCAGAAAAACCCATATGCAACAATCGTGGACCCGTGACATAGACTCGGTGCAGAATCTTCAGCTGAACGAGTCGCAAACGCGTCGGGATCGCATCCTCTTTAGGAGAGGATATCGCAGCCTGCCAGTCCTCATCATCCAACTCCAACCCATCGTCAGTCCAAGCACAATGAAGCTGAACAAGCAGGTCCGAACGATCATTTATGAGCTTTTCGTAGATAAGAGAAATAGTGCTGTCCGGAACATGTCCGTCCAGCACCCTGTCCTCCAGGGGAGAGCACTCCGGGATAGTAGATCCGACTGGAAAAGCCGAAGTAATGGCATGATGGACCTGAAGATAGCGAAAATATTCCGTATCCCTCAAGTTATATTCCTGTTTCAATTCATCAAAGGTCTTAACTCTATTTTTAAACCAGAGGTCGCCCACTTTACTAATACCAATGAGGTCCCATCTAACGAAACCCTTCGACGTCCACAATTCACCCAGTCTTTCCGCGGCAAACAAGGGGGTCACTCTGCTCAGCTTATCCGCCCACCCCATAGCCGTGGTCGCGCTACCCCACACCCGCACCGCCACTCCAGTGGGACCCGTCAGGTTCCTTCTGGCGCCACGAGAATAGAGCGCCCTGTAATAATCGCCCCCGGGCAGCAACCACCGATCCATCTCAAATGCAGGATTCGGAACTGGACCGTACATAGCATGGTTAACAGCGCTCAGCTGAGATGCCCAGTAGTATCTTTTAACATCAGGCAATGCAATACCACCATCGTACCAGGGCAACGTCAACTTCGCCAGCGCAATGCGGGGCCGACCCGCCCACACCAGTCTCCTCTGGAGGCCCTCGATTTCACGAAAATAACTGGCCGGCACCAAATCGAGTGTGTTCTGGACGGCATACAGGAAACGAGGGAGAGACATCATCTTAAACAGGGCTGCCCTACCCAAGGGGGACAATGGTAAACTGCACCACGCCGCAACGTCTGACCGAAGCCGGGCAAGCGGAGGTAGCAAATTCCGCTCGTAGCGTACCATGGGGTCAAGTGAAATATAGATCCCCAAATACTTAAAGCCAGCTGTAGAAACCGGGATCGGGCAAGTGCGGGGCAAAGAGGGTGAGTCTCCAGTCAATGGGAAAATACAAGACTTGGCCCAATTAATGACTAAACCAGAGTTACGTCCGAAAGAACCGAAAACGTCGAAGAGGACTCCTAGTGACTTACGGGGGGATGTTAGGTACAGTAAAATGTCGTCAGCATATAGCGATATGCGATCCTCGAAGCCAGGGGCCCACCGAATACCTTTGAGTGAGGGCTCCCAACGGAGCCACGCGGCAAGGGGTTCAAGCGCAAGCGCAAATAGAAGCGGCGACAAAGGGCACCCCTGCCTCGTGCCTCGTCCAAGAACAAAGGGCTCCGAGGCTCTACCATTTACCACAACCTGAGCCAACGGCTGCTCATACAGAAGCTGGACCCACGCAATGAACTTCGGGCCAAAACCAAATTTAGCGAGAGCAGCCCACAAATATGGCCACTCGACCGTATCAAAGGCCATCGAGGCATCAAGGGAAACCAAGATGGCCGGTTCATTGAGAGACCCCGCCCTCGCAAGGACACCGTGAAGGCGGCGAAGATTGAGCGCAGTACTACAATGGGGGATAAAACCAGACTGATCCGGGTGTATCAAATCGCTAATCACCGTGATTAGTCTGTTTGCCAAAAGCTTCGCCAATATCTTGGGTTCCGCATTCAAAAGCGAAATCGGCCGATACGATGAATAGCGCTCGCGGGGCTTGCCATCTGTGTGGATAATCACAATGGATGCCAGCCGCTGGTCCCGAGGAAGGGGCCCGAGGTCTCGCTATGCCGCAAACATCCGACGAAGATACGGCGCCATTTTGTCCGGGCATAGCGTGTATAGTTCGACTGGTATACCGTTCGGACCAGAGGCCTTCCCCGAGCGAAGGGAGCGTATAGCGAGCGCAATCTCATCAGTGGAAAAGTCCGCCTCCATAAGCACCCTGTCCGACTCTGAGAGACTAGGCAAAGCGAGATCACGAAGCAACAAGTGCGAGTCCTCTTCCGGCCTATTCGACACCGGCGCGTAAACAACCCGGAAGTGCTGGGCAAACACCTCGACTATCTCGATCGGGTCCACCACACGCGTTCCGTCAACTTTCTCAACCTCAGGCACCACACGATTCAATCTATCACGTTTGTCTAGCCAAGCAAGCATCTTTCCCGCTTTATCACCCACATCGTACAAACGCCCCTGTTGCACACGGTTCATCGCCTTGGCCGCATCAGTTACCAAGGCCCTGTATTCAGATTGCTTAAGAGCCAAAAGGTGCAATCGCTCGGGTGTAACCCCAGACTCCAACCGTTCCTCCAGCCCAGCAATTTCAGTTTCCAAACTCACCACCTCCTCATTTTTGCGCCTCCTTTCGCTAGCTATTAAAGACAGAATCTGTCCACGAATCACCGTTTTATAGGCCTCCCAAAGGGAGACCGGGGAGGACACTGAACCCTCATTTTCAGCAAAGTAGAGGTCCACACACTTGACCACCTCCTCTCTAATTTTGGGATTTTGAAAATGCCATGGATTGATCAGGGCAATATGACCCTCAGCCCCTAACTGCACATCGATGTGGAGCCAAAGCGGGGAGTGGTCAGAGATCCCTCTAGCCAAGTGTTTGATTTCACGTACCGAGACCAACTGCACCACCGGCATGAGGATATAGTCGAGTCTCGAGAGACTCCCGTGAGCTCCCGAGTGGAAGGTGTATTGGAGCTGTCCAGGGTGCAGTTGTCTCCAACAATCCGCCAACCCAAAAGCATCCAAAAATTTCCCCAACCATAACTGCGATGCGGGAAGGAGCCTGGGGGGATTACGATCACTCTCTCCATTAACCACAGAATTAAAGTCGCCACCCACTATCAACAAACCATCAGGGAGCCCTAGAGCCACCCCACCCAAATCGGTGAATGCAGTAGACTGCAGACCAGGTGGAACATACACAGACAATATGGAGATCGACTTTCCCTCCCACCTCCCCGAAATAGCCGCATAACGGCCCCTGTCATCCAACACCGTGCTATCTATCTCCAGGGGGAGGGAATTCCTAACCAAGATGCCCGCCCCTCTCGATCCAGTGGTAAAGCCGGAATGGGCAACCAAACGGTATCCACGTCTATTCAATGCATGACATGTATTACCCACCAAGTGTGTCTCCTGGAGCAAAACTACATCTGGGGAACATCGCTTCAAGTATTGCAGTACCATCCCCCGCTTTATTCTGTCACCAAGACCGTTAACGTTCCAGCTCAATACCCTGAGCCCCCTACCCCCCATCCCAGAAGTAAACAGTCCGCTCCCCCCACCACGGAACAGGCACATAACAGCAAATATGAAACAAAGCACAGCCTCGATACAAACAAGAAAGGAAGAACCCCCCCACCACCCCCAGTGAACCCACAAAACACAATCCCCCCTCCCTGCACCCCTGCGGTAGACTAAAAAGCCACCCCAACTTGCAGTGTGCCTGTCGCCCCATTAAACTAAGCTACAAAAAGAGAGAAAAAGTCCCCAGAGAAGGAAGATTCCCCATTCCCCCCCACCCCCGGGTATTCACACTATAAAACATAGTCTCTGAGCCACTGCCGTGAAATCAGGCTCGCCGATGTAGACTCACTACTCCAGTTCTTCCAGGCCGCCTTCAGCACCCCTCGAACTCTCCGGGCCATCGCGGCGCGTTGACAAAGTGTCCAACCAGTCACTGGCCACCTCAGGGCGGTCGAAGAAAAACGCACGTTCTTCATGCTCTATCCTCAGCCGGGCCGGGAAAAGCATAGCATATTTCAATCCCATATCTCTAAGGCGTCTTTTCACTCCCGTGAAACCCATTCGTTGTTTCTGAACCGCCTGAGTAAAGTCCGGGTAAAAACTGATCGTCACATTCTCGAATTTGGTGGGTCCATTCGTGCGTGAGGCTTGCAGGATAGCGTCCCTGTCCCGAAAATTGAAAATCCTGGCAATTATGGGCCGCGGAGCGGCTCCCAACTTCGGCTTCCCACCAGGGACTCGATGTGCCCTATCCACAGCGAAAAATTTACTAAGGCCCTTCGGTGCCAGGTGTTTCAACACGAGGTCCTCCACCAGGACGTCTACGGGCAAGTCAGCGGAGTCCTCCGGAACACCCACGATGCGAACGTTGTTGCGTCTGGCCCGGCCCTTGAAATCCTCCAGCCGACGGGCAAACAAATCATTGGTCGTCCGGAGATTACGGACTGTGGTCTGAAGATCCGAGACATCCGTGGTCAGACTCGCAGTCTTGAGATCAAGGGACTTGACTTGTTCATTAGTTTTCCCCAGGTCCGCCCTGATGAGAGTGACCTCGATCGCCACCGTGTCTATCTTAGCTGCCAATGTTTCATATTGCTGGCCCATAGTGGTGCGGACACTCGCAATGGCGCCCATAACGTCCTTCAAAGTTGGCTCCTCAATTTCAGGAGCAACGTCGCCAGTTTCGTCGAGGGCCCCACCCGACCCGCCCGGGGAGCCCTTAGGACGAGTAAAGCGATCAATAGTCTGGTATTGGGCAACCCCTCCTCGGGACGGGCCTCTCGTGGTGCGCTTCTCGACAACCGCCCTGCCCGCCATGATAGGCAACAAACTCCGACGGGACCTTTAGGATATGGTCAGAGTGATTACAGTCGCGGCAAGTTCGTAGGGGCGAGAGGGCAGGGGTCCAACGTTGGCTGAAGGTTGGCAGCAATAACAGAGTCGGTACGCCGAGCGGCTGCAGGTCGCCGATCACAATGACCAGAAACGAAACCGAAAGTACCCCAGGGGCAGAGGGCATGGCGTATCAGCCGTTGTTGTTCGATTGCCACCTGGGTACCTCGGGGACTCAAGTCCCCGGTTGGCATACGATGTAGGCCTCAAAGTTCAAAGCGCAGTAAGTCCGGTGTCCGGCGGCCAAATCGAGTTTCGAAAAGAATGTAAGCATCAGCAGGGCATCAGTGATAAATACCCGTCGTCCAAATCAGGATTATTCACAGGATAGTCGCGGGAGGCGGAAAGGGTCTCGGGAGCCCTAAGCTCACACGTCCATCTTGGAAACGCGCGAAGCTCCTCCCCCGAAACCTGGACTCTTATTGCCAATCGCTGTAGTCGCGACTGGCTAATTTTAATTATAGAGACTGCCCAGGAATTGATTGAAATTGAGAAAAAGGAAATAGACAAGCTAGAATCAATGTTGAAACAAACCCCAGCATTAGATGATGCTAAGAAAAAACTTGAAGAGATAGATACAGATGTTAATGGTTATAGAGAATATTTAACCAATAAGAAAATAAAAAAATTCAATAAGGATATAGAAAGATATACGGAAGAAGGTGTTTAGCCATATACACAGAAAGATTATTTTGATAGTAAGAAAGTACAGAGGTGGGAGAAACCCTCATATCAGAAACCCGTTTATTCCAGGGGGGGCGATAGAAGAATAACCTTCTCTGAAACATCAGGCTCCAGCAGTGAAGAAGAGCCAGAGAGACCTCAGGACATCAGAGGGGGGCAATCATACGAACGGGAGTCTTTTTTAGGGAGACGACCAAACAGGGGCCAGAGACCCTTCAGAGGGTACAGTCGACCCGAGACAGCCCGAAACCATCAACCTCAAAATGATGCCCAGGATTACCTTGCGACAAGGAGCAAGCAATATTGGAGATAGAGGAATTCCCCATTATCAATCTCTCTCAACGAACTCTTAGCATAGAGAACAAGAATTACTTTAAAAAGGTTTTAGTGCGGGCGTGGCCAAGATGGCGGCCTGAGCGGACGCGACACGAAGAGGCTCCTTGTCCCAAACCCCCAACACAATATAACCGCACATTAATTCACCCCCTATTTGCTCTACATATAGCCTGCTTCGGGCAGAATACCTGTCGGGGCCCCTGGCGAGACCCCGCACGCCGGTTCCCGAGGCGTGGATCCATTGGAGCCGAGGGACGCCGCTCCCGGCCGGGGAGGAGATCGCAGCGACCCGGCCCGCGGGGTGACGACGGCTGACGGAGCTCGTCGTTGCAGATTGGCAGACGCCGCACTACGATACAGCTGGCCCTCCACTCGCGATAACGGAGACGCGAGGCACGGAGCGGAGGTAAGGCCGGCGGTGGCCGGGCGGATCGCCCACGGAGCGAGGAGCAGTAACGGTCGGCGGGACACACCACCTGGGACCCCGGCTTGGGCCTACTCGGCGGAAGAAGTCACGGTCGCCGCTGGAATTGGGTGACTCCCAGCACGGGGGTGCAGAGCGACCCGGAGGGGCTCCCGAGGCTTGGAGTTCGGGGGGCGTGCAGTCGAGCCCCCGGAGTGAGGGCCTGTCCGGGGCCCGGCGGGTGAGGGCCCTCGCCACACAGCTGCCGCGGGCCACGACACGTGGCGCACCTCCCCCACGGCGGCTAACAGGGGCTCTCCACTACAGACTGCCAGCATCACACCGCGACACGGCTGACCCCCTCTCGAGAGGAAGAGTGGGGCAGGGGCCGGGGAGAGCACGCAGAGCGGGGAGCGGAGCCGGACGGAGAGACGCGCCACCCGGGGCCCCGGCTTGGGCCTACTCAGCGTGAGAAGCGGCGGTCGCCGCTGGTGGCAGACGATCTCCAGCACGGAGGTGAGGAGTAAGCAGGAGGGACTTGCGAGGGCCAGTCTGGGGCCTGGAGGTTAGGACCCCTCGGCACACAGTTGCAGCGGGCCATGCCACACAGCGTGCTCGCGGCACGGCGGCTGCCGGGCGGCGGTGGGCCCCCCCGTGGGTCCGAAGAGAGCAACACCAGGGAGCGAACGAGGGGAAGCTGTCCCCGGCGCCAAGAGTGAAGACTCGGGGGACACTCATTGAGCCTCCGGCGATTAGCGGCAGCCCACCGGATTCAGCACAGAGACGGAGCATGTCGGCCTCAAACCGCAGAGCGGGCCGCACCATTCCAGAAATGCTGGCTAAAGGCACATCTAAGGGGGAAAAGAGCCCAGATAAACAGACGACGTCGCCTCCACTTAAAGAGAAGGACCGAGACGAGGGGGAGGCCCCTGCAACTAAGTCATTCATGGAGGCCCTATTCACTTCACTACGAGAGGACATTCAAACTCTCAAGCAGGAAATGGCGGGGGGATACAAGGAACTGCGCCGCTACATCGACGCCCTTGGAGAATGGGTGGCGGAGGTCGAGAACACCGGGCAAGCCAGAAGCGAAGAGGTGGAACTCCTACAGCAAGAAATAATCAGGCTCCACGAACAGCACACGGACCTGCAGGCACACACGGAGGATCTCGAGAATCGCTCGAGACGCAACAACATACGGGTCCGACATGTGCCTTCTAAAGCAGAGGGGGAGAATGTCACGGCCTATCTGCAGAGTCTGTTCCGAGACATACTAGGGGAGACTGAGGACTTTTAGATCCGCATCGACCGGGCCCACAGGGTGGGTTTTGCACGCCGAGCGCCGGCTTCCCCTCCGGATATCCTGGCCTTCCTGCCCGATTACCCACTTAAGGAGCGCATTTTGAAAGTGGCGCGCCAAAAACGTCCCATTTGCTTCCAGGGCCACAAAGTCGAGCTCTTTCAAGACTTATCGGCGATCACACTACAGAAGAGATGGACATTCAAAGTGGCCACCTCCTTTCTGCGCGACCAGGGGATCCCGTACTCCTGGGGACACCCTTTTAGACTCATTTTCAAATGGAAAGGGGCCCTCCACCAGCTCCGGTCCCTGCGAGACACCTGCGACCTGCTGGGCATCCCCCACGAAGAGGACACATCAGCTGACGACTCCGACCTACGGTCATCCCAGTTGAAGCCCCCACTGACACAAAGAGATGGCTGGCAAAAGGTGAGACGCAGACGCTCACCCAAGAAGGGTCTTAAGCCGGACCCCGAGACAGTGGCGCAGGAACACGCAGCGCCGATCGAGGAGGTCTCGAGGGGCACAAACGCCGGATCCTGAATGGACACCAACAGGGGGTGTTACTTTACGCGACCACAACGCCTTGGTGGAGGGGCGGGACGGGGGGCCTCGGGCCGCCATTGCTACTTTTTCCCTTCACGCGAGACTTTTCCACAGGCCTGGACTGGAGCTGCATAGGCCTGGGACAATGTTCACCAGTTGGGGACTCACAGTTGGGGATTGGGAGGGGAGGGAGGGGCGGGTGAGTGCGGGGCGGGGGTTGCATGCAGGGGTACACCAAGTTGGGATTCAGGGTGGCGGGGGGTATTCAGAGGGGGGGGCTCCGGTGGTTTCCGGTTCAAGCAAGCGGCAGGCATTGAGGCGCAGGGTAGCTGTGGACCTTGCCACAGAGGGTCGGGACGCACATCCACTCATGGCTGACGAGACCATCCAGGTTCTTACCCTAAATGTTAAAGGGCTCAACAACCCAATCAAGAGACGGGCAGTCCTTTCCTATTTAGAAAACTCCCGGGCGGCTATATGCCTTCTCCAAGAGACGCATTTGCTGGCCAAGGATTGGCATCATATGAAGTCCAGGGCTTTCCCGACTCAATTCTACTCCTCCACCACAGAGAAGAAAGCGGGGGTGGCCCTTCTATTCGCCAGACACTTTAAAGGGCGGGTGGGTGATAAAATGGCAGAAATCAAAGGCAGAATCTTGGCCTACACTGTCCTGGTTGGAAACGTGTCGATCATAGTGGGGTCCATTTACGCTCCCAACACCAAACAGGAGGCCTTCCTTAAGGGGGCGTTGTCGGAGGTTCTGAGCACTGAGTCGAGGCACATTATTGTTGGCGGGGACTTAAACCTGGTTATGGACAATGAGAGAGATAGGTCGGGCAGGAGGTTCGGAGACTCAGGGGCACTCTCCACTGAAGGGAAACACTGGCACACCACTAGGGGGTTCCTGGACACATGGCGGGAGATACAGCAAACAGGGGTACACCTTTTACTCACACGTGCATCGCACTTACGCCACAATAGATCACTTTCTAGGCTCCACAGATTTGGCCCCCTTGGTTAGAGACTTGGAGGTCGCCCCTGCAGCTCTCTCGGACCATGAAGCGGTGGTGCTTCACCTGGAGGTCCAGCATATATGGTCTACTAGGGGTAAATGGTGCCTTGGAGAGAACTTGCTTTCTCGCAAGGGGGTCACGCAGCAACTTTCCCAAAGCATTAAGGACTATATACGCCAAAATGATACGGGTGAGGTGGCTATGCCAGCGGTTTGGGGGGCGCTTAAAGCGGTTGTTAGAGGGGAACTCATAGCGATCTCGGCAGCGGACAATAGGGAACGGAAGGAACGCCGACGGGTGTTGGCGGAACAAGTGCTAGAGCTTGAAAGAGTTCACTGCCGGACGGGGGCCCCCAGAATCTGGCGCAAGTTGAAGGCAGCCAGAGTGCAGCTTGCGAGCCTCGATTTAGATCGAGCGGAATATGCAGCATTGCGCCTCCGACACACTTACTATGTGGGGGGGGACAAGACCGGCCACCTCCTGGCTAGTAAACATAAAGCTAAAATCGTCCGCTCCAAGATCCAGGTCATCCGTGAGGGAGACGGCAGGGAGCTCCGCGAAGACAACCACACAGCGGAAGCGTTCTGGGCATTTTATGCCAAGCTTTATGCGGCTGATCCTGCCCTAGATGTCGAAGCAGGGATGACCTACCTGGCTGAAGCAAATGAAGCTGCCCTTAACGAGGCGCACGCCCTGGCGTTAGATGCCCCCATACGTCCAGACAAAGTGATTTCCGCAGTAGCACGTCTTAAGCCGCTAAAGGCGCCGGGCCCGGACGGCTTTTCCGCGGGCTTTTATAGAACATTCTGCCCTCTATTGGCCCCAATACTAACAAAATTATTCAATTCCTTTCAGGGCCCGGGCTCAATCCCACAGGAGATGCTTGAAGCAGACATTATAGTCCTGCCGAAACCGGGCAAGGACGCGTCCCTCTGTGAGGCATACAGACCGATCTCGCTCCTCAACCTAGACGTGAAGCTCTTTACGAGCATTCTGGCCGCGAGGCTAGGCCCCTGTCTCCCTTATATCATTGAACCAGACCAGGCAGGCTTCATCCCTTCCCGTCAAAGTGCAGATAACACCAAGCGCCTGATGCATGTAATTGATAAAGCACATTTTAACGCTACTGACGCTACTGACGCAGCCCTTTTATCCGTCGACGCCGAAAAAGCGTTTGACAGGGTGGACTGGACGCATCTAGACAGGATGCTGGCGAGATTTGGCATGGGAGACTGATTCCGGGCCTGGGTGGCTAGCTGTTATGCGTCACCCCGGGCAACGATCAAGGTAAACGGGATAAGCTCCAAACCATTTGACATCCGGCGCGGCACGAGGCAGGGATGCCCGCTCTCGCCGCTGCTGTTCGCCCTCTATATTGAGCCATTCGCCCAACACATACGGGACAACCGAGCCATCACAGGCATCACATTTGGGGGTGAAGAGCAAACGATCAGCCTCTACGCGGACGACATTCTTGTCGCCGTGGACAACCCTAGGGCTTCGATACCGGCATTTTTGGAGGAAATGGAGCGGTTCGGGAGGATGTCGGGCTTTAAAATGAACGTCGGGAAGTCTGTGATTCTACCTTTGGGGAGCAATACCCGCCAGGCCCACAGAGGTTCGCTAACTATGGGGGGGTTGACCACACAAATGGCGCTGCCGTACCTGGGGATTGACCTAACGCCCACAACGGCCCAGACGGTCGAGCTCAATTACTCTAAACTCCTAACACGAATTCAGGGGGACATTCAGAGATGGAGACAGATGCCACTCTCTTGGCTTGGACGGGTGGCTGCAGTAAAAATGTCTCTACTACCGAAGGTGCTCTATCTCTTCCAGACCATCCCGGTCACCCCCCCTATCGGCATGATTGAAAAACTTCAAGATACCATACAGCATTACATCTGGGCCGGTAAACGCCCCCGGCTGAGGCGCGACCTAGTCACGCGAGTACCGGCGGAAGGAGGGCTCGGCGTGCCTGATATGCAGCGAAACTTCCAGGCATCACAACTGCGATACCTCTTGGAATGGTCCTGGCCAACCTCCGAGAAACGCTGGTTATTCCAAGATAGAGCCATGGCGGGCATACCACTTGGGAGAGTCCCCTTCCTGGCGCGTCCAGACAGGCCGGCCTACATCAAAAAGTCACCCATCACTAGAACACTCCTCCAGGTGTGGGACGCAGTGGCGGTCTCGAGGGGCCTCACGTCCTTTCCGTCGCCGATGACGCCCCTGCTGGATAACCCCGCGTTCCCGCCGGGGACGGCCCCTGGCTCCTTCCCACAATGGCGTCAGACGGAGTGTGACTCAGCTGGGCATCTATTTGATTTACAGGGCTTCATGGCTTTGGACGTAATAAAGGAAAAGTATGGGATTGACAAGCCACACACTTACCAATATTTTCAGCTAAGACACTGGCTTACACATAAAGACACTATTCCTCACGTGGGCCGCCTGCTTACGCCATACAAAAAATGGCTCCTTACCAAGTCCACAGACAAGCGGGCGATCACGGAACTGTACAAACTACTGACCCCCGAACCCCCCCCCCACGCCCTCCTGCTCGTGTCTAGATCTGCAGGGCAGAAACGATGGGAGCATGAGCTGGGGCGCACGCTCTCCGACAGGGAATGGCAGGACATCTACTATAGGGCGCACCACACGGCCCGAAACATGGCCAGCCGAGAATCGGCGGTCAAGGTAGCCTATTACTGGCACCTGACACCAGAGCGGCTCCACCAAGGTAACCCTAGACGAGATTCCACTTGCTGGAGGGGATGCGGGCACACGGGGACCATGCTTCACCTGCTATGGGAATGCACAGAGGTACAGGAATACTGGGAGGTGGTTCTCCGAGACATAGATCAATATTTCGAGACGGAGATCCCCCGCTTCCCTGCCTACACGATCCTGGGCCTCCCTAACAAACTCGCGTTCCCGCTCAAATCCTTAAGGGGGAAGCAGATGGGGCTGGCAATGGGGGCGACGACTCAACACATCCTCTCACTATGGGGCACCACTCGGAAACCCACACATACGGGGTGGCTCCACCGGCTATGGTACATAATGGGGATGGAAAGGAGTTAAGCCTCCCTCAAGCAAACGTCAGACACCTTTAGGGAAACGTCGTTGCCACTGCTCTCTCTGCTAACCCAGGAATTTGATGAGCTTACTTGCCCAAAATATCTAAAAGTCCTTAGACTAGCGGATGAGTTCCACAAGACTCCAGGAGACGAGCGAGAAACAGTGTAAATCAGATCCATTGGACTACTCTGCGGCCAGTCAGCGGACTACACCAGAGAGGGGGGGAGGGTTTGGGGGGGTTGTCAGGGGCCGGGGGCAGTTGGGGTTAGGGTGGGCTTTGAGGGGGGGTTAGACGTAAGAGTTCCAATCTGCAGCACCTTGATGGATATTACCCGCACCAGCATCCATGGACACACGACACCCGTCCCCAGGGACCAGAGCTATATTGCGGGTCCCAGGAAGGGGATAGAATTGCGCCTACTATGCTGTGTTTGTCTAATTGTTACAATGCTCTGTCTCAACAAAATAAAAATAAATTTGATTAAAAAAAAAAAGGTTTTAGTTTTGCCCCTACCAATAGACAGAGTCTTTTTGATCTCGAAAGCGATCTAAACATTTTGAAGACAGGGAATATACTCCAGCACTAAATGTAACTGGTTTTAAACCTAAATCTACTTTCCTCCTGAGCTTGAACCAACTTGATAAAAATGTAGAAATCTTTGAGAGTGTAGTAGAAGTTGAAATCAAAACCCTGTATGCTAATATGGAAAATAATAAACACAATATTAACTTGTCGAGGGAACAAAGATCAGCCCTCACCACCCTACAAAACTGTAACGAGCTAACAATAAAACCGGCCGATAAGGGTGGGGGAGTTGTTGTGTTTGATACCCCCAAGTATGATGAAAAAAAAGAGATCTCCTTAATTTTAAAGAGCACTATCAACGCTCTAAATTTACAGAAATTAGTAAATTAAAAACAGAAGTTAGACTCTTCTTAAACTAAGGAAGGATGAAGGCTGGATCTGTGACAATGAATTTAAATTCTTGTTCAATACTCATCCAGTCATCCCTGCAATATACGGCCTCCCAAAGATACACAAGAATGTGATTGATCCACCCATGAGGCCCATTATAAGCAGTATAGGCTCCTTGTTAGAACCTTTGAGTCGCTATGTGGACTTTTTTCTCAAACCGATCGTGCATAAACAAAAATCATATTTAAAAGATACTTCCCATGCCATAGCCACATTTGAGGGGCAGAGCTTCAACAGGGTAACCCAGTTTTTGGTAACCCTGGATTTAGAAGCTCTATATACCAACATACCCCAAAACCACACCATAGATGTAATTTCCACCATCTTAGACACTGAGGATCTAGCGTGAGGTAACAAGGATTTTATCCTGTCATGGATCCAACTTATTTTGAAAAAAAATTCTTTCCTCTTCAAGAATGAGTTGTTCTTGCAAACGAAGGGGACCAGCATGGGGGCCACATGTGCCCCCAGCTTGGCTTGCCTATATGTCGAGCAATTTGAGGAACAACACATCTTTAATGAGATGGCCCCTTTTTTTGAAAATATCACCAACTGGCACCGCTACATAGATGATATTATTTTCATCTGGAGCGGTGCCAGTAGTGAGCTTGATGCCTTCCTGGAATGGCTAAATTTAGGAGATTCTAACTTAAGATTTACAGGGCATTATAGTAATAAAAAGGTAGAATTTCTTGATATTATTATTAAAAATGAAGACGAGGTATTAAAGGTAGAACTTTACACCAAGCCTACTGATAAGAACTCATTACTTTTATATACCAGCAATCACCCCAAAGCACAAAAAAATAATATTCCGTTTGGAGAATTCTTAAGGCTGCGAAGAAATTGTACCAACCTTAAATATTTCAACCTCCATGCGGAGAACACTAAAAATAAGCTTAAAGCAAGAGGCTATCCAAATAAATTAATCAAACACTCTTTGAAAAGAGCACGTTTCTATGATAGGGACAGCCTGCTAGACCAAAATAAAGAGAAGAATAGGAATGGATTAGATAGAGTAGTGTTTGTCACCCAATTCTCGCATATAAGCAACCAATTAAAGAACATCATGAATAGGAACTGGAAGATCTTGAATTACAACTCAGAGACCCAACTTAACAAACCCCTTTTTTCATTTAGAAGAAACACAACCATTAAAAATTCCTTAGTGAAGACATATAAAAACCCTAGTGAAACACAGACCACGATAATTGGTACCACAGCGAGAGGAAATCACAAATGTGGGACTTGTTCCATTTGCCCCCACTGCATTGAAAGTAAAGACCTGATATTTTCGGGTAAAACACTCGCAACAAAGACTTTTAACAACTGTCGCAGTAAAAATGTTGTCTATTTACTTATTGGTCCTTGTGATCTAGGATATGTGGGGGAGACCAGCAGAGAACTGCGTACACGCGTCCTAGAACACAAGTCAGCCATCCGTACTAATAAATTGAATGCCCCACTCATAGAACATTACAACAACAAAAATCATGATTGTGATGATCTTAAGTGGTACATTTTGGAAAAAAGTAGGAGAAGTAGACGTGGGGGCGACATAGGCAATCCTAGGAAAATTAGAGAACAGTGGTTCATGTGCCACCTCAATATAGTTAAAAGGGGTCTGAACTCAAAAGAAGATTGGTCCAAATGTATCTGAAGCAGAGATTTAACGTAGATCATTAAACCTTATGTATATATTATTGTTGCTTGCCAGTTAATATGGGTCTTAATTCTAAAGAAGATTGGTCCAAAGGTTTCTTGAATAGAGATTGAACGTAGATTATTAAATATTATGTATATATGAATGTTGCTTGCCCTCTCAGAATCCCTCGGGACAGTGGGATCATGCCCATACAGTGAAGATATAACCGATATTAGGAATCATCAACAGTTTCTCTTACTTAGTACCCAGGGGCAACTGAGATTGCAGTAGTCTCCCAGCTAAGCTGAGGGGGGACTTGAATATTTAGTTAGATAGTTTTCAAATATAGGTTTAACAGGTCCTGTTCCCCCTCTATTTCTGTTTCTGTTAATTGATGCCGCACCCCGCATGTCTCCATCACGCGAGATGCGCAGAATTGGGAGCACGATTAGGGCGGTACGAGTCCATAGATCCTTATTTTGGTGCTTTGGCAACAAAACGTTAGTTCCCCTTTGTTTTTTTTTTATTCGAACAACCAAATAGAGGAATTTGCTAATTAGACTCTACCACGTCGCCGCGGCGACATCGGGTTCTGCTAGCCTATTATGATGCGGATCAGAGGGGATACATCTCCCTTTCTCTTCCGCTTTCAGCACTCTAACCAATGGGGTTGTGTTTCCGACTAACACGGGCACTTCCACCCAAGTTACATAGTCTACGTATGGATTGGCTCGATTTTTCTGCAAGCCAACCAATAACAGCACAGCACGATGCGGACCTGAGGGGACATATATCCCGGCCGCTTCCGCATTGGGCTTTTAACCAATGAGATGGGATTTCCCTTAGAACATGGGTATTTGCATTAAGCATTACCACCAAGCACAGGGATTGGGGCATGTCCCCTGTGAGCCATCCAATGATATTATAGGAGACACAGGTTAAAAACCTTCCCGGTGGCTCTCGGAGTTGCGATTCAACGCGGAACCCTTGAGGCGGCGGGACGCAAGATTGTAGCAGGTAACCTTTAGGGATTTGCTGCGGGGACATTTGAAGTTCTTTGACGTCCATAATAGGACTAATTCCGCTAAACAGTGCATCTTTGCTGCCTGTCTCCCTTTTATCTACAGTAACCCAGTTTGTTTGGAGTGATTTATCGTGATCCCTTACATAGAAGCCTAAGTTTACAAAGACTTCAATGTGACAAGATTTCTGTCACAGGTAATTATGTGATAACCCTCTTGGCGCGCTAACAGTTCTGTAGTTGATGTGCTGGTAGAATGTAATAGAGAGATGCCGTTTTACTCCCTCCCTTGCAGATCCGCTACAAGCACGGACCCACTCTTCGAAGTCCCAAAATAGAGGACACCGCTTTCCTACAATTAAATTTTTTTTTAAACCGGCTAGTTGAGGACAACGTGTTTCAAAGATATGAGTTGAATACTGATGTTCCATCACACCTTATCCACATAGGTACGTGGTTTTATTTGTTGCTTGACCAAAAAGAGCTTACATTTATCCTAGGAAGACAGGGGAGAAAGTAATATACGATCACATATCTTTTACAGAACACAAGGCGTGATATCTCGGAGGGGCAGCAAAAAAAACGCAGCCACAAGCAAACAACTACCGATAGAACAGACTTAGACCTGCCCACTTTCAACTACAGTCTAGTGACAGCAAGGGTAAGATCACGAGTCTGCTTAATGGCCGTGTGGAAACCTAGTTAAATTGAACTGGCAGTCCTGTTTGTATATCATCTGCATAGATTGTTTTGATTAAGCAACACTGTGGATTACGCAAATTGATTTGGTTGAAGTACTTGGCATAGTAGCTTGGATACAGAGGCGATTAAATGAAATATGAATCAACCTCATTAGATAATTACAGGGCAAAATGTTGTTCTGTCATGCATTAAAGGATATCAATAGTGCATTGGCATATCTACACACAGGTTAGAATGTATATCTGACATAGATTGTTAACTATGATTAGGTTGTTTTAATTCTGTATATAGACCTTACATTAGAAATCTTGTAGTATCTGTTTTATGATTATTATGATATACTAATTGCATATATGTTTATTATAGGGTGAAACTATTAATCTTGACTCTACTTACATGACAGAAAATAAGATTAAGTCTTGAGAAAGATGGTGTAATTTAACGTATCCATTGAAAGGCGTCGACGCACTTTTCCTGTACAATCCATGATCCGGGCACTTCTGTTGGAACACAGATTGAATCATTGTACAAAACAAAGTGTCATCATTGGCAATTGGATGTACTTACTGTATTGAACAATTTTTCATTTCTTACATCTTTCTGTCTGTATCTTTTTGATTGTGCGGGTCATAATCGATTTCGTATCAGTTTAATTTTATTGCATTTTTTATCTAATTCTTTTAATTGATTCTCATCTGATGTGTATTGTGTTTTTTATAAATTGTATATAAAAAAAAATTCATTGAACAAAATTATGCAGCTGTTTTCTTAATATTTTGCCACTTTTTATTGTGTACTAGTGTACTAAATTGTGAATTTAGATCATGGGGATAGACTCTTTATAGGTGACTCCTATCCAATGCCAAGAGTCGATGAAGTAATCGAACGACTCGGCCAAGCCAGATACATGTCCACCCTGGATCTCACCAAGGGCTACTGGCAAATACCCCTGACCCTACAAGCCAGAGAAAAGACCACTTTCTCCACCCACTCCGGTCTTTACCAGTTTAAAGTTCTCCCTTTTGGCCTCCATGGGGCGCCCGCAACGTTCCAGCAGTTGATGGACAACATATTGAAACCACACTCTGAGTACGCTGCGGCCTATTTGGACGACATAGTCGTGCTCAGCCCAAGCTGGACAGAACACCTCGATCATCTGGCCACGGTATTTTCAGCCATTCAGGCCGCAGGGCTTAAGATAAACCCCATGAAATCCTTACTGGGCACTGACTCCATACAGTACCTTGGGTACACGATACAAAACGGCCTCATCAAACCCCAAATGAATAAGCTCGAAGCCATTAAATCAATCCCCAACCCCAAAACCAAATGAGACATCCGCTCCTTCTTGGGATTTATTGGTTACTATAGACGTTTTATCCCCAACTTTTCCGCATTGGCCAGCCCCTTAACCAACCTCTTAACAAAATCCTTCTCTTCCCAAATATCCACCTGGACTAACACCCATGAAAAGAGTTTCCAAGACCTGAAAACCGCCATCTGCACTGCACCAGTGTTGCATTGCTCTGACTTCAACAAGCCTTTCATACTGCAGACCGACGCTTCAGGGTTAGGTCTGGGTGCCGTGTTATGCCAGCCCGACTCACAAGGGGATCTCAAACCCTTCCTGTACATCAGCAGGAAACTATTCCCACGCGAGATAGCATACTCTACCATCGAAAAAGAGTGCCTGGCCATTAAGTGGGCAATCGAGGCCCTTCAATACTATCTATTGGGACGTTCCTTTTCTGGCTCACTGATTAAGCCCCACTTACCTGGCTTATGAGAAATAAAGACACCAACCCACGGGTGTTGAGATGGTTTTTGGCATTGCAACCCTTTTCCTTCCAGGCGCTGCATGTTCCAGGCTCCCAACAAATCAGCGCGGACTACTTATCCAGGAATCCACACTCTGAATGGCCCCCGCGTCCATTCCTGAGGGGACAGATGTGTAACAAGGTCCTCCACGGGGCGGACCGGAAGCAGACAGAGAACGGGCCGCTCTCCTGCTCCCAGGAAACGGACAGCGGTCTAGTGCTCAGAAAACCTAAGGGGGAGGAGACACGGCCAGACCCGGAACTAGGGGGTCAAAAGGAGCAGAGAGAGAAGCGGAAGACGCGCGGCAGCATTGGCGGTGGAGAGCAGGAGACGAGTGAGAGAGCGAGCAGAGGAGTAGGAGAACGGGAGGCCGAAGCGTGTGAGGAGTGGAGGAGAAGCGAGGATGCGACCATCGGAGGAGGAGAGGAGACGTGTGAGGAGCGGAGGAGAAGCGAGGAGGCAACCATCGGAGGAGACGAGGCAGGTGAGGAGCGAAGGATAAGCGAGGAGGCGATCATCGGAGGAGACGAGGCGGGTGAGGAGCGGAGTGCGGAGCAGGAGGGAGGAGGCATGGCAGACCCACTGCAGCCGAACGACGGGAGGACCCACGGTACACTGTGCACACCCGGCGGGCAGGAGGAGGTAGAAGACGCCCCGGGTCCAGACGCCACGGCCCTGAGGAGGGGTCGTGGCTCAAGGCGAGTACCACTTGGGGGCTCATTTTGGTGGGGGTGGTGGGGAGGTCTAGGAAAGTAAGGCGGAGGTGCTCTATTTGGGGCTGTTTTCCCCCTTCAGATCCCTACACGCTCCTTTTCCCTGATCACTCCCTACCTTGGTGACGGTTGCACTGACTTACTAATTAGGTTCCCGATACTGACCCCATCCTCGTTCTTTGTTTTTCTTCCCTTACATGTCGGAGAAAAGAGTGAGGGAAGCCCCAAAGACCCTGACAGCAGCAACGCGGGATCTAGAGGGTGGGGATCCCTGACTACTTAGGTGTCTGGAACAAATTGGGCGCCAAACAGCCCGGAACAAATATAGAGACTGGGTTTTTCTTGTACCCTTGTATCTCCAATAAAGGAGTCAATAGACCTCATCACTGGTCCGGGTCTTCACTATCGCCCTCGTGGCCGCCCAGTCGGCCACACTCCCCTCGGAGAAATCCTGTTGGATGCCGAAAAGGCATTCAACAGGGTCGCCTGGGGGGGGGTTTATGGGCAGTTCTTCAGTGGAAGGGCTTTAGCTCTGAGTTCTCCCAAGCAGTCCAATCACTCTATATTGCTCCAGAGGCTACCCTCGCGGTTTCGGGTCTATCGTCAAGACTCTTCAGTATCAGTAGGGGCACAAGGCATGGTTGTCCCTGCTCACCCCTGCTGTTTGCTCTATATATTGACTCCTTTTTAAGTCAAATTGAGAGCTTTAGAGATATACTTCCAGTTAGGGTCAATATGTCAGAATATAAGGTGTTGGCGTACGCCGATGATATTATAGTCCTGACTTATAGTGTAGCTTCAGCTTTCCCTGCTATTGAGTACTTAGCACAACAATATGAACAGCTTTCTGGCTATAAACTCAATGTTACCAAGACGCAGGTTGTTCAATCAGCGGCCATGGGTCCCTCTGAAGCACCAGTTGTGCAAAATGCGTCATACCTTCGGGTTAAAATCACAGCTGTAGTCGATAATATTGCAGATTTGAATATCTTGCCTATTATCGACTCTGTAAACTCTACTTTGACAAGGCTAGATAATCTGCATCTTTCTCTGTATGGTAGGGGGAACGTCCTCAAAATGTTGGTCTTGCCAAAGTTCCTATACTTATTAGAAACCTACAACCCTGCCCACAGAATCCTTTACTTACAACAGAGGAAAATATATCTAGCCTCTATCAAAATTGCTAAGAAGGATTACTACACTAATGCTATAAGGGAAGCAAAACAAAAACAAAAAACATTATTTTCCATCGTAAAGACCTTTACGCATCCAAAAACATTACAGCCGGAAATTCCACCCTCCTTAGAGCTTTGCAATCAAATTGCAGACTTCTTCGTGGAAAAGATTGACCTTATACAAAAAGACTTCCCAATTCCTAAAATCGACCAGCCCTCGACCCCCTTTCATCAAGGAGCAAATGCAACTGACAATCTTAACACCTTCACACCAGTATCGCTTGACCTCACCAGGGAAGTAATTCTTGCCTGCAAATCAGGTGCCCCTTCTGACTCGTGCCCCCCACGTATTCTCCATCAGGCAATCGAAGTGGTCAATCCTTTGATAAACAAGATTGTAAATACCTTTCTTAATACAGGCATAGTCCCTCGCCAATGGAAACAGGCAGTCGTAAAACCATTGATGAAAAAACCTAACAAACCCCCCATAGAGTTGACCAACTTACGCCCAATATCACTTCTCCCAGTTCTGGGCAAGATTACAGAACAAATGGTACATAAAGAACTAAAAAGGTACGTGGAGACCAACAATATCCTGCATCCTCAACAATCTGGTTTTAGACCTAGCCATTCCACAGAAACAGCCCTGATTTAACTTTCTGACTCCATAAAAATCTTGCAGGACCAAGGAAAGAACGCCGTTCTAATCCTATTAGACCTCACAGCGGCGTTCGACACCATCTCCCATACTATACTAATAGGGAGACTTAGAGATATCGGAATCTCGGGGGTAGTATTGTCATGGATTATCTCTTTTTTGACAGAGAGATCACAAACAATCGCTTTAGGCCCTTTCCTTTCTAAGGAAAAAAAGGTTTTATCAGGAGTTCCTCAGGGCTCTATTCTGAGCCCACTCCTGTTCAATATTTACATGGTTCCTCTCATTTCTCTCATTGAATCATACGGCATACTTGTAACATCGTATGCCGATGATACTCAGCTCATTGTCCCTCTGGAGAAGAACTCTACCAATGCTGAACAAAACCTCAAGAACTGTTTGAAGGATGTGTTTCTCTGGATGGATAAAAACCATCTTAAATGTAATATCAGTAAAACAGAGATTCTTCCTATGGGAAAGTCCCAACATTTCTGTCCCAATAAATGGTGGCCCGAAGACTCTCCCGCTCCCCCACAAACTGTGGCATCAGCAAGAAACTTAGGGGTCTTATTCGACACCGAGCTTTCATTTGACCAACACGTGAGGAATGTTGCAGGAAGTTGCTTTAGCATCATTAAAACCTTACAGAAACTCTTTGACTTCCTGCCCATCGACTCACGAAAAGCCGTCACTGTAGCTCTAATCCTCGCACGCTTGGATTACTGCAATGGCCTGATGGCTGGCGTTAAGAAAACCACACTAAAAAAACTCCAAAGTGTACAACACGCGGCAGCCAGACTGGTCCTCAAATTGCCAAGAAAATCCTCAGCGTCAACTGCCTTAAAAACTTTACATTGGCTGCCCCTCCACAAGAGGATCTTATTTAAAATCCTGATTGTTGCTTTTCGAGCTTTCAATGGCGCCGGCCCGAAGTATCTCATTAAGCGTTTCCCCCATTACATTCCAACTAGGACATTACGATCAGCAGGAGAAAACCTCATTAAACTGACCAAATTCAACCTCAAAACTAAGGGAGGTAAGACCCTGGCCTTCTTATCTTCCAAGGCCTGGAATGCAATGCCCAAACACCTTAGATTGCTTACTTAGGAAAAACAGTTCAGGAAACATCTGAAAACCTGGATCTTCAATCTTCCAGAGAGTACGTAATGACAGCCATTTAACTCAAAACCCGCAATTGTATGCACTCTGTTTTATTAGCGCCAGGATGCTCCTTCCGGAGCGATAGTTGCGCTCTACAAATAACCAATACAATACAATACAATACAATAGAACCATCCCACTAGAATTTTCCCAATATAGTCTGGCCCAGGCTGAAAGGTGCTGTAATAGGTTCCTCTAGGGATATCGTCAACCACGTAGAGCGGCCAAGTGGATGCACCTTCCGCATTATCGGGGGGTTGGTCGGTGCCGAATCTGGTGCTGTACTTTTGGTCAGCTCTTCTCCAGCACTTCACCCTACCTCTGTTTGGTGACAGGGCGGTGTTGCCACCATTTTGCAGACCATCTATTTTTGAGATAGGACTAGGGGAAGATGCTAAGGGGATATTATTGCGGGTACTCGAACCCAGTTATTATAAGAAGACCAAGTTCAAGGTCACCGTTGCAATGCTTTCAGTTTGGCGCAAGATTCGTCAGAAATGGTCGATCCCCAATATCCACAATTATACACCATTTACGGCCGCTAGACTATTACCCTCCATCTTCCAAGATCAGATTACATTTAGGTGGATGGCTCAGGGGATTAAGCCTTTGGGGGATTTAGGGTCTGAAGGTTCAATGGCTTCTTTCTTATTTCTAAAGGATACGTTTTCTCTTAATACACAGACGTTTTTTAAATACCTGCAGATCCGAAGATATGTAGAAAAATCCAAGGGCCAAGCCACAACTTTGTTTAGTAGGAACATGTTAATGAAACTGATCTCGAAACAGTCAAAAATAGGGGCAGTCTATCAGTATTTGCTCTCCGGTCTTCCAGACGATCTTGCTTTCCAAAATGCTAAGTGGGAGTTAAAGCTGGGCAAGACCGGGTTGGATATCTCTCAGGCCTTATAACTGTCAAGTAGTGTATTAATCTCAGGTAGTTTAAGATCACAATGCTACATGGCATTATTTGATCTTTATTACACCCCGGCCAAAATCTCTAAATGGGGAGGCAGAGGGGGTCACTGCTGTCCGAGATGTGGCCTAATAGCCGCCAACGATGTACATATGTTTTTTTCCTGCCCCAAACTTGCTTTATTCCTTCAGGATGTAGAAGTGTTTATTAACTCTAGCCTCAACATCTCAGTAGCTCTGTCACCAGAGCTAGTCATATTTGGCTGTGATAGTGATGGTCTGTGGTTGTGAATGTATCTAGGACCCTATTTAAATATTCCCAATTCATGCCCTTATGTGGTTATAACAAATCATATCCTTATAAAGGCATAAGCATCATATCCATATTTAGTCATAGCCCATGCAGTCCAAATACGGCAAGGCTACTCCCATAGACTCCTAGAAAGTACAACGCGTTCTTTAAACAAACCAAGCCTCCAGCAGCCCGTGAATTCCCCCTGCTTTTGTTTTGATTTGCACAAGAACTCCTGGAGTCCAGAAGGAACTGTAAGTTCTTAGTGATGTCTTATGTCCAACCTTATGTCAAACTCTGCACCTTCCAGGTATAACTATACCAGCATTTGCCTTAAGCAAACACACAGTGGTTTGGAACAAAGCGGCTATCTACTTGACCGACGCCCAGCTGATGTGAGTGCCGAAGGAAGCCGACCCTCCCATTTGATGCACTGAGAGAGACGCTGTCTTTTCTCCTGCCGAGAAATCCAGCTCCAGTGTTTCCAGTCCCCCTTGCGGGTTTCTGGGAGATCGAGTCCTGAGAGAGAGATACAAGACCTCCTTCATTCTATAACCAAGGTACGGAGCTGATTAGATCTTTAGAGAATTCTTGATTCAGATTCTTGGCAAAAACTAACTTAACTTAAACTGCAGCTCACTTACTCCTTCCCACGTACTAGGCTTAGGTTAGGTACACCGGGGTAGGCGTATCTTAGAAGCACCAGTTGAGTACGTTTAGTCAATGATTTTACGTATGTGTATATTTTATCCATTTTAAGTATCATATGGCTCAGAAACCATATCAATGGTTTTACAGTATTATTTCATAATACTCCTTTTACTGTACGCACTTTACTTCATGATAAGTATTGCAATTGTGGCAATTCACTTCTCTTGCATGAGAAAGAAGACTGCTCAATAAATAACAACTTTTATTGAAAACGCCCGTCCCTCTATTTCTCTGCACTCCTGGTGAAACTAAGCATGCACGATTGACTGAGTGAAATAGCTGTCTATTGTTTTCACATGACTCTGGAGATATACTCCTTATTCTGGGGGGAGCAAAGTTGTCATGTTTATGCGGTTGTCAGAAACGAATCCCTTCTTGTCTAAATCAGGAAAGTTAACTCCTTCCTGTTCATTCGAGAAAGTTTCTAGTGACCTCTGAGCTAGCTGGCATTCATAATTAAATCTAACATATTCAGTAGAGACCTAGTCGACCCCCAGTCCTACGTCTAAACTACCGTTTATGGTATTCCAATGCGCAGAGCCTATTGGGAATATAGGAACTACACTACATGGCGCCCAACGTTTGGTAAGGCGATAATCTAACGCAAGATACTAGAGTAACTCAGTCGTGCTTTTCACACAGACCCCTTTTCCCGTAAAAACTTCAATAGACGTCTGGAGTGGGTAAAAGGTTAATATCTGCCGGAACTTAGTAGGAAGAGATTCCTATGTATTAGTTTTTGGTTTAGTCAACATTGAAGGATACAGTGTTCCAAAATATTGTGCACCTAATCTTTCTTTCCTTGAAACTTGCTCGGCAACAAAAAACTTTCTGTCAGTAAAATGGGGGAAAGTGAAGATGAAAGGGAGAGAGCTAAAATAGCAGCTCAACTCCTAGCGGGTGACACAAGTCTCCGAGATGAAGACCCGAATGCTATAATCATTCCGGTAAATGTGAGAAGAACAATAACTCTTAAACTTATAGAAAATGGTCTATCATCAAGAGGGGGTACAGTCATATTTGTGGTAGAGGCCCATGAATATCGGCAGACCGAGGTATTCTATTCCTGGATACATTTTCCAGCAGCACACGCTGTGACACAAGATTTCCACTATTACAAAATAGAGGAAACTCCAGAGGAATATGCCCCTTTCGAGGACGTTGAAATTCCACTAACATACCAAGAGCACCTGCTCTGGTTTAATGGCGCCCTAAAACATCAAAATCACATTACCAGACTCGATCCACTAGGTAGACCAGGAGCCACGTGGCCGGTTCTAGCCAGCTACACACCACATCCCGACATTGAAAATATGTCAAGCGAAGAACTCTTAGTTAAACTAAAAGAATTAACAAAGGCATATAGAGAATTAGTTCAATTGACAATTGACGATAGAACATACCTGCAGAAATTGAAAGAAACAGATATAGCAGAACAACCTTTTGAACTTGCCAGAATCATAGAAAAATCATATGAAGACTTAGGTAGAGATAGTTTGGGTGGGAAACCACTGAAACCCCAACTAACTGAAAATCCTGAAAAAACCTTTATCAAGAATAATCTCAATACTCCAAAAAAGAGGTGGGAGGGTAATAAACAAACCACTCCCAGAGAAAAAAGATTTCAGTCCAGAGTAAGGTCTCTTCAACGGAGAGATAGATCTCCAGAACGAGGAAGCACGTCTCCCCACAGGGAGCCCTCTGAAAAAAGATACAACCTTAGAAATAGGGACAATTTGAGAAAACCTGACAGATATCAAGATATTGATACACGTCCCTCTCGATCTTTTCAGAATTCCTCACAGAAATCGGAAAGAAGAGGACAGTCAGAACACAAGGAAGAGCACGTCAAGTCCAAAGACAAGGAACCTGCTCATCAAAGTAAAAAATTACAATTTCCAAAAAAGAAGGCAGCTAGTATTAAAATAAAACATGCCGAGGATTCTGAGGACACAACTGAAAAACGGAGAATGGGCCCAGACAATGCTAGACAGCGCAGCAAAAGTGACCATAGCTCGCAAGATCCTGATGAATCTTCTGGAGACAGTGGACACGAATGAATACATTCAAGTGGAAACTGCAGACACCAGAGTTAGCAAACCCCAGAAATTAGACGAAATAACATTGCGTATAGAGGGGGACAAAACTAGGAAAATAAGGGGTCTCTTTTGGGATAACCTTTCGAAAGGCTATGATATCCTTCTAGCAGAAAAATACTGGCCACCAGAGTTTGTCAGGGAGTGCCCACATGGCGAAGAAATGATTATGCCTGCCTTCTCAAATCACATTCCAATTCATAAAAAATACACATTTGCAAGAAAATGGGCGGTAGCCCAAGCCCCTGCATTATATAAAAATCATGTAGGATGGGATGAGGATTCTCCTCACCATAAAATTCAGTTAAAAAATCAACCTACTGCACAAAGGCAGTATCCTGTTAAGCAAGAAGCTAAAAAGCAAGTCAGGGAGATCTTAGATCAACTTGAATACCAGGGGGTGATTGAAACATGCACCTCACAAATGAACAATCCTTTGTTTCTTGTCTCCAAGCCAGACGATTCATATCGTCTAGTTTTGGACTACAGACACCTAAACTCCTGCTGCAAAACATTTGCAGTACAAAACTCACACAGTGCAGCACTAATGAATAACATCGTGTGCAAAAAGTATAAAACGGCATTAGATATCTCAAATGGCTTCTTCTGTCAAAATATAGCACCGGAAAGAAGGTATTTGACCGCTTTCTCCTGTATGGGGGCACAAAACAATTTTGTCCTCACCCACAGGGATTCAAGAATAGCCCAGGATTATTCTCAGCAAGGGTAACAGAGTTACTACAAATGTATGATGATGAGGCATTATCTTATGTCGATGACATCTATCTTACAGACGACGACCTGGAGACACACTTGAAAAGAGTGAACACCATAATACTTGGGTTCGCAGCTGAAGGGTACAAATTCAACTTTAAAAAGTCATGAATTGCCCATATAACTGTCCTATTTTTGGGATATGAATTATCAAGTGAAGGCAAAAGCCTAGCAGACAACTTCTTAGAGAAGTGTGCAGTACTCCAAGCACCAAAAAAACGCTGAAGAACTTACAATCAATACTAGGTTTCCTGAATTTCGGAAGAACATACATTCTAAATTATGCAGAGAGAGTTTAACCTCTCTATGAATTAATAAAACCTGATTTCAAACCAATCAATTGGACTCAGAAACACACAGAAATTTTAAGATCATTACAAACAGACATGTTAACTAAAACAAAACTGCAAACACGCGCAAACGAACGCAACCTTGTAATCCGAGTCATCCCGGGAAGATGCGGATTCACATACCTGACCTCTAATGAGGGAGAAACGGTACCAATAGCTTATAAATCACACTTGTACACACAAGCTGAAATTAAATTCAGTTCCACTGAAAAAATTCTGACCGGTTCAAACTGCTGTAGCAAAAGAAAGAGCCCTAGCACAAGGTAAACGTATAATAATCGTTACACCGGTACCTGCCCTAGAAGCGGTAACAAGAGCAAGCATTCCCAATGCTAAAGCTCTACATCCGAGATGGATACAACGGGTTAATTCTCTTGCTGCATCAGACGTAGTATACGAATTTGATCCTAATTTAAAAACACAAGAATTTCTCCAATACGAATATGAATGTCCTCTGCCGACCGAAATCCTGCCTCTAGAACATTACGGCTGTATAATATATACAGACGGTTCAGCACAACCCGCAGTTGGGCGTAAACAAGCATATAGTGCTGCGTGCACGATTGTTAAAGGTCGTTGGCACGAAGGGGAAATTTAGACCAATGGTCACTAAAACTCAATCTCTAGGAGATTGTACAGCTCAGCGAGCTGAACTACAGGCTTTTAGGATGGCGCTTGAAAATACCGATCGCGAATTCCCGACACTAATAGTGTGCGATTCATATTACTGTGTTCAGTCTTACAATTAATACTTGCAGAACTGGGTTCAAAACGGCTTCAAAGATGCAAAAGGTGGCACAATCAAGCATAACATGCTGTGGGAACAAGTAGTTCTTTTACAGAAAGAACTACAAAAGACTCACGTTATACATACACTGAGTCATCAACGTGATGGCGTTCACGTTGCAGGGAATTCATTGGCTGATGAGGCCGCGAAGACGGCTGTGCAAACGGCTTCCGTAGCTGCCATTATCCGGTCAGAAACAAAAATAGACAGCGAGATAATGCAGGCTGTCAGTGCTTCAGTAAAAGACAGTGGTAAGACACTCCCAAAAGGCTTTCCAGTAAAGTACTCATACAAAACTGATTCGAATAATGTTCCTTTTGCTCAAATCCCTGGAGTGGGGGATAGAGCAATTCCAAACATGGAACACAGGTTAGGACTAATTTTAGCGGCACAGGAAGGGCTCGCTTCTGCACATGCTGGTGTTTCCGCCACAGTATCATTATTAAAACAGAGATATTGGTGGCCGCGGATGAGAAAACAAACTAGGAACTATGTTCTAGAATGTGAAATATGCCAAAGAATTAAATTATCAACAGTGAAACGACCAGCACAGACGCCCCTTCTGAACTCAGATAAACCATTAGCATGTGTTTACCTGGACCACTGTGGTCCCTTACAAAGGGATAGCAACTATAAATATATCATGGTCGCAGTGGATTCCTGCACGAGAATCATTTGGATGTGGCCCCAGTGCTCGGCTGACGCCAGAACTGTTATAAAAGATTTGCGAGTCTTTATCGGCACATAGGCAATTGGCATGCTACATTCTGACCAGGGTCCTGCGTTTAGCTCTCGGGCTTACAAGGAGGCCATGGCCAGCATGGGCATTGCATTGCGATACTCTAGTCCATTCCATCCCGAGGGAAATGCGGTAGTGGAGAGAAGAAAACGTGACATAAAGCAATCTATAACAGCGAGGGTATTAGGTTCAGGTGATGGGTGGGTCAAACATCTAACAAGTGTCCAACATAGTCTTAACAATCTGCCAAGAAATTCTCTAAGAGGTATCACTCCATATGAACTATTGTTCGGTACTAGAATGATAATCCAAGATTTAGATTGTCAGACTTCAGTGGTAAAAGAAAAATCCTTTGATATCAAAGATCGTTTGGCTGTTTTACAGGACTTAAATGAAACAAGAAGAAGTCTAAGTAACAAAAAGTTAAAGCCAACAGCCACTGAAGAAAAACCACCTGTCCCAGCAAGACCTGTCTGGATTCCAAAGATTGGGGATCTAGTCAGAGAAAAGATCGCGGTGAAGAAGGAATTTGGGCCTTCTTACAGAAAAGCAGTACCTCTCTTAGCTGTCAGCGGAATGAGATCAGTAGTACTACCGCCCCTTGCTGGTAAAAAGGAGAACAGAGTTGTATAAATCGACCTGGTAAAACCACAATCATGTGGCCAATAATAAGTAGTAGGCCCAGTGGACTCGCAAGAAATAGCAGAAGACCAAATCTTGCTACAATCCAAGAGGTTCAAACTGAGAGACTAATCACATTTGATAAACCTGCAGTAAATATAAAAGGACTATGCAACAAAGCCATGGAACTTGTGCCTCTTGAAACCCACATTGCAACAGTTCGTCAAGAAACACCTGTCTACAATGATGTAGTCTCGGACTATACTAATGAAACAAAGAAAGATGCAAAGACTAAAGAAAATCCCGAAGCAATTCCAAAAGTTGACAGAACTGCATCTGGCTACTTCATCAATTTCGATGACTTTTCTGATGATCCCAGTGAACATGAAGACAAGCCAGCAACAAAAACTTTTAAAGAAAAAAGGACTGAACTCTTTCATCAACTAAAAGAAACATATCTGACTTCACCATGGATTAAATTATGGATTGTGTTAGGTGTACTTTTCCTCCTACTTTGGCTCATCATGGTTTTATGTTTGGGTAGATTTATTAATGGAAAATATAGTACAACGGACACAGCAAGTCAGAACATCAACTTGGTCCTAAAGCCTCATAGATCTTCACACATCGAAAAAAGAGAACTGTCATCAGTGAACATCACAGCCAATCCTATACCTGGGGGTGTAGCATGGGACAAAACTGATTACGAAATCTATGGCCCGATTGAGCTCTTGAAATATCCACATCAATTTAAGGTTTCCTTAAGTGACTTTGTGACACCAAGTACTTTCCCTGATGATTGGGACTTTGAAAATATTAATAATATGATGTCAGATTTAGAAATGTCAGCTAAATTCACAGAACATGTTTATTTGCAGGGTTCATCAAATTATGAAGGAATGTATTGCTATAATCATTATGGTCATCACTATTTACATAAATCTGCTAATCCTAGAAATGTTTTTACTTACAACCAATGGGAACATTGTCCAACACCGCCAAAAGGCAGTTCGAAAACATTTTATGAGAAATTCCCATACTTCTAGGGGTTTAACACAACTGATCCAGAAACATTTTGGGCCAGATGTAGGTAATTTCTATTTACCGATTCATAAATACCGACTCGTAATTCCTGAATCGGTAAATGGTATGTAGGAAAAAAATCGGTAAAAGTTACCGATTCGTTATGACTCGGTAACCAAAATCGGTAATTACCGAATCGGAATAATCCGAATCGGCATTTTACGAATCGGTGATACCCAAGCATCCCTATGGGCCACATGGCCCATAGGAATGAATGGGATTCACCGAATCGGAAAAAGCCGAATCGGAATTTACCGATTCGGAATTCACCGATTCGGTAATTACCGAATCGGGAGTTTGAAACACGCCATGTGAGCCTGTCAACCAATCAGGGACAGCCTACACACCCCACAACCAAGGCCCTGTGAATCCAACCAATGAGAGTGAAGCACCCCACCCCAGTACCTGGGAGTGGCCACACCCATGCAGGTGGAAACCAACAGAACAAACAATTCTTCAGAGGAGAGAGGAGCAGAGCATCCACAGGCAAGCAGAGTGAAAGAATGGAGGCACAGGAAGGCCAAAAGGATGGTGGTGAGAGGAAAAGGAAGGTGAAGTTCAGCCCAGAGAAACTACAGGTGGCTGTGGATGAAATAGTGAGCAACTACAGCCAAATATTTGGGAGACTGTCTCTGCATGTTGCAGAGACTGTGAAGAGGAACATTTGGATAGCCATTCAGACAAAAGTCAATGCCATTGGTGTCACCCACTGGGAGATTGAGGACATCCGTAAGAGGTGGTATGACCTGCGCATCGTGACTAAGAAAAAAATAGCTGCACAGAAAAAGGATGCGGGTTTGACTGGAGGTGGCAGGAGCAAAGCCCCAAAACTGACACCAATAGAGGAGCTAGTGGAAAGCACCATTGAGACAGAATGCATCCATGGGATAGGAGACCTGGATAGCACAGCGAAAGCAGCCAAGAAACAAGGTAAGAGGCATGTTCCCACATCCACCCCCAGCAACCCAACTCTGTACCCCACTATGTACACACATCACACTGCAGAAGAGTTCTGATTTTGTGGCAGCAATGCATCATGGTAGACGTAGTCATGTATACATAGATGCTAAGTACACCACACATGACTCAGCAAGGCATGCCACACACATCACAAAACAAGCAATATGGACTGTGCAAAGGTGTGCAGACTATTTAATTAAGAACCACACACAGACAAATAACAACATTGACCCTATGTCAATTTGATTCCACAGGCGAGTCGTCACGCAGTTCAGCACCGCCGAGGGAGGAGAGGGCAGCACCAACTAAAAGAGGGGAGAAAGAAAAGAGGAAAAGTCGTCACAGCGCAGGAGAAGGAGGGAACGATCCCACCCATGAGCCATCATCTCCAAACCAACCCACTACACCTGTCCCAATGTCCCCTCTGTTGTTTGGAAGTCCTGACCTCACAGACACACCCAGTGCAATGTCCAGAGGGTCCATGCCGGGAGGGGAAAGTAGCCATGCGGAGCCCCCACAGAGGATCCTGCAGACCTCTGAATCAGAGGATGAGGAAGATGTCCCCCAAAAGAGTGCACCAGTGGCTGACAGGCCAAGACCAACTATTGCTGCAGGCGCAGCGCGCACCAGTGTCCTTGGCAGGAGGGCACATGAGGGTGGGGAGGGCCAGGAAGGGGAGAGAGTCTTCTGTGGCCTGGAGGGCACGATGGTGAAAGTACAACGCCAGCAGGCCAAATCACTGCAAGCCATGCATAGGCAGGTTCGCTGTTTGAACACCAAAATGTCCAACATGGACAAGGGCATAAGCCAAATGGCATCTAGCCTGGAGGTGATTGCACAAGGAATCACAGACATCTCAACCTACTTGGGAGTTCTCTCCGACAAGTTGGACAGGGATCATCTCCAGCGTGCCAGGGAACGACATGACATGCGCCAACAGACAAAGGCCGTGAATAGGTTTGCAACCAATACAGCACTCCTCTGAAGACGCTCCATTTCAATGCAGGAAGCAATAGAGCACTGCTGCACGGACTTAACACGGGGCATGGGTAGAGTGACCTCTGCGATGGAGCAGATGTTGAACTCCAACACAGGCAATACTGGTGACACGGGTGTGGAGGAGACTGAGGGGTCAACCAGCAGGAGTGGCTCCAGTACACCTGTACCGGAGGTGCGCCGGAGCGGCAGGCACAGCCATGCAGAGTCAGGCACCAGCAGGGTAACTGAAGGACAGGCACCAAAATCCCGCAATGTAGTGCGAGGACGCAATCACTGACCTATGCGGGAGACAGACTCAACCGCACACAGTGACTGAAACTGAGAATGTGCAGCCAGTGACATTGACGTACATTTATGGACCACTTCAGATGTGACTATGGTGAGGTAGTGCTGATTAAACTATTCATGTCATGAAGTATACCTGTGTATGTGCCATACTTTACCTAGAAATATCGTCGTGTTATTTCTGTCCGTCTCAATCTACCATCTAGTGCGGCAGGTCCTGGTGCCTGGGGCCCTGCATGTTCTTGGTTGTCATCTATGTCCTCATGATGTGTCAACTCCACCTCTGTGCCTTCCTTGGTAGCAAGATTGTGCAAAATGGCACAGGTGACTATTATTTTGCAACACAGGATGGGGGTGTACTGTCGCGCACCTCCACTTTTGTGGAGGCAACGGAACCTGCTCTTCAAGAGTCCAAAGGTTCTCTCCACTATGTTGCGGGTGGACCTGTGTGCCACATTGTAACGCCTTTCAGCTCTGTTGGTTGGGTTGAGGTATGGTGTCAGAACAAAGGAACGCAGGGCATATGCACTGTCACCTGGGAGAGAAGGAGAGGTACATGAGTTACATTCACATTTCACATTTAGATGAGATCCATTTCAGGGTGTGTACAACATTTTTACCTAGCAGATATCCATCTCCAAAATCTCCATTCAGTAGCCGGGTGTATATTCCGCTGTTCTGGAATATGTAGGAGTCGTGTGTGCTGCCAGGGAATTTGGCAACTATGTCGGTGATGATGTTCCCTGCTTTGCTTATCACCTGCACGTTGATGGAGTGCGTCGACTTACGGTTTCTGTATATGTGTTCGGTGGCTGCAGGTGGGCATAGGGGAATGTGGGTGCCATCAATGCAGCCTATCACATGCGGGAAGTGTGCCAGTCCATAGAAGTCTGTTTTAGTTTTGGCAAGTTCCGCAGGTGTGTCAGGGAACTGTGTGTAATGTCCCATTCTCTGAGTCATGACATCCAGGAATTTCCTGAAAAAAACGGGACAGACAGCTCTGGGATACACCTCCTACTGCAGCTATCACACGCTGGTAGCTCCCAGAGGCAAGCAGGTGTATGATACACAGCACCTGGACATGGGGAGGGATGGCGTGGGCCCTGGGTGTTGGATGATCCAGGTACGGGTGGAGGTCCCTTATTAGGTCCATGATGGTAGTGGGGTGCAGCCCGTACCTCTGGAGTATCTCAGGCTCAGTCAATTGGAACAGAGTGATCCTCTGCCTGTATACCTGCTCCTCCCATTGCCATACCCTCAGACCTGCAGCCTGTAGCCTTCGCCTCCTCGCAATCACATAGAGTGCCGCCATTTTGCCAACACTGTTGCATTTTGGGCCCTTTTTTATAGCATGCACATGGTTACCACCTGCTTTCAGCCCATGGTAAATACCGACTCTTAAATACCGAATTTCGATGAAATCGGTATTTTTCGCCTTTCCTACATCTCGATGGACATGTTTTCCGATTTCTTATTTACCGAATCGGTGATTAAGGACTCTGTAAATATCGTATCGGTAAATTACGAATCGGTAAATATGTACTCGGTAAATACCGAGTCGGTATTTTACCGATTCATATTTTTCGATTCGGTCTTTTTTTGTCACCTACATCTCGTTCTCGCTATACCGGTCGGTAACAGCCAATTTTACCGATTTCAGACCGTTACCGACCGGTATTTGGCTACCTACATCTGGCCCTTTATTTCAAAATGTTAAATAAGACAGGAATGAAAACAATGTTGACAAATACTAAATTGATTTATTCTGAAAAAATTTTATGAAAAAATGTCTACATTTGGTTTTGAATTTTGGAAAAACAACATTGAGACAAAAACCATCTGGGGTACAAAAGACTGGCAGGTACAAGGTTTAGAATCATTATTTAGAGCCTGCATGATCCAAGAACAGATAATATTCCTGAATTACACCATTCAACAAACAACCTGTCTTGGCCTAGCCAAGATAAAAGACTTAAACAAACCGTCTATTCCGAAGCCCATACCTGATAGTAATAGCACTACAGATGTGGAGATAGACGTATCCCATATTTTACACCAAAACAGAACAAATCCTGATTGGAGAAAATGGTTGATCTGGCCCACAGACACTAATAACTGTCAAGATAGATTCCTGAACAAATCACAGGGGTTCAAACAGACCAGGCCAGACCCAAGATATTCCCAGAAACAACATCCAGGGATAGTTACAACATATAGTGTAGGAAAACTATGCCTTGAATGGCTACAGAAATCCACACTGCCTGAAATTAAGCAACACTTAACTTTACTTAAAGAAGGTGCTGACTTGCGAGATTTCATACTGGAACCTCGCAAACAACATCAAAAACGTTTCATATCCAAGAAGATCAAGCAAGCTCTGCTGAACAAATTAGCTTCAGCCCTGGGATTTCAAGTCAAGCCCCAATAGACATTATTTTGAAAGCCATCTCAGATCAACGCATGGAGGCTAAAGCCGAACATTTGAAAACACATAATGCTTGCAAAAAACGTCAAAATACTGTGCGACGGCTGGCGAAATCGTGTAATGATTTTACGAATAGAATGGTAGAAGCGGAAGGACGTATCTCTTCATTGGAAGATCAAGTAACATAATAAAACCGATATCGACGGCATAAAGGCTCAGAAAGATGACGTGAATATAAAATTGGTTGATTTGGAGAACCGGTTACGCCGTAACAATTTGCGAGTTTTGGGTGTACCCGAAGGACGTGAGGGACAGGACATGCGACAGTTTGTGGTCGAACTTTTTGAAGAAGCTTTTCCGGAGGTTAAAGATTGGCAGTGGTCTCATGAGATTCAAAGGGCACATCGCTTCCCATTTCGCAAGCAAACAATACGGGGTAACCAAAGTCATCAATACCCTCGTGCAATTTTGATATCTTTAAATAGCTTTCTGGCTTGACAAAAAGTATATGATCTTGCAAGACCTGATAAAAAGCGCTCTGGGAAGGGTATCAAATTTTTTGTACGCCCTGATTACTGCCATGCCACCGTAGAAAATCGCTGGCGATTGCGCCAACTGATTGCTCCATTTCAAAAGAAGGGCGCTCAAGTTTTTCTTCTCCAACCATCTACATTAAAGACTGTATATAAAGGGCAGAATCGGTTCTTTACAACTGAGGCTCCAGCGAAGGAATATTTAAACTCTTTAGCATGAGGAAAAAGTTATAAAGTTTGAATATATATTTGTCTATATGGTTTACACCTCATGCTTTTTTCTTATAGGTTAACGGATACACCCAAACTTGAGAGGTGATCTCACACACATCAACGGGGCGATAGGCCTCTTTGCCTTAGTTTTGGGGGAGGGTCACAGGGGGTGGGGGGATGGGTGTGCTGGGGGAGGTGGGTCCGGGGGGGCACCGGGGGTGTGCTGGGGAGAAAAAGGGGGAAAATTCAGTCAAAGCCATAGAATGTTTAGTCTAAATATATTGGGGTTTTTTTTGGGTGCAATTGTGTAAGGAATCTATTTAGTAGCCATGGCTAGTTGTAATCTGCACATGAGCTCATTTAATGTATGTGGCCTCAATAATATTCATAAGCGAAAACGTGTGATGCATGAGATTCGTCTGATTCAACCAGATATAATTTGTCTCCAGGAGACGCATATACCATGGTCAGATTGAAAAGTTTTGAACGATCTTGGGTATATAGTACTGGCAGCCTCACAACAATCTACCATGAATCGAGGAGTGGCCATATTGGGGCCACAATCCATAGTAGCAACAGGGAAAATCAAAGTGGATAGTTTGGGATGTTGAGCAATTGCTGAATGTGTCATAGGGAATGTTGTGGCTACTATATGTACAGTATATGGATCGAATATCGATGACACTGCAGTGATAGAATTTTTGAATGTAGAGTTGGCTCTATGGGGTACTCCATTATTTCTACTTGGTGATTTTAATATTCATGGGGAGTTGAATACTTGGGATTGGGGGTTTAGTCGATACTTAGGTAGGAAGCCTAAAGTATTTAAGGAACTACGGCAACTACTACGCCAACATGGTTTGATTGATGGGTGGCCTTTGGCAAATCCAAGGGATCCTGGCTTTACTTTTTTTTCTTCATCTCATAAGAAATTTGTGCGTCTTGATTATATTTGTGTACCTCGGTATATGGCAGAAGGATCCCGAATGTCTGTAATGCCACGTATTACATCTGATCATGCGCCGATTGTTATAGACATGCCCCTGCTTAAAATCCAGCGTATAAAAAGGTCTTTTACATTTAATAAGAAACTTCTCTCAGATGAAATCTATTTGCAACAAGTTTTAGAATGGGCTCAGCAGTTTTTTGATCTTAATAGGGGCTCTACCTCCTATGCAATGGTATGGGATTGCTTTAAGGCAGGTTTACGTGGTGAAACTTGCATCTACGGCTGGAGTCTTCAACAGGAAGGGAAAAACAAAATGGCGCAACTTTTGTAGGATTTAACAAATGCAGAACATGATTTAACACATGATATTAGTTTACACCGAGATAGTAGTGCCGCACAAGACAAAGTTGCTAAATGCAAGGCTAAGATTAATGGGGTGTGGAGCCAGGACATAGCACGCCAATATAAATGCCATCGTGCTGAGAGATATGAATATGGGGAGAATGTGGGAAGATGTCTAGCTCAAAGAATGCGGGGGCGTCAGACAGCACAGCATATAACATCTATAGAAAATAGCCAAGGCATTCTAGTAGAGTCATCAGAGGGTATTCTTCAGGTATTTCATGATTATTATACAGATCTTTATACCCAAGAAAATTTTTCTATTGATTTAATTGATCAATATATAGATAGACTTGACTTAATTCAATTAGACCCCGTGCTTAAAGAAGATTTAGAGCTGCCAATTACAATGCAAGAACTTGAAAGTGCCCTTAAAGAACTGGCTCTGGGGAAGGCTACTGGTCCCGATAAACTTCCTTTAGAGATATACCATATGCTGTTCCCTATTATTAAAGATGATATGTTGGCGACGTTTTTAGATGCCCAAAATGGAAATCCCCCCCCATCATGGGACGATGCTAGTATAATTGTATTTAAAAAGAAAGATAAGCCTTCGCATCTTCCTGGGTCATATCGACCTATTTCACTTATTAATGTAGATGCAAAACTATATTCTAAAATTCTTGCGAATCGGCTGATTCAAGTTGTGCCTGCACTTGTTTCTGAACAACAGCATGGCTTTCTTCCAGGTCGTGGCACGATCAATCACATACATCGTGCTATTGCAACTTTAGATTATGCTACTGCAAATCGTACAAATGTTGGTTTGGTGTTTTTAGACGCCGAAAAAGCATTTGATCGCGTTGCATGGGCATTTTTATGGGCGATCTTGGGAAAAATGGGGTTTGGACCACGATTTATATATGCTTTACAAGTCATATATAGACATCCCAGGGCCAAGATATGTTTGTCAGGCCAAGAATCAACAGCAGTTAACATCACTCAGGGCACACGGCAGGGGTGCCCATGTTTACCATTACTATTTGCCATGTACATAGAAGCACTTTTAAAAACGTTGATGTCATCTCCACATATACAATCTATGGTTTTACCCGGGGGTAATGTACGCGTGTTAGCCTACGCCGACGATGTTGCGATCATAACATCGGATCCAGAATCTGCATTATGCGAAATTGAAAACCTGACTCGGGAATTTGACAATGTGTCAGGGTATAAACTCAATATCCAGAAAACACAGGTTATATGCTCACCAGGACTTTGCCCTAATGACAATCAGGTTACCCCAGAGGCTAAATACCTGGGCATTAAAATTAGATTATCGCTTCAAGAGTTAGTCATGGTGAACTGGTCAGATTTATTGCAATCGGCTAGAAATCAACTCCAGAAAATTGAGTGTTTACACTTGTCATTGGTTGGGAGACGTAACGTTTTAAAAATGTCCATTTTGCCAAAAGTTTTATATTATTTCCGGTCTGTACCACTGGAGATACCTGTATTTCAACAGAGGAAATTACAATCTATAGCTGATAGATTTTTATGGGGCTGGAAATCTGCGCGTAGGGCGTCTAAATTTATGACACTACAAATATTACGTGGGGGTGGGGGAGTCCCAAATTTTGCATTATATTATTTGGCGTGTCTTATGCAGAATATTAAGTATTTTGCGATTGGTGGAACTCCGCCTATATATGAGAGCCCTGATATTTTTTCTCTTTTACTTGGCCCACAATCTCGACAAATGCTGCTTCGCTTTTTAGAACCTAGCTATTATAAAAGAACTAGATTTAAATTGGTATTGTCTGCATTTAAAGGAAGCTTATCTCCCTTGGCCGTATTCATTTCTATACTCCATGTAATTCTATAGAATTGTTTCCGCCAATATTCTGGGATCACACTATGTGTACATGGGGGGAAAAGGCATGTTAGCTATAGGCAATATGGTTAAAGATGGTACAATTGCTTCTTTTCAGGAGTTAAAAGATATATATAGTCTCTCCCAACATGACTTTTTTAAGTATCTACAAATACGTGATTTTATTCTTAAACACCCAAATGCTTTACCGCTTTGTCATAATGATTTTATTGAAATACTTAAAAAATCATCAGGTACTGAGACTTTATACAATCATCTGGTGAATTTACAACAGGATGATATGGGATTGCAGGAATTCAAATGGTGTAATAGATTGGGTACATTGGCTGTGCCCTTTCAAGAGTCAATTTATATAGCTGCTAAAATTATTTTGTCTGCCAATTTATACTCACAGCATTATAAAATGTTATTTAACCTTTATCATACGCCGTTTAAAATGTTGAAATGGGGTAACGCAACAATGGGAAATGCTATAGGTGCCAATCTGATCAGGCTGATATTGTACATATATTTTCAGACTGCCCTGTGTTAAAACCTTTCTTTATATCTATAGAAAAATTTCTGGCTTATATTACAAAGTGTGATGTTACAATCTCAAGAGAGATGATTATTTTTGGTTTATCTAATGATAATAATCCGTTTCCAGGGTATCAAAATAATAGATATGTTTTATTTATGGCTATGGCGGTAGCTCGCCTATGTATATCCTCAATGTGGTTGAAGCCAGAAGCACCTATATATGAAATGTGGCGAGCAAAGTTTTACAATGTTTTTTATTTCGAATGTAATCTTTATCGGATTAAATCAGTTAGGAAAATGCAAAAAGGGTATAAAATTTGGCAGGCAATGATAGATCATTTGGATTCATAAAAAATGACTGTTTTCTTTCTTTTTGGTTAAATTTGATCCTCCTGGACCTAAGCACGCCCTTCGACACGGTCAACCAGCAGATCCTGGTCCAGCGACTCAGCGACCTTGGGATTACAGGCATCGCCCTGTCTTGGCTGAAATCATTCCTGCATGACCGCTCTTTCCAGGTCATAGAGGGCAACTATACATCTAAAGAGACCCCCATACGGTGTGGAGTGCCTCAGGGCTCCTCCGTGAGCCCTACACTCTTCAACGTGTATATGTCCCCCCTGGAAAAGATAGTCACCCCGTATGGGATAAAACTCCTGACGTACGCGGATGACACGCAGCTGGTGGTTTCCCTCTCCCAGCAGGAAAATCCCATCATAGACCTCTACTCCTGCTTAAAAGACATAGTCAGCTGGATGGACAGTACTGTACCTGGGTGTACCCCAGAAAGTTACAACAAAATTACAAATAGTACAAAACGCCGCCGCTAGGATTTTGACCAACACTAAGACCCATTGCTCGGCCAAACCAGCTATCCGTGAACTACACTGGCTACCCATCATAGAAAGAGTGCAGTTCAAGGCGCTTTGCCTTACGCACAAAATTCTTAATGGAAAAGCCCCCCCCCATACTCAAAGATCTGGTCACCCCTTATATCACCTCAAGACCCCTTCGATCCTCTAATGCCCACCTCACACGAGTTCCCAAGATCAATAGAGCACGAACAGGAGGCCGCTGCTTTTCGTACAACGCGCCCAAATTGTGGAACTCCTTGCCCTCTGATCTGCGTGCACAACCCAATCTGCTGTTATTTCGAAAGGGACTGAAGACATGGCTGTTTCCGTGAGCATCTCTCCTCCTCACCTCATCAGTAATGGGTCAGCGCTGGGACGCTTACGGGCAGCTACGCGCTCTAGAAATCTGGAAATAAAATAAATAATAATAAAAATTTTATGATTTCGCTGCTTATACAACATGTTTTGATACTGTTTCTATTCTCTGAGTATCTATGACTGTATACTTGTTTAATAAATCTGTCTGTTTTGTGTGGCTTTGAACTGAACCAATAAAAAAAAAAAAAGTTTCATATACGCCGGTATATACGCTGCTTACAACGAAGCTTGGAAAGTGACGCAAATTGAAACTGCTGAAAAAATACGAGAAATTGATCGTATTAATTTGGAAAAATCACTTTCTGTAGTGGACAATGGGTTAACGACTCTGTCCTCCAGAATGTATTCACTGGACAGCATTGTATCATCTGCTATTGATATAATAGAGCAGGACTTGCTAATGTTACAACACGGCCAGTCCCAATTGCATTCTATTGTACAGCTAGGCTGGACGTTGCAAAACCTGTGTTCAGGCTACGTGCCATGGCGTCTAATCAACATAACGTCATTATTTTCTATCTTTAACCTTACTGATAAACAAATCAGTTTGGCACAAAAAGGAGCAGACTATACTATTCTGAGCATTGAAAAACTTGAGAGATTACCATTGACAATGTCAGAGAGACCTGTCATTGAATGGATAATACATGGTACAATTACAATTCCGATAACAACTTTTCAGTTTCAATATTGCCAAAAGTATATACCAGCAGGCCTGTATGAAAGGTTGGGTAAAGGATACATCAAGTCAACCTAGATTTACCTTATACACATAAATGTTATAGTGAAGGGAAAAAAGAGGTATTTCGTAGTGGTAACAACTGTAAAAAATCACTAGGCGGTACACTTCTGTGTCAAGGTATTACCTTGCATGGAGCCTGCGAAGGTTCATCAAATAACCTTTCATGTCACCTGCACGGCACCCCTGCAACACAGATAGAGCCTTTTTTCAGACAGCTTTCCAACGGCAGCTATGTTATAATAAGTGACCACAGCTGGTGTGGCATGGTGCCAGGAAAAGCCTATCTCGTAACCGTTACTTCCAGGGTCATTTGCTGTATGCAAGAATTGTATCCAAACAGCAAACCAGACAAGGAGGCAGCAATATGGCCTTCTCTGAATATCTCTTCTATTCGAATTGATACTTTAAGCAGAATGAAGTCTATTCTTTTACAGACAACTGTGCCTTTAACCTCGTCCAAAGAGACGTATGATCTGCAAGTTGCAAGGACAGCGACAGAGATACATACCCTATTATCGACAAATTGCCCCGTGCATTTCGTAGAAATGCTAAGCCATATTTTAAACATGTCTGATACCAGTGGCATCGCACATGTATTTAAGACAATTTTTTCGGGACTGTTAGCACCCTTTGAAACAGTTCTGGGCATCTTTCCGAATTTTGTGAACTCTGTCTTCGGTGGCCTGCCTCTTCTTTTGGGACTCGTAGCAGGAATTTTATTTTTGTTCCTTCTGCTCCGATATGGCAAGCCAAGCCACAGACAAAACGCCAGCTACGATGGAAGAAACGATCCTAGCAATACGATACCGAGAACGAATCACTAGAGTCCTCGGATTGGCCCGGCTAAGAGATCTGATTACTACCTGGTTTCTTTCATTCAGACCAATCTGGCAAGATTGCATCTTACCTGTGCTACGATGTCTGCTATGCGGAGAAGAATGCGTGTTGGACGTCTGTCTTACACTACCATCAGCAGTACCTATGGATATCTATACTTTGCTTGGTTCGGTAACGGCTCATGCAACGTGTTGTCCCCAGCGGCTACCTATTCTGATGACGGCATTCGTTGAGACTTCACCATTACGATTAGGTGGCGGTGAAGTACGACATGAAAGCAGCACCACACAGGTACAACCTGCTGTGAGCATTGCTGATCCAGACATCGATGATGGCAATGATTCTCACATTTGCACTATTTCAGCTTTTTCGAACTTGGTCGAACTTTCACCTACTGTTGTAGACCAATTTTTCACAAGCCTGTCTGATTTGATGTTCTCTCCTAACAACGAGAATAACTTTTAAAACAACGAGCACACAGCGTTCCCTGAATTCTGAATTCGGCCTTCAGTTTTTGATAAACAACACTACTGAAAACAATTGGAACTATGTTTTCCCCTGAAAGCGAAATCATTTTTTCCATTTCCAAAATATTTACCTTTTTCTGGCACATGGTACTCTGCTTAAAGTAGAACTATTCTTAGAGAACAGAACTTCTATTTTTAGAGACTCTAGAGACAATATTTCGACTTAGCCTCTAGCACATGTACAGTATTGTATAAATATGTGATGAAATGGTCTCGACCTTCTCTTCTGTATTAAGAGCCATTTCATAAATGTAATTTTTGCAATTCATTCAGCCGATATTCATATATGCATTATCTGAATGATACCACTGCTTAAAAAATGTACAGTATAAATACTCATTTTCGTGTATATACCATATACCATTTCAAATGCAATTTATGTATTTAGGGGTGGGTTGGAAAACACATGCATCGTTATATGTTTAGTATTGCTTAGTATTTAGTAATGATGGATATTATACGTGGAGTGGGTGTTGTGAATGTATCTTGGACCCTATTTAAATATTCCCGATTTATGCCCTTATATGGTTATAACAAATCATATCCTTAAAAAAGGCATAAGAATCATATCCATATTTAGTCATAGCCCATGCAGTCCAAATACGGCAAGGCTACTCCCATAGACTCCTAAAAAGTACAACGCGTTCTTTAAACAAGCCAAGCCTCCAGCAGCCCGGGAATTCCCCCTGGTTTTGTTTTGATTTGCACAAGAACTCCTGGAGACCAGAAAGAACTGTAAGTTCTTAGTGACATCTTATGTCCAACCTTACGTCAAACTCAGCACCTTCCAGGTATAAATATACCAGCATTTGCCTTAAGCAAACACACAGTGGTTTGGAGCAGCGCGGCTATCTACTTGCCCGACGCCCAGCTGATGCGAGTGCCGAAGGAAGCCGACCCTCCTATTTGACGCACTGAGAGAGGCGCTGTCTTTTCTCCTGCCGAGAAATCCAGCTCCAGTGTTTCCAGTCACCCTTGCGGGTTTCTGAGAGATCGAGTCCTGAGAGAGAGATACAAGACCTCCTTCATTCTATATCCAAGGTACGGAGCTGATTAGATCTTTAGAGAATTCTTGATTCAGATTCTTGGCAAAAACTAACATAACTTAAACTGCAGCTCACTTACTCCTTCCCACGTACTAGGCTTAGGTTAGGTACACCGGGGTAGGCGTATCTTAGAAGCACCAGTTGAGTACGTTTAGTCAATAATTTTATGTATGTATATATTTTATCCATTTTAAGTATCATATGGCTCAGAAACCATATCAATGCTTTTACAGTATTATTTGATAATACTCCTTTTACTGTACGCACTTTACTTCATGATAAGTATTGCAATTGTGGCAATTCACTTCTCTTGCATGAGAAAGAAGACTGCTCAATAAATAACAACTTTTATTGAAAACACCCGTCTCTCTATTTCTCTGCACTCCTGGTGAAACTAAGCATGCACGATTGACTGAGTGAAATAGCTGTCTATTGTTTTCACACGACTCTGGAGATATACTCCTTATTCTGGGGGGAGCAAAGTTGTCATGTTTATGCGGTTGTCAGAAACTAATCCCTTCTTGTCTAAATCAGGAAAGTTAACTCCTTCCTGTTCATTCGAGAAAGTTTCTAGTGACCTCTGAGCTAGCTGGCATTCATAATTAAGTCTAACATATTCAGTAGGGAGCTAGTCGACCTCAGTCCTACGTCTAAACTACTGTTTATGTTATTCCAATGCGCAGAGCCTATTGGGAATATAGGAACTACACTACAGTGTGATAGATCAAGACTTGCATCTGCTCTTTTGTTTATTGCTATGTCACTCGTGCGGCTGTGTATAACTTCAGATTGGATTAGCCACGATGCCCCCACTTTTGTAAACTGGAGAGCAAGGATTTTGGCTCACTATAATTTAGAATCTGCTGTCTTCCAGAGGTGGGGAAGAAGGCGGCTTGAGCTGGGTCAGAAGATCTGGGCTCCATTGGTTGAGTGGCTTGGTGACTAGCGAACTGAGTGCTCTGCTCAAATGAATTTTACGCTTATGTATTTTCTGTTTCTGTTATGCTTTGATCTTGCTTGTTCGCTTTTCCTTCTCCCTCTCTCTTATCTTATTTCTGGTCTAAATGTTATGTTTTTTAAATCTAGTAAAGGTACACTGTGTAGTCATGATTTACTTTGCTTGTGTATATGTTGATGTCTATTTCAAGCTTGTATAATAAAAGAATTTTAAAAATAAAATAAAAATGTATCCCTCATATGAGCTGAAAAATAAGTAGTCAAAAAGGGCTGGATTTGCAAAGACTGATGAGAATTTATCACTGATCAAGCATGTTTTTTTGCCCCTAAGGCCTCCTTATCCATAATAAATGAGTTAATTTTAATCTTTTTATTTAAAACTGTTTAAAACGAAACTTTATCATTTCTAGGTAACCTGACTGTAAATCAAAACTCTAGAAACATGTTAAAATGTAGGATGTCCCAGCGCCAGTATAGACAGGGTGATTTATTTCGCACCAGCTGTTATTTGCTAGGACAATAAAAGGTCTTTTTAACCAGACTTTATTATCAATAAATTGCCCAAATAGTTATATGTCTTCACAGCCTCCATTGGCGCACCTCTTGCTCTCCAGGATCTAGTCTTAAATTTCACTGGGTCAATTTTCACAATTTTAGTTTTCTTAACATTCAACTCCAAGCCATTAGCTAAATTATAATCATCAAATGCAGCAATTAGTTTTTTAATCCTATCAGAGTTTGGCTTAACAAAATTGAATCGTCAGCATATTGAAGATATTTTAGATGGATATTAGCAAGTTTAGAAGGGTGGGCATTGACAGATTCAAAGTGCTGCAGTAAATCTGAAATAAAAAGATTAAAAAGGAAGGAGGCAAGTACACAGCCTTCTTTAAGACCATTAGAGGTTCAATCTTCCAGGACAAACTTAAACCATAGCCTAACTTAACCTGTACCCAAGTATTTGTGTACAGGAATATTATGGCATCAAGCAAATTTTGAGGAATACCCCATCCTGCAAGTTTTTGCCATAATAATAATTGTGGCACTGAATCGAATGCAGCTTCTAAATCTATAAAACAAATATATATGGTTTTTTTAAACAGCCTGATCTGCCAATAAAGTACGGGTCAGTAAATTAGTAATTGTAGATTGGCCCTTACGAATTCCCGACTGGTTAATTGGGATTATTTTCTGTGAATCATTAAATAATCTGTAAGTAAAAACCTTAGCTTCTACATCAGTTAAAGCAATTAACTAGTAATTTGAAGGATTATCTTCCCGGCGACCTATGCTTTGTGTGACCCGAAGACCGTGAACAGCCATTCCGTGCTCCTGTGAATTCCTTACCACTGCAAAGAACCCCCGTGGGCATTGGTTTACCACGCCATGAGCCCTTGTCCCCAGGGAGACCTTGGGTTTCACCCTCAGCCATGGGAGAGACAGGGGCCCCAAGTCTATGCCGGCTCCCACACAGATGGACCGGTTCACCACTTCTGAGCAGGAACCCCCCGGGAGGGCAGCTGTAGGTCCCCCCACCCCCAAGACAGAGACCTTGACACCATCCTTCAGGCCATTAGCACTTCGTAGGCCTCTGTGGAAGGGAAGATTGGAGAGATTAAAGTGGATGTGTCCCTCCTCAGATAGGATCTCCGCAATGCCACTATGGGGCTGTCAGATGCTAAATCCCGCATCTCCACAGCCGAGGACGACATTTCCCAACTGAAGGAACAGGTGGATCACCTTTGCACCCACACCAGGGAACTCCATAGGCGGGCTGAATATGCGGAAACCCCCGCACGTTGCAACACCCTCCGCTTGGTGGGGTTTCCTGAAGGGGTCGAGACGAATCAGGGGGCCACCTTTGTTGAAGACTGGTTCACGTTCTGGATGCCAAAAGACACCCTTTCGACTTGGTTTGTGGTTGAGAGAGCCCACAGGTCCCTGGCGCCCAAGCCTCCTATCGGAGCTCCGCCTCGCCCTATAATCTTAAAAGTCCTCAACTTCAAGGACCGTGACGCTATTCTCCGTGCGGCACGGGCCACAGGCCCCCTCAAATTCCAAAACCATGTCATCATGATATTTCCGGACTACACCAGGGAAGTCCAGGACGTCCGGCGCTCATAAACCGACGTTAAGAAGGAACTACGAGCCCTGGGCCTACAGTACCAGCTCCAATTTCCTGCCCACCTCCGGATCATCTTCCAGTGCAAAACTGACTTCTTTGACTCACCCCAGGTGGCGAAGACATGGCTGATGGATGAACGCCCCCTCCGCCTCCAGCGCAACCCTTTCTCGGAACGGGTGGACTCCCATCCTGAGGAGCTGAGATCGCCGGGACATCAACACCAGCGCCACACGAGGTCTCGTAGAGGGCGCTGGTCACAGGCAACACCATTCAGATCCTCAAGCCTGGCAACTCCGGGTCCTCGTGACTCCTCTAGCCAATAAGACTCTCCATCCCGCAGCAGGATCCGATCTACTGAGGACATACCGAGATCGTCCCCACCATTGGCCCAGGTAGGCTCGCCCGGGACGGGCTCGGACCTTTCCTGCACTCCTACTCTCTAGCTGCCAACAAGATCAAGGTCACTGCATGTCCGCCGACTGGATGGGGCATCTCATCAAAGGGGTCCGCTGAACTTGGTAGACTCCTGTGTTCATTGACATTGTCCTTCTGCTGTTCCACTTCTGATCCGTTCTTCTGGAGGGGTCCTCCATGCAACCAACCCGAGTGTTCTAGTTTGGTTTTGTTCAACGGGGTGTCGACAGATTCTTCCATTCTCGAAGTGTAGGGTGGGGGGATGGGGGTAGGGGGACTTGGGGTTGTTCTCTTTTTAGGTTGTTGTTCCTCTTGTTTTGTTGTTTCAGCTCCCATGGATCGACAATTGCATCCTCCCAGCAAACTGCACCCGCTCTGAACACGGGCAGTCACTCATACACCCACGGGCTCCCACGCATGTCCACACACCCCTACGACTTGCCAGGCCCTGGACCCAGAAAACATACGCCATGTCCCAGGACACCACCTTCGGGACATCTCTTCATGTCCTCTCATGGAACGTTAATTGTCTTCTGGACCGGCACAAGCACACAGCAGTCCTGCGCTATTCACAACGCCTCCAAATAGACATCCTCCTGCTCCAAAAAAACACACCTCATGGGTAATTGCTGCCCTTTCCTCGTTCGCTACGGGTACGAGAGAGGATGTCATTACGGCTTCTCCAGAGGCTCCCGCGGAGTCGCCATCCTTATGAAACGTACTCTGCCTTCTGTCCTTTCCCAGGTGACACATGACCCCAGGGCTCTTTTGTAGTGATTTGTGGCTCCTTGGCCGGCTCCCCCCTCAATCTCCTGCCCATGTATTCCCCTCCTTCAATGCTCACTCCCACACTTGCACAAACCACGGCCCTCTTGAACACTTTCCCTCTAGGCACTACTGTCGTTGGTGGCGACTTCAACGCGGTCTCCTTCCCGGCCATAGACACTACAGGCCCACCTTCAGCTTCCCGCATGGCGCAAGCGAAACAGCTAAGGACCTGGTCCGAGTCATTAGATCTAATCGATGCATGGCGCATGTGGCACCCGCACGCAAGCCACTTCACTCACACCTCCGCAGCCCACCACCACAGGCCTGCACACACGCAATCTTCGATTCAAAAAGGGGGTGGTGATGGACACGCAATCTTCGTCCCGGCCACTGACTGCTCGGTAATCGTTGATACTCGCATTCTACCCAGAAGGATTTCGGACCACTCTCTGGTACTCCTGAGTACAGGTGCTCCCCCTTCCTCGGCCCGCCAAACATGGAGAATGAACGCATGGTTCCTCCAAGACAAATATTTCAAGAAGGTAGTAGGGAAGGAGCTCGAACAATACTTTCTTACCAATGTGGGTTCAGTGTCCTCCCCGGGCACCCTGTGGGAGGCCAGGAAGGCGACCATAAGAGGCATCGCGAAGGGGAAGCTTAAAAAGCAGATATTGGCGCAGCTGCGTGAAATTACCTCAAGGGAGGCGCAGGCGCTTCGATTGGGACAGTCTCTCTCCCAATCCGAAGATGCCACCCACAGCCGGCAACTCGCTCACCTCCGGGCCGAGATTAGGCAGTTATCCCTGGACGCGGCCAAACTCCTCTGGAGGTCGTCGGTGGCGAGGGTATATGGGTGGGGAGACAAGAACGGTACACAGCTCATGCCCCCGACCTACTGCTTCGCGGTCTCCTTGACAGTGGTAATGTGTGTCTTCCGCGGTTGGGGACGGCTGCTCAGAAAGACCTGGACCGCCCTATATCCCGGAAAGAAATCGAGGAGGCAATTTCCCTCACGTCATCGGGCAAGACTCCAGGGCCAGACGGTCTCCCCCAAGAATACTATGCGTCGTTCCGCGACACGCTTGTGCCCCACCTGAACGGTCTATTCCGGGAAGCCCAAGAAAAAGGCTCCTTCTCGGCAGAGACGGACATTCCAACTATTGTGGTTATCCCGAAATCCCAACCTCCCTCCCGTAATTGTGCAGACTACCGTCCTACATCCCTCCTTAATACGGAAATCAAGATGTACATTACCATCCTGGCCCAACGCCTGAAGCCCTACTTGCCCTTAGTGGTCCACCCGGACCAATGCGACTTTATGCCCAAATGTGCGACCTTCGGAGGATCCCGCTGGCTCTGGCCCACGGACACATGCTTACCCCTTACTTAGCCCTTCTCCTTATAGACTTGGAAAAACTTTCGACTCAGTGGGCTGGGTTTATCTTCAGGCGGTAGTGGCCGAGATGGGGATTGGACCCCGGTTCACGGCCCTGGTCCGAGTACTCTACGCACAGCTGCGTGCACGGGTCCTAGTTAACGGTGTATTGTCTGAGGCCTTTCCCATTGCAAGGGGTACACGACAGGGCTGCCCTCTTTCCCCCCTTCTATTCGCTTTGGCGATGGAACCCTTGGGGTCCCTGGTGGGGGCCGAGGAACGAATCAAAGGTTGCGAATGGCCACCTACAGAACCGGACAAAATTGCGTTATGTGCGGTCGATGTCCTGCTTTTTCTGGCTGAACCCGTCACCTCTAGACTGCAATGATTCCGGATTCTGAAGGCGTTTGGGCATGCCACAGGTCTTCGACTAAACCCGGGGAAATCGGTGCTGGTCCCACTCCACTTATCGAGAGACTGTTATGATTGGCAGTCCAACTTACCGATTCGGCGTAGTTCATTTAAATATTTGGGGATCTGGATTACCCTGCTTCCTGAGCTGGGCTGATCCCTAAATGTCACCCCACTGGTTAAAAAGGCCAAAGACGACTTCCAGAAATGGAAGACGTTACCCCTTAACCCCCTGGGCAGGGTCGCCCTGTTTAAAATTATGATCCTTCTCAGGTTTCTCTATGTCCTCCAGAATACTCCCTTCTGCTTCTCTAGGTCCTGGTTTAGGGAACTAGATAGCAAGTTGACTAGATTTCTTTGGGGCGGAGGACAGGCACACATGGCCCTGTCCACGTGCTGGGTCACCTCTTTCGACGTGGGTATGGGATTGACGCATCTGTATTTATATTTCCTAGCAACGCGTATCTTAGTGGTCCACGAATGGTTCAATGGGGCCTGGTCGGACCCGGCCTACCGCTGGAATTGAGCTAACTGGGACTGTCCAAAATCCAAGCAATGATGTATGGGGGAACTATCTCGTCCCAACTACCGGACGTGACACGGTCCGTGCTTGGCCTGGTGGGCATCGTTACGTCACACTGGCTGGTCGGGTAAACTGACGCAATGCACACCCCTGTGGCATGGGACCTGGCTTCTGGAGGTTAGTGGTCTGCGGGGGTTCGGCACCTGGGACGTTATCGGTATTACGCAACTCGGGGATGTTTGGGCAGGTGACCACATGCTCTCCTTCCAAGAAATGCGAACCCGTTACTCACTACACCCCTCCCAATTTTATAAGCATTTACAACTAAGGCACGCTCTCCAGACACACATCTCCGACGACACCCGGTTCCCAGAGTACAGCCCTACTGAGTCTCAGACGCTGTTGGGGGATCTGGGTAATGGGGGCATCTCCCGCATTTACCGCACCCTAGTCAATAATACCCCCACCCCGCTGGACAAGTTAAGAGATCAATGGGTGGAATGGGTGGGCCCCCTGAACAAAGCGGACTGGCGAGATGCCCTTATGTTACCCAAGACAATCAGTGCCTCCACCAGACTTAGGCCTAACCAGCTATACTATATGCACGGTGCCTATCTCACTCCACTGCGCCTCCACCGTGCGGGCCTGCGTCCCGACGCGTCATGTCCAAGATGTGGCCTGACCCCGGGAGATTTCTTCCATGTGGTCTGGTCCTGTCCTAAGTTGGAGGTTTTTGGGGGCCATCGAGGAAGAACTCACAGAAGTCTTAGGATGGGGGGTTCCACACAACCCACAGCACTCACTATTAGGGATCACGGAGGAATTGGACGGGTCCAGACATTGTCGTGTATTTCTATAGGTTCTGAATCGATCCCCCTATTCCTGACCCTATTCTGGTTAAACTAACTAGCTAGTTAACTAACAGTCAGCCCATGAGGCAAGAAAGCCCCCATGATGCAGATACCGTTATCTGACGCAGTCACACTACGGCACAGGAACGTGTTATCTGATTAGGTCATAACGCTTGAGATCTAATTAGACAAGCGACATTCCTCCAGCCCCTGATAAGGCATACGACGTTCTCATAACAAATCAAACCTATGACAACCTGGACAATCCGTGCGGCCATTGTTTTGATTTCACAGAGAACTTTTGCAAAAGAATGTGCTAACGAGCAAGTCGTATGACATCTTTATTGACGTACCTATGTCCATCCTTACGTCAATCCAGGCACCTTTAAGGTATAAATATTGCCGACCTTGCCCTATGCAAACACACGCGTGGTGACAAGACGGAGCAACCATACTTGCCGAAGCCGAGAGCAGAAGCAGACCCCGCAGGCAACAGCCCCGCCTTCCTGACGCGCTGAGAGACGCGCTGCTATCTCAAACCGAGAGACCCAGCACCGGCGCTTCTGGGCAGCCCTCGCAGGCAGCCTGGAATATCGAGAGCAGAGAAAGAGATACCATTCCTCATCCATCCTAAATTCCAGGTACAGAACTGAATAACCCCTCCTAGAGAATTCTTTAGTTATTCACTTGGCAAAAACAAACTTAACTTAAACTGTAACTTTCTATTCCCGCCCACGCATTAGACTTAGGTCAGGTACACGGGGTAGGCGTATTTAGAAACACCAGTTGAGTACGTTTAGTCAAATGTATATGTGTATGTAAATATATTTTAATCATTTTAAAACATCATATGGCTCAGAAACCATATCAATGTTTTTACAGTATTATTTTATACTATTGCTTTTAATGTATGCACTTTACTTAACTATAAGTATTGCAATAATATCGATCCATTTCTCTTGTACGAGAAAAGAGACTGATCAATAAATAACACCTTTTTATTGCACACGCCCGTCTCTTCCTTTTCTCTACATTCTGATGAGACTAAGAATGCACGTACTGACTGAGTAAAATAATTGCCTTGTGCTCACACGACTCTTGAGATTGACTCTTGATTAGGGGAGAGCAAAGTTGTCATGTTCTATGGTTGTCAGAAACTAAATCCCTTCTTGTCTAATCAGGGGAGTTAATCCTTCCTTGAACATTCGAGAAAGTTTCTAGCGAACTCTGAGCTTAGCTGGCAAACCCAAAAATTAAGTCTAGTATCGACAGTAGTAGACCTAGTTAACGTCTGGTCTAGGCCTTTACTGCTGTAGGTACTATTCCAATGCGCAGAGCCTATTGGGAAAATAGGAGCTACACTACATGGCGCCCAACGCGTTTGGAAAGGGCGATAAAACTAACGTAAGACATTTAGAGTAACTCAGTCGTGCTTTCTCACTCAGACCCCTTTTCCCAAATACTCCAAAGACGTCTGGAGTGGGTGAAAGGTTATTATATCCTCCAAAACCTCGCAGGGGGAAACTCCTATGTATGGTTCTTGGTCTAGTCAACGTTGAAGGATAAAACAGTTCCAGAATATTGTGCATCTAATCTCTGTTTCCATAAAGAAACCTGATCTGCAAACAAACATAATACCATCCTGTCTGTAAAATGGCAGAGAGTGATGATGAAAGAGAGGCAATTAGATTAGCCACTGAAATAGCAGATGCTGATGCTACCATGCAAACAGCAGACCCGGATATAATACTCATCCAGGTCGCCAAAAGGAGATCTATAACCTTAAAACTTATAGAAAATGGACTGACACCTAGAGGTGGCACAGTCATATTCGTAATTGAGGCACACGAATATCGGCAGACAGAGGTATACTATACATGGATACATTTTCCAGCAGCGAATGCTGTAACAAAGTACTTCCACTATTACAAAGTAGAGGAACCTCCTGAAATGTACACTCCTTTCGAGGAGGTGGAAGTACCACTCAAATTCCAAGAGCATTTGCTCTTATTTGATGGCGCCCTAAAACATAACAATCACATTACAAGGCTCGGTCCTTTAGGTAGACCAGGAGCAACGTGGCCGGTCCTAGCCGGATACACACCACATCCAGACATCGAAAGAATGCCTGCAGCAGAGCTGTTAATACAGCTAAAACAACTACTAAAAATTCACAGACAATTAGTTCAGTATGTAATGCGGACTTCAACAATTCAGCCAGCGATTAAACTACCACAGCTGACCCCTCACCAGGGGAACACAAATAAAATTACACCACAGAACATCCAATCCTGCCTAGGTAAAGTTCCAGCTAAACGGGAACAAATACCATTCTGGTTGGCACAGAAAATTACCCAAATAGAGGCGGTGTTTCCTGACACCACCCCATTAGAAAAACACAGGATTCTGACTATATGTCTCCCAATGGGAATCGCACCACACATTGAGGACTGTGACACTTGGGGTACAGTCTTTGCTTCCATCTATACAAAAACGCACGGTGTTCCATCCATTTCGGTAATACCAGATGTGCTAAAACAAATTCAAGATGAATACGGTCCAGAACCTGCTTTAACTCTTGGTATGAAATTACTAAAAGACTTCAAGCAGGTCTCGGCTATATTACTAGCCAACATAAAAGGTGAAGCAGCAAACGTGGCGATCCGCCAGAGGTTAAAAGAGACAGATATAGCAGACCAACCAGCTGAAATTGCCAGAATCATAGAAAAATCCTATGAAGAACTAGGCAGAGATAGTCTAGGTGGAATACCAGTAAAACCGCAACTGACTACAAGTCCGGAAAAAATATTTTTTAATAATAATAATTCACCAAAAAAGAACTGGGATGGAAACAAACAATCCAATCCTAAAGAAAAGAAATTCCAGTCCAGAGGAAGGTCTCCTAGGCGAAGAGAGAAATCTCCAAACCCGAGACAAAGATCACCCCAGAGTGAACCCTCTGGGAATAGATATAACCTTAGAAATAGGGATAATATTAAAAAACCTGATAGATATCAAGACATTGATACACGTCCCTCTCAATCTTTTCAGAATTCCTCGCAGAAATCGGAAAGAAGAGGACGATCAGAAGAGCACGCCAAGTCCAAAGACAAGGAACCTGCTCAACTTAAAAAGAAATCACAATTTCCAAAAAAGAAGGTAGCCAGTATCAAGGTAGTTAAAAATGCCGAGAATACTGAGGACACAAATGAAAAACGGAGAGTGGGCTCAGACAATGCTAGACAGCGCAGCAGAGGTGAGCATAGCTCGCAAAGTCCTTATGAATCATCTGGAGACAGTGGACACGAATGAATACCTTCAAGTGGAAACTGCAGATACCAGAGTTAGCAAGCCCCACAAAATATACGAGATAACATTACGTATAGAGGGAGATAAGACTAGGAAAATAAGGGGACTATTTTGGGATAACCTATCCAAAGGCTATGACATCCTTCTAGCTGAAAAAGACTGGCCACCAGAGTTTGTCAGGGAGTGCCCTCATGGCGAAGAAGTAATTATGCCTGCCTTCTCGAATCAAATACCGATTCATAAAAAATACACACTTGCTAGAAAGTGGGCAGTGGCCTTAGCACCTGCTTTATATAAAAATCATGTAGGATGGGATGAGGATTCTCCTCCTCACAAAATCCAGTTAAAATCACAACCTACTGCACAAAGGCAGTACCCAATTAAGCAAGAAGCTAAAAAACAAGTAAATGAAATACTAGATCAGCTAGAATACCAGGGGGTGATTGAAACTTGTACCTCACAAATGAACAATCCTTTGTTTCCGGTCTCCAAACCAGACAATTCGTACCGTCTAGTTTTGGATTACCGACACCTTAACACATGTTGCAAAACTTTTGCAGTGCAAAACTCACACAGTGCTGCACTAATGAATAACATAGTGCGCAAAAAATACAAAACAACCTTGGACATCTCCAATGGATTCTTTTGTCAAAACATAGCACCAGAGAGCAGATATTTAACAGCTTTCTCAGTAAATGGCACTCAAAAACAATTCTGTCGGTTAGCCCAGGGGTACAAGAACAGCCCGGGGGTATTCTCAGCGAGAGTAACAGAATTACTACAACTATATGATGATGAAGCATTATCTTATGTCGATGACATTTACTTAACAGATGATGACTTGGAGACTCACTTGAAAAGGGTGAACACCATAATACTTGGGTTCGCTGCAGAGGGTTACAAATTCAACTTCAAAAAGTCCAGAATTGCCCATCTGACAGTCCTATTCTTAGGATATGAGCTATCAAGTGAAGGTAAAAGCCTGGCAGACAATTTCCTAGAGAAATGTGCCGTTATCCAAGCTCCTAAAACACTAAAAAACCTACAATCAATTTTAGGCTTCCTAAATTTCGGAAGAACATACATTGCAAATTACGCAGAGAGGGTGAAACCCCTTTACGATCTAATTAAACCAGACTTTAAAAGATCCAGTTGGACTCAAACACACACAGAAATTTTGAGATCCTTACAAACAGACATGCTAATTAAAACAAAATTAGAAACACGTGATAACACACGCAATCTTGTGATCCGAGTCATCCCAGGGAGATGCGGATTCACATACCTGACCTCTAATGAGGGAGAAAAGGTACCAATTGCATTCAAATCACACTTGTACACAGAAGCTGAACAGAAATTCAGTAATACAGGAAAAATCATTCGTGCAGTTCAAACCGCAATAGCTAGAGAAAAAGACATAGCTGACGGTAGACATATCACAGTCAGAACAGCAGAATCAGCCTTTGAGGCACTAACAACACCGTGTAATTTACCAACAACAACATTGAATCCGGAATGGATACAATGGGTGAATTCAATCACAACGGACAAAGTATACTACTACTTTGATCCAGAACTAGAAGAATTAAAAAATCTAAAATATGAAAAGACGTATCCTCTGCCAATCGACATTCTGCCTCTACGACATTACGCCTGTGTAATCTATACAGACGGACATGCTCAACCCTCCGTTTGGGGAGAACATGCATACAATCCCACATGTGAGATTACAAAAGAAGTGTGGCGCGGAGGTAAACTAAGACCTCTATTAACAAAATCACACTCAGTAGAAACTAATTCAGAACTACAAACTGAAATAATAGCTTTGAAAATGGCGCTAGATAATGCGGATCGCGAATTCCCGACACTTATAGTGTCAGATTCATATTACTGCGTCAAAGCATATAACAGCGATTTGCAGACATGGATTCAGAACGGTTACAAAGATGACACAGATGCACCAATAAAGCAGAGACTGCTCTGGGAACAAGTAGCTCTTTTGAAAAAAGAACTACCAAAGACTCACGTGACTCACTCACTGAGTCATCAGCGTGATGGCGTTCACGTTGTAGGGAATTCATTGGCTGAAGCAGCCGCAGCGGCAGCCACTAAACTGGCTCCCGTAGATCGAAAAAAGCGTACATTAAAATACATTGACGGTGAAACATTGCTGGCGGTGAAAACGTCATCAAAAGGCGACTGCTCAGCGTTACCGATCAACTATCCACTCAATTATACATACATAATCGATGCAAACTCCGTCCCTTTTGCTCGAATCCCTGGAGTGGGGGATAGAGTGATTCCAAACATGGACAGGAGACACTTGTTAATCGCAGACGCACACATGGGCGAGGGTCTCAGACACCTTAAATTAAAAGATTCTCTGGAAGAATTACAATCACGGTACTGGTGGCCAGGCATGAGCCTGCACTACACCATGTTTGTAAAAAACTGCCCAAACTGCAACAGAGATCGCAGAGGGGAGAGAAGCAGTTTAATACCTCGTCGAATCAAGGCAGATAATATTACCAGCAAAAAGAATGGCTTGCGATTAACATACACAGGCTAGTTCCACTTATAATGTAGATCCACAGCACTCGGCTGACGTCCGGACTGTTATACAAGATTTGCGAGTCTAAATGGCATATACGCTAAGAGCATGCTACGTTCGACCATTTCTTTCACTCAGGCAATCCAGCCTGGGGGGGAAACATGGCCAAATGAGCACAGCCCAGCGGGAATCTTCTCACTTCCTTCCTGAGGGTATGGGATGGTGTAAAGAAAAAACCAAGGCAGAAAGCAATCTATAATGGAAAGGACATTAGGTTCGGGAGCTGGGTGGGTCAAACATCTAATAAGTATCCAACGTAGTCTAAATAACTTGCCAAGAAATTCTCTGAAGGGATTCAGTCCGTACGAATTATTATTCGGAACTAGGATGTTGATCTCTGACCTTGATAGTCAGACTTCAGTGGTAATAGAAAAAACCTTTGATGTCAAAGACCGTTTGGCTATTTTGCAGGACTTAAACAAAACAAGAAAAGACCTGAGCAACATACAATTGAAACAACAGCCAACAACCACTGAAGAATCACCACCTGTCCCAGCAAGACCTGTCTGGATTCCAAAAGTCGGGGATCTAGTCAGGGAGAAGATCGCGGTAAAGAAGGAATTTGGGCCTTCTTACAGAAAAGCAGTTCCTGTCTTGTCTGTCAACGGGACAAGATCAGTTGTACTACCGCCACTTGCTGGAAAAAAGGAGAACCGAGTTGTATCCATCGACCTGGTAAAACCACAACATGTGGCCAATAACAAACAGTAGGCCAAGTGGACTCCCAATAAGTAGCAGAACACCAAGGTTTGCTACCAGTACAGAGGTCCTATCAAAGAGGCTCATCACATTCGAAACGCCTACAGAAGAACAACAAGGACTATGCAACAATGCAATAGAACTAAGACCTCTGAAAACCCAAATAAAAACATTTAGCAGAGACACACCAATCTATACTGAAGTACCCAGTGAAAATGCAAAAAACAAAAATCCTGAACCAATTGGAACAATTGACAGAACTGCATCCGGTTACTTCATCAACTTCGATGATTCCTCTGACGGCTTCAGTGAATCAAAGACACAGCCATCATCAAAATCCTTTAAAGACAAAGCGAAGGAACTTTTGAAACAACTGAAAGAAACATATCTGGTTTCTCCATGGATTGAATTTTGGGTGGGTTTTGGTGCATTTATCCTCATACTTTGGCTCATCATGGTATTTACTTTGGGACGCTTCATTGAGGGAAAATATGCTAAAATGGACACAGCAAGTCAGAACATCAACTTGGTCCTCAAACCACACACATCTTCACACATCGAGAAAAGAGAACTTTCTTCAGAACTTTCTTCAGCCAACTTCACAGCAATTCCGATACCTGGTGGGGTAGCCTGGGACAACACTGACTATGAAATTTATAGTCCGGTCGAGATCCTGAAATATCCACACCAAATCAAGATCTCCTTGAGTGACTTTGCAAAACCAAACTCATTTGCTGATGATTGGGACTTTGAAAGTATAAACAATATGATGTCTGACTTAGTAATGTCTGCTAAATTTACAAAACATGATTATTTGCAAGGTTCTACAAATTATGATAGTATGTATTGCTATAACCATTATGGTAACCATTTCTTGCATAAATCGGCACAACCTAGAAATGTTTTAAATTATAATCAATGGGAACATTGTGCTACACCTCCAAAAGGGAGCTCTAGAACCGTTTATGACAAATATTCATATTTTTCAGGTTTTAACATACCTAATGCTGAAACATTTTATTACAAATTGTCAAACAAGACAGGGATGAAAACCATGATAACCAACACAAAATTGATATATTCAGATTCATTCTTTGAAAAAATGAATACTTTTGGATTTGATTATTGGGACAAAAATGTTGATTTGAAAAGTGTTTGGGGTACAAAAGAATGGCAAGTACAGGGTTTAGAAGCTTTGTTTAGAGCCTGCATGATCCCAGAACAAATGATATTTTTAAATGACACTGTTCAACAAACCACCTGTCTTGGCTTAGCCAAAATCAAAGATTTAAATAACCCGTCTATTCCAAAGCCAACAATGTTTAGCAATAACTCTGATACAGATGAAGAAATAGACATAAACCATATACTTAACCAAAACAGAACACATCCTGATTGGAAACAATGGTTAATCTGGCCCACAGATACAAATCACTGTCAAGATAGATTCCTGAATAAAACACAGGGTTTCAAAATGACCAGGCCAGACCCTAGATATCCTCAAAGACATCACCCAGGGATAATAACAACCTACAGTGTGGGCAAATTATGCCTTCAATGGCTACAGACTTCCACACTGCCTGAAATTAAGCAACACCTAACTTTACTTACTGATGGTGCTGACTTGCGTGATTTCATACTGGGACCACGCAAACAGCGTCAAAAGCGTTTCATAGCAGCCTCTGTATATGCAGCATACAATGAGGCCTGGAAGGTTACTCAAATTGAAACAGCAGAGAGAATACGTGAAATTGATCGTATTAATTTGGAAAAATCACTTTCTGTAGTGGACAATGGGTTAATGACTCTGTCCTCCAGAATTTTTTCATTGGACAGCATTGTGTCTTCAGCAATCGATATATTATCGCAAGACTTACTGTTATTACAACATGGTCAGTCACAATTGCGTTCCATTGTACAGCTTGGCTGGACGTTACAAAATCTGCGTTCAGGCTATGTGCCTTGGCGTTTAATCAACACAACGTCACTATTCCAAATCTTTAACCTTACTGATAGACAAATCGGTATGGCGCAGAAGGGTGCTGATTATACAATCTTGAGCATTGAAAAACTTGAAAGATTACCAATGACAATGTCAGAACGACCTGTCAGTGAATGGATAATCCACGGAATCATAAATATTCCAGTCTCAACCTTCAGGTTTCAATACTGCCAAAAATATATACAGGCTGGCATGTACGAGAAATTGGGAAAGGGGTACCTTAAAACAACTTGGAACCTGCCCTATTCACATGCATGTGTCAGTAACAAAGGACAGAAAGTGTTTCTTAGTGGCAACAATTGTGCGATGTCACTAAGCGGCACGCTTCTGTGTAACGGTATTAGTTTGCACGGAGCCTGTGAAGGGAATTCATACAACCTTTCATGTCACCAGCAAGGCGCACCTGCAACTGAAATAGAACCATTCTTTCAAAGACTCTATAATGGGAGTTACATTCTTATTGTAGACCGCCGATGTTGTAGTCTTATGCCCGGGACTCCTTATCTCGTCACTACGACGGCGAAGGTCAAGTGCTGTGGACGTTCTTTGTTCCCCAGCTCCTTTCCAGACAGGGAGGCGAGGGCATGGCCCAGTTTGAAAATTACTTCTATTCGAATAGATACTTTAAGCAGAATGAAAACAGTGCTTCTTCAGACGCCTACAAGGCTCACGTCATCAAAAGAAACGTATGATCTACAAGTCGCAAGGACGACTGCAGAGATACATACATTATTATCAACTAATTCCCCCGTACATTTCGCGGAAATCCTGAGCGAAATCTTAAATATTTCTGATACCACTGGGGTCTCAAAGGTATTTAAGACAGTATTTTCTATGGCATTAACACCATTCAAAGCCATACTGGGTATTTTTCCAGATTTCGTCCATTCGATTTTTGGCGGACTTCCCCTGATCCTGGGACTAATTGCAGGAATCCTATTCCTAGTCCTTATTTTTCGTTATGGCAACCCATGTCACAGATCAAACTCTCGCGACAATGGAAGATACGATCCTAGCCATTGGATACCGGGACCGGATATCAAAAATCCTGGGACTCTCCCGGCTTAGAGACCTAAACATGACTTGGTTTCTATCATTTCGACCAATGTGGCAAAGGTGTGTTTTACCTGTACTAAGGTGTCTGCTATGCGGAGAAGAATGCGTGTTAGACACCTGTCTGACGCTACAATCGGATGCGCCAGTGGATGCAGATACACTGTTGGTTCCTACCTAGGTTCACGCACTGTGCTGCCCTCAAAGGCTGCCAATTCTGATGACGGCATTCCTGGAATCTTCACCACTACGATTGAAGGGTAGTGAAGTTCAAGATGAAAGCAACATCGAACAGGTACGACCTTCTGTCAGCAATGCAAATCAGAATGTCAATGGAGACAATCATGCGCACGAATGCATGGTTACCCCTATTTCCGACTTAGAGGAACTTTCCCATGAAGCTGTTGACAGTTTTTTCGAAAGCCTGAATGATATGATGTTCTCTCCAGAACAGAAATAGAGACTTTTGAGTAAACTCGCACACGGCGTTCCCTGAATTCGGCCTTCAACTTTAAAAATAAAGTCACATGAACAATTACAATCCAGTTCACGGACAGCAACTTTTTTCAGCAAGCCCTTAAAATATTTTTCTATATATTTTTTCCCCGGGACACTGATCTTCTGCTTAAAGTAAGAAACTATTCCTAGAGAACTAAGATTTCTATTTTTAGATACTTTATAGACTTTAGCTGCCCGCTGGTATGTTCACAAAATATATTATGTGATGAAATGGTTTCGACTTTTCTTTCTGTATAGCCATATTAAGAGCCATTTCATGTGTATTTCTCATATACCAACAAGCAATAATGCATAAAATGCGTGTTTACTTTTGCATTTAATTCATAGCTTAAGTGCATACAATATATATGACTGCAATTTCAGTATATTTGAAAATTTCGAAATGCATTTATGTATTTTGGGGTGGTAAGGTATACACTATACTCTTTAGTATGTTGTACTATGTTATACTATGCATAGATTAGTAGATATGACCATAGTTAGCGTGGAGTGGGTGTCGTGTATTTCTATAGGTTCTGAATCGATCCCCCTATTCCTGACCCTATTCTGGTTAAACTAACTAGCTAGTTAACTAACAGTCAGCCCATGAGGCAAGAAAGCCCCCATGATGCAGATACCGTTATCTGACGCAGTCACACTACGGCACAGGAACGTGTTATCTGATTAGGTCATAACGCTTGAGATCTAATTAGACAAGCGCCATTCCTCCAGCCCCTGATAAGGCATACGACGTTCTCATAACAAATCAAACCTATGACAACCTGGACAATCCGTGCGGCCATTGTTTTGATTTCACAGAGAACTTTTGCAAAAGAATGTGCTAACGAGCAAGTCGTATGACATCTTTATTGACGTACCTATGTCCATCCTTACGTCAATCCCGGCACCTTTAAGGTATAAATATTGCCGACCTTGCCCTATGCAAACACACGCGTGGTGACAAGACGGAGCAGCCATACTTGCCGAAGCCGAGAGCAGAAGCAGACCCCGCAGGCAACAGCCCCGCCTTCCTGACGCGCTGAGAGACGCGCTGCTATCTCAAACCGAGAGACCCAGCACCGGCGCTTCTGGGCAGCCCTCGCAGGCAGCCTGGAATATCGAGAGCAGAGAAAGAGATACCATTCCTCATCCATCCTAAATTCCAGGTACAGAACTGAATAACCCCTCCTAGAGAATTCTTTAGTTATTCACTTGGCAAAAACAAACTTAACTTAAACTGTAACTTTCTATTCCCGCCCACGCATTAGACTTAGGTCAGGTACACGGGGTAGGCGTATTTAGAAACACCAGTTGAGTACGTTTAGTCAAATGTATATGTGTATGTAAATATATTTTAATCATTTTAAAACATCATATGGCTCAGAAACCATATCAATGTTGTTAGAACCGGGAGTCTCTGGTTGGCAAAGGTAAGTACCTTGGCCCAAGTAGGGACCCCTAGCTCCGGTCAGGGCAACGGAATAACCCTCTGAGATAACCCCTGCTCACCCTCTAGGTAGCATGGCGCGAGCAGTCTAGGCTAAACTCGGAGACAATGTGGATAACATTTGCACTTAACACAACAATAATCCCCAATCCACCACAAACTGAGACCACACAGGTAAGTATATTTTTATAAAAATATATAACTTTATCTAGTTTCAGCAAGGTAAATCAAGCAGTTGCACGATAATCACTTCATTATTAAAATGAGGCACTTAATCTTAATGGTGGTACGTAGTTTCAGGAAGTTGTCACATAAAAACAAATGTCTCAAGTCTCTTCAAATCAGTATTAAACCTAATGCCACCGATTTATAATGGCTACGCTCTAAAAACGAGCAGTCCAAACAATGCCAACGTTTAGAAGATATGCCAAAGTTATTGGGTTGACAATGCTCTCCAAATGAGCAAAGAAACAATGCCAGCGTTATTAAATTATGCCCCAATGGTCCCCTGGCTTCAGGGACCACAAGCGCTCCTAGCGCGTCTCACCCGGTATCCTGAGGGAGGGGGGACTTCTTTCCCCGTGCTCGCTGTGACGCGGGTCCCCCAGGGGCACCTCGCGGGGGAAGGCTCAGTGTGGCTCCCGCCCGGCCGGTCTCCGGACGCTCTCCGCCCGCTCTGGATCCTTCAAAGAGCAGCGGGGAGCAGAGACGGCAGGCCAGGGGCTGGAGCACATGCGGAGATCCCTCGGCGAGGTCAGGTCACTTCTTCCCGGGCCCGGCGGTGATCGCGCTCATTCCTCGGCTTCTTCAGCTGCCTCAGCGACGGCAGCCAATCCCCTCGCGGCTCCTCAGGCGAGCCTCCACAGCACCCGGGAGTCAGCCAATGGCAGTGCGGCTCCCGGGACAGGCAACGATGACGCTCCGCTCCCTAGGCCAATCACGGCCCAGCACGGCTGATGACGCTGCGCCGCACGGGCCAATCCCGTCGCGGCGTTGGTGAGGGGGCTCGGCTCCCTCCACCAATGGGAGCACGGCGGCTTCGTTCTTCGCCGGTTCAGCGCCGATCAGGATGGCGCTTCCCTCGGAGGTTCTCTGGCCCCGGGCAGCGGCGGTGATACGGCCAGCAATTGTTTTTCAGCGCCCCTTGCGCTGCAGAGGCTCACAGGTCTCCGGTCTGCCCCACACACGTGTCGATGAGCACGTCGATTTTGGCCCTGCAGCAGGCTGGGTCAGCGCGGCGCTCTCAAGCAGTAGAGAGCAGCCAATGCGCTAAACAGGCAAACCACACGGTTGCACGATCTCCTAGCCACACAGCAGCTTCAGGGGGGGGGCACAGCAGATTCTTGTAGCCTTGGGCAACCTTTATGTTCCTGGGTTGCAGACAGGGAGCCAGCTCTTCTCAGGCCCTTGGAGATTCAAGCTGTCGGCACAGCACACAGCAAAGTCTCAGCAGTTTCAAGCAGGCAGGGACACAGCCCACAGCAAAGTCCCTTTCTCCTCCTCAGCTTCCAGTGATACAGCAGAACAGGTCAGCCCTTAGAGCACACAGCAAGGCAATCTTCCTTTAGTTCTCTCGCCGTCCTCCTTCCAGCAGAGGGTCCGTCTTGATTGTAGAGTTTCAGAATCTAATCTTCTGTAGTAAGGGGTCCTTCCCTTATACCCCTGAACGCCTTTGAAGTCCTTTGTGCAAGGGGATCCTTGGCTCTGGAATGTTTCTGGTGTTCTTCTTCCTGACAGCTTCAGGGCCAGAGGTGACAGAGGATCGGCAGGGGAGTTAGCCAGCACGGTGGTCAGGCAGGCACAGCCCAGCACTATCAGGCTCTTCTCTCTCCCCTTCCCCGGGCAACAGATGTCGCCTTTCACCCCTGGGCTGACTCCAACCCCCTCCGGGGCCCTGCAGCTCCTGTCACGCAGGCATTCCACACACAGGCCCAGGCACACAGAAAGGTTTATACAAAAGAACAGCCACTTCTAAAAATGCTATTCTCAACCCCAGGATCCAAAAACAACCTTCACCAAAAGATGTGTCATTTAATTCTGAGTTCAGGGATATCTTTCATGGATGTTCCATCTTGTTCCTATAGGGAGATAGGCTGGGATCCAATGGGACCAGCCTCCCCAGGCTACCCTAGGGAGCCCTACAGCCCTACAGCAGTGAGCACACAAAGTGGTTGCTGCTCTCTACCAGAGCATGTTACCTGCACTAGTACACGCTCTACCCTATCCATTCACTGCACCCTACCCAGGGGGGTACCTGGAGCCTTCCATAGGGGTGGCTGAGGTGCACAGACAGGGGAGGGTTAAGCCTAGCCAGTGGGGACACTGGCCAGGCTGACATGGCAGTCACTGACTGCACACAGGCCCTGCGCTGGCGGGCCTGAGTCACCTTTTAAAAGCTACTCATGTGGGTGGCGCAATCTGCGCTGCAGGCCCACTAGTAGCATCTGTCATCACCAGCCCTGGCACACACAGTGCCCTCCACTAGGGACTTCGTGGTGATACAAATATGCCAATTAGGTATACTCAATCAATATGACAATTTACAGAGGGAGCACTTACCCTCTGACACTGATCAGCAGTGGCAGAGGGTCCAAAGCATCTAAACCAGCAAAAACGAAATCCAGCACAGCATCAAAAAATACATGAGTCAGAGGCAAAAAGATGGGGGAAAACCATGCCAAGGATGTCAGGTCTAACACGTGTCCCCTCCAGCTGAAAGTGGGGAGAACTACCCAACCTCTTGGGAGTCCTCATCACTAAGGCGGAAGAATCTGGACAGACCGTCAGCGTTGGCGTGTTCTGTACCAGGGCGGTGCTCCACCGTAAAGTCCATCCCCTGTAGGGAAATGGACCACCTCAACAATTTTGGATTCTCACCCCTCATCTGCATTAACCATCTGAGGGGCCTGTGGTCGGTCTGAACGCGGAAGTGAGTCCCAAACAGGTAGGGCCTCAGCTTCTTCAGAGCCCAGACCACAGCGAAAGCTTCTCTTTCAATGGCACTCCATTTTTGTTCCCTGGGGATTAGCCTCCGGCTAATGAAAGCCACAGGTTGGTCTCCTCCCTCATCATTGATCTGTGAGAGCACTGCTCCCACGCCTTGCTCTGAAGCGTCAGTTTGCACGATGAACTCACTTGAAAAGTCAGGTGCCTTAAGCACCGGTGCTGTGCACATGGCAGTTTTGAGGGTGTCAAAAGCAGTTTGACAGGCCTCAGTCCAATTCACTTTCCTGGGCTGATTCCTAGATGTCAGCTCTGTCAAAGGGGCCACAATGGTGCCATAGCCTTTGACAAACCGTCTGTAATACCCGGTGAGACCTAGAAAGGCTCTCACCTCCGTCTGGGTCTTGGGGGGTTCCCAAGCCAGAATGGTGTCAATCTTCGCCTGTAGGGGCGCCACCTTGCCGCTCCCCACCTGGTGTCCCAAGTACACCACAGATCCCTGCCCTATCTGGCATTTACTGGCCTTGATAGTGAGGCCTGCCTTCTGCAGAGCCTTCAACACTTCAGTGAGGTGTTGCAGGTGTTCCTCCCAAGTGGAGCTGAACACCGCAATGTCATCCAGGTAGGCTGCGCTGAATTGCTCCAGCCCTGCCAGTACCTGGTTGACCAATCTCTGAAATGTGGCGGGGGCATTTTTCAACCCAAAGGGCATGACACGAAACTGGAAGTGTCCTTCGGGCGTTGAAAATGCTGACCTCTCCTTTGCCCCGTCAGTTAAGGCAATCTGCCAGTACCCTGAAGTCAAATCAAAAGTACTCAGGTATTGGGCAGCTCCCAACCGATCCACCAGCTCATCAGCTCTGGGGATGGGGTGCGCGTCAGTCTTCGTGACCGCATTGAGCCCACGGTAGTCCACGCAGAACCGAAGTTCTGGGGGGCCACCGGGGGTAGCAGCTTTCTTAGGCACTAAGACCACTGGGCTAGCCCAGGGGCTGCTGGAGGGCTCAATAACCCCAAGCGCCAACATCTTGGAAACTTCTTCCTTGATGCTAGCTCTGACCTTGTCAGCCACCCTGTAAAACTTCTGTTTCACAGGAATGCTGTCTCCAGTGTCCACGTCGTGGACGCACCATTTGGTGACACCTGGGGTCAGGGAGAACAGTGGGGCGAACTGACCCAAGACTTGGCGACAGTCCTCCTGCTGTTCTGGGGTCAGGGTGGGGGAGAGGACCACACCATCCACTGACCCATCTTGCTCCTTGACTGCCAGGAGGTCAGGGAGAGGATCACTATCCTCCTCCCCTCCAACATCTGTAGCCATGAGCATAGTCACTTCAGTTCTTTCAAAGTGGGGTTTGAGGCGGTTCACATGTAGCACTCTCAGGGGCTGCCTGGGAGTCTTCAGGTTAACCAAATAGGTAACCTCGCTCTTGCGCTCCACCACCTCATATGGCCCAGACCACTTGTCACGGAGCGCACAAGGCTCCACCGGCGCCATCACCCACACTTTCTGTCCAGGTTGGAACTCCACTAGAGAAGTGTTCTGGTCATACCACCTCTTCATTTCCTCCTGGCTAGCCTCCAGGTTCTCTTGAGCGAGCTTCCTGAAGCGCTTGGTCTGGTTGCGAATGGCCAGCACATAGCTGAACACATCCTGAGGGGTTTTCCCACGGGATTTCTCCCACCCCTCCTTCACCAGAGCCAGAGGCCCTCTGACAGGGTGGCCATACAGCAACTCAAAGGGACTGAACCCTAATGATTTCTGAGGCACCTCCCTGTAGGCAAACAACAGGCATGGCAACAAGACATCCCATTTCCGCCTCATGGGCTCTTCCAGGCCCATAATCATGCCCTTCAATGTGCGGTTGAATCTCTCAACCAAACCATTTCCTTGAGGGTGGTAAGGAGTGGTGAACTTGTAAGTCACCCCACACTCACTCCACAGGGACTTCATATATTTAGAAATGAAGTTTGTCCCGCGGTCCGAAACGACCTCCTTCGGAAATCCCACCCGGGAAAAGATCCCCATCAGGGCACGGCCCACCACTGGGGCGGTGACTGTCCTGAGCGGAAGGGCTTCCGGGTACCGAGTGGCATGGTCCACCAAGACCAGGATAAACCTGTTGCCTAGGGCTGTCTTGGGATCCAGGAGCCCCACGATGTCAATGCCCACCCGCTCAAAAGGGGTGCTCACCACGGGAAAGGGTTGGAGGGGTGCCACGCGCTTCCCTCCACTCTTGCCACTGGCCTGACAAGTCTGACAAGACTTACAAAAGGCAGAGACGTGCGTCTTCATCTGGGGCCAGTAGAAATGGGTGACAAGCCTGTGATAGGTCTTGTCTTGCCCCAGATGTCCTGCGAGAGGCACGTCATGAGCCAGACCCAGTAGGAAGCTCCTGAAGCGCTCCGGTACCACCAGCACACGGGCTGCGCCGGGCTCAGCGAACTTAGGCTCACTATAAAGTAAGTCATCCTCCCAATAGATCAAATGCTCCTTGGACCCCAGGCCTGCGGCCTGGTCAGCAGCCTGCTGCCGCACACCAATGAGAGAAGGGCACTCCTTCTGAGCCTGGCAGAATTCCTCCCTGGAGGGACCACCCTCTTGCTGCCACTGGGACAGCTCAGGCAATTCCCCTAGTTCGGCCACTTGCTCCCCTGTAGGTTCCAGGGCATCCCCTTCCGGGTCTGCCTCCTCCTGGACCGTGGGAACAGTGGGGGCCGGTTTCCCGCGCCCTCTACCCCTTCCTCTCTTGGCAGGTCCCTGGGCCATTGTTCCAGGCTCCAGCTCTGTTAGACCGCCCTCTCTTACTGTCATTGCACGGGTGGACACACAGATCCACGCAGGCAAACCCAACATCTCCAAGTGAGTCCGGTGCTCCACCTCTTTCCATGGGGAGCTCTCCAGGTCATTACCTAATAGACAATCTACAGGCAAGGCATCACTTACTACAATCTCCAAAATACCGGAGACTCCTCCCCATTCAAATGGAACTTTCGCCAGCCTGCAGTAGCGCACTGAACTGTCAGCTGCCACCACAGGCCGGAGTACCTGGGGAACAATTTGCTCTTCAGACACCCACTGACACCTAACAGATGTCACGCTGGCCCCTGTGTCTCTCAGAGCCTCCACCACCTGTCCATTGATGGTCACCTTCTGCCCGTATTTCTTAGTGTTTTGGGGCAGCAAGGTTTCCTGGGCCATCCCTCGGTCTCCTAAAGAGACAAGGGTCATCACTGCTAACCCTTCCTCCCCACTAGAGATCAAATCCCCTCCCAAAGCTACACTGGCCAATGCCGGTGCTGGAGCACCAGAGGGTGCTGGAGGTTTCTTTGGACATTTGGGGGCAATGTGCCCCACCGCCCCACATGTAAAGCAGGTAGGCGGGGGCCTGTTGTCCTGCTTGCCCTTACGGGGCCAGGACTTCTTAGACTTGGGGGGTTGAGACACCTTCTCCTGGGAACCAGTTTGGGGCCCTTTAGAAGACTCCTTTTGATTACCCGTGTCCCCCCCACTCTTCTGCTGGGGACCCTGTCCACCCTTGGCTGGGGTACTCACCACCCCCTTGTGGACCCTGGTGCTAGTCCACCGGTCCGCCTCTTTAGCAAGCTCACTGGGATCAGTTAACTTACTATCCAAAAGATGCTGGCGCAGCTCTGGGACACACAAACTACTTAAGTGCTCCCTACTAATCAAGTGACACAACCCCACATAATCAGTAACTTTGCTGCCCTTCATCCAACCTTCCAGTGCACGCGTGTACATACTCACACACTCCACCCAAGTACTTGAATCAAGCTTCTTGAAGTTCCTAAACTTCTGGCGGTACTGTTCAGCAGTGAGCCCATACCTGAGGCACAAAGCCTCCTTCATGGCGGAGTAGGACAAAGCATCCTTTGCTTCTAAGGGTGCCAAAACATCCCTCCCAGAGGCCTCAAAATGCTTCCACAATCCTGCTCCCCAATTCTTCTCAGGCACCTCATTCATCTTTAAGGCAAGTTCATACGCTCTGAACCACGCATAAATATCCTCACCCCTCTGATAATTCTGTACCAGATCCTTGGGTATGTATACCTTACCCGCCTGTACTGGTTGTGCGCTGCCACCATTAGAACTGGACCCCCTCTCTTTATATTTGAAATCCAATTCCCTCATGCTCCTCTCATGAGCCAATTGGAGCTTCTTTTCCTCCAAAGCGAGAGCATGCCTTCTCTCCTGTGCCTCTCTCTCAATTTCCAGGCGCAGTTTCTTCTCATCGGCGTCCGCTCTGAGTTTCAAAAGCTCAATCTCATGGGCCCTAGTTCTCTGATTCTCCTCCACTTCCTCTGGAGAAATATTCCTACTGGAGTGGGTGCTGCCGGCCCTAGACGCTGGCTTTGCCACTGGCAATTCACTGGGCAAAAACCCAATCTCCTGTGCGCCACCCTCTTCAATAGGAGCTTCTGGGACACCATGTTTGGCCTCCCACCAGGCCCTCAGAGCTGTCCGTAGCTCTTCCTTATTTGCGCCGCCCCTCACTGGGCATTCAAGCTGTTTGCAGACTTTTCTCAGTTGCTCCTTGTTATAGGTTAACAACTTCTGGATTTCAAATTCCACCTCCACGTCTCCATTCACGCTTGGCGCTTTCCGAGACATGATGCTTCCTACCCTTTTTCAACTAAAAAGGTTTCACCAAAAAGAAAAAGTCTTGCGCAACCTGTTCTGCTAAACTAGACTAGTGATGTACAAGAAATTACTGCCGGTCAAGTGCAATTATTAGTTCAAAATCCGCACCGCGAGCCACCAATGTTAGAACCGGGAGTCTCTGGTTGGCAAAGGTAAGTACCTTGGCCCAAGTAGGGACCCCTAGCTCCGGTCAGGGCAACGGAATAACCCTCTGAGATAACCCCTGCTCACCCTCTAGGTAGCATGGCGCGAGCAGTCTAGGCTAAACTCGGAGACAATGTGGATAACATTTGCACTTAACACAACAATAATCCCCAATCCACCACAAACTGAGACCACACAGGTAAGTATATTTTTATAAAAATATATAACTTTATCTAGTTTCAGCAAGGTAAATCAAGCAGTTGCACGATAATCACTTCATTATTAAAATGAGGCACTTAATCTTAATGGTGGTACGTAGTTTCAGGAAGTTGTCACATAAAAACAAATGTCTCAAGTCTCTTCAAATCAGTATTAAACCTAATGCCACCGATTTATAATGGCTACGCTCTAAAAACGAGCAGTCCAAACAATGCCAACGTTTAGAAGATATGCCAAAGTTATTGGGTTGACAATGCTCTCCAAATGAGCAAAGAAACAATGCCAGCGTTATTAAATTATGCCCCAATGGTCCCCTGGCTTCAGGGACCACAAGCGCTCCTAGCGCGTCTCACCCGGTATCCTGAGGGAGGGGGGACTTCTTTCCCCGTGCTCGCGGTGACGCGGGTCCCCCAGGGGCACCTCGCGGGGGAAGGCTCAGTGTGGCTCCCGCCCGGCCGGTCTCCGGACGCTCTCCGCCCGCTCTGGATCCTTCAAAGAGCAGCGGGGAGCAGAGACGGCAGGCCAGGGGCTGGAGCACATGCGGAGATCCCTCGGCGAGGTCAGGTCACTTCTTCCCGGGCCCGGCGGTGATCGCGCTCATTCCTCGGCTTCTTCAGCTGCCTCAGCGACGGCAGCCAATCCCCTCGCGGCTCCTCAGGCGAGCCTCCACAGCACCCGGGAGTCAGCCAATGGCAGTGCGGCTCCCGGGACAGGCAACGATGACGCTCCGCTCCCTAGGCCAATCACGGCCCAGCACGGCTGATGACGCTGCGCCGCACGGGCCAATCCCGTCGCGGCGTTGGTGAGGGGGCTCGGCTCCCTCCACCAATGGGAGCACGGCGGCTTCGTTCTTCGCCGGTTCAGCGCCGATCAGGATGGCGCTTCCCTCGGAGGTTCTCTGGCCCCGGGCAGCGGCGGTGATACGGCCAGCAATTGTTTTTCAGCGCCCCTTGCGCTGCAGAGGCTCACAGGTCTCCGGTCTGCCCCACACACGTGTCGATGAGCACGTCGATTTTGGCCCTGCAGCAGGCTGGGTCAGCGCGGCGCTCTCAAGCAGTAGAGAGCAGCCAATGCGCTAAACAGGCAAACCACACGGTTGCACGATCTCCTAGCCACACAGCAGCTTCAGGGGGGGGGCACAGCAGATTCTTGTAGCCTTGGGCAACCTTTATGTTCCTGGGTTGCAGACAGGGAGCCAGCTCTTCTCAGGCCCTTGGAGATTCAAGCTGTCGGCACAGCACACAGCAAAGTCTCAGCAGTTTCAAGCAGGCAGGGACACAGCCCACAGCAAAGTCCCTTTCTCCTCCTCAGCTTCCAGTGATACAGCAGAACAGGTCAGCCCTTAGAGCACACAGCAAGGCAATCTTCCTTTAGTTCTCTCGCCGTCCTCCTTCCAGCAGAGGGTCCGTCTTGATTGTAGAGTTTCAGAATCTAATCTTCTGTAGTAAGGGGTCCTTCCCTTATACCCCTGAACGCCTTTGAAGTCCTTTGTGCAAGGGGATCCTTGGCTCTGGAATGTTTCTGGTGTTCTTCTTCCTGACAGCTTCAGGGCCAGAGGTGACAGAGGATCGGCAGGGGAGTTAGCCAGCACGGTGGTCAGGCAGGCACAGCCCAGCACTATCAGGCTCTTCTCTCTCCCCTTCCCCAGGCAACAGATGTCGCCTTTCACCCCTGGGCTGACTCCAACCCCCTCCGGGGCCCTGCAGCTCCTGTCACGCAGGCATTCCACACACAGGCCCAGGCACACAGAAAGGTTTATACAAAAGAACAGCCACTTCTAAAAATGCTATTCTCAACCCCAGGATCCAAAAACAACCTTCACCAAAAGATGTGTCATTTAATTCTGAGTTCAGGGATATCTTTCATGGATGTTCCATCTTGTTCCTATAGGGAGATAGGCTGGGATCCAATGGGACCAGCCTCCCCAGGCTACCCTAGGGAGCCCTACAGCCCTACAGCAGTGAGCACACAAAGTGGTTGCTGCTCTCTACCAGAGCATGTTACCTGCACTAGTACACGCTCTACCCTATCCATTCACTGCACCCTACCCAGGGGGGTACCTGGAGCCTTCCATAGGGGTGGCTGAGGTGCACAGACAGGGGAGGGTTAAGCCTAGCCAGTGGGGACACTGGCCAGGCTGACATGGCAGTCACTGACTGCACACAGGCCCTGCGCTGGCGGGCCTGAGTCACCTTTTAAAAGCTACTCATGTGGGTGGCGCAATCTGCGCTGCAGGCCCACTAGTAGCATCTGTCATCACCAGCCCTGGCACACACAGTGCCCTCCACTAGGGACTTCGTGGTGATACAAATATGCCAATTAGGTATACTCAATCAATATGACAATTTACAGAGGGAGCACTTACCCTCTGACACTGATCAGCAGTGGCAGAGGGTCCAAAGCATCTAAACCAGCAAAAACGAAATCCAGCACAGCATCAAAAAATACATGAGTCAGAGGCAAAAAGATGGGGGAAAACCATGCCAAGGATGTCAGGTCTAACAAATGTTTTTACAGTATTATTTTATACTATTGCTTTTAATGTATGCACTTTACTTAACTATAAGTATTGCAATAATATCGATCCATTTCTCTTGTACGAGAAAAGAGACTGATCAATAAATAACACCTTTTTATTGAACACGCCCGTCTCTTCCTTTTCTCTACATTCTGATGAGACTAAGAATGCACGTACTGACTGAGTAAAATAATTGCCTTGTGCTCACACGACTCTTGAGATTGACTCTTGATTAGGGGAGAGCAAAGTTGTCATGTTCTATGGTTGTCAGAAACTAAATCCCTTCTTGTCTAATCAGGGGAGTTAATCCTTCCTTGAACATTCGAGAAAGTTTCTAGCGAACTCTGAGCTTAGCTGGCAAACCCCAAAATTAAGTCTAGTATCGACAGTAGTAGACCTAGTTAACGTCTGGTCTAGGCCTTTACTGCTGTAGGTACTATTCCAATGCGCAGAGCCTATTGGGAAAATAGGAGCTACACTACAACATGACAAGATATTTTTTAACACTGCCATGATTGTAGCCAAACGAGACATAGCGGCAGCATGGAAATGCCCCGACCCACTGACCCTGGGGAGGTGGCGCAAGGGAGTGGACTGGTGCGTGACCCAAGAAAGGGCCCTGTACGTGTCACATGGGTGCCCGAAGAAACATCGTAGGGTGTGAAGTAAATGGCTGAGCACTGTGGGAGATATTGAATGACTGCCTAGATCACTTAATTGATGTGTACCTCTTGTGGTGTAAACCGTGGGATGCTTAGTTCTTGCAGATGTACCAGAATTACTGTCATCTGTACTTTTGCTGACTTGTTTATATGCTCTGAAATCAATAAACTTGGTTATCAAAAAAAATTGAAGGATTATCTACTGGACCGCTTTAAAAAATTTGCTGTATAATACTTCCTTGCCACGACTCTGAAACAATATTCAAAACGAATCCCTCATTAAACACAGAAGTCAAAACCTCGGCCCACATATAAACATTGGAACGGAATATAGCGTTAGGGAGCCCATTTGGGCCACGAGCCCTATTTGATCTAATCCGTTGCCAACCAATAAGTGTGAACGTTTATTTCACAACACTGAAAATGAAATGTGCTGGTATGACTGGGGAATGAGGATCAAGGAGTATGGATGATGGATGAGGAGTAGGGATGATGGATGAGGAGTAGGGATGATAATTGCTGGATGAAGAATGAGAGCAGGGATGACGGATGAGAAGTAGGGATGAGGAATGAGGAATGAGGATGTCCTAAAATGGATGATGTACATTTGACTACTCCCAAAACTCATTTTACTACTATGATCTCCCTAATCTATTTTTTTTTTTTTTATTGAAAATTAACAACAACCATAACATGTTACACAAGGCAATAATGAATTGGGGATACAGTCGTGGGTCCATGTACTCGGCGCTTCAGCAATGTAGCATACATAACACAGCACAGTGTTTCAAGGGGAGGGGGCAGTGAGGAAACCAGCAGCAATACAATGTAATTAATATTTGGAATGTCAATCAGGGGGACAAGGTGGCATCAGGGAAAAAGTCTTGAGGAGGGGTACATATATTGCCACGATATGCGTTCCATTGCGACCAGATTCTACCCCACTTCTTGGGCCTTCCACGCGAAAGATAAACAGTCTTCTCACGAAACATGCACCAGTCCATATTCTCCGCCCACAATGCTACAGTCGGAGACCTATGGGAACCCCAGAGCTGTGCAATATCTCTTTTGGCGATAATGTTACCAAGGTTCGCCCAGGTAATCTGTGCCGCATTGTAGTCGTTGGGCTCCCAGACATTCAGGAGGCAGCGCCTGGCCTCTGGCAGCAGCGCCACCTCAGTGACTCTCTCCATTACGACATGCACCCGGGACCAAAACTCAACCATCTCCAGGCATTCCCACAGAATATGAAGAAATGTACCAGTCATACCACAGCCGCGCTTACACAAATCATCAGAAGAATATCCCATGCGTACCAGACTCGGGCCAGTGACATACACACGGTGGAGGATCTTAAATTGAACAAATCTAAGGCGTGCGGGTATGGCAACTTCTTTCGGCAAGGACAGGGCGGACTGCCAGTCCTCATCATCTAATTCCAGACGGTCGGCAATCCACGAGTCCCTCAGGCGCACGAGCAGGTCAGCCCTGTTATAAATCAGCTTCTTGTAAATTAAGGAAATAGTGCTGTCGGGCACATGTCCATCAAGAATACGATCCTCAAGGGGTGAGGATTCAGGGATAGCTGTACCCACGGCAAAGATCGACAGTAGGGCATGTCGGACCTGAGCGTACCTGAAGAATTCCTTGTCCCCGAGTTCATACTCCGCCTTAAGTGCGGCAAAAGTCTTAACATCACCTTTGGACTAAAGATCCCCCACCTTAGTGATTCCGATCATATCCCATTTGTCAAAACCTTTCGTTCGCCATAAATTACCCAGGCATTTAGAGTCATACAAGAGGGTTGATCGAGTGAATCGATCCTTCCATCCCAAGGCCGCATTCGCATCGTGCCACACACGTACCGCGACTTTAGTTGGGCCAGTCAGTGATGTACAGAGCCTCCTGGAATACAGCGCCCTATTGAAGTTCCCCCCTGGCAGAAGGTGTTTATCCATTGCGAAGGCAGGGGCGGGACCGGGAACATACGTTGCGTGGTTGACCGCACTCAATTGGGAGGCCCAATAATAGCGCCTGATGTCAGGAAGGGCGATGTCTCCGTCATACCACGGTAGCGTGAGTTTAGACAGAGCAACGCGTGCACGGCCGTCCCAGATCAGTTGCCGTTGTAGACTCTCCACCTCCCGAAAGTAACGGGAGGGAACGGGGTCAAACGAGTTCTGGAGCGCATACAAAAATCTAGGCAGCGACATCATCTTAAAGAGAGCCGCACGACCTAGCGGTGACAGTGGCAAACGACGCCAACGTGTAACATCCGACTTCAGCCGTTGAAGAGGGGGCAGCAAGTTGCGCTCATATCGAATGGTGGGGTCCAAGGAAACGTATATCCCACGGTACTTAAAACCGGACTCAGAGACTTGAATCGGAAATCTACGAGGCAATGGGGGGAGACCACCGGCCAGAACGTAGACACAGGACTTAGTCCAATTAATAACGAGTCCCGAGTTCTTCCCGAAGGAGGTAAGAACATCGAAGAGCACGTTTAAGGACTTCTGAGGGGAAGTTAAATATAGGAGAATGTCATCCGCGTATAGCGAGACACGAGCCTCGAAATCGGGAGACCACCGAATGCCTTTTATGGAAGGCTCCCAACGGAGCCACTCCGCCAAAGGTTCCAATGCGAGGGCGAAGAGCAAAGGAGACAGCGGGCAGCCCTGCCGAGTGCCACGTCCGAGTGTGAAAACACCGGACGCCTTCCCGTTAACCACCACCTGGGCAAGGGGCTTCTCATAGAGGAGTTTCACCCAAGCGATGAACACGGGGCCGAATCCAAATTTTGAGAGGGCCGCCCAAAGATAAGGCCATTCGATAGTGTCGAAAGCCATGGTAGCATCAAGGGAAGCCAAAATGGCCGACTCAGTGAGAGTCCCAGCCCTCGCGAGAACTCCATGGAGTCTTCGAAGATTAAGGGCGGTGTTCCGATGAGGAATGAAACCGGACTGATCCGGATGGATCAGGTCCCCGATCACCTTAATCAAACGATTAGCTAACAATTTAGCTAAAAGTTTGGGTTCGGCGTTAAGCAAAGATATAGGCCTATACGAGGCACAGCGATCCCGAGGCTTTCCCTCCTTGTGAATTACCACAATCGTGGTAAGTCGCTGATCAGCGGGAAGGAAACCCGAGTCCAAAGCCTCAAGGAACATATCCTTCAAGTGGGGCGCCATTTTGTCGGGTCGCAGTTTGTAGAGTTCAATAGGTAATCCATTGGGGCCCAATGCTTTGCCGGAGCGGAGGGAACGTATAGCGTCCGCTACTTCATCCAGCGCGAGGGGTGCGTCCATGAGGTCTCTGTCATCGTCGGAAAGGCAGGGCAGCGTGATATCACGAAGCAACAACCGGGAGTCTTCCTCGTCCCTGTCGCAGACAGAGGCATACACCGTTTGAAAGTGGTCAACAAAACACTCAACAATCCCAACAGGGTCAGTAACACACTCACCATTCAGCTTCTCAATCACGGGGACAACACGATTCGCTCTTTCCTTCTTGTCAAGCCAAGCAATCAATTTACCGGCCTTGTCACCCACATCATACAACCTGCCCTGTTGCTCCCTGTTCATCACCTTGGCCGCGTCAGTGACGACGGACCTATAATCGGCCTGCTTCAGACTGAGGGAATGCATTTTTAAACGAGTTACTCCTGTATCAAGGTCACTCTGTAGTGCAGTTATCTCAGTTTCCAGGCGCACAAGCTCCTCATTTTTAGCCTTCTTGGCAGCGGCAATCAATGAAAGAGAATGCCCACGAATGACAGTCTTAAAAGCTTTCCACAAAGATACAGAAGAAGAAACAGACCCCACATTGTCATTAAAGTAGTGATCCACGGCTTTAACGAGTTCAGAACGGGTTTTTGGGTCACGAAAGTACCTGGGGTTAATAGGAGCCTGTAACGGGGTGTCCCCGACTTTGATCCCCGTTACGGGGAAAGGACCTGATCAATCACCATTGACTCTGAGACGTACTTCAAATACTCCCTCTTGTATCCCTCAGCAGATGGACTATCGAGGGGCTGGATCCGAGGCTGCCTCCGGCCGAGAAGGTGACGGGGACTGGCCCTTTAACTATCAGGCTGTGGATGAGTGGGCGGAGTTCCAGGATGACGGAACGCCGTCAAAGGCGGAAGCACCGGGAGACGAGTCGTGCTTCTACACCTGGAGAGGAGACGAGGAGAGAGGTCGGAGGAAGACGGAAGCAAGTTGGAACGAGGAGTCGCATACTGGAGGAGAGTTCCTGTCCGAGGAGGAGATGCCTGGAGGCCACCGATTCCACGAGCCGCCCAGCCACTCACCCGGGGGAGGTGTGTGGCTTGCCCAGGTGCGTAATCGGATCAAAGGCTGGGTGGGACGGAAGGGCGGTCCCGTTGTAAAATAGCGGAGTCCCTGGTTCCCGGTTTTCCCTACCCTGAGCACCCCCACGTCCCCCTCACTTGTACATAAGTTCGGAGCACGTGTGGGTTTACTTCCTCACTCCCTTTCCCGGTGTTAACGGTCCGAGTAGGACAACCGCCTCACTCGCTGCCTTTTCTTTTGTTTCCTTTCGGTCCGGGGGAGAGGAGTAGTCAAGACGGACCCGGAGGATACCAAACCCCGAAGAAGCCAGACCGGCTATCGGAGGACTCTGAACGTAGAGCACCGACGAAGGAGAAGGTCCCGAAATCTCCCCGACGTACCACCCTGATCAGAAAGACTTGTTCTGACCATTTGTTGAACTCATTAAAGCCCGTTGTAACAAGAACCCGACTTCTGCCCTTCTCTTCTGTCCCCGCGAGTCCCGCACCGGTTACAGAGCCACTCTGCCTGCGCTGCCCACACCCACCGCAAGCCGAAGCCACAAGGGGGAATGATCAGAAATACCCCATGGAAGATGCCGAACCTCATTGATGGAGGAGGATTGAGCCGATGGCATCAGAAAATAGTCTAACCTGGAAAGACTACCATGTGCCCCAGAATGGAAGGTGTACTGAAGCTGTGTAGGGTGCAACAACCGCCAGCCATCGATGAGCCCAAAGGTATCAAGGAAGTCACTCCACCACATATGGGATCTAGCCAAATCCCTGGGGGGAAAGTGATCAGATGTACCAGAGACGACGGAGTTAAAATCACCTCCGAGGATGAGAAGGCCCTCAGGCAACCCCAGTAGGACCCTACCCAGGTCGGCATACATGGAGGTTTGGAGGCCCGGGGGGATATATACCGAAACTATGGACAGTGTCTTTCCTTCCCATCTACCCGTGAGTGCAGCATAGCGCCCTCTATCATCAAGTATAACTTCATCAATTTCAAGGGGGAGAGAAGACCGAATAAGAATGCCAACCCCCCCTGGAACCAGAGGTGAAACCGGAGTGAGCAACTAGGCGGTATCCACGTCTGTTCATGGCTCGGCAAGTATTCCCAATAAGATGCGTCTCCTGTAGAAGAACCACATCGGGTGAATGGCGCCTAAGGAACTGCAACACAACCCCTCGCTTTATCCTGTCTCCCAACCCATTAACATTCCATGACAGTAGTATCAACTCACCACCCCCCATCCCCAAGATGAAGCAGGGCGCCCAAGACACAGAACTCGAAGACCGAGACAGTTAAACAGAACAGTTGAATGCCTTGTGAATTAAAACAACCACACACATACCCCCCCACCCCCCCACCCCCCCAACTGAAACCCGTTACAACACCCCCACCCTGCACCCCTGCGTTAGACTCAAATTCCACCCCAACTTGCAGTGTGCCTGTCGCCCCATCAAGAAACTAATCTACACAAAGAACCCCAGAGGAGGAAAAGACCCCTTCACCCCCGCCACCCTCAGGCCAATACGAAGGAAGAACTAAAGAATCATTGTCCAAACTCAGCTGGAGAAGTTGAAAAGTTCAGACGTCGGGATCCACCAGTCACTCCTGCTCCGTCAAGCCACCATCGCTCCGCCGGGGTGCTCAGTACGATCATCCTTTTTTGGCAAAGAATCAAGCCAGTCACTGACACTGTCTGGGCGATCGAAGAAAAACGTTTGTTCCCCATACTCGATGCGAAGTCTGGTCGGGAACAACATGGCGTACTTGAGGCCCAAGTCCCGTAGCCGTCTCTTGACTCCCTGGAATCCCATCCTCTGCCACTGAACGAACGGAGTAAAGTCCGGATAAAAGTTCACGGTGGTATTCTCGAACTTCACAGGGCCCTTGTCCCGAGAGGCTTGAAGGATGGCATCTCTATCCCTGAAGTGGAATAGCTTAGCAACAATGGGTCTCGGGGGGGCCCCCGGCTGGACCTTTCCGCCGGGGTTTCGATGTGCGCGCTCGACCGCAAAGAACTTGGAGAGTCCGGCGGGAGCAAGATAATTGATGATCAGATCTTCCACCAGGAGGTCAGTTGCAGAAGCCTCGGGATTCTCAGGGACCCCAATAATGCGCACGTTGTTGCGACGGGCCCTGTTTTCATAGTCCTCCAGACGACGGGCCAGCACATCCCGGGAGGAACGCAGATTCCCGATCTCGGTCTGAATGTCTGTTACATCAGTGGGCAGGCTGGAGGTCTTCAGATCTAGCGCCTTGACCCTCTCATTAGTCTTTGCCAGGTCCGCTCTGATCAGCGTAACATCCACGGCCACCGTGCCGATCTTGGAGGCAAGAGCCTCATACTGTTGCCCCATGGAGGCCTCCATATTGGTGATAGCACTCATCACGTCTTGCAGCGACACTCCTGGTGTCGTACCGGAGGCAGCCTTAGGGTCATCAGGCGTACAGCCAGCACTACTGGGGGAATCCTTCAATTGGGAGTAATGATCCATGATGTTCGTCTGGGTCTGTCCCCCTCGGTGAGGCGTCTTTATCTTGCGTCTCTCCGTCTCGGGTCTGGTGGCCATACTGGAGAAAGGACCCCGTGGGGGTCCGCGAGACCTGGTGAAAATGGCCGGCGGGGATGTGGTCAAAAACTGTGAAATAGGCCAAAATCGAAGTAAATGCCAATAGTGCAGAGCAGATGGCAAAACACCAGGAGGACACACCACTGCGTGGAAGCATCAGGCAGGGCCACGGGTAGATCCGAGCAGCGTTTCAGCCGATCATTGCCGGGAGTAGGAAAACGAAACCGAAAGTCAGGCAGGAGACCGCTGGAGGGGAGACCCCTCCGGCCGATGTTATTCAACTACTCCCCGGCTGGCAAAGTGGCCGAGCCCCCGGTCTGGCCACGGGGCGGTACGCAAAGTTTAAGACGGCGTAAAAGTGGATCCCAACGTCCGATTTCAATTCTTCAAAGAATGTCGGGATCAGCAAGAGTTCGTTTACAAAAGCCCGTCATCAAAATCAGGATGTAGTAAGGAGAAGTGCGAAGGGCGGCGCGGGTCTCGGGAGCCCTCTGCTCACACGACCATCTTGGATGCCCGTGAAGCTCCTCCCCCCCTAATCTATTTCTAGAGATTCTTTTCTCCTCCATCTCTCCTTTCACTCATCCCAAACCTCATCTTAATACTGTGACCTCCCAACAAACACTTTCCAGACTCTTACCTCTTCTATGCCTCCATTATCCTTTTCAATCCAACTAACAGATGCACATGTCTGTGGAAGCTCTGGTTGCACATACAGATGACCAGGAGGCAGGAGGGTGATGTAATACATATACTTTATTGCCCTTGTACATATGCTAGGAAGAGCGCCGGGCGTCTGCAGTGTGTTGCGCAGCGCCGGCAAGTGAAACGCGCGAATCGCCGTTCGCGCATGCGCAGTCCGCCTGGCCGCGTCAGGCGTGTTACGTCACACGTCCTGAGCGCAGCGTCTAGAACGCTAACACCACATATCTCCCCTTTTTCCACGGGGCAGGAAACAGTTAACTATTCAATGTTCGCATTATTCAAAGTCTCGCAGATGCAAGGGTTTGACCACCAATCTCCCCGCGCGGGTGCGTCTTACCGGAGTGGAGGTTCTTCTCAGCAACTCTGGGTCGGGGCTCTCTACCTTTCCTCTCACTTGATCTTGTCCAGCTCTCCCAGGCGTTGCTTCCACTCTCTCCGATGTCTCTCTCTCCCTGGTTTCACTTGGGTCTCCGAAGTCCCTGCTCATATCATCTATTCCTCTGCTCGCCTCTTCGGGCTCTTCTTCTCCACTTCCTGCTCCCTGTGCCTGAACGGGCACGTCATTGCTGTTCTCCTCCGGCCACTTGACTATCTTGTTGACTTTGGCCATGCGATCTTGGGACCACACCTTGCCGTCACTGAGGAGTGCTGCTCTGCTGTACACTTCTTCTACTTGTAGGGGTGGGCTGTACTTACTCTCCCCTTTCTTCTTCAGAACAGCGTGTTTTACTCTCACCCACTCTCCTTTTTGCAACAAAGAACTGTGCACATTCTTTTTCTGATTGTAGTGGTCTGTGTACACCTTCTGTGCCTTCTGCAAGTTGTGTTGAACGACAGCAGGTGACCATTTGCTGGTGATCGTTTTCTCTCTCCAGACCACATTGTCTTTAGTGAACGGGTGTCTCCCTCGGAGAATCTGAAAGGGACTGTACCCCGTAGTGGTGGGGGTGATTCTGTACGCCCACAGCATTCTTTGGACCTCTGATTCCCAGTCTTTTCCTTGCATTATGGCGGCCTGAATGGAACCCATCAGCACGCAGTTGAATCTTTCCACTTGTCCATTACAGGCGGGATGATACACTGCCGTGTGTTTCGACTTGATTCCATTTCTTTCCATGTATCTTTGCCATTTCTCGGACGTGAACTGTGGTCCATTGTCTGTCAGGATGGTTCTCGGGATACCTTCCCTCAGGAACACAGAGGTGAGGAATTTTTTTTTTTTTTTTTTTTAAAGACGTTTATTAAAGCTTCAGTAATACACAGCGTCTTGCACACAACCCGGAGGCTGGCCGCTATTTATCACACGTAAAGTATATAAACATCAAATCAGTGGTAACGGTCATCCTTGCCGAGTCATAAATCGTGTAAATAACATCTGAAAACTTTCGGATAGTAGTGTTCACTGACCTAATCCGTCTCATTTTATAATAAACAACCATAACTTGTCTCATAGAGAATCAGGATTGTACCATTCAATATCAGCATCCTACAGGGTTACATTATACAAGCATTTTCTATAGGGTCCTAAGCACAACATCATATCATGGAGACAGTCCCCTTCATAAGCTACATCACTAGCCCTGCCCGGCACTCCCCGCGCCTCCCCCCGCCTAGTACGGCACATCTCATATTTGCAACCACGACCCTCCTCCAGATGTACTCCAAGTTAACCAGTATAGAACGTAGGGACTTAAATCGTTCCTTAGCATACTCATTCCAAAGACGTCCCCGCCATATCCCAAACAACCCACTCACAGAAGGTCATCCGATAGCAAAGACACTGTAGCACACCCCCTATGGGTCATCATCAGGTTCAAGCAGTTCCTCCGGGGGTTCACATCAGAGGTGAGGAATTTGATTACGACTTCTGCATCCATTGCTTCATGCACGTGTACCTCAGGCCATTTGGAATATTTGTCCACCATCACACACAAATACTTGGCTATTCCCTGCCCATCCAATATTGGCCCCAGGATGTCAACAGCTATGTCCTCCCATGGGTCACTGGGTTGCTCAAAGCGGCCTAAGGCGGGTCTTAACGGCTTGAGCACCTTGTCTGACTCTTGGCATTGGTTGCAGTCTCTGACATGTCTCTCAATTGCGATGTCCATCCCTGGCCACCAGAACATCTGCTTCACACGTGACTTGGTCTTCACGATCCCGAGATGACCTTCGTGCATTTGGTTCAGCAATGTCTGGATCAGCTCCTGCGGGGGTATTACCTTATCCCCTCTGTACAGAAATGTTCCTGAATCACTCATGGACAGCTCCTCTCTCACCTCAAACAGTTTCTTGAGTTCTTCCTTTAATTTTCTTTTGTCCGGCCAGCCATCAATTAAGTGCTTCTTGGTCTCCTCCAATGTCACGTCTTTTACATATGCTTGGGTCCATTCCTGTAAACTTATCGCTTTCTCCACGTCTTCCATTTCTGCCACCATTTCTTCACTTTCTTCTGCGAGAGCCGGCGCCTCCTCCATGCACGACGCCCTGCTAAGTGAGTCCGCTACTTTGTTGCGTGTGCCCGGGATGTACTCAACGTCATAAGTGTACTCCAATAGCTTGAGCGACATCTTGGCAATCCGCGGGGTGGCTGTTGCGTGCCCACTTGAGGTCAGCACCTTGACTAATGGCTTATGGTCGGTTTGCAGGCGGAACCTCGTGCCCCACAAAAACTGCTGGAACTTTCCCATGGCCCACACTACTGCCAACATTTCTTTCTCAATTACACTGAACTTCTGATCGGTGGCTGATAGTGCTCTGGACCCGAAGCTGAGCGCTTCGACGGCGTTGTTCTCTCTTTGTTGAGCAAGGACCGCTCCCAGTCCTTTTTCACTGGCATCTGTGGTAAGGATGCTGACTCCCGCAGGGTCATAGCCCTGCAACGGCACTGCTTGGCTGATGTCCTTCTTCAGTTCTTCAAACTCCTTCTGAGCCGCACTATCCCAGTGAAAGGACGTCTTGTCTCTGATCAGTTGACGCAAGCTGTGAGTCTTCGTCGCGAAGTGTGGGACGAACTTGCTATAATACTCTGCCATCCCTAGGAATGATCCTACCTCCTCTTGGTTGTTGGGGGCTCTGGCATCGCAGATAGCTCTCACATTGTCTCTCTTGGGAGTGATACCGTGTCCACTAATCTCGTGCCCTAGGTAGGTGACAGAGGAAATGCCAAAACGGCACCTCTCCCATTCTGCTGTGAGTCCTCTTTCTTGCAATACTCTCAGTACTTGGTCCAGTTTGTCGTCATGGTCCTTGCGATCCATCCCCATTATCAGGATGTCGTCTTGGAAGTATTGGATGCCTCTGACGTCCCTGAGCAGGCGATGCATAAGCTTTTGGAAAACCGCAGCCGCAGACGCCAGGCCAAAGGGCATCCTGCGGAAACGGTAGCACCCGTAGGGGGTAATGAAGGACGTCAGGCCCCTGCTGGAAGGGTGGAGTTCGATCTGGTGGTACGCCGACGTGAGATCGACGGTGGAGAACCACTGCACACCCCTGGTTTTAGCTAGCATCTCTTCAATTCTCGGGAAGGGGAACTTCTCCACCACCAAGCATTTATTTAGCTCGCGTAATTCCACGCATAGACGCACTTTCCCGTTAGGCTTCTTGGCCACCACCAGGGGAGCCAACCACTCTGAGCTGTCGATGGGCTCAATGATACCCTGCTCTTCCAGTCGGGACAATTCTTGTTGGACCGCTTCTCTCACTGCGATGGGTATATTGCGAACCTTGTGGGACACGGGCTGGGCGTTTTCTTTGAGCACGATCTTATGCATGAACTTCTCCAACTTGCCCACTTTGCCCCCAAAAACTCTGGGATATTCTCTCCTCACTCTGTCCACGTCGGGCCCCTGCTGGTCTTCCGTGAGGAGGATTTGTTCCTTGCCACCCGGGTCTAGCTTAATTCCCAAGTCTCCTTGGTCTCTCCACCCCAGGACGGAGGGTCCTCTCTCGGCTACATATAGCTTACAGGTCGCTTTCCTTCCTCGGAACTAGAAGGCTCCGGTACCCCACCATGGGGATCAGGTTTTCTGTGTACGATATTGGTCTGATGTCTGGCGGATTGAGGTGTGACCCCAGGCTCGGACTGAAGTCCTCTTCCCACACCAATCTCTGTACAATGGAGTATGGAGATCCTGAGTCAATCGCTACTTTGATTTTCACTCCACCTATCATCATTTCCGCTCTCGGCTTGTCGGAGCGCAGAGCGTTGACACTCAGAACCTGCTCTTCGATACACAGTACTTCATCGTCTTCCCCCGACTCTTCTCCAGCGCCTCCATCTTGTGGTTGTTGATCTATGTATTTTACTATTGTCCTTTTTTCCTTCTTGCGGCACACTTTCTCATAGTGGCCGATCAGGCCGCAAAACATACATTTCGCTCGAAATGCTGGGCAGTGTTTATCCTGAGCTGAATGGGTGGCACTGCCACATCTGTAGCATGCCGATCCGGAGGCAGAGAACTGTCTTCCTGCTTGTCCCGATTTTCCCGCCCATTTGCTGGGTGTGCGGTCGCTACTCGGCGCCATTTTGTACCTGTTCGACGGTTCTGCGTCATCGATTTTGTTAACCATTATTCTTTGCGCACTTTCTTTCTTTGCAGCTTCTGCGCACCTCTTGGAGAGCTCCGCTTTCTTCACCATCGCTATTACTTCTTTTAGCGTGGCTTCCCCATGAGCCCATAGCTTGTCCTGCACATTCTTGTTGGTAGTGTGCATAACTATCTGGTCTTTGATGAAATCTTCTTCCATGTTCCCATACTTGCACGTGACCGCAAGTCTCCTCAAGGCTGCCACGTAGTCATCGACTGACTCACCTTCTCCCTGTTTCCTTTGTTGGAAGTTGAACCGGTCAATGGAGACGCATACTGCTGGGCGGTAATGGGCGTCCAAGTCTTCTGAGGCCTGTTTGAATGTATCGGCGTCAACTGCTTGAAGTGGTGCAGACGCAATATTTTTTAACACTCCTATGCCCTCTGGGCCCAGGTTGTGTAGTAGTATCCGTCTCCGCCTCGCTGGAGTAAACTCATCTGTGGATTCGTCCTCGAGGGCTTCTAGGTAGTTGCCGAAGTATTCCCTCCAGTCCTCCCACTTCATCTGTGGTTCTCCGGGCCTAGGTAGGAACGGGATTGGGGCTGTGAGTGACGAGGCCTGGCTGCTCATTTTGATCTTTTCTTCAGGTCCTTCTTCTTGGATCCTGGGGCTGCCTGGCGCGCTGTTCTCCCCCTCTTGACGCATGGGGCTGCCTGGAGCACTGGCGCTGTCTGCTTGCGACGTTGCGGCGCCGGGTGTACTACTCCCCGCTCCTTCGTGGGCGCCCTTCTCAGCCAGGTTCTACGTGGGGTGGTTTCGCCAGCCCACAGTGCAAGTGCGCAGTTCGCTTGCTTCTCTGACCTGCAATAGGTTTACTCCTTCTTCACGCCTCTGCCACGCTCTTCCTTTTGCTCGTCTGTACTCTGTTCATCTCCTCTGGTGCTGCAGGTGGATGACGTAGGGGCCTTCGCGTTCTAGTGTTCCCCTGGGCTTCCTCCACCCCTGCTCTGTTGGGTGCTGCTCCTTCTTGTTCCCTGTGGGTAGATCCCACCCTCGTCGCCACTGTGGAAGCTCTGGTTGCACATACAGATGACCAGGAGGCAGGAGGGTGACCAGGAGGCAGGAGGGTGATGTAATACATATACTTTATTGCCCTTGTACATATGCTAGGAAGAGCGCCGGGCGTCTGCAGTGTGTTGCGCAGTGCCGGCAAGTGAAACGCGCGAACCGCCGTTCGCGCATGCGCAGTCCGCCTGAGGCGTGTTACGTCACACGTCCTGAGCGCAGCGTCTAGAACGCTAACACCACAATGTCCACCGCTCAAATTAACCCAGATTTTCCTATACTAATCCTTTTGGGTTTTGGAGGATCATGCTATTTGTCGAAAAGCGATTCAACGCCTCGTCCGGGGTAGTAAGCGCTATATAAATACAATTACTTGGGCTCTTAGACTCAAGACGGGGCTTGGCTCTTCCCATTCATTTTCGGGCTTGCCCATCTCTAAACGAGAGGAGGGCCAAGGACTTAAGAGTAATGTAGCCATAAATGTCAACATTTTGGAACAAGAAAGAAGGATATTTTTGTAGTGTGCGCACTAGTTTATGCACGTCACGTAGACGTGACGTGCGGCGGCCATGTTGGCGCGCTGCGCGCGCATCCCCATTGCGCGCCGAGGATTCTGAACGATCGGCAGCGCTGGCCGGCGCTCCTCCATAACTTGTACATTAGTTAATAAATACTTCCTGAAACCTTAACCAGCATCCTGATTATTATTGTGTATACCAACATTACAGTGGCGACGAGGTCGGGAGGCTCCAGACGGCAAATTTGGAAAAAAACGGACTTCCCCCCCACGTGTGCAACAGCAGGGCAGGCAGCCCTCCAACAACCTACATACAGCGCAGAGCTGCCCCACACAGCCCAGATTGCAGAGGGCACAGGGGGCACGGCTGAGACCACCGGGTACGACAAGTTTGAGGAGCGTGGCAGAGCCACAGCCACCCGAGAGGCGGCGAAGGGGCCGGAGAGGCAGCACCGCGCCCCGCAGAAGATAAGCCTACCGCGCAGACCTTCCCACGACACCGCGCAAGGGAGGAACAGCGCTGGCTACCAAAGAGGAGGAGGCGGGGACCAGCACTAAGAGTCCCCAGGAGAACACCGATACAGAAGTGAAGGACAGCACCCCAGGGAGTCCCACCAGCAAAGACGTCAAAGCGACAGCGATCAGGGAGGTGAGAATGAGCACACCAGCAGGCTATGCAATTGCACCAGTGCAATTTCTACCGAAACCTGGGGACCCCCTGATGAAGTGGGAGGATTGGAAAGAATATATTGATAACTTCATAGGGGTCCTGGAGGACGAAAATGAAGAAACATTCACCCCCCAAAGAAAGAAACGTATACTGTTACTGAACCTGGGACCGGAGGGTCTCAGGATTTACAAGAGTCTGGTGCCCAAAAAGAGAAAAGACACTGATAAGGATGTATATGCCCATGCATTGGAAGACCTGGACGAACGGTATCGCCCCACCATCTGTGTGTCAGTGGACAGGTGTGAGAAGTTGGCCTGATGTGCAGTGTTCACTATTCTAGTGATCACTATATATCAGTCCAAACAACCCTTATTGATGATTGGTTGTAAGTCAACCTTATAGACCAGCTATCCTAGTAGCATGGATACGAGCAGTCTAAGGCTAAGACTCTAGAGGGCGTGTTAAGCCAGCTGTTTTACCATCACATTACCCCTTGAACACCCAGTGAAAGGACACCACACAAGTGTTATGAAAATAAACAGTGTATTTATTAGAATCACAACAACCCTGTACTCTTTATGAGGACAGGGTGCTAGGCACACAACAAAACTCTTACGGAAATACTTAAGTTAGCACGTTATACACAAATGCCCGAGGGGCACGAAAAACCATATATTCTAAAAGTGGAATGCGAAATTACTAGCAGGTAAGTACAGTACTAATAGGCTTTGGACTCGCTAGGACTTGACTATAGAATCGTTAGATTACTTCTAGGAGACCTAGGGGACTCGGGTGCAGAGTGTGCACTCTCACGCGGGATGCGGGACAAAGTCTATGGGAGCTAGTAAAGGCAAAGTTAGTGTTCACGGGCGAACCCGACCTGGTAGGAAGAAAACGACAGTGGATCCTGACCCTAGGATAGTGAGGCTATGCTGGGACACCGAAGTGCCGAAGTTACCTAGCCCAGGGGCTGCAGCTGCATAGGTCTGAAAAGACGTCGGGAATCTCGTTGCCGGACCAGGAGCCTGGAAGAAGGAAGTTGCTGGCAGGCGACCAGTGAAGAAAAGTTCGATGGATCCAAGCCTGGATCAAGGAAGAAGAAAACCTGAAAGCAGAGGGGACCAAGTTCTTGAATCACTAGCCAGTGATTAAGTGGGCACCAGGATGGCACCGGGCGAAGTCACCTCGACTAGGTGAGTGGGCGACGCTGGCTCTGCAGATCTCACGGACCAGGAGGCGTTGTCGGCGACCAGGATGGAGAGGCGAGCTGTCCCACGATGGATGAAGCTGTCGGCGTCGAAGTTACCCCGGATTGGGCAACAAGCCTTGGCTAATTCAAGCCCACGCGGTGGACTCAAAATGGCGTCTTGAGTGGACCAGGAGGGTCCGGGGTGCTCCTCTTTTGGAAGGGAGCAAGGGCCAGCCTGGAGCAACCAGACCAGCAGCAGAAATGTCGTCGGGCGTCGTTCAGAAGGCCACAAGCCAGCGGGCTAGTAGCCAAACAACGCGGTGAGCAGCAAAAAGCAGAAGGGCCCCACGCAGATCGTGGAGATGCTGGGAGGCTGCACTTCGGTGCTGGAGCTGCTCAGGGTCGGGGCTTCTCGGACCCCAAAGCACTCACCAGGAAATTACTCGGCGGGCTTGCTGGAAAGAAGTCGTGCAGTCTTGAAGATGGCCGGTCCCTCGAGGTCTCGTCACACCCACGAATCTCAGCGTGACTGATGATGTAGGTAGAGGTCAGAGGTGCCAGGGAAGCCGGTTCTCGTCGAGCTGGGCAGTCTTGATCCGGAGGAGAGACTTGCAGCAGACCGCAGTGTTCTTAAGATGGTGCCTGCGGATGCAGGGTGACTACTCCTTAGTCACAAGGGAGAAATCTTAGGAAGAAGTCTTGAGTTCCTTTCGTGGAAAGTAGTTTCAGGATTCAAAGATGATCTGATTTGGAAGGGGGCCAGTTCCTACCTTTATCCTGTAAAAAGGGTCTGGCACGCGACTAAGTCCTGCCCTAGGGGTGGGACTAGGAGGGGGGTGGTTACACCCACTTCCTTGGCGGGCTTTTCCCCAGCACAGGGTCTGGAGTGACCCTGGAACTGGTTCCAGCCAGCCTATGCACAGTGAGCACCGGGGTGCCACGTGCAGTCACCTTCCTCTAAAGCCCTGCCTACCTACAATACACAAAACCCTGTCTGGGACGGTGCTGGCACCGCCTCTGGCAGGAAACCCTTTGTCCTTATCTCCTGCTCTGGGAGGACTCCCAGCAGCAGGAGGGCAGACTTGTGTCTCGGTGGCAGCATCCATTTTGTGGATGCTAAGGCTCTGTCTGACTTTTAACCGGGTTATAGGTTACATGCATGTCGTGTCCCTCTAGAAGGGTGGAATGCTAACCCCGTCGCCGGAATTGGCGAGGGGTTAGTATTCCAATTCGTATGACACCTTACTCGACATGTTTTGATAAAGCGATACCAGAGTTGGCATTTAACCGCGAGGATTATAATGCACTTAAGAGTATATGGTATGCGATATCATGGAAACGGCTAAGGGATGGATCCCGAATGCCGCAGACAGGCTCAGCTCATGCCAGAGCACCATCTCACACGATTCCAAGCACTCTGCCTTCAGGATTGTTAAGGCCTGCCATAGGAGTGACTGATAGGAGATCTGTGTGTCCATTTTAGGGTTAGATATAGGTATACTATATCTAAAGCAAAGGGTGAGTACACCACCTTGCCCCAGCTGTCGTGCAGCCAGTTGTGTCAGTTTAGATAGTCAGCCCAGGGGTGGCATAATACATGCTTCAGCCCCTGGGAGACTTCTGGGTACACCTCAGCCCTGGGTACAGGGACTTGGAGAGGGCCCAGTGCCAATTCAGTACCTGAGTACAATTTGGATAGAGAGAACAGCTAGGCTGTGGGTCTGATTAGCAGGCCCACAGCCAGGGAAAGTCGTAAACCAGTGCAGCAAAAAGCAAAAATCTGGGTGATCATAGGATTGCAGACCCTACTCTCCTACATGACCCCCCCCCCAAACTTTGGGACAATAAACTAACCTTGACCAGGTGAGTCTTCTTGCTCTAAGTGGAAATACCTGGAGAGCCCATCAGCATTGCTGTGATCAGTACCAGGTCTATGCTCCACTGTAAAATCCATCCCCTGTAGGGAAATGGACCACCTAAGCAGTTTGGGGTTTTCACCCTTCATCTGATTTAGCCACAAGAGGGGCTTATGGTCTGTCTGAATGGTAAAGTGAGTGCCAAACAAGTAGGCCCTCAGCTTCTTCAGGGCCCAGACCACAGCAAAGGCCTCCCTCTCAATAGCTGACCAATTTTTCTCTCTGGGTGTCAACCTCCTACTAATGAAAGCAATAGGCTGATCATTACCATTAAAATTCAGTTGAGACAGAACAGCCCCCACACCCAACTCAGAAGCATCTGTTTGGACAATGAATGGCTTGGAGTAATCTGGACTCTTTAGGATAGGTGCTGTGCACATGGCCTGCTTTAGGTCATTGAATGCTTTCTGACAGCTTGCTGTCCACTGAACTTTCTTTGGCATCTTTTTGCTTGTCAGGTCATTAAGAGGGGTCACTATGGACCCATAATTTCTGACAAACTTCCTATAGTACCCAGTCAGGCCCAAGAAAGCTCGAACCTGAGTCTGGGTGATTGGAGGAGTCCAGTCCTTGATGGCCTGTATCTTACTCTCCAGTGGCTGAACCTGGCCTCCACCTACAAGGTGGCCCAGGTATACAACCTGTGTCTGCCCTATCTGGCACTTGGTGGCCTTGATAGTGAGGCCTGCCTTTTGCAGGGCCTCTAACACTTTCCTCAGGTGGACCAGGTGATCCTCCCAGGTGGAGCTAAAGACAGCAATATCGTCTAGATATGCTGCACAGAAGTCATCCAGCCCAGTGAGGACTTGATTCACCAACCTTTGGAAGGTGGCAGGTGCATTTTTCAGTCCAAAGGGCATTACCACAAATTGATAATGCCCTCCAGGGGTAGAAAATGCTGTCTTGGGTTTGGCCTCCTCAGCTAACCTGATTTGCCAATACCCAGCTGTCAAATCAAATGTACTTAAGAAGTTGGCAGAAGCCAATTTATCTATAAGTTCATCTGCTCTTGGTATTGGGTGGGCATCAGTCTTAGTGACTGCATTGAGGCCTCTGTAGTCTACGCAAAACCTCATCTCTCTCTTACCACCCTGGGTGTGAGGCTTTGGCACTAGAACTACTGGGCTAGCCCAAGGGCTATCTGAGGGCTCAATGACTCCCAGCTCCAACATTTTCTGCACTTCAGTTTTGATGCAGTCTCTAACATGATCAGGCTGTCTGTAGATTTTACTCTTGACAGGCAGACTGTCTCCAGTGTCAACATCATGGGTACACCAATCAGTTTGGCTGGGTGTCAGAGAGAACATATGTCTGAAGGATTGCAGAACTTGCCTGCAATCCTGTTGCTGATGTTCAGAGAGGCTGCCACAAAAGACAACACCATCAACTGATCCATCATCAGGATTCTGAGTGAGCAGGTCTGGGAGAGGGTCACTCTCTTCCTCCTGTCCCTCATCTGTGGCCATGAGCAAGCTCATGTCCTTCCTGTCAACATATGCCTTGAGCCTGTTAACATGGAGCACTCTGAGAGGGCTCCTGGGAGTTCCAAGGTCCACCAAGTAGGTAACCTCTCCCTTTTGCTCAATGATGGTGTGGGGCCCAGACCATTTGTCTTTCAGAGCTGCTGGGGCCACTGGCTCCAGCACCCACACCTTCTGTCCTGGCTGGTACACAGTCAGAACAGCCTTTTGGTCATGCCAAGCTTTTTGAAGTTCCTGACTGGCCTCAAGGTTTTTAGATGCCTTTTCCATGTACTCAGCCATCCTGGAGCGGAGACCAAGTACATAGTCCACTATGTTGGTTGCAGGCTTTTTGAGAGGTCTCTCCCATCCTTCCTTCACCAAACACAGGGGTCCTCTTACAGGATGCCCATACAGAAGCTCAAAAGGGCTGTAGCCAACCCCCTTCTGTGGGACCTCTCTGTAAGCAAACAAGAGGCAGGGGATCAGGACATCCCATCTTCTCCTAAGAGGTTCAGGTAGTCCATGAATCATCCCTTTGAGGGTCCTGTTGAATCTCTCAACAAGCCCATTGCATTGTGGATGATAGGGTGTGGTGAACTTGTAGTTCACACCACACTCTTTCCACATGGCAGTCAGATATCCTGACATGAAGTTTGTACCTCTGTCAGAGACGACCTCCTTTGGAAAACCCACTCTGGAGAACACTCCAACTAGGGCTCTTGCCACCACAGGGGCTGTGGTGGTCCTCAGGGGAATAGCTTCAGGATACCTGGTGGCATGGTCCACCACCACCAGTATAAACTTGTGCCCTGATGCTGTCTGGGGTTCCATTGGACCAACAATGTCAATCCCCACTCTTTCAAAGGGGACCCCCACCACAGGTAGTGGTATGAGGGGGGCCTTTGTTGTGCCACCTGACTTACCACTGGCTTGGCAAGTGACACAGGAGCGACAAAACTCCTTGGTATTCTCATTCATGTGGGGCCAGTGAAAGTGTGAGACAAGCCTGTCCCAAGTCTTTGTCTGACCTAAGTGACCTGCAAGGGGAATCTCATGGGCCAAGGTGAGAAGGAAACCTCTCAGAGACAAGGGGATGACCAGCCTCCTGGTTGCACCAGGCTTGGGGTCTCTTGACTCAGAGTACAGGAGTCCATCTTCCCAGTATACCCTGTGGGCACCTGTGGCATTCCCTGCAGCCTCAGCAGCAGCCTGCTGTCTGAGGGGTTCAAGGGAAGGGCAGCTCAACTGTTCCTTCCCCAGGTCTGCTCTGGAGGGTCCCCCTGAGCCCAGAAACTCAACTTGATCAAGTTCAAGCTCTTTAGGCTCAGTTTCCCTCAGCTCTTCTAGATCAGCCTCCTCAGAGACTTGATCCTCAACCTGGGGCAAGGGGGAAGGCAAAGCCTTACCCTTACTGCTCTTCTTCTTGGAAGGTGTCTGGTCCATAATTTCAGGATCCAGCACCTGTTCAGTGGGGCATTTTCTGGCCTGTGACCTAGTCACAGCAAGCACATGTGCTGGCAAGCCTAACATTTCCATGTGAGTCCTCTGCTCCACTTCTGACCACTGTGATGACTCCAAATCATTGCCCAACAAACAATCAACTGGGAGGTCTGAACTGACTACAACTTTCTTTTGTCCCTTCACTCCACCCCAGGAGAAAGCCACAATTGCCACACTATGACTAGTAGTGACATTGCTGGCATTGGTCACCAGGAAATCAGTACCTGGCATGATCTGTCCAGGGTCCACAAAGTTAGGTGTCACCATGGTGACACTGGCACAAGTGTCCCTATAGGCCTGAGCCATTTTGCCATTTATCAAAGGTGTCTGCCTGTATTTGCCCAAAGTATTGGGACTTATTTCAGGGGACATATCCATATCCCCTGTACAGACAAGGACAGCCTGAGTGAGTGTGCCAACTAAGTTGTCAGACCCCTCAGTACCCAAGGTTAACCCAACGAATGCCTTGGGAGGTACACTACCACTACTGACTGTACTAGGGGGTGCAGTTGCTTTAGGAGCTGTAGTGGCAGGAGTTTGTCCTCCTCTTTTGGTGCACTCACTAAACCAGTGAGATTTACTTTTACAGTACTGGCACCACCTTTTTGACTGGCCTTCTTGAGTCTTCTTCTTCTGGGAAGCCTGACCCCCACCCTCTTTGGTTTGTTGGGGACCTGGTGAAGACTTCTGGTCATTTTGCTCATTCTTAACATTACCCTTCTGGTCTGCTTTCTTCTGACCACCCTGGTTCTGGTTCTGGTTCTGCTTGATCCTTGTCCTGACCCATTTGTCTGCCTTCTTTCCCAATTCTTGGGGAGAGGTCAGATCTGAATCAACAAGGTGCTGGTGCAGCAACTGGTTCTGACAATTGTTTAAAATTTGTTCTCTCATCATTAGATTATACAATCCTGTGTAATCTGTAACCTTGCTACCCAGCAACCAGCCCTCCAAAGCCTTAGTGGCACAATCCACAAAGTCAGACCAGTCCTGAGACTGAGTTTTCTGGGTGTCTCTGAACAGCAACCTGTACTGCTCAGTGGTTAAACCAAACCCATCAACCAGTGTATTCTTCAGGACCTGGTAATTGTTAGCATCCTCTACTCTTGTAGTGAGGAGCTTATCTCTACCTTTACCATCAAAGGAGAGCCACAGTATAGCTGCCCACTGACTCTGGGGAATGCCCTGCACAGTGCAGGCCCTCTCCAGAGCAGCCATCCATTTCTGGATATCATCCCCTTGCTTAAAGGGGGGCACTATTTTAGTCAGGTGTTTAGTGTCTAAACCCTTCTCTCTATCTCTTGGGAGATTGCTGCCACCAGTGGGAGCTAGCCCACTCATCTGCTGCTCTCTAGCAAAGGCAAGCTTCTCTTTGGCCAGGGCAAGTTCTTCCCTTTCAATCCTCAGTTCAGCTTGTCTCATTCTAGCTTCATGCTCTTTTCTCTGAGGGGAAGTAAATCTCCTCTGTGGAGGATTCCTTCTCCCCTGAGAAGAGGCATTAGAGTGCAGAGATCTATTGGAGTCCCTAGAAAGAGATCTATCTCTCCTAACTCCAAGGTTAGGCCCACTTCGGGTTAGTACTGGGGGTCCCCCAGATCCTAGCCCAAGTAAGTCTAAGTTGGCCCTGGTTAGCCTTCTGACTACCTCAAGACCTTTGTCTACCTCATCCCCAGAGAGTTCCTCTTGATCCTCCTCCTCAACTGCAGTAGCAATGTTGGGGAGGTCTGGATCCCCAGAGGTTCCCTCTAAGGCTGGCATGTTCTCATGTAACTGAGAAAGCTTTCTGGCATCATATGTCTCTAAGAGACCTATCAGAAAGGGAATGGTAGGGTTAGACCCCTGCTTCAGTTTTCTGGAGACACAGATCTGTCTCATCTCCTGGAAACTGAGAGCTGCATATCTTGAAGTGACCTGTGGAGGGTCAACACTGACCAGGGGAGTCTCAGTAGAATCTCCCTGGGTAGACATGCTTTTCTAGTGAGGTGTAAGTGGTGCACTTACCTACACTATATGTTTGCCTACTGATCCCTTGCTAGAGTTGTAGTTTAGGGTGTGCTAGGCCCTAGGAGCTACAACAGCTGGTTCAGTAGAACTCAGAGTATTCTAAGCTAAGTTATATGTACCTTTAGTACTTATGTGATCTTTCACAAGATATTCTTAGGGCATGTGTGGTAAAACAACAGCAAGCTCAAATCCCACCGCTGCCACCAATGTGAGAAGTTGGCCTGATGTGCAGTGTTCACTATTCTAGTGATCACTATATATCAGTCCAAACAACCCTTATTGATGATTGGTTGTAAGTCAACCTTATAGACCAGCTATCCTAGTAGCATGGATACGAGCAGTCTAAGGCTAAGACTCTAGAGGGCGTGTTAAGCCAGCTGTTTTACCATCACATTACCCCTTGAACACCCAGTGAAAGGACACCACACAAGTGTTATGAAAATAAACAGTGTATTTATTAGAATCACAACAACCCTGTACTCTTTATGAGGACAGGGTGCTAGGCACACAACAAAACTCTTACGAAAATACTTAAGTTAGCACGTTATACACAAATGCCCGAGGGGCACGAAAAACCATATATTCTAAAAGTGGAATGCGAAATTACTAGCAGGTAAGTACAGTACTAATAGGCTTTGGACTCGCTAGGACTTGACTATAGAATCGTTAGATTACTTCTAGGAGACCTAGGGGACTCGGGTGCAGAGTGTGCACTCTCACGCGGGATGCGGGACAAAGTCTATGGGAGCTAGTAAAGGCAAAGTTAGTGTTCACGGGCGAACCCGACCTGGTAGGAAGAAAACGACAGTGGATCCTGACCCTAGGATAGTGAGGCTATGCTGGGACACCGAAGTGCCGAAGTTACCTAGCCCAGGGGCTGCAGCTGCATAGGTCTGAAAAGACGTCGGGAATCTCGTTGCCGGACCAGGAGCCTGGAAGAAGGAAGTTGCTGGCAGGCGACCAGTGAAGAAAAGTTCGATGGATCCAAGCCTGGATCAAGGAAGAAGAAAACCTGAAAGCAGAGGGGACCAAGTTCTTGAATCACTAGCCAGTGATTAAGTGGGCACCAGGATGGCACCGGGCGAAGTCACCTCGACTAGGTGAGTGGGCGACGCTGGCTCTGCAGATCTCACGGACCAGGAGGCGTTGTCGGCGACCAGGATGGAGAGGCGAGCTGTCCCACGATGGATGAAGCTGTCGGCGTCGAAGTTACCCCGGATTGGGCAACAAGCCTTGGCTAATTCAAGCCCACGCGGTGGACTCAAAATGGCGTCTTGAGTGGACCAGGAGGGTCCGGGGTGCTCCTCTTTTGGAAGGGAGCAAGGGCCAGCCTGGAGCAACCAGACCAGCAGCAGAAATGTCGTCGGGCATCGTTCAGAAGGCCACAAGCCAGCGGGCTAGTAGCCAAACAACGCGGTGAGCAGCAAAAAGCAGAAGGGCCCCACGCAGATCGTGGAGATGCTGGGAGGCTGCACTTCGGTGCTGGAGCTGCTCAGGGTCGGGGCTTCTCGGACCCCAAAGCACTCACCAGGAAATTACTCGGCGGGCTTGCTGGAAAGAAGTTGTGCAGTCTTGAAGATGGCCAGTCCCTCGAGGTCTCGTCACACCCACGAATCTCAGCGTGACTGATGATGTAGGTAGAGGTCAGAGGTGCCAGGGAAGCCGGTTCTCGTCGAGCTGGGCAGTCTTGATCCGGAGGAGAGACTTGCAGCAGACCGCAGTGTTCTTAAGATGGTGCCTGCGGATGCAGGGTGACTACTCCTTAGTCACAAGGGAGAAATCTTAGGAAGAAGTCTTGAGTTCCTTTCGTGGAAAGTAGTTTCAGGATTCAAAGATGATCTGATTTGGAAGGGGGCCAGTTCCTACCTTTATCCTGTAAAAAGGGGCTGGCACGCGACTAAGTCCTGCCCTAGGGGTGGGACTAGGAGGGGGGTGGTTACACCCACTTCCTTGGCGGGCTTTTCCCCAGCACAGGGTCTGGAGTGACCCTGGAACTGGTTCCAGCCAGCCTATGCACAGTGAGCACCGGGGTGCCACGTGCAGTCACCTTCCTCTAAAGCCCTGCCTACCTACAATACACAAAACCCTGTCTGGGACGGTGCTGGCACCGCCTCTGGCAGGAAACCCTTTGTCCTTATCTCCTGCTCTGGGAGGATTCCCAGCAGCAGGAGGGCAGACTTGTGTCTCGGTGGCAGCATCCATTTTGTGGATGCTAAGGCTCTGTCTGACTTTTAACCGGGTTATAGGTTACATGCATGTCGTGTCCCTCTAGAAGGGTGGAATGCTAACCCCGTCGCCAGAATTGGCGAGGGGTTAGTATTCCAATTCGTATGACACCTTACTCGACATGTTTTGATAAAGCGATACCAGAGTTGGCATTTAACCGCGAGGATTATAATGCACTTAAGAGTATATGGTATGCGATATCATGGAAACGGCTAAGGGATGGATCCCGAATGCCGCAGACAGGCTCAGCTCATGCCAGAGCACCATCTCACACGATTCCAAGCACTCTGCCTTCAGGATTGTTAAGGCCTGCCATAGGAGTGACTGATAGGAGATCTGTGTGTCCATTTTAGGGTTAGATATAGGTATACTATATCTAAAGCAAAGGGTGAGTACACCACCTTGCCCCAGCTGTCGTGCAGCCAGTTGTGTCAGTTTAGATAGTCAGCCCAGGGGTGGCATAATACATGCTTCAGCCCCTGGGAGACTTCTGGGTACACCTCAGCCCTGGGTACAGGGACTTGGAGAGGGCCCAGTGCCAATTCAGTACCTGAGTACAATTTGGATAGAGAGAACAGCTAGGCTGTGGGTCTGATTAGCAGGCCCACAGCCAGGGAAAGTCGTAAACCAGTGCAGCAAAAAGCAAAAATCTGGGTGATCATAGGATTGCAGACCCTACTCTCCTACAACAGGTTTAACTTCCAGCAGAGAAAACAACGGGCTGGAGAAACCATAGAAGAATACGTAGCGGCCTTGAGGAAGCTGGCTGCCCCGTGTAAATACGCACTGTGGGAAGACGAATTCATAAAGGATCAGATCGTGATGCATACTACGAGCACAAATGTCCAAGACAAGTTATGGGCAAGCGGCGACACCACACTCAAAGATGTAATGGTCATCGTAAAGAGGGCGGAACTCGCAAGGAGGTGCGCTGACGCAACCAAGAAAGACGTAGCCACCCCAATGATGGTGAACAGGATACAAGAGGGAGACCACCGCAAAGACCAGAGAGGCAAAGACCCAGCGGCCAAAAGAACAAACAAATGGCAAGGAAAGCAAACAGGCAATGACGGCAGGAAATCATGCTACAGATGCGGCAGTTGGTCCCACGACACACGCGATAGAAGATGTCCTGCGTTCCGAGCCAAGTGCCTACACTGTGGCATCTTAGGCCGCTATGAGAAGGTGTGTAGGAAGAAACACCCCAAGGGAATGGTGAAATGCATCGATCAAGGCGAAGAAGATCTGGAGGAGGTTGCAGAGGAAGAGGTGGTCACCGTCTTATGCATATACGACCAGGTACTGAGCGTAGAAGGGAAGAAATCCACAAAACCCATCCTGGACATGTCTATGGGCGGGATTACCATCACTGTGGTGGCAGACACCGGATCCCCATTCACCATTGTCCAACGGGCAGTGTGGGAAGAAACGTTCAGACCCAAGTTGGGCCCGGAGTTGGAGAAACTAGACATTCGGCCGGTCACCTACAATGGCGACCGTATTCCAATGGTGGGGTTCCGACGCCTGTTGTTCGAATTTAGGGGCCGATCAGCATAGTGCAAGCTGTACATTGCAGAGAAAGGACCCTCCGTCCTAGGATGGCTAGACCAGGGCGACCTAGGAATAAAGCTGGATCCAGAAGGAAAGGAGCAAATATTACTCACAGAGCAAGAGGAATGGCCGGACCTGAACAAATGGAAGGAGAACTACCCAAAAGTGTTTGGAGGCACGGTGGGACGGATGGAAAAATTCCAACACAAGATTGTGCTCAAGGAAGGGGCCATCCCGGTGGCTCACAAAGTGAGGAACGTGCCGATTGCGGTAAGAGAAGCAGTCCAGAAAGAACTCCAAGAGTTGGAAAAGAAGGGAATAATAGAACCAATAACCTGTGCAGAATGGTTGGCGCCCTTAGTGGTCGTAATGAAGCCCAACGGGAAGGTCCGGCTTTGTGTGGACCTGAGAGAACTGAATAAAAATATCGTGGTGGAGAAATTTCCCCTCCCCAGAATCGAAGAAATGTTGGCCAAGACCAGAGGAGTAAGGTGGTACTCCACTATTGACTTGACATCGGCCTATCACCAAATAGCACTTCACCCGGACAGCAAAAGTCTTACATCCTTCATCACTCCGTTTGGGTGTTACCAGTTCTGTCGTATGCCGTTTGGGCTGGCCTCGGCGGCTGCAGTCTTCCAGAAAATGATGCACCAACTATTCAGAGACTGCAAGGACGTCCAGTATTTCCAGGACGACATCCTGGTGATGGGGCGAGACAGGCAGGATCACGATCAGAAGCTGGGAAACGTGTTACAAACGCTAGAGAACAAAGGCCTTACAGCGGAGTGGACCAAGTGCCGGTTGGGCCTACAATCGGTAACGTACCTAGGACACGAGATCGGACAACAGGGCGTTACACCCAAGTCGGAAAACGTAAAAGCCATCGCCGAAGCACCGCCACCCAGGAACAAGGAAGAGGTCAGGTCGTTCTTGGGGATGGCGGAGTACTACAGCAAGTTTGTGGTACACTTCGCCTCTAAGACCCACAACATGAGGCTGCTGACCAGGGAAAGCACTGTGTTCCAGTGGACACCGGAAGCCCAAGCAGAGTTCGAAATTATCAAGAAGGATGTCACAGGAGCTGTTCCCCTCAAGGGTTACGACCCACAAGGCACCACCGTACTGACGACTGATGCTAGCGACAAGGGCCTGGGCGCTGTACTCATGCAAGACAGAGAAAGAGGGGAAATGGAGACAATCAGTTTTGCATCCAGAGCATTGACGGATACAGAGAGCAAATACAGCGTGATTGAGAAGGAGATGCTGGCGGTGGTATGGGCCATGACGAGATTCCGGCAATTTCTGTGGGGAACACGTTTTCTACTCAAAACAGATCACAGACCATTGGTGAAGGTGCTAACATCGAGCGGACACGCCAGTGCCACTCCCAGGATATCCAAAATGTCCCTAAAGTTACTCGAGTTCAGGTACGACGTGGAGTACATTCCTGGGAACCGGAACCGAGTAGCGGATTACCTGAGTAGGGCAGCCGCCATGGAGCCTGGAGAGGAAGACCCTGCAGGCAGTGGGGAGTTGGTAGCTCTCATAGAAGACCAAGAGAAATTAATTAGCCAACAAGAATGGACAGAGTCATACGAGGAGGACACCGACATGAAGGAAGTAAAGGTACACATCGTGCAAGGATGGCCAGATAAAAGAAACGTGAGGGCGAGCCTCAGGCCGTACTATGAAGTGCGGGAAGAACTGTCGGTCGGAGACAAGGGGGTGTTCATTTACAGAGGAGATAAGGTGATCCCCCCAAGGAACCTCACCTCAAAACTTTTGGACCTGTTACACGAGGGACACCTGGGCATAGGGAAACTCAAGGCAAGAGCAAAACAAAACTATTGGTGGCCAGGCTTGGACATAAGGGCTGAAAGGCATGTCAGGGAATGTCCACAATGTCAACGGGCAGACAAGACCTTAAAACCCTTGAGGCCAGCGATAGGGAAGTTTGACCCTCCTTCAAATCCGTGGGAAGAACTATCTGTAGACATTTTGGGACCTGTCCTAGATGACCAAGGCACACAGAAATATGTGTGTGTACTCATGGATCGATATTCAAAGTGGCCGGAGTTGAGAGTGGACGAGTCCATGGACACAGAGAACATCATAAAGTTTCTGTCAGAGACCTTCACTAGGGAAGGAATACCTAAATCGATCTTGAGTGACAATGGGCCCCAGTTCACGTCGGAAAGGTGGAACAAGTTCATGCAAAGAAATGGCATCACTGTCAAACACACGGCAATCTACCATCCGGCCGGTAACGGCCTAGTGGAGAGATTTAACAGGGTAGTGATGGGAGCCATACAAGCCGCCATATCAAGTGAACAGAACTGGGAGAAAGCGTTAGAGAACATGGTGTGGGCCTACAGAATAACCCCCACTGGCACGGGGTACAGCCCATTCCAAATATTGAGGGGGCGTGAACCATTCACGCATGACAACAGGATATGGAAGGAAAAGGTCGTCACCAGCGAATGGTCCCCCGCAGTGGTGCGGGCCAACCTGGAAAGAGCACAGACAATTTACAGCAATCATTACAATAAACGAAGGAATGTTAAAAGGACAGGCCTGGAAAAAGGAGAGTGGGTGAGAGTAAAGTTAGCCACTCTACAGAAGAAAGGAGACAGCAAGTACAGCAAGCCGATGCAAGTCGTGGAAGTGTATGATCGAGCGGCCCTGTTGAGCGATGGGAATGTGTGGTCCCAGGACCGCATGGCCAGGTGCAACAAGGTTTTGGGCTGGGAGCAACATGGAACTGAATGGGAAGACACGGATGATTCGAACGTGGAGAGGAGACAAGGTGCCAGTGAGCAGCAAGGCGGAGTAAGCGCCGGGACAGAAGAAGAAGAAGAAGAGAACGGAAGTCAAGGAATAGAAATGGACAGGTCGGAGAGAAGCATGAATGAAGGTGGAGCAGTGAGTGAAGGAGCAGAAGGCCAGGAGATGCAGAGCCAAGAGACTATGGAGAACCCTGTCAGGATGACAAGGAGTGGAAGGCAGGTGGTAAGACCCTCCAGATTTCGAGATTTCGAGTTGGACACTGAACTGTAAGTGACTCAGCAAAGCTTGGTAAAAAGGGGAGATATGTAGTGTGCGCACTAGTTTATGCACGTCACGTAGACGTGACGTGCGGCGGCCATGTTGGCGCGCTGCGCGCGCATCCCCATTGCGCGCCGAGGATTCTGAACGATCGGCAGCGCTGGCCGGCGCTCCTCCATAACTTGTACATTAGTTAATAAATACTTCCTGAAACCTTAACCAGCATCCTGATTATTATTGTGTATACCAACATTACAATTTTGAAGGAAAAAAAAACGGGGTACTTAATTTCCTCCATTAATGCAAATTTCAGGCGGGAGTCACCTGAAATAAACAATTTTTTGGCTTAAAAAATCGGGGGTCTCCAGCCTGAATCGTGTCTAATGGCATGAATGTGGTCTGGCATCAGGCAATATTGCTGTGCAAGTTACTAATGCAGTCTTTGCACGGCACTATAACTCTAAGGACCTCTTAGAATAATAGATACCCCCAGTCGAGGTGGTCCTATGAAATATAGGAAATTGAACCTCTGCTTGTTAAAACTCTTTTAACGTTCACGCATTAGTATCCTATTCCTAACCCCTGTGATCGGACTGGTTTGCACTCAAACACTCACAACCAATCACTTAGATTCATACATTTTCTACTAATTGCGATAAAAGTCCAACGCCATTCTATTGGTTGTGATAACTATTGTCATGGGGTTGGCTGGTAATCTCTTGTCGGTTGTGCATTGGCTGCCACTCGTCGCTACGTGTTGCCCTACGTCAGTGGATAGTTTACAGTACAGACCCGTAGAGAAGCTGACTTTATAGTAGTTAGTGTGTGCCTCTACGTTGGTGTCCAGTCCGATGCAACAAGATGTCAGTAAACACAGTGAACTGGGTGGGTGCTAATGAGCAGGCTCTTTGCATTTAAATCCGCCCTGCAGCAGCTTCAGTTGCGCGATCAATTGCCGAGAGCCACTCGTTCTTGTTTTTCGTCATGAGCGCGTCACCTTCTGCGCGTACTCCTCGGGCAGCTACTCCCCCTCCATTGGGTTAGGCTCCACCTTGTGCCACCGACGCAGACTTTCCCAGCTGGTTCCTTGGTTTAGGGAGTCACGTTATTGGTATGTTTATTTCCTGTTTTCGAAATTCCTCACATTCGTAGGGATGCAAGTACAATACATGCCACGGGCTCCACAGCGCTCTTTTGAAGTAGGGCAAGTTTCCTACTCTTGCCCGCTACCCAAAGCGGGGGCGGGGCAGGATTGCCCACCCCCGAATCACTCCACTAGTAATAAAGGAATGGGACCTGTTGTAAATCATAATTGTATTCGAGATTACCATAGAAGCGTTTTTAGGTGTTCGTGGTGGGGCTTTGTAGCACAGGGTAATTGTGGTGCTCCACTCATTTTGAAACACGCTTTTCATTTAAAAAGGCACTCGTCTAATAATACACTCGCATGACTTGAAAGAAATTGCATAGTGGCTGTACTAATTATGTACATTGGCCATTTGTATCGCTCGCTCTACAGTTGGTACGTTTATCTTAATTGGAACTAACGTGCCTACTGGAGATTTCCAGGGTTGGCAGGAGCAGCAGTGTAAAATACCAGTATACCTGTCGCCCGCCATGCCATTGCTTTTAAATTGCGAGAACCCAGGTTTGGGTACTGTGGACGTGATTAGGGCTACAGCGCACCGAGCAACTTAAGTAGCCCCTGTCCTGCTCTCGTCGCGCTCCAGGGCTCAGCTGTTGCACTTGTGGAATTTACACCCAGATACTCTTGGTGGGAGGAAGAACCACAAGGTGAGCGCTGACGACACCGCACTGCGGCCCGGGATTGGCTGGCTTCCCCCATGTCCGCTTGTTGTGCCGTTCGGCTGTCATCTTTGTTGATGTGTCAGCAGCGGCGGCAGGTGCTGTACGGGAGTGGACTGCGGGTGCGAAAGGTGTACTAGGCCTGGAATATCGTCAAACCAAGACCAGCTTCTGGCGAGAAGGTAAACCCTGGAAGTTTCGGGAGCGATTTGCTGGCACCGGAAGGAGCCGAGTAGCCGTTCAGGTTACCCCTGCCTAGACGGTGCTCTGCCCATTACCTTAATTGCCGTTGGAAGCGAGTTTCGGTTGAAGGGAGAGGGAGCGCATTGTGTAGTGATTACGATACACCACCATCAACCCCGGAGAAGTGGGTGTCCGTAGCCTGAGGTCAACATTTGCTTCCTCTGAGACTGTTGACGAAGCTATGGGTCAGTAAGGGTGTGCTATGCCACACAGGGTGGGGGTCAGTGTAGTGTCAGGCTACGACAGCCATCTGCCCCTTATACTGCATGGAAACGAGACCGAGGCTGCCTGAATACACGTGCCCATCCTCCAATTCATTTCTAGAGATGGCAGGGTTAACGTGCTATTTAGAAAGGTGGGTGCAAAAAGCCCAGCTTTTAAGTGAGGCGTAGAGACCTTGATGCTAGCCATGACAGTTTAGGCGTAGACCTATGTTTGTGTATATAAGAGGGCATCAATCCAATTTTTCAGATATATCACCCCTTAGTTCAATCATACTGGCCTGCTGGTACCAGTGGAAGTAGACATTTGTGTTTTCACTGCCGTTTGGTGGAGGGTGCACGGCTTGCATCGATAACATGAATAATAATTATGTTCTTAAAGATCTCAAAGGTTGTCATTGTACCTACTGACGTCTTTAATATGGTTCGAGCTTTCGAGAAACACCCATTCATGTAGTAATAGCAGGATTTAATGCCAATGCTTTTAGGGATTGGTGTATAACTAATGGCAGCATTATCGGGTTAGGTACTTGTGCCATTGTCCTGAAGCGTCCATCTTATTCACAAACCGATTTAGCTAAACATGTCCGAAGTTTGTGTCACTTTAGATACAAAAATTGATGCTATCTTTCTAAAGTTGTTTGAAGTACATTTCTGTTGAAATGATGGCAATGTACCATGCCTGCTCGATATATCCGTGTAATGCTTTGTAGAGCTGATTGTGGCTTCTTAAGTCACTAAAGATGTGAGAAAAACGAATTATATTATGCCTAGGTAATTTTTTTTCCGCCAAATAATATGCCCTGTTTTTCAAAATAGCTGCTTCATTTAGCCTAAGTTGGTAAGACTTTAGTGGTGTTTGTACATTAGAAATCGTTTACACTTTCTTACGCATTTGTTCTGCATTTATTTATCTCCTGTATGAATTAACTGTTCAGGGAATGGCTCTTGTCAATTACCTAAAACTGCAGTAAAAGATCCTTGATTAACAAGTGGACTCGTTTGCATATAAACCAGGGGGCAAGTTATCATTGAAAAATTGAGAGAAAATATACAACAGTCTTCATAGATTTAATGTAACATAGTGGCTATGCTTGACTACCGTTTGCGTTTGGATGAAACAACGTTGTGTGTGTGAATGCAAAAGCATACACATAGTACCATAAACATATTCGTTTTAGTATATATTTTCTAACGAGGTTAGTGATTCACCCTTTTTTTTTTTTAGGAACGTCCTGCATCTGCAAAGCTTGCTTTTGTCTTTCATTTTTACTGAAAGTTTATAGGGAGAGAGGAAACTTGAGCTTGTGCATAAGTGTTGACCTAGTTTTGTGTGGGAAGTATTCACCGCTTTACAATGGATTACAGAAGAGTTGTTCATTACCACAGAACTAGTCGAAATTTGAGAACTGCGTATAAAGCCTACATTGTTTCAGGTTAGCAGCTCCAGGCCGTCTTGATTCCTAATGTTTGTATTAACAGTAGCCGAAACGGCTCCTAAAAGGTTTATTTTGTGATTCACTAATAACATGAGGAGCAATTCAATTAGAATCCAAAATTTGTTTTTCTATTTTTCTAGTTTGTGTTCTCAAAAAATCCTTTCGTTGTTGAATTCTGTGGACCTCGTTGGTTCTTCAACAAAGATCAAGTGTTAGATATTATAAATAAATATGCCTTTTTTGATTTTGTTAAGCAAACACCATTTAGTTTCCATTAAATGTACACAGTCAGTTTCCATATCAAAATTGACAGAAAGGTCAGCAAGAAGCATAGTTGCTGTAAGTCACATTTATATTGTTTCCCACTTCTCCACACTCTCCAATGGAAATATATGGAATTAATTTATCGCTATTTTTATCCATTTGTTGATTGACTTCTAAAATTGATATGTAAACAGACTGCTTAAAAAAAAATCTTGTAACCAAGCAAATTAAACGTAACACTTTGAAAGTAGTTTTCTATTGTACATCATTTCCTGCACGCATCAAAAATAAACATCGCTCGATACTGTATTATTGCAAGACTAGAACCAAATTACGGAATGTGATTAATTAAAAATGACCAAGAACTAAAAGTAGTGGCAACTATTTTCGGTAGAATCATCCTGTCTTGATTAACAAGAGACTGCCCAGGCAAACGTTTGTTTTTATCAGGTTATATGGATTTAACATTGAAAGATGCTGGCTTATAGGTTGCAAATTCCATAGTGGAAGAATTTAATTTATTAAGAAAACATACTATTTTCTGAATCATTAACACTATAATAGTTCCTGTAAAATATTACACATTCATATTTTTTTAGGCTGTTAATTTATTAGGTTTAGGTAGATACTCTTGTTAAACCATAGTCAGAAATTGAGGTGGACAGCTTTTGGGATGAATAACATAAGCAGAGTACTTGAAGGAATGATAGTTATCAGCCAGTAAAAACAAGCATAAGTAAGCTAGACATGGAGATTTGGGTGCTTAACAAATCGTGCTAATACATACTATTGCTCTAATGTTATCACTGTTGCCAGAATGTTGTGATTGCTCTGGTCTGTGGCACTCCAAGTACATTATAAATATTTCTGATACTCAACAGTGCTTTTATCTCCTTAAAATGTAAAGAGCTAATTCCCCCATCAAAGTTAACCTTCACTGAAGTTTGGATAAAATTTGTTTGTAATTTTATTCGAAGACTGTGTTTAAATTGGTAGAAATGAAGGCAGAGGTTATTTACTAGAACCATTGGTATAATTTACTTAATGTATTTGTATCTAAGGCCAGGAATCAAGCACAATCACTGAACCAAATGTGCCATTGTCTTTGCAAACTCTCTGTGCGTAAAGGTGGTGAGTAATGAATATAACATTTAGAACTAGTTTCCCAGATTCTGGAGAGGCTTTGGTTCAGCGTAAGCAGCTCGAAGGTGCAACTCCTTTTAACTTTCAATTCAATTTAATTTCTTTATTTATTTATTATTTATTTATTTATTGTCATTTTTAAAGCGCGGCGAATACCCGTAGGCGTCTCGGCGCTGGCTAAGGGCATGGGTCAACATCCAGGAGAACCAACAGAATCTTCCTAACTATTGATCAAACAACCAAGTCTTAAGTTGTCTACGGAATATTAGCAGGGATGGGCTAGTCCTGATATGAGAGGGTAGGGAATTCCAGAGTTTTGGGGCGGCAACCAAAAAGCGTCTGTCGCCCCAGGTGACTGTTCTAGTGTGTGGTACTACTAAATGATTGTGATGGGTGGAGCGGAGAGAACGAGTTGGTATGTAACGTACAAGATTATGTTTGAGAAAGTGGGGGCCAAGATTGTTAAGTGCCTTGTAGACAATACACAGCGATTTGAACTTAATTCGACTGCGTATCGGGAGCCAATGAAGTTTCCTGATGGTGTTGGAAACAGGTGCAAACTTGGGAAGTCCCGAAAGCAGCCGAGCTGCTGCGTTTTGAATTGACTGCATCTTATTTGTCACTCGATTTTGGGCATGTAGGAAGAGGGCGTTGCAATAATCCAAGGCGGACAGCACCAATGAACTGATCAGGGTTTTCCTGGCTGAATCCGGTAGAAAAGGTAGAATTTTCCTTTATGGTTCGGAACTCCAAGAAGGTACACATAAAATATTTTAAAGAGAGGAAGATTTCCATTATATCATATCGTACTATTTTTAATAACAGAATAAAATACAGTCGGGGCCTAACAAATTAAGATTTTATTATGTAATACAAATTTAAAAACAGTATTTAAGAAAAAGCTATAAATGACTCTATTGATAGTCACAATACCTAATGTATAAAGTGCAAGTGCGCATATGTAAAAACCTTTACACGATCAGTTATAATATAGCGCAAAATCTTCAAATTGCTTTATCCCGATAAATATTCTAACAACTTAATTTATGCAATTCAAGTACCCTAGGTTATAGTTTATAATGTACAAAATATGCTACACAGCAGGGACCATGTTTGGCCAGAGCTAAACTTCTAATGGTGGGTAGACAACTAACACATGATTTAAAGTTTTGCCCTTAGTTCTAGTTTAGAATGTGCAAAATATGCTACCCATCAGGGAACATATTTAACATACCAGAACTAAGCACAGCATAATAAATCACCCTAAAAATATTTTAGAATTGTTTGAAAAAGCAAACATTTTTAAAACATAATAATTCAAAGGTGGGGGCTAAAAGACTGTTCTGGGCCTCCTCTGCGGTGGGGGGTTTCCTCGAGCGTGTGTTGTGCCACCTATGTAAATCCTGTGCCTTAACCTTGTTTTTCTTCCTTTTTATCTGCTTTTTTGCCCTTCTGTACTGTGCCACTGCCAGGCATCGCTGCTGTTCTGTCCCCCTGCGCCCGCCCCGCTCCCCGCCGCCGTCCATTAGTCCACGCCCCTTTTGTTTAGTGCCCTCCCCGCTGCTCCTCCCTCCCTCCCACTTGGCCAAAAATGACGACCGCGCGGCGCAGGTGAGTGTGACCTGTCCCAGGACACCCCCGCGCCGCACGGCCACCAGCTGTGTGTGTGCCCCTCGCCCTCTGCTGCCCGCAGCCTTGTTGGGACTGCCTCTCTGCTCCCAGACCCTCCGCAGGTTTCCTCGAGCGTGTGTTGTGCCACCTATGTAAATCCTGTGCCTTAACCTTGTTTTTCTTCCTTTTTATCTGCTTTTTTGCCCTTCTGTACTGTGCCACTGCCAGGCATCGCTGCTGTTCTGTCCCCCTGCGCCTGCCCCGCTCCCCGCCGCCGTCCATTAGGCCATGCCCCCTTTTGTTTAGTGCCCTCCCCGCTGCTCCTCCCTCCCACTTCGCCATAAATGGCGACCGCGCGTACGCGCAGCGGTCACGCGCTGTGGCAGCGCCGATTGTGCGCGCCAAAGGTAAGCCCGTCAGCGCCCGTCCGCGCCTGGACCGCGCCTAGCGCCAGGACCCCTGGCCCCCACCGATGCAAGACGACCTGACAGACCTACGACGCCGCCGCCCTCAACGCACTCAATGCCGGCCGGAACACCGCCTGCTGCCGGGCCACCCCGAAACGCTTCCACGGACCCTTCACCTGCACAGCCTGCAAGTTTACCTGCCTCCGAACATGCACCGCGCCCGCCAAGCCAAACCCCAGCAACCACCTCAAGTGCATCCTGCTCAACACCCGCTCCGTCCACAGACACGCCGTCGAACTCTGGAACCTGCTCGACACTACATCACCAGACGTCGCCTTCCTCACTGAAACATGGATGAACGCCTCCTCAGCCCCCGACATCGCCATCCCCGATGGATACAAGATCATCAGGAAGGACCGCGTCAACCAGACGGGAGGAGGCATCGCCATCGTCCACAAGAACACCATCCGCATCACGACCGACTCCAACGACACCTTCGCCGCCGCCGAGCACCTCCACTTCCAGATCCACACCGACCCAAAGACGACCCTCAGAGGAACCCTCCTCTACAGACCCCCGGGACCACACACACAATTCAGCAAAGACATCACGGACTTAATCAGCCCTCACGCCCTCCCCTCCGCCGACTACATCCTCCTAGGGGACCTCAACTTCCACCTGGAGAACAACAAGAACCGCAACACCGTCACCCTGCTGGACAACCTCGCCAACCTCGGACTCACGCAAATGGTGACCACCCCCATCCACTACGCCGGCCACACACTTGACCCCATCTTTTCATCCAGCAAGCACATCTCCTTCAGCCACTCCACCGGACTTCAGTGGACCGACCACAGCTGCGTCCACTTCAGCTTCAGAAAAACCACCACCCACCACCACCCGCAACAGGTTCCTCACAGGAGCTGGAGCAAGATCACCGCCGACCAGCTCACCGCCTCCCTCAGCCAGAACCCACCTACCAGCACACCGGACCCCAACGAAGCAGCCCGCAACTTCACGCAATGGCTGACCGCCTGCGCCGACGGCCTTGCACCACTGAAGAACCCCCCCAGCAAACCCAGAAGCAAGAAGGCCCCATGGTTCACCGACGAACTCCAGGACTCCAAGAAGACCTGCCGCACCCTCGAGAAAGTCTGGCTCCTCGACCGGACTACTGACAACATGACCGCCCTCAAACACGCGACCCGCAAGCACCACCAGCTCATCAGCACCACCAAGAAGAAATCACTGAAAGATCGACTGGACAACAACGCCCACGACAGCAAGGAACTCTTCAGCATCGTCAAGGAGTTCTCCAACCCCAGAACCAGCAACAACGACATCACCCCTTCACAAGATCTCTGCGACTCCTTCGCCTCGTTCTTCCACCGACATCCACAACAGCTTCGGCACACCATCCTCGCACCCAACCGTCGAACCAACGCACCTCACTGCCACCCTCTGCACCTGGACCCCAGTGACCACCGAAGACACAGTCCGCACGATGAACACCATCCACTCCGGATCTCCGACTGACCCCTGCCCCCACCACATCTTCAACAAGGCCGACTCCACCATCGCACCCCAACTCCGAGACGTCATCAACACCTCCTTCGACACCGCCACCTTCCCGGAGAGCTGGAAACATGCCGAGCTCAGCGCCCTACTGAAGAAACCAACAGCGGACCCCACCGACCTCAAGAACTTCCGCCCCATCTCGCTCCTCCCCTTTCCTGCCAAAGTCATCGAGAAGATCGCCAACAGACAGCTTGCGGCCTTCCTCGAGACGAACGGATCCCTCGACCCCTCACAATCCGGTTTCAGAGCCAACCACAGCACCGAGACCGCCCTCATCGCAGCCACCGACGACATCCGAGCCCTTCTCGACAACGGGGAAACAGCGGCACTCATCCTCCTGGACCTCTCCGCCGCGTTCGACACGGTCTGCCACCGCACCCTAGTCCAGCGCCTCAGCAACACCGGCATCCAAGAGAAGGCACTGAAGTGGATCATCTCGTTCCTAGCTGGAAGAACACAGAGAGTCCGCCTCCCCCCGTTTCGTTCCGAGGCCACCGAAGTCATCTGCGGCGTCCCGCAAGGATCATCACTCAGCCCCACCCTCTTCAACGTCTACATGAGACACCTCGCAGCCATCGCACGCCGACACAACCTCAACATCATCTCCTAGGCCGACGACACCCAGCTGATCCTCTCCCTCACCAGAGACCCCGACACCGCCAGAACCAGCCTCCACGAAGGGATGAAAGACGTCGCAGAGTGGATGAAGAACAGCCGCTTGAAACTGAACTCAGACAAGACGGAAGTCCTCATCCTTGGGCCATCACCCTCCGCCTGGGACGACTCCTGGTGGCCCCCTGCCCTGAGCACCGCCCTCAAGCCGACAGACCACGCACGCAACCTGGGCTTCATCCTGGACTCCTCCCTCTCCATGACCAGACAAGTCAACGCCGTCTCCTCTTCATGCTTTCACACCCCCCGCATGCTCCGCAAGATCTTCCGATGGATCCCGATCGAAACCAGGAAGACGGTCACCCAGGCCCTCGTCACCAGCCGGCTAGACTACGGAAACACCCTCTACGCCGGAACCACAGCCAAGCTACAGAAAAGACTACAACGAATCCAGAACACCTCCGCCCGACTCATCCTAGACATCCCCCGACGCAGCCACATCTCCAACCACCTGAGGAACCTGCACTGGCTCCCCGTCAACCAGAGGATCACGTTCAGGCTCCTCACCCACGCACATAAGTCTCTCCACAACCTGGGCCCCAAGTACCTCAACGACCGCCTGGCCTTCCACACGCCCACCCGCCAACTACGATCCGCTAGCCACGCCCTCGCCGCCGTACCACGCATCCGAAGAGCCACCGCCGGAGGCAGATCCTTCTCCTACCTGGCGGCCAAGACATGGAACTCCCTCCCCATCCACCTTCGGCTGACCCAGGACCACCTCGCCTTCAGGAGACAACTCAAGACCTGGCTGTTCGAGCAGTAGCGGCCCCCCTTCCCCGAAGCGCCTTGAGACCCTTCCGGGTGAGTAGCGCGCTATACAAGTGTTATGATTGATTGATTGATATCTTAGTGCAGCCCGTATAGTGTTTACATCCCTTTACAATAAAGCATTACTCCACCTTAAACATGCTGTCATAGCAAACATGTAAGTTGAGAGAAGCCCAAATTCAAGCCGAAGGGCCGCTCTGCTGACTACACAGTTCACACTTGGTGTTCTCTTCAAAATGAAAAAATAATTCGCCTTTTAGCTTTCAGAAGGCAGTCTAGGTGTAGATGGAAGCACTGTCTAGAATGGTTGCACTCATTTATGCACCATAAGGTAATCTGATCTCTGAAGTCAACAGCGGCTTCCTTTGGAAGGTTTGACGTATCAGCAAGCTAGTGAAAGGGCTTTTTGGTATACTGAAAGATGCTCATGGTATGCTTACAGAGGGTTGTACCCTATGAGCAGATGGCTTCTCTTATGTGCCACAGCATTATGTGTTCCAACATTTCAAGATGGCCACTGCCTCAGAGGTTCAGTGCTGAGACTTGTTTGAAGATGAGCACCAACAGACAAGTTGACGCATAGGTGGCAACCACAGAGAGACAGCATTGGCTGAAAGAATTATTAAATAAGAAATCAATGTCAGGCCACAAAATATTAGTGTTCTTAGAATTGGAACTTGGAGCAAACAAAAGGTGGGTAAAAATATGGGCAAATGGCATCAATTCTTATGGCCACCAAACTGGGTTCTCCTCATATTTCAGCTGAGAAGGTAACGTACTTGGGCATGCTACTTGCAATAAACTGCTCTTTACTGTGCAGATCAACTGTGACATATCCTCCTGATTTCATTTGTTGTACATGGTTGGACGTGTTTCTGTTTCTGCCCAAAAAAAGTCATCCTAGGGTTGGTTCAGCTTCACTGTTGTTCAAAGACCTCCACTGGCTCCCCGTCAACAAGAGAATAACGTTCCGTCTCCTCACCCACGCACACAAAGCCCTCTACAACCTAGGACCCGAATGCCTCAACACGCGCCTGTCCTTTTACACCCCCTCCCGCCAACTACGATCGTCCAATCAAGCCCTCGCCGCTATTCCACGCATCCAAAGATCCACCATGGGGGGAAGATCTTCTCCTACTTAGCGTCCAAGACCTGGAATTCTCTCCCCTCCGACCTCCGCCTTACACAGAACCACCTCTCCTTCAGAAAACAACTAAAAACCTGGATATTTGATAAGTAAAGTACCCCCCCCCCCCCCCCCCCCTCAAGCGCCTTGAGACCCTCTGGGTGAGTAGTGCGCTATACAAATTTTTGAACTTGAACTTGAACTATAAAGGCAAGCAGTCAATTCTTGGGCATCTCAAAATCTGCTTTTCATAGGCTGCCACATATTCAAATTTTCTCTGTAAACTGGCTACAAAAATTCTGACCATGTTTATAGTGTTCTGAAAACTTAACACTGGCTCCCCATGAAGCAAATGGTACTCATTAGATTATGCATATTTCGCCCTTGGGATAACCATATCTTTTAACTGTGTGGGCTTAAAAGATAGATTTGCCTAAACTTAAGTGTGAGAACTCATTCATTGATACCTTGCAGTTTACTGCAAGTTATTGGATCAGGCTGTTCTTGTATGGAGGGTTTCCATCAGATATTTACATCCTTTATTTTGGTTGGAACTGCTGGCTAATTTGCACAGCATCCAGAATCTTATTACTTTTAAGAGAGACCTACACACACAAATATCTGTTAATTGTATTTTGTTTGATTATTGTTTTTTTGTATCAACAGCCAGGTGTGCCTCTTCAGTGCTAAGACACTCTTTCAGTGAAGAAATATTTCATAAGTAAATAAATGTGAGCATAATTTCATGTGTGCTTAGGATCTTGCATAAATGCATCAAGCCCAAGATGAAAATTCCCAATGTCAGCTTAGACTTACCATTTCATGCGATTGTTAAATCACACATATTTTCCCAAAAAGGTGGAGGTTGGATTTGAGTGACATTGCTGTGTAATACAGAGTTAATAATGCTTTAGTTTTTTTGTCCTCATTTGCCTCGTTCACACCATTCCACTTGTATTGCCAACTGGAATGTCCAAAACCTAATTTGCTGAAGCAGGAGTAGAAAAAGAGTTCACATGTAATCGGCCGTGGGTTGTGACAACCTCCTCCCGTTATCCCAAACATCCAAACTCTATGAGCAGTCCTGCTCTATTAGAAAGAGGTGCCAGTTGAGGCGGAAACAAAGCTTAATCATTGGACCCCTGATCTAAAGGTCTTGTTTGTTGCTCATAGGGGTGTCTAAATTCATACCTTCTCTGCCCCTTATCTGAAATATCCAATTTGGCCACACTTCTCACGGAGGTTAACCAGTCCTCATACCTCGGAGGGGCCTGTGACACCCACTGTCTGCAAATTTCTCTACGGGCCAATAGAATAGCATGAAAACCAACTTTGCATTGTTATTATTGCTTGTAAATTGCGAATCCAATTCCCCAAAGATAACTAGTAAAACACTTTCCTTGATTTGTAACTTCAAGGAATTAGATAGGACATTACACACAGCCTCCCAGAATGACTGGATCTTTGGGCAGTATAGGAACATATGCAGTTGATTACCTCCTCGTAAGTCTTCCTCACCACATGATTAACTAAGTGAGCTTCCGCGCCACACCAGAACCCTCCAAAGCAAAAGTTAGCCTCCCATCCCTTCCTAATATGGCCGACCCAAGTCACCCTTGACCTCTATAAGAGGCGGGCCAGCCCAACCTTACAGCCTGTTTTTTTGTTTTTGCCGGCAGATTCTCCAGGGTGTTTTTTAGGTAAGTGGTTCCTGCTGTAGCAGGAACATGGGCCCTTTGTTCGTGGTCCTGCTCTAGTGGGGCTGTGGGATTTGGAACTCTTCCCCCGGTATCCTGTCAGGGCCGGTTAGCCTCTGCCCTAGTGAGCCATGTGTCAACAAAGGGGCGGCCGGGGTGGCCTGGGACTCTGCTTAAGCGGCCCTTTCTGTCCCCCTGTCCATGTAGGTATTTTGGTTTTGGGACTTTGTGCCTGGGCCTCCCGGCAGTTGCTCCCTTTATCTGGGGTTTCGTTTCCAGACTCGGTAATTTTGGGAGCGGGACGGCTTTCCCCAGAGGCTCCGGCTTTCTTCGATGGGGACGGGTGTCCCTGCTTGGGAGGTGCCCTTTGTTGTAATTGGTTCAGCTGTGCGCTTTCTCTGCCATTTGGCATAGGCAAGGGGGCCCGGCGCACTGTTCTGCGGTCCCCGGCTGCCCCCCCGTGGTCCTGATGCCATTCCCATGGGCCACAGTTTTTGCTGGTTTCCACGGGCTACAGCGGATTTCCATTTTCCTTTTGTGTCACCGTACTGGGTACATGATGGCATCTGCAGGGAGTTACCGTGGCCTTCATATTGCTGCTGTGTGTTTGTTTGCTATGTGGGCTTGCTGACTGTTTCGGGGGCAAGGACTTCTGCGTGCTCCCCGGGCTCCTCTGTCTTACCTGCTTTTTGCTGGTTAGTTATTTTTGTGCCTCTTCCGTGTTCCCTGGGCTTCTCCTGAGGGTCTTCCTAGGGGGTGTGGTGCTACTTTCGGCAGCATTGTGGTCCGTCTTCCGAGGGTTGGGTCCGGCCTCGTCCGGCTTCCCAAGCTGCTATTTTCTCTCAGGGGCTGAGTTTTCTGTGAGAGTGCTGAGTTCCGGTGTAGACACGCTATCAGCTCTGTTCCTTGGGCGCCCGGCTGGTAAGGCTCAGTATGGTGAGGGTTTTCTGCTGCCTCCAGCCTCTATCATGCCTCCATTTTCCGTGCTGGTCCCTCGCCCGGGCTGGCTAGGCGCTCGTTCAGCCGAGGCCGCTCGCTGCTGGTTAGTTCTTTTCGTGCCTCTTCCGCGGTCCCCAGACCTATCCTGAGGGTCTTCCTAGGGGGCGGGGTGCTCCTTTCGGCAGCATTGTGGCTATTCTCCGAGGGGCAGGTCCGGCCTCGTCTGGCATCCCGCGCTGCTATTTTCTCCCAGGGGCTGGGTTTTCTGTGAGAGTGCTGATTTCCGTTGTAGACACGCTGTCGGCTCTGTTCCTTGGGCGTCCGGCTGGTAGGGCTCAGTATGCTGAGGGTATTCTGCTGCCTCCGGCCTCTGTCATGCCTCCATTATCCGAGCAGGTCCCTCTCCCGTTCAGCCGAGGTTGCTCGCTTCTACCATCGCCTCTGACGGGCTTGTTCCCTTACGATGCCTCAATCTTTCCCGTTCCTCAGTCCAACGGCGTGCGGCTCGTGCACTTACATATATCCTAAAGTGGCACCGGTCCTTCATGTGGATCTTGCTGTGGTTTTGTTTTCTTTGCCTGCCTTTGTGTGTGGTAGGACTGTCACCTTACTTCAGAGGTTTTCATTTGTGCGTTGTTTTGGTATGGTGTCTTGCTAACGCCCATGCACGCTTTTCTGTTCTCTGGGAAGAGGATGTTTCCTTACGACTTGAGCGGCTTTCCTTGGTGCTGAGATACCGGATTCGAGTCTCGGCAACGGCGCTCCACATCCTTTGGCTCTGGGCAAATCATTTATACACTGAGACTGGCAACCTGGTTGGCAGCTTGAGGGTGAGAGTAAGATGGAACTGTTTGAAGATCTTGCATCGGCTTGGCTCTTCTGCTGCTGTCACTTTTTTTTTGCCTCAATCAGTTACGGATCTACAGAAACTGTACTCGCTTGGGCATTGGTTTCCTCCTTATTAACTGGGGTTGACGGGCCTGCTTCATAGCGCAGGGTGTAGACCGCAGATTACGGTTTGACAATTAATCCTCTAACTGCTACTCTTGTTGCAATACATTTTTGTATTATTCCTTGCTGGTCATGTCTATCTGTTTTTGTGATGCGTTTTTTAAAATTCCCTGGTAACTGCAACAAGGTGCCATTCGTGCGCTATTCCGTGCACTGCAGGACGTAGCATTGGGGCCTTCTAGGTGTTTTCTCGATCTGGCTTTATTCTATGATGGCCTGGGCGGGTCCATTTGGGTTGTTCGGTCCACTTATTAGCATTTGCTATGATTTGGCGTTAATGTTGGTTCATGGGTAACATTTACACATCTGTTATTCAGCGCGTATTGCAATGGGGGTGAACATGCGCTTTACCTATACTGTTGGAGACGGGTACATCGACCATTTACTATGCGTTGTGTGTACAGGCCCTGGTGTTTCACTGGAGTTTTTGGGGGTGTCGCAAGGCCGCTGATTCGTTTTGTTGGCAGTGTGTCCCTGGCTCCTTCCTCCCCTCCGGGCTTTGGGCTCCCTCTGGACAAGGGTCTTATCTTGCCTCGGTTTTCGTGGCGTCCCAATGTGGTATATGGGCATACACTGCTTTTCGTCCTGCCTACTGCTGTGCCTCCCTACTGTCGCCTGTTTTCGGTGGTTGAGGTGTGGTTGCTCGTTGGTTGGTCTACTGGCTTTTAGTGGTGGCGGCTGGGTCAGGTCGGGGGTTCGGCTTGCGTCTTTTTCTACGGGTTTCGTATTTGGCTGTGCTTTTGGGGTCGCTTTGGCGGTCTCTCAGGTTCTTCTCCAGCGGGGCCTGTTTGTCCAGTTCCTATTTACTGGTGGGGTCTTGGTGTTCACCCTTTTCCTATTTTTGGTTTTCCACTTTTTGGTTGCCTCCATCCTTGTGCCTGGTCAATCGTCGTCTAGTTTCTTGTGTGGTCCATGGACCTGTTGCTCGAGGTTAGCTCTTGTGCCCCTGTTGGCGCAGGCTCCCACAGCTCTTGGGTTCAGTTCCTGCCACTGCTTTCATTGGTGTTACTTGTTCATGCGGTGTTTAATGTAGCACCAGGGAGGTCAATGGTAAGTCTTGTGCCTCTGGTGGCACAGGCTCACACTGCACAAGGGTTCGGGTCCTGCCACTGCTTTCACAGTATGGTATCTGTTAATACCATGCTTTGGTGTTTGCCTGCTCTCCCGGTTCCAGGCGCTCCCCCCTTGGTTTTTCCGACTGCCCCTCTCGCTTTCGTGTTGGGGTTGTCTACCTTGGTTGGTGTCCTCTGCTGAGAGTGTTTCTGGTGTTGTTGTGCCTTGTTGTCAGGCGGTGCTTAGCATTGTCTTTCTCTTGGGGGCTCTTCCCATCCGGGGGGACTCAGTGCCACTGGGCCGTCTTGGGTTCCGGTTCTATCTCCTCTTCACCGGTACCTGTGGTTGTCCCTTCTCTTGTTCCCGGTGATCTCCTTGTCCCTCGTTTTCCTTGTGCCGGTGGTTGTGTCCCCACGGGTTCTGCCCAGTCTGGGTTGGTGGTGTCCCTCCTCTTCCCCTTCTTCTAGATCCCGGGTCGGGCAGGCGGCTCCCTTAATGCCCTTTTCTGGTGGTGCGTTCTGTGGGCACTGTTTGGGTCCACGGAGATGGCTCTGTTGCTTACTCGGCAGTGCTCTCGACTTTGCCTCTGTTCCCTTTCCCGATGCGGGGTCTGGGCTTGTTTTGCCTGGTCGGGGCGTTTGTTTTGTTGGAGGTGCGTCGCCTGGGTCCTTTTCCCTTGTTTACCCCTGCTGTGGGTTTTGGTTGTCTGGGGGTACTGGCTTTCCCGGTTCTTCCTACTCCATTGCGGGACCCTCTTCTTCCTGTGGTTTATGCGTCATCTGCTTCTCTGGAGTGCTTGTGCCTGCTGGCTCAGGGTTGTTCCCTGGTGGTGTTGGCTTTGATTCTGGATCGTTTCGCCATGCCCTTCTTTCCTTTTCTTCATTAGTGTGTTTCTACCTGTGGCCTTGCCTCCCTGTTCGCTCCTGTTCCTGTCCGCTCTCAGTTGTTCTGCTGGGTCGGGCCTTGTTAGTGGCCACCTGGGTGTTCGCTTTGTCTGCTCGCTTGCTCCTGGTGGTCCGTTTCCGGGTCGGTATGCTTGACCCCTGAGCGAGGCATTCCAGCTGATTTGTGCTGGGTTCCCCTTGCTACCGGGTGCTTGCTGCTTCCTGGTACGTGGTTGCCCTGTGTTGGGCCTTTTCTTGCTTTTCTGGTGGCTCGGGCTGGGCAGTGGTACCTTCTGGTTTCCGGATCCTTGGGCGGCCTTGCGATTTTCCGCTCGTGGACGCTTTTTGTCCATGGGTGGCCGGGTTGCCTCGGGTCTTGCGCTGGTGTACGCTCCCTTCCAGGGTATCCTTTGGCCCGCTGGGGTCCGTGGCCTGCTTGTTTTTCACTGTGTTGATGTGGTTTTGTTGGCCTTGCGGTACGTTGGGGTGCATGTTGCCTTTCTGCGCTCTCCTCCGTTCTTGCGGTTCCTGCCGGTCTGCTTTGGTAGCGTCTGGTTCCTCGGCTTCTGCCCTTGCTTTCCTCGGTTGTCCGTCTGGACTGGTGAGGTTTGTTTCCTTATTTCCCTACAGTTGTGAGAATTGGGAAGGTTTCTGTTCCCTCTGTGCTGGTGGTCCGACGTGCTGTGCTGCTGTGTTTGGGTCGGACTGCGTCTTTGACGGCTGTGGCATCTTGTTGTCTCTGGCGTCTGGGGTGTTGGCTTCCCTCTCCCTTTTTTGGCTGTTCGTCGGGCAGTCTGGGTGTGTTTGGGCCTGCCTGCCTCTTCCTGTTATGGTGCTGGTTGGTCTTTTTTGGCTCCGTGCGGTCTGGGTCTACGCCTTCCCTTTCCTCATTCGGTCTTGGGTGTGGGCGGAGTTTGGAGGCCCTACGGGTCTCGGGGTTCTGGTTTTTTTTCCGTTCCTCCCGGTGTCTCAGTACTGGGCTGGTTCTTCCTGATCATGTTTGCCTTTTTCTCTTGGGTGGTTCTTCCAATCCTCCGTGGTTGGTGGGCTTGCCATGCCTCTTGGCATCCTCTTCTGGTCCTTGGTTTCTTGTGAGTTTCCATTAAGCTGCTTGGCTTTGGTATGCTCTCACTTCGTTAATCATGTGGCGAGGAAGATTTACAAGGAGGTAATGCCCTGGTTACATACCGGTAATCTTCATTACTCCGAGTATAGTCTTTCTCGCCACAAGAGTTCCCATCCCTCCCTACCTCCCTCCCTCCCTCCCTGTCTGGCTATCGGCTTAATGTTTATGCTTGGTAGTTCAGGCTGTAGGGTTGGGCCGGCCCGCCTCTCATAGAGGTCAAGGATGACTTGGGTCGGCCATATTGGGAAGGGATGGGAGGCATGGGAGGCTACCTTTTGCTTTGGAGGGTTCTGGTGTGGAGCTGAAGCTCACTTTGTTAATCATGTGGCGAGGAAGACTATACTCGGAGTAATGAAGATTATCGGTGAGTAACCGGGGCATCTTCCTTCATGCTGCCACACTTGGACATGCAACATCTCCTTTCCAAAACTTGGATAGCCTTTTGGGAGTTCAATAGGCCCTTTGAATGGTGAATAAATGATTCCTCCTCAGGTATGCAGGTTTTACTATTTTGTACAAGATAGACATAGATACTTGCCATTGGTCTTCCAGCGTGGTCTCCAGCAAGCATCTTCCCAATAGATCCACTGGTAGAGTAAAATAGCTGTCTTCCAGCTCTATCATCAGCCAATACCACAGTGCAATTTCTTCCTTCGGTATGACCCCAGACAATATTTTGTATCCGAGGCCTGATACCAACTCTGAATCTGAAGGAGCTTAAATCTTGAGATTCTTTGGCCTAATTCCTGATTACACGATTCCAATGTAATCAAACGCCTTCATGCAAAAGATGCTTCCACCTTAATATACCGGCCTCCCTAAGTGGAAATGCCAACGCATCCTTCGTCCAGTCTGGTGAGCCCGGAGAGTCCCAGATGGGGGCAAACTGACTGAAGTATGGCAATTTTGTGACCTTCCTGATTTTATACCACCTCTCGGCCATGCCCCTTAGGATCTGCAGCCTGACTTTTTTAAAGTATTTTGGGTCTGCATACTTGTACACAAAGCCACATTCCCCTCCCCTCTCTTTCTCCAGCATCACCTCAAAGAGCTTGCCAATCTCCGATTTTGTAGGTCTGTCCAAGAGCATTCTCCCATTATTTAAAAAAAAGGACCACGAGTAAAAAAGCAAATCTGGTAATGCTAAACCACCTTTCTCCAACCTCCTTCTCAGCTTTTTCCAAGCTATCCGTGGCCCTTTAAATGCCCAAAAGAAGGAACTAATCTCACTTTGCATCTTTGCAAACCTCTCTTTTTGAAAGGGTAAGGGTATAGAGTCGAAAAGGAAGGTGAATTTTGGGAGAACTACCATCTTAAGATTAACTCGACCAAACGAAGATGGAGGAAGGTATAACCAGTTCTTCAACAAGACACCCACCTCTTTCATGACTACTTCAAAATTTTCTTTAGAAAGTTTTGCAATATCGTGGGTGATCTTAACCCCTAGATATCTCATCTCTCTTTTACACTTTACTTTGCCTGCCTCGGAGTACCAGACCATTACCTCAGTTTTCTATTTATTGATATGATAACCTGAGATTTTCCCAAAGTCTGCTGTTACTGTTGAAACACACCTCAATGCTCATTGTAGGTTAGTACTAAAAATTAAGATATCATCTGCATATAAACCTATTTTTTTTACTCCAGCTGTTATATTGGAATGGCAGAATGTCTACATTGCTCCTAAATCTACTAGCTAGTGGTTCTATGTATAGATCGAATAATAGGGGGGACAAGGGGCAGCCTTGCCTCGTACCCCTTGATATCCGAACAGCCTTTGTCAGAACCCCATTAACTAAAATCCTGGCTTCAGGTGCGGCATAGATTCTATCCACGATTTTACACACATTAGGATCCAGGTTGAGCGACTTTGCCACAGCCTTTAAATAAACCCAATTGACACGGTTGAATGCTTTAGCAGCATCTAATGCCATTACTGCTAATGGGAGACCATAAGTAATTTTAGCCAGGTCTATGGACCCTACCTGGGTATATGTCAGTTTTTCAACGTTCTACCTCTGATAAACCACTTTTGGTCCTCAGTTACAAGCAATGATATGACCCCATTTAATCTTACTGCTATAATTTTCGCAAACAGTTTATAATCGCAGCTTAAAAGCGATATAGGCCTATAGGAGTCACAGTTCTTGGGGCATTTTCCTCGTTTTGGAATTAGTGTGATGACAGCCTTTTTCCAAGAATCAGGCAATTCAGCTCCACGCAAAAATATTGCATTGACAAGCTCTACCAGATTTGGGTTTAATATATCAGCCAGAGCCCTATAAACTTCATGGGGATGTCCGTCTGGTCCTGATGCCTTCCCCTTTTTACCGTCCCCTATGGCCTCCCGTGTTTATGCTCTCATTAAGCTGTTTCACCTTTCTCTCCTGTTAAAGGATCGACATGGTCCTGACTCAACCAGATCCTCACCTCTTCTTCTGTGACATCCACATCTTCTTGGTACACTTTACCAAAATGTCTGAAGAAGGCTAGTTCAGTGGCCTGATTATCTCCAAATAGAGTTCCTGATTGTTCGCACCTGATCTCTTTAATCATATTTCTCACATGATCACTCTTGGCTTTCCGGGCTAAGAGCTTACTGCAACCTTCTCCATATTCAAAGTGAGCCAACCGACTTGTCTCCCATCTTTTCCTTACCCTGTCTTGTATAATTGCTGACAATTTAGCTTTTGTTTCCATTATTTCACTCAGCCTGGCCTCATGATCTCCCTATTTGTTTGAGTTAATCAAGTCATTTTCAGTTATCCGGATTCACTCTTCTTGTACTAGTATCTTTTAATGATTGGCTCGCCTTTTTACTGCTGCTAGAGTACCTAGTCTGCCTCTCAAGTAAGCCTTATATGAGTCCCAAACTATACCAATCGAAGACAACCCCAAGTTGTTATCAAAAAACTCATTTGTCTCTTCTTTTAGGATGTCTAAAGTCCCTTCCTCTAATAGGATTGGGCGATCTAATGCCCATCTGTATTGGGCCACACCCTCACCAAGTTTTATATAGAGTATTATTGCTGAATGATCTGAGAGATGTACCCCTATATGTTTGATGTATAGTACTTGGTCCTTCAGCTTGCTATCTATAAGGAAATAGTCAATTCTAGAGTGATGTCTATATTTCTTATAAAATGTAAAACCTTTTTGAGGCCCTGATGCCACAGAGTCCCAGTTGTATCATCACTTGTCGTATCAAAGCAGAAATTTTGGGATTTACCGCTGCTCCACTGTTAGGGATCTATCTATCCTATAGTCCAACACGCCATTGAAATCACCTGCCAAGATAATCGTAACGGAGAAGTTTAATAACTTGGTAAATAAATCTTCTACAGGGCCTGTCGTCGTCTTGATTCGGGCCATAGTAACCCACCAATGTGTATTTGTGTCCGAAGATTTTTAATTGTGCCATAAGCCACCTACTCGCTATGTTTGAAACACTCCCTTCTACAGATTTGTTCGTCCCCTGTTTCACCAAAATGGCCATCCTTTTGTAACTGCCGACTGCTTTGTGTAAATTGCTTGGGATGTCAAGCTTTTGGCCTTAAAAAACTCCTGACTCTCATTCTCCGTCAAATGAGTCTCCTTAATAATAATAATCTGTGCAGGACAATCCCTTAAGTACTGCAGTATCTTCTTCCATCTTCCCCTTACCCAAAGGCCATTCACATTCCAAGATAACATTTTTATCTCATTTGTTCCTTTCTCAACCATCCTCTCTCAGACCCCCTTTACAGTCAGCAGTTAAAAACAAGTTAAATGCCGACGTGACATCTGAGGATTTTTTTTCTCCCACATGCTCCCCACCCTGTGAAAGAGTTAATAATGCTGTTCACTGGTTGTTGACTGAACCTGTACGGGTTCATCACTGAGAGCCATTTCTAGGCACAATGTTAGTTGTTGTTGCTGGCAGTGAATATGCCTTTCTGTTGTGGGTTGAGCTTCGGCTATGGCAATGTAGCTGTGGGACTGAATGTCTCTGAAACAAAGTTTGAAATAAGTGATTCTATTGTGAGATTTAATTTTTAGGTAGGCTTGTATGTTGTCCACACATTCTGGTAGATGTTGATTGCCTTGTCAGCAATGTAGAATTTGATTGGTTGCATGAATTGATTGAGGATCATTAATAATAGGTAAGATCTTAGTGAACTCTTCATATCACTGGGATGCGGTCAGATCTGGAGGTGTTGATCTTGACAAGCTATGATTTATTGTTCTGCTAATATGTGAAGTAAATTCTTAATTAAGGAGTTCTGGGTATTGTAGGGTGACTGATGGTGCTACAGAATCTGTTTGCAATGTTGAGTGCTTTGTCATGCATCTGATTCCAAATCTGGTTTGGACATCTTGGTGTAAGTAGATGTTTCTGTTTTTTTTTTGTTTCCTTCTTCTTGGAGGTAAGTGGCAACAGCCTGTGTGGTGATCATATTCAGGTGTGTGATGGATTGGTCATCAGCCTTGTCATTGGTGTGTGAATTTGATTTTCTTTGGAGGAGCAGGGTTTGATATGTTTTGAGAAGGTTAATAGTGTGTCTTGGTTGCCTTAGTCACTCTTTGAGACACATTCTTCTATTTTTAAAGGTATTTCTTTGCCATTTTCCTACTAACAAAACACATCTTTGATTTATATAGATGTTTTTTTAAAATTTGGAATAAGCATATTAAAATATAAACGGCAAAGTACAGTAACTCTTTCGTACCTGATCACATATTACATAATAACAATCATTTAGTCTCTCAGCCCGTGAGCCCTCTGCCCTAGCTGTTTCTGTTGAGGATCAATTAGTCCATTACCTAAATGAGTAAGCACTTACGTTCACTATGCATAACCAGATCTTTTAGACGCTTCCTGAGGCACAGCCGGGAAAGCTAGGAGTGTGTCACAAATTTTAAAAAATCGACTGCTAATTTTTTAAAAGTGTTTGTTTTAATAATTGTATTATATTGTATTATTGTGTCATCCCTGTACTTGCTCTACGCGGTGCTTCTCTCTTCCGCACTGCTATCGCGAACCTAGGCGCCATACTTGGACCAGTCTGGGTTGACGGTCTAGTTGTTTGGAGATACCCGCCCCCAGGCACTGAGGCTATTTCAATCGCGCTGAGATCTCGCGCGCTAGCCAGATCTTTTAGACGCTTCCTGAGGCACAGCCGGGAAAGCTAGGAGTGTGTCACAAATTTTTAAAAATTGACTGCTAATTTTTTTTAAAGTGCTCGTTTTAATAATTGTATTATTGTGTCATCCCTGTACTTGCTCCACGCGTTGCTTCTCTCTTCCGCACTGCTACCGCGAACTTAGGCGCCATACTTGGACCAGTCTGGGGTGACGGTCTAGTTGTTTGGAGATACCCGACCCCAGGCACCGAGGCTATTTCAATCGCGCTGAGATCTCGCGCGCTAGCCAGATCTTTTAGACGCTTCCTGAGGCACAGCCGGGAAAGCTAGGAGTGTGTCACAAATTTAAAAAAATTGACTGCTAATTTTGTTAAAGTGCTCGTTTTAATAATTGTATTATATTGTATTATTGTGTCATCCCTGTACATGCCCCACACGGTGCTTCTCTCTTCCGCACTGCTACCGCGAACCTAGGTGCCATACTTGGACCAGTCTGGGGTGACGGTCTAGTTGTTTGGAGATATCCGCCCCCTCTCTCCCCTATATATGACTACCATTAGTCGTCCGCGCAGCGGGCGCGCGCAAAAGGCAAGCCCGTCTGCGCCCGTCATCGCCACGACATCGCCTCTCGCCAGGACCCCTGGTCGAGTTCTACCAGACTCCCCTGTCTTCTATCCTTGAACTTAGGGGGGGAGAGGTGTACGAGCCTACCGAAGCAGCTGGGGGAAACTTGCTTGAATTGTACCACCTGCCAGTTTATAGCCCCCGCACCTGGCCGAGTGAGACAAGACAGAAAATGTGAAAATCGGGCATTGATCACGGTCCTCCAGCTAAATGTTAGATCACTTGCCAAACACTACCTAGAAGTACAGACGCTCATTGCCGAGGAATCTCCTGATGTGTTTTTCATATGTGAAACATGGTTACGAGATGATGATATGACAGGGATAATTAATCTCACTCTTCCGGCAGGATACTTAATGGAGACACTAAATAGGGACTCTAGAGGCGGTGGTATTGCGGTAATCTACAAAGCTCAATACCCCTGCTCCTTCATTAAGGAAGAGATATGTGGAAGTGAATGTGCACGTTTTTAGATTACTATCAGTGCACATTTCACACTCTCAGGATTATATATCTACCGCCCACCAGGGCCTGCCTCAAAGTTCATCGAAGCACTGTTAGATACAGCCAACTCCCTCGTGGTAGGATCTGCTAATTTCACAATTCGTGGGGACCTGGATCTGCATTTTGATCAGACCCAGGATCCTACTATCCATAGTCTACTGGCGGACCTAGCAGCCTTACACTTAGACCCGCTGGTGAGAGGTGCTACGCACCTTGCTGGTCATATCCTAGACCCTGTGTTCTCTAACATCCCAGAAATTACCTTAGCTATACCGAAACCTATGGGCTGGACTGACCACTCTCTGATAAGAGCCAGCCTGGAGATCTTGGCGCCTTTCAGGGTGGACGAGGCGAACAGGGTCCTGAAAAGACCTTGGCATAAGCTCAAACTAAAGGATTTCCACGCTTTCCTTGGAGGGCTCTCCCTGGAAGACATGGTAGATCCGGACATGGCGTACACTGCCTTTTGTGAGTGGATTACAGAAGGCTTGGACGCTTGTGTGCCGATGAAATGGACAAAGGGGCGTAGGTCCACTTCCAATCCATGGTACGGCGACGCTCTGAGAGCATTGAGGAAGGAATGCAAGAGAACCGAGCGGTCATGGAGGAGAGACTACAAAGAGGGGGATAAAGCTATATACTTGGCTAAAATAAAGCTCTATCACAAAGCAATCTGCTAGGCTTCATTTTACGCAGAGGAAATACAAACTAGCTCTAACCCTACGAAATGTATCTTTAGAATTTTGCAAGAACTAAAGAACCCCAGAACTGGAGTATCTAAAATATCCTCTACACAGCAATGGGAGGAATTAGCCACTTCCTTTATTGAAAAAGTGCAAAAGATCTATAAGACCTTTCCACAGCATCTACCAGGCCCTCAAGTCTCCGGAGAGGTTAGGGCGGATGGCCCCATCTTGGAAGTCATTCCAGAGATCTCTGATGATGAGCTAGTTAAACTATGTAGGAAGGTGAAATCTGGCTCCCCAGCGGACCCTATGAGGCCGGCTCAATTTATGGAGTCCCTGGCGCACTTCCAACAGCCGCTTGGCGACATAATTAACCTATCCTTCCCCGCTGCTAAAGTACCAAGAGCTTGGAAACAGGCTTGGGTCTCCCCCATCATTAAGAAGCCCTCTCTAGATCCATCTAAGTCAGAGCATTTTAGGCCCATTTCCCTTCTTCCATGGGCGGCCAAGATTGCGGAGGCCCATGTGAATGGTGTGCTATCCCGTTATTTGAGCCATAATGACATCCTGGATCCGTCTCAGAACGGGTTCAGGCCGGGTCACAGCACTGAGTCCGCCCTACTTGCCAGAGCTGACCATCTTAGGATGATTCTTGATGCCGGTCGGAGTGCAGCACTGATTCTGCTAGATCTCAGTGCTGCCTTTGACACGGTATCTCATGGCATTCTCCTGTCTCGGCTGGAGGCGATAGGGATCACGGGATCTGCCCTAGAGTGGTTTCGATCATTCATTGAGGAGAGATCCTTTCGGGTCTCTGCACCACCGTACATCTCTAAGCCTTACCCTATCGGTCAGGGGGTCCCACAAGGCTCTGCACTTAGTCCATTTTTGTTCAATCTTTACGTGCAACCTCTTGCCGATGTAGCAAAAAAGTGGGGCCATACGCTGGTATCATATGCGGATGATACCCAGCTGGTCATCACCTTATCTGAAGGGCCATCTGCTTCGGCTACTAGGTTTAGAGATGGAATGACAGCTGTCGCGTAGTGGATGACAGACAACTGTCTGCAGCTCAATACTAGCAAAACAGAGGTTTTGCTGGCAGAGAAGAACACCGCCCTCTGGACTGAGCATTGGTGGCCGGCATCGCTGGGCGAAATGCCAACACCAAAGGCCCTTGTTAAGAACCTGGGAGTCTGGATGGACTCCTCACTAAACTTCCAGACCCACACCAAGAGAGTGGCAGCTACGTGTGTGGGCCTGATGAGAGGCTTTAAACCCATCCTGAAATATTTTGAACCAACGGTACGTCAGATCATCATACAAGCCATGGTCCCCTCACGTTTGGACTACGCCAGCGTGTTGCTCCTGGGCGCTAATAAAGCTGAGATCCTGCGACTCCAAAGGGTTCAAAACATGGCCGCGAGAAACCTGATCGGTCTCCCTCGCTGGTGCCCGGTCAGAGCAACAATGGAAAAACTACATTGGCTCCCGATTGCATCTCGGATTCAGTTCAAAGCTCTGGTTACGGCGTTTAAGATTCTTAAAACCGAGAGTCCGGCCTTACTACGCCCTTTGTTGACCTGGTATGTTATGTGGCGCAGCTTGCGCTAGCTGGGCCAATATCTGGTGAACGTGCCACGTATCAAACTATGCCGCATGGGTGGCCGCTCTTTTCGGGTTTTGGCAGCCAAACTGTGGAACAACCTGCCGATCCACTGTCGTGGCATGGAGAACATGTTGGTCTTTCCATCATTATAGTTTCCTCCTGTTAATTTCTGGCTAGCCTCTGTTTTTGTCTCTTGATCTCATAGCGCCGGGACGCCTCTTTGTTGGGGCAGCTGTCGCGCTTAAAAATGTCTTAACATAACAACTTAATGTAGCCTTACCCTAGTCATACAATCTATTGCTATTGCTATTCTTTCTTTGTCAGCCAGGCCCCATCAATTTCATTGAAGTCATCCGATGCTTGTGTGTGTCAGTGGTGATCACCTGGCTATTCAGTTTTCTGATCGTAATAATCTCTTCCTCCACTTTCCGTAACATCTCAGATCTCCAGTTCTGACACCGTCTGGGTCATAGTGATCTTCAATTCCTGGATATCTGACTTTTGCCATTCAGATAGATAGGTAAATTAATTTACATTTAACGTTAGCGTGTTTAGGTTGTGGCATAGAAAAGGCTGGTCGCTGGGTCATATAAATTGTTTCTACCAGTGAAGTCATTCAAAAGTTTTGTTACTTCTTTCCAACAATTCGTCAGTTTGTGGTATTGCCACACCATGTGTAGGAAGGAGACCTCTCCCTCCCCATACCTGGGGCACTTGTTGGGTATATTGGGAGAGATGCATTGAAACATCCAGAAGTCAAGTGTGTTTAATGGAGGTAATTAAATTGTATACATCTAAATCTGTCATTTCAACAAACCATATATGGGATGCTTTTGACTCTATTCCATTCCCATTCTGTAAACATCTTATTGATCTGTGTTTCTGTCTGGCTTGGTGTCATCAGTGCTGATGGAAATTCCTACCCTGAGCATTTTATATATTTGAGTTACGCCTGCTCCTAATTGTGTCTTATCAGTTGGAGGGTGGGGTGGCGGTGAGGCGGAATGTCCGGTTCAGTATTCCAAATCTGTTGCATTGCATGTGTTAGCCTCTTTCAGGTAATTAATTTCCTCGCTGCTAGCCAATAATTTTCCCAGTGCTCCCTAACAACTTAATTTTCCCAGCCTCATTCTAGATCCATGACTGGTGTTTTGTTAGTGTTCAGGTGTGAGCTGGGGAAGCCGGGCATCCTTTAGGAAGTCCTCTGGTGTTTGCCCCATTTTAATTGGCTTGGTTATATATAAATGGTTGTAATAATCTTTAAAAGTGTCACTGATTTCTGAGTGGGCATATTTAGCTTCCTGATCTTGTCATGTCAGAGCGGTCACTGGGGCTCTTGCCTGTTTCTGTCCTAACTAGTTGCCCTATCAGTTTGACCTTCCTGTCCCACTCTGCATGTGTTCTGTTTTTATATTCCCTATTGTCGTCCATATGGTTCCAGTTTTTCATCCACGCCTCATAGTTGCCTGCTGCTCTGGCACTTGGCGTTCCCTGGGGGAAGGGAATGGCCTATCAATAGCAGTGTCAGGATCGCATTTTAAATTGTCTCTACGTATTTGTAGGAATGTTTGCCAGAGCTTATTAGGAAGCGTGTGGGAAAAGTGTTTGATGCTTAAATGCCAATCTTCAACTCCTCTCCCTGGTAATGCATGTCTTTTGCAAGATGGCAACGAGAACACCTCTGCTTTTCAAATGTCTGTACATTTTATGTTATTTCCCTGGCATGGCTGTAACTGTCTCATTCCAGGTCACAAGGTTTTATTTGGAACCCTGGGGCTTCAACTAAATCTAAGAAGTATCAATACAGAAAAAAGGTGAATTGCATGCAAGTTAGCAGTAGATAGGTGTGATGAACCCGGCTAAGTTGCATGTTTTTTTTTACTTTATGTAATTGCATGCTTGAGATTGCTTAGTCTCCTGGTCTGGGACGGAACCATGCCCATACAAAACATTTCCCTACCCAATTTATGCCCACAGTTGTTAGTTTCCCAGTCTCAAGACACCATTACAACTTTTAAGTCTTGTTTTATCAGGGTAGAAGTGAAGAAAAGAAGGAAGGTTTCCAGGCCTTCAGCTAGTGGTCTCAGCTCACCGATTTTAGCCCATGGATGCACCATTGGCCCCAGAATTGTTTTCAACCCAGATGTCTCTTCCATCATATTGCTGATGAGCAATGCAGCCTCGGATGAGGGTACTGCACGCACAGTGCTTGGTTAGTTCGCTGGACTGTCTTAATCAATTGAGGTATTCTCGTGTCCACTGAGTGACTGTTGGTCTGGCCTATGATCGCTCTGCCTCAGAGTCCACTTCATCTGTATTTTCCTTTTGTTCAACTCTGGCATCTCTAGATGTTTTCAGGTGTCTTGCTGCATGTTCTTCAGTGCCACCGCCTTTCTAACTATCCCCTGAGCATGTTTTGCTTTTTATGGTGTCTTGCTGTGTACCTTACTCTTGCACCTTGTACATTGGCCCCCATTGCTCGTGTCCACTTACCCACATGAGGGTTGCGTGGTTATCTATCTTTTAGTTTGCTGCAATTCCATCTGTGAAGAAGTGGGAACTCCAGCCTGTTATTACGTTCAGTTTCGCTGGGAACAGAAACATGAACTTTAGTGACCAGTTTACTTAAGCCCCAGTTTTTGCAATCTTCTTTTCACTTCAAGGAAGTTGTTCCAGTCGTTTTGCCCTTCAAGAGTGTAGTTTGGGGATATGCGTGCTGTGGCGTTGTCATGCATGAAAAGCCCATTTGCCTTGCCTTTTTTAAGATAGCTCTCAATAGTTTGACAGTGTTGATATAATCGGGTGTGGTCAAATACCCAGTTTGGCCGGGGTAATCGAGGCCTTCCGACTGAAAAGTTTTGATTTATTTCAGGGTTTAACATTTTCACAAACACTCATCCGAGAATAGTTCCATTGAAAGGCCCACTGTTTTCTTCGGTAGTCTCCAATTTGGATGTTAATCATCCCCCTGCAACCAACATAATGCATTTTAAGAATCTCACTTTATTGTAGATTTTATCTGAGTCACTTCAGTTAGTTGAAATTATGTTTCTGTGACTCTTTCTGACAATGTTCTTCTATCAGCCGTCAGAAGATTGACTTTGATTGCAAGTGTATCTATCTTCCATCATATTTCTTGCCTCTTGTATTGGCTAGAAGGATGTGGTTCAGGCAGACTAGATGGGCAACAGGTGGTTCTAGTGTCCCTATACTCCCCAAACATCGATCAGGGAGGCTTCCTGACGCGCCTCTCCACAATAATGGCGACCTGGCACGCAGCTCCATGGATACTGGGTGGGGACTACAACTGCACACTTGACACAACACTAGACCGCTCCTCCCCACCCGCACTTAATGCACCCACGCGGGGCGCCACAAAAGCATTGCTTGGGTGGGCTGCGCAATGGGACCTCCATGATGTCTGGAGATCGCGCAATCCTGGAACACGGGTCTACTCCTATTACTCTGGTGCTCACGACCTACATGTTCGCCTTGACAGGTTCATGGCATCCACTGAACTCCTACCTCTAGTAACAGATGCGCGATACATGGGCCGCACGCACTCGGACCATAACCCACACTTCCTATCCATAGCTTGGGAACGCCCGCGCCCCCCTGTACCCACCTGGCGACTACAGCCCACACTACTGCTCGATGCGGCCTTCCGCGACTCCCTCCTCACACGCACTGCCCAATACTTCGAGGACAACACAGGCACGGCGTCCTACCCCAGGTAGAATGGGACGCTTTCAAGGTAGTGATCCGAGGCCACTGCTTGAGGACGCAGGGACACATGAGGCACCAATTGGAGGGTGATCTGACTAGACTAGAATCTGACTTGCTCGACAGAGAGGAGGAAGCTATTGGGGGAGATGCTGACTCGTTACAGGGGGCGCAAGCAGAACATGCGCGCCTACTGGAACGACTACGCAACATCAACTACGCAGCGCACTCGGCGAGGACGCACCACCTGAGTGACAGACCTGGCAAACTCCTGGCCTGGCTGATATCGCAAGAGAATCGCTTGACCCCAATAACGGCGATACATGTGAAGTAGTGTGGCTCACTGGTTAGAGGCGGCAGACCCGAGAGCAGAGGACGGCCCGGGACCAGGGTTCGATTCCGGCGCGGCAGGTTTCTGGACCAGGGTCAGCGGACTCGATAATTCTCTCGCCTCGGTGCCCACTCTGATCAGCGTTCACACTCGGCAACTCTGGGCATTAGCTTGCCTCATCTTCACTAACGGCCCCACCAGACCGCCGGGGATGCCTGGTCTCACCCTGGAGATACCCATTAAGGGACCATCTCTCAGGGAAGCCAGGAAGGGTTTCGCAGCGGTCAAAGCGCCTTGGGACCCTACGGGTAAGTAGTGCGCTATATAAATGCCTATACATTTACATTTACATTTACATTTACACATGTGGAAGGGAGGGGCTTACTATACACGCAGCGCCATATACACGAAGCGTTCATCACCCACTATGAAACACTATATCGCTCCCGGCTACCTAGCCCCTGCCCTGACATTACTGACTACCTTTCCCCTCTGCAGATGCCACAGCTCACCACTGCCCAGCAGGACGAACTGGGAGCCACGCTCGAACCAGATGAAATCCGCGAGGCTATATTTAACTTGTCCAACGGCAAATCCCGGGACCAGACTGGCTCCCAGCCGAATTCGACAAGGCTAGTTCTGATATCCTTGTTCCGGAACTTCTGAAAATGTACGCCACAGCTGCGGACGATGCGGCCTTACCCCCAATGTTAAATGAGGCCACTCTGATCTCTATCCTTAAACCTGACAAAGACGGCACACAGATGGGCTCTTACCGTCCCTTAACGCTACTAAACACGGACTACAAAATACTGGCCTCCACGTTGGCCCGTAGACTGGCCCCTTATATACCCCGACTGGTACACCAGGACCAAAACGGTTTTGTCCCGACGCGACACACCTCCCACAATATCCGCCGCCTCTTCCGGATACAGAAGTATGCTGTCCAGCAATGGCCCAGAGCAGGATGCCTGATATTAGACCTGGAAAAGGCCTTTGACTCGGTTGAGTGGCCGTACCTGAGAGCAGTTACTGAGAAGTACCAGCTAGGGGGAGGCTACGAAGCTATGGTGGGCCTTCTATATGACAAACCAACGGTTCGAGTCCGCACGGGCTCACTGCTCTTGGACGTTATCCGAGTGCGAAGAGGCACTAGACCAGGTTGCCCTCTATCACCCATACTGTTTTCATTGGCCATGGAACCCCTAGCCACAATTCTCAGGACCCAGGGACCTGAATGGGGGATACCGCTGGCGGACGGCCTACATGCAGTGTCACTCTACGCAGATGACTTATTACTGTACGTTCGAGACATAACTGATGTCCCCGCCTCCCTAACTGGCGTCTTCCGAACATTTGAGGAGATGTCGGGTCTGCGAGTTAACTGGGCTAAATCGGGGGCTTATCCCTTCAGCCCGGACACGCCTGAATGCGACATCCATCTGGGCGGAGGGAGATTACAATGGTACCCCACCACATTTCGATATCTAGGGATACGAATCTATCGGGACCCAATAGACGTCCTGGAGGGGAATCTCCTGCGGACGATCGCCTCAATTCGAGCACAAATCAGCTTCTGGAACACCTTACCCCTCAATGTACCTAGCCGAATAGCACTGACCAAAATGATCGTGCTGCCTAGATTGCTGTACTATTTCGCCAATATTCCCACGTATGTGCCCAATAAAATATTTCGCGACCTGGACATCCTCCTGCGCAGCCTCATCTGGAACGCGGGCCGCCCCCGAGTGGCACTGACCAAGCTGTACATGCCCACTGATTCAGGAGGCCTAGCGGTTCCCAACATGGAGTTGTACTACCTCTCGGCACAACTGCAATGGGTGACGGGGTGGCTGAGCGGCAACCATCTGGAGGACACTACCTCGGACACTGCTGCCTGGACGCAAACCCACATTTGCACGCTGTTCCATCCGCTAACCCGGGCCCCCTGCCCAATTGCGCCTCCCAGTAGCGCGCAAATGCTTTCTGAGATGTCTGCGACTCACCCGGGCAACGACGCCATACGCCCCGATATTACCCCTACTGGGCACTCCCGGCCCGACAGAGGCGCTAACTGAGACTCTTGACCAGCTGGACGTAAGCAGGCGTGGACACGCTGAGTGATCTGTATGCGGATGGAGAGCTGCTTACTTTTGCGGATCTAGCGGCTGGCACAGACCTTCCAGCTGGCCAGTTCCTGTTACATGCGTCCCTCTTGCGTACGCTTACTGCCTCCTGGGGCGACATGACGGAGGAACCACCGATGCACACCTTTATGCAATATCTGCACGTTATGGGCAATGGCTCACACATCATACACTGGCTAGCGCAAGCCCTACAGACACACTCGCAACCGTCCACGATGCCGCTGCGGGAAAAATGGGCAGCAGACAGGGGACGGGACTGGACTGAAAAGGAATGGGAGATGATCTTGGCCGGACTGACGAACATTCCACGCAACCCCCGCTTTAAAATTATTCAATTCTACAATTTACACCAAGCTTATCTCACGCCCGACAAAATTAACAGATACTTTGCAACTACGACTGCCGCTTGTCAACGCTGCTCCCTACATGGGGCAGACCTCTTGCACATGCTATGGCGCTGCCCTGACATACGAACATACTGGGACGACGTCATAGCGCTACTCACATGCAACACTGACGAACAAATGCCCCACACGTGGGAGGCGTGCATCTTGGGACTGTACAAGCGCACAAAACTCAATAAAGTACAGGCGCGCTTCTGGGACATGGGTCTCATAACGGCAAAGCGCCTACTTACTAAACACTGGAAAGCCATGACCCCCCCACACATTCGACACTGGTACACCTCCTTTACCAACTGGGCGCGGGCGGAAAGCACGGTCCTCCTCCGGGAGGAAACCGCAGGACTTCGAAAATTCCCCATTGCTCAGCTCTGGGATGACCTCCTTAAGACATTTCAGCGAACCTGCCAGGAGCAAGGGATAACTTAAAGCAACAGGCCCCGCCTCCACTACGACGCGAACCAACGACCACAGTGACCACGGCTCTGTTTCCCTTTTCCCCATCTCCCTTGCCTCCCTAGGCCTTAAGCCCCACCCTCGCGGGTACTGATCACTACACCTCTCCGCCATACGCCTGACGCTTACTCCACGCAGCGCACCCACCATTACCCTCACCTCGGCCTACCCAAGCACACGCTGACAGCCCCCCCCCCTCTCCCCCCTCCCACTTTTCTTGCAATACGGTACACCCTGCTGCACCTCGCCTCGCACCAGCTGACCCCCCATAGGAACCCACGCTGATCTCCACCCCCCCCCTCCCCTGACCTCACTTGCCTCCCCACTCACGGGGCCTTTTCCCACCGTGGCATAGGCATAGGGAACAGTTAGTTCACTGTTCCTGTTTCCCGACCAGACCCCCTCCCTTATTGCAGATGAAGACAACAGACGCATTAAATAGCTAGCAAGCACCGACCCCCTTACTAAACACACGACGCTTGCCGACCGCTGAGCTGCGACAGCGCTCAAGGACTGCAGAAGGATGTGGGCTCGCACCGAAACCCCACCCACATTAGCCACGACCAGGATATGCCGTACACCTACCATCACCTCATAATCACAAAACTGGAGAGATGCATATACACCACACTACCGGATATCCTGGTCTCCACACACAATGGCTGCAGACAAGCTACGCCGAACTTAACCGTTTGCTTCTATGCCTCAGTGAGCTATACCACTACACGTTTTGCCACACCCGCGTCAGCATTATATACACACGTCTGATACACCACCTATCGACAGCTCCCCCACTATTGCTTAACCACAACGGATTCCCAGGTCCTCAGTGGGGACTTAAGCGCTGATCACAACAGCACTAATGCTTGACTAAACCTGCACTGTTCAAGTTGATAATAAAAGATAAAATGTAGACCTAACATTTATACAACTATACACCAGATTATTGTACATGCATGTTTATAGGTTTCGCCGCCGGACCCCCGGGTTGCCGGCTAAATGGCTGTGTCATCCAATTAAGGATCTGCTTGACTATTTATAGCCCGACTGGCCCTTGAACGCCACGAAATGTACACTGTATGATAACGATATTGTGCACAATAAAGGTCTTCCAAAAACAAAAACAAAATAAAACAAAAAAAATAGCAGGATGTGGTTCAACTTGCCCTCGTTGGAATCCAAGTGCTCAGGTTCAGAAGTCTGCTGCAGGGAGAAGGTCGATCACTCCATTAGTGCCATAATACGGAGCTGTTGTATCAGTTTCTGTTTTGGTGGACTTTAGTTTCCCAATATTAATATGCCATTTATTCCCTTTGCGGTATTGAAGAGTGTTGCACTACCTTGGCAGACTGATAGAGCAGTTTAAGGACTCACCTAGCTTAGCTCCCCCCCCCCCCCCCCAAACATGATGGTTTGGTAGATAGTTCTGCACTTCTAGTTTTAATGAGTCAGTACCACCATTATTAGTGTTTCTGCAGTTTTTCTGCCAATTCTTGGGGCGCTGCTGATGTGTGCATCCAGCTCAGTCTTTTCAGGTTCCTCCATCTTGCAGTGTCCCATTTTCCTCTGCTCATAATTGAAGGGGAGCCAAATGAGAACCATCCCTGACATGGTGGTTGATCGTCAGTCACCCTTCCTCCTAAATGTATCTGTTAGTAGGTAGAGGAATGCCACCATAGGGTTATCTTGGCCAGGACATCCTCCCTGCAGGCAGCTGTTCGCTTGTCAGTTGAACTGTTTGTGACCCATCTGCTTTCTTTCTTTACCTGTGAAACTGGCACTCTCCACTCAACCTGTGTGCTGCGCCAAGTTGTGCATTGCTCTGGCATGCTCTTTTTCAGATCCACTGGCAGAATGAGACATCAATCCTGGGGCTTGATTGAGCACTGCCCACAATTACGACCGCTGTCTCTAACAGTAGGCTGCTGCTCCAGAGGTAGGTCCTGTAATCTGTTTGGTGCAGGATTAGGTTATTGCATGTTGGCGTTGTCAGGAGCGAAAGTAGAAATCGTGCTCACTCCATGACAGTGTGGCCACACCCTTGGGACAGACAGTTGTATGATGAAATATGATGTAGATCTTAAGTGTGATGAGAAGGTTGCAGAGATCCTCACTGAGCAGGAAGAAGTGGATCTACTCCACTGTTGGTTGTCCAGTGGCGGAACGTTTGTAGAGATGGCTGATAATTCTGTGCTATGTTAATTCAGTCAATCTTCTTGAAAAAGTTGATGGTAGTGACTCCTTTCTTTGTAAAATTTTGATCGGATTTGGTGGTGGCATCCATGTAGTGATTGATTTTGAAGAGTTTGCAGCGACTGATATTTCTCTGTTGATGGTGTTGTAGTGGATAGCTGTGGTATCTGTGATGAGATACTTGCAGGATGAATAAAGGTTGTTCAGGGTTGTCGAATTTTATCAGCAGCAATCGAGACTGATTTTATAACATGTTTGTGGTCTGTGAGTTCTAGTTTTGCATGACATTAGATAAACTGGCTTTGACTCTGGGTGTGTGAGTGTCAGCTGTTATCATGAAGGTGTGCTTGTCTTTCGAGATAAGGAAGTTTATCACAGTAAAATGTTTTGGCCACATCAATTTGGAGTGTTTTCATGGGTAGGTTTTTTAATTATTGGATCTGGGACTTGGACTGTTTTGGTTGTCTTTTCTGTAAGGTTTTGATTAGAGAAGATATGAGTATGTTTGTTCCAGTTGGAAATCGTGGCTGACGTACCCCTGCATACAAAGTCCAGGATGATTCCCTTTTGTGTTGGTTGGCAACGCGTCAAACCTTTTGATGTTGGGATTTTGAAAGAGATTGAAGAAAGATCCGGTCATGGTTTGAGTCCGCACTCGGGCCAGATCTCTGCCCCGAATGCAGACATAAAGTTAGTACTCGTAAATGCCCCTTGTCCAGTCCAATGTTGGACTGGGGGGGCAATGGATCAGTTTGCATCTTAGGTCTTCTATTTTTAGGTCGAGCTATTATATCCCGCAGAGATTAATAGCTCGAACCTATAGCAGGGGAAACAAACTCTCTTGAACACTGCGGATTCCATGCAGTTCATGTGAGAAATGCGTGTGCACAGAAATCCGCTCCCCCACCAAGCAAGACAAGCCAAGAACATCAAAGCGACCGGCCGCTTTGAGTCCATTTGCCACCAGCCACTTCACGCGACACCAGACATCAAAGGCTGCTGCTCCCCTGCCCTCCCACCCCCCCACAGCAATGCCGAGAGCTTCCCTTAATGAATGATTATGTGCGCCTCTTCTTTTAATTGTTAGCACGCCATGCAAACTTTCACTATTTGTTTTCTTGAAATTGGGCCATGCACTTTCCGTTTTATATGGATGCTCGCACACACCACTCCCCCACCCATGCCCTTCCTGTAGCCGCAGCTCTTTCGTCACAGTTAATGGAATCCACGAGAGCGATGTGCGTGCCGCCATTCCCGCTTTCTCTTTCAAGCAGCCCGGGACAATGGCGGCCAAGGTCTCGCATTTACACAAGTTTGAGCTATTGCCATTGTAAATAACAACAGCTTGAACTCCCGTAGATGCGAGATCTGTTGTATTGCAATAGTTTTTTTCTTCAGTGCGGCACCATCCATGCTTTCACTTTCATTTCTTTGTCAGAATGCCATGCGCTTTTCATTGCGGCCCGCACACTACACTCCCGGGATGCTTCCCTTAATGAATAATTATGAGCGCCTATTCTTTTAATTTTTAGCGCGCCATCCACACTTTCACTATTTGTTTTCGCGAAAGTGGGCCATGCACTTTCCGTTTTATATGGATGCTCGCACACACCACTCCCCCACCCATGCCCTTCCTGTAGCTTGTGTGTTTTTTCCCGATGCGGGGTCCACTTTGTGGTGAGTTTCCTGGAGGGTGCCTTTGTTTTCTTTGGCGCAGCTCACACAACTAGTTTAATTAGCCTGCAGTTGGTGTTAGAAGTCCTGCGCACTGTTTTCACACCCCACGGCAAGAGCATTGTCCCGAAAACGATCCCCCCCCATGGCCCTGAAAGCATAGTTTGGACCCTACTATGTTGCGCTCCCCACTCATATTCAACCCTTACAATGGTGTTAGCTTACAAATAATCTCCGTGTCATGAGCGAAGTTACTTTATTTATCACCTAAAATAGACACTGTTGCTTCGTAATGCATACTGACTTACTTGTTTTAAATTTTTTATTCTGTTCTGCTAATGCCTTTCTGTGTTTTGCATTTTTCCTTTTTTTTATTGTTCTGTTCTGCTGAAAGCTCCACCATGCGCTGCATTCACTCTGGGACAAGAGAGCCATGGGTTCACTTTTTCATTGAGTGCACCTCGTTCTCAAAAGTTGTGGATTCAGCGAATGCCGAACGGCCGGTGGGATTCTGTGTCTTAAGGCATCGAAAAGCTGCAGTGTGAGGTGGAGGCCATTAACCTAATGCTGCCCACCTTCGGCATTAGGAACCGAGGCGTAGGCACTGTTCATCGGCAGACTGCATCTCCAGACTGCATCTCCAGAGCAAGTCCGGGGCTCGGAGTGCTCCTGTCTACTCTTTGATCTGTGCATTTAAAGGGAAGGCAGGGTCCAAGTACAAAAGTAGGGCTCCCTCCAAAGGGCTTGGGTCTGCTGCAGCTTGTCCAGGACTCTGGGTGGGACCCAGCAGAGACATTGCATACGTTTATTAACCATCATTTGCAATGCAATTGTCACGCATTTTTTTAATGTGTTCAGGCGCCACCCAAGAGCCCCTCTCCGCACTGCTGCATCTGTAAATTCAAACCCCCCCTTCCCTGCCAGGTTCTTCTCCACTTTCACTTCTGCCCGCTTTTAATTATTTATTTAGTTGTGCATGTTTTATATTTAGCATGGCGCCCACTTTTAATTATTTATTTAGTTGCACGCATTGCTTGTTTAGTGGAGCCAGCTTTAAAAAAAAATTGTTTGTGTTGAGCTGCATCCAAGAGCACCTCGCCGCACTGCTGCATCTGTAAATTTAAACCACCCTTCCCTGCCAGGTTCTCCTCCCCTCGTGCTTCCCGTGACTTCCCATAATCCCCACAGCTGTTAGCACTCCTACAATACGGCCACACAAGGCAAAACCTTCTTCAAACAAGCATTTGCAGTGCAATAGGTCTCACATTTACGCAAATTTAAGCTATTGCCATTGAAAATGACAATGCCTTTTATTTATGTTTTACAAACAAAAACATAAATAAAAGGCATTGTCATCTACAATGCAATAGCTCAAACCCACATAATTGCGAGGCCTACTGCATTGCACCACTCAACGCCACAGCACCATTCAACGCCACAGCATCCCTAAACGCCACAGCATCCCTAAACGCCACAGCATCCCTAAACGCCACAGCATCCCTCAACGCCACAGCATCCCTCAACGCCACAGCATCCCTCAACGCCACAGCATCCCTCAACGCCACAGCATCCCTCAACGCCACAGCATCCCTCAACGCCACAGCATCCCTCAACGCCACAGCATCCCTCAATGCCACAGCATCCCTCAACGCCACAGCATCCCTGGGCGCCACAGAATCACTCAACGCCACAGCATCCCTGGGCGCCACAGAATCACTCAACGCCACAGCATCACTCGACGCCACATCGACGCCACAGCATCACTCGACGCCACAGCATCACTCGACGCCACAGCATCCCTCAACGCCACAGCATCCCTCAACGCCACAGCATCCCTCAACGCCACAGCATCCCTCAACGCCACAGCATCCCTCAACGCCACAGCATCCCTCAACGCCACAGCATCCCTCAACGCCACAGCATCCCTCAACGCCACAGCATCCCTCAACGCCACAGCATCCCTGGGCGCCACAGCATCACTCAACGCCACAGCATCACTCAACGCCACAGCATCACTCGACGCCACATCGACGCCACAGCATCACTCGACGCCACAGCATCACTCGACGCCACATCGACGCCACAGCATCACTCGACGCCACAGCATCACTCGACGCCACAGCATCACTCGACGCCACAGCATCACTCGACGCCACAGCATCACTCGACGCCACAGCATCACTCGACGCAACAGCATCACTCGACGCCGCAGCATCACTCGACGCCGCAGCATCACTCGACGCCGCAGCATCACTCGACGCCGCAGCATCACTCGACGCCGCAGCATCCCTCGACGCCGCAGCATCCCTCGACGCCGCAGCATCCCTCGACGCCGCAGCATCCCTCGACGCCGCAGCATCCCTCGACGCCGCAGCATCCCTCGACGCCGCAGCATCCCTCGACGCCGCAGCATCCCTCGACGCCGCAGCATCCCTCGACGCCGCAGCATCCCTCGACGCCGCAGCATCCCTCGACGCCGCAGCATCCCTCGACGCCGCAGCATCCCTCGACGCCGCAGCATCCCTCGACGCCGCAGCATCCCTCGACGCCGCAGCATCCCTCGACGCCGCAGCATCCCTCGACGCCACAGCATCCCTCGACGCCACAGCATCCCTCGACGCCACAGCATCCCTCGACGCCACAGCATCCCTCGACGCCACAGCATCCCTCGACGCCACAGCATCCCTCGACGCCACAGCATTACTCAACGCCACAGCATTACTCAGCGCCTTAGCATCACTCAGCGCCTTAGCATCACTCAGCGCCTCAGCATCACTCAGCATCACTCAGCATCACTCAGCATCACTCAGCACCACTCAGCACCACTCAGCATCACTCAGCACCACTCAGCACCACTCAGCACCACTCAGCACCACTCAGCACCACTCAGCACCACTCAGCACCACTCAGCACCACTCAGCACCACTCAGCACCACTCAGCACCACAGCACCCATCAAAGCCACAGCACCCATCAACGCCACAGCACCCCTCAACGCCACAGCACCCCTCAACGCCACAGCACCCCTCAACGCCACAGCACCACTGAAGGCCACAGCACCACTGAAGGCCGCAGCATCACTCGGCACCACTGAAGGCCGCAGCATCACTCGGCACCACTGAAGGCCGCAGCATCACTCGGCACCACTGAAGGCCGCAGCATCACTCGGCACCACTGAAGGCCGCAGCATCACTCGGCACCACTGAAGGCCACAGCATCACTCAGCACCACTGACGGCCACAGCATCACTCAGCACCACTGACGGCCACAGCATCACTCAGCACCACTGAAGGCCACAGCATCACTCAGCACCACTGAAGGCCACAGCATCACTCAGCACCACTGAAGGCCACAGCATCACTCAGCACCACTGAAGGCCACAGCATCACTCGGCACCACTGAAGGCCACAGCATCACTCAGCACCACTGAAGGCCACAGCATCACTCAGCACCACTGAAGGCCACAGCATCACTCAGCACCACTGAAGGCCACAGCATCACTCAGCACCACTGAAGGCCACAGCATCACTCAGCACCACTGAAGGCCACAGCATCACTCAGCACCACTGAAGGCCACAGCATCACTCAGCACCACTGAAGGCCACAGCATCACTCAGCACCACTGAAGGCCACAGCATCACTCAGCACCACTGAAGGCCACAGCATCACTCAGCACCACTGAAGGCCACAGCATCACTCAGCACCACTGAAGGCCACAGCATCACTCCGCACCACTGAAGGCCACAGCATCACTCTGTGCAACCATTCAACAACTGGTTCTAATATGTTCTCTCAATGTTTCAAGCTTTATTACAAATGTCACAAAAAGATGTTAATATTTCACTTCTGTTCTTGGATTTTCATCACAATAAAATACACTGAACATAATCTTCCCAAAAGTTATTTACAAAAGTTTAAGCTATTGCCATTATAAATTACAATAACTTTTATTTAAGTATTGAGTATTTAAAAAAATAAAACCCATTGTTATTTGTAATATTAGTACATCTAAGTCATGTAAATACAACACATATTGCATTATAAATGCTATGGGTGTCACGTTTGCGAAAGTTAAAACTATTGGCATTGTAAATAACAAAACTATTAATTTCGCTATTTTCAAAACAAACATAAATAAAAAAGTTGTAATTTACAATACCAATAGCTCAAACTTTCCTAATGCGAGACCTATTGCATTGCAATTGCTTGTTGCACTAGCAGTTAAAATAACCAGCGGGAAAAGTGCAGTGCTGTTGGCTAAAAAGTCAACACTGGGCTCTGGTGTTGTACATTACATGGGACTTTTTTTTTAAACATTTTTATTGATCACAAAAAACAAGAACATAAAACAAGGCAATAGTCATAATAGTTACAATCATGCGTCCGTATAGAATGAGTCTCTGAGTGAGTCATTATAACGCATACATTTTAAGCAAGGAATAGGGGGGTCAGCGGGGAAGCAATGCAGTAATTACATATGATAAACAATACATGGGATGTCACTCAGGGAGACAGGGAAACGTCTGAGTTTAAATCGAGAGGGGGAGTACATATATTCCCCCGATAGGCATTCCACTGGGAGCGGACTTTGCTCCATTTTCTAGGTCTACCCCATGCCAAATAAACTGTCTTCTCTCTAACCATGCACCAATCCATATTTTCCTTCCATACCGATACCATGGGCGACCGCTGGGAGCCCCACAGCTGTGCAATGTCTCTCTTAGCTATCATGTTCCCAAGGGCCGCCCACTGGGTCTGAGCAGCATTATAGTCATTCGGTTCCCACACATTCAACAGGCAGCGCCTGGCCTCAGGCTGTAGCGGCACCCCGGTAACCCTCTCCATCACTGCATGCACACGAATCCAAAACGCAACCACCTCCGGGCATTCCCATATAATATGGAAGAAGGTACCAGTCATACCGCAGCCACGCTTACACAACCCATCCTGAGAATAACCCATTCGAACCAAACGCGGACCAATGACATATATACGGTGGAGGATCTTAAGCTGGACAAGCCGAAGACGGGCAGGTATAGCCACCTCCTTGGGCGAGGACAACGCAGATTGCCAGTCCTCGTCATCCAGCTCCAAGCCGTCACTAATCCAAACTTCCCTGAGACGCACGAGCAGATCAGCCCGGTTGTTGATCAACTTCTTATATATTAGTGAGATCGTGCTGTCGGGCACATGGCCATCCAGTATACGGTCCTCGAGAGGAGAAGATTCGGGAATATCGGTGCCCGCAGCAAAAACCGAAGTCAAGGCATGGCGAACCTGCACATATCTGAAAAATTCCCTATCGCTAAGCTCATACTCCATCTTCAAGGCTTCAAAGGTTTTAATGTTCCCCTTGGACCAAAGATCACCCACCCTGCTAATGCCAATCATGTCCCATTTCTCGAAACCTTTCGTTTTCCATAGACATCCCAATCTTTCAGATGAGTACAACGGAGTTGCACGAGTCAGCCTATCTCTCCATTCCAAAGCAACATTAGCATCGTGCCAAACCCGCACAGCAATTTTAGTAGGTCCAGACAGCTTCCTACCAATCGCCTTAGAATAATGCGCCCTGTTGTAGTTCCCACCCGGTAGCAAGAATTTGTCCAACTCAAATGCCGGGTTAGAACCGGGCGCGTAAGTTGCATGGTTAATCGCACACAGCTGAGAGGCCCAATAATATCGCTTGATGTCCGGAAGCGCAATGCTTCCATCATACCAAGGGAGCGTGAGCTTGGAGAGGGCAATACGTGCATGCTCGTCCCAAACCAACCGTCTCTGCAGGTTCTCCACTTCACGAAAATAGCTAGAAGGAATGACGTCAAAAGAATTCTGGAGTGCGTACAGAAATCGCGGCAGTGACCTCATTTTGAAAAGGGTGGCTCGCCCGATCGGTGACAATGGTAACCTACGCCAGCGTGCAACATCAAGCTTCAGCCTCTGGAGAGGGGGAAGCAGATTGCGTTCGTAGCGAACAGCGGGGTCCAGGGATATGTAGATCCCTAAATACTTAAAACCCGTCTCCGATGTCTGGATAGGGAATCGACGAGGCAATGGAGGAAGACCCCCTGAAAGTGCATAGACACAGGATTTCATCCAGTTAATGATGAGACCTGAGTTTTTGCCAAAAGAAGTAAGAACATCAAAAAGCACGTTGAGGGATTTTTGGGGGGACGTTCGGTACAACAGGATATCATCCTCGTAAAGCGAAATGCGTTCCTCCAAATCCGGGGTCCACCGGATACCTTTTATCGAAGGCTCCCAACAAAGCCAGGCGGCCAGCGGCTCAAGAGCGAGGGCAAAAAGCAGGGGGGACAACGGGCAGCCCTGCTCCGTGCCACGCCCGAGGGTAATAGAGTACGAAGCTCTACCGTTAACCACAACCTGAGCCAAGGGCTTCTCATATAGAAGTTTCACCCAACCAATGAATACAGGGCCAAATCTGAATTTCGCGAGAACTGCCCAGAGATACGGCCATTCGATTGTATCGAAAGCCATCATGGCGTCTAAGGAAGCCAAAATGTCCGGCTCGGAGAGAGTCTCCGCCCTGGCAAGAACGCCATGTAAACGCCGAAGATTAAGTGTAGTATTACGATGCGAGATAAAACCGGATTGATCCGGGTGGATCAAGTCGCTGATAACCTTGATCAACCGGTTAGCTAACAATTTGGCTAAAATTTTGGGTTCAGCGTTCAAGAGCGAAATGGGCCTATAGGAAGCACAACAGTCCCGCGGCTTCCCCTCTTTATGGATGACCACGATCGTAGCAAGCCGCTGATCACTAGGGAGGGAGCCAGAGTCTAGCGACTCCAGGAACATATCCCTAAGATAGGGCGCCATTTTGTCAGGTCGCAATTTGTACAGTTAAATGGACAGACCGTTGGGACCCATGGCCTTACCAGAACGAAGGGAACGGATGGCGACGGCAACTTCGTCTTCCAAGAGTGGTGCATCCATTAGGTCTCTATCAACCTCGGATAGGCAGGGCAGTGCAATGTCACGCAGCAACAAATGGGATTCCTCCTCATCCCTACCACAGACCGAAGAATAAACCTCTCAAAAATGGTCCACAAAACATTCGACAATCTCAGCTGGGTCAGTCACACACACTCCATCCGGCTTCTCAATCACAGGGACAACACGATTCGCTCTTTCTTTCTTGTCAAGCCATGCAATCAATTTACCAGCCTTGTCTCCCACATCATACAATCTGCCCTGTTGCTCTCTGTTCATTACATTAGCAGCGTCGGTAACCAGGGCTCTATAATCCAGCTGTTTCAGGCTGAGGGAATGGAGTTTAGCACGAGTGACACCCGCCTCAAGGTCACTCTCCAGCTCAGTTATGTCTGTCTCGAGACGAACCAATTCCTCATATTTGGCTTTCTTAGCACCAGCAATTAGCGACAAAGAATGACCACGTATAACAGTCTTGAAAGCCTCCCACAATGACACAGATGAGGACACAGACCCCACATTATCAAGAAAATAATGATCAATGGATTTTATCAACTCTGAGCCGATTGTGGGATTTCGAAAATACCTGGGATTTATGGGAGCTACCCGTCCCGCACTACACACCCCGGTTTCCATGCAAAGCCACAGGGTGGAATAGTCCGAAATGCCCCAGGGAAGGTGTCTGATTTCTCTAATCGAGGAGGATTGGGCTGCTGGCATTAGCACGTAGTCAAGCCTGGAAAGACTCCCATGGGCCCCAGAGTGGAAAGTATATTGTGACTGCACCGGATGCATTAACCTCCAACAGTCTATCAGACCAAAAGTTTCCAAGAACCCACTCAGCCATGACTGAGACTTAGCTAAATCCCTGGGAGGGTAGCGATCCAAAGGGCCGGAGATAACCGAATTAAAGTCTCCGCCCATGATCAGGAGACCGTCTGGAAGCCCCAAAACCACCCGTCCAATGTCAGCGAAGGTGGATGTCTGCAGACCCGGGGGAACATATACTGTGATCAGCGAGAGTGTCTTCCCCTCCCATCTACCAGTGAGAGCGGCATAGCGCCCTCTGTCGTCAAGGATTACCTCGTCTATTTCTAGAGGGAGAGAGGACCAAACAAGAATGCCCACACCCCTAGAGCCGGAGGTGAATCCGGAGTGCGCGACAAGGCGATATCCTCGTCTATTCATGGCTTGACATGCATTACCAATTAAATGTGTTTCTTGCAGAAGAACGACATCGGGGGAAAGACGTCGCAGGAACTGTAGCACAACCCTCCGCTTTATCCTATCCCCCAACCCGTTGACATTCCAAGACAATAGCCTCAACCCACTACCCCCCCATCTCGGTAAGGAATGCAGAGTCCACCCCACACTGGACAAAATGATCGGTTCAAAAAAGAAAACAATACGTTGCCTTGTGAAAAACAATAAACACACAAACACCCCCCCACCACCCCCCAACTGGAACCCGTTACAACACCCCCCGCCCTGCACCCCTGCGTACGACTCAAAAGCCACCCCAACTTGCAGTGTGCCTGTCGCCCTGACATTAAACTAATCTGCACAAAGAAACCCGGAGGAGGAAAGAGTCCCTTTTCCCCCCGCCACCCTCGGGCAATCGCCAAGGAAACATAATAAGACGAGAATCATCGAACTCAGCTGTGAGACAATTGCAGTGTTCAGACATTGGGAACCACAGTGTCACTCTTGGGCCGGTACACCACCCTCGGCACCACCAGGGTGCTCAGTTCGATCATCCCTTTTAGGCAAAGAATCCAGCCAGTCACTGACATTTTCTGGAGGGTCGAAGAAAAATGTCGGGTCCTCATATTCGACTCGAAGCCTCGTCGGAAACAGCATGGCATATTTAAGGCCTACATCTCGCAGTCTTCGCTTCACTCCCTGAAACCCCATCCTCTGCCTTTGAACAAGCTGGGTAAAGTCCGGGTAAAAGTTCACTGATGTATTGTCAAACTTTACGGGGCCGCCCAACCTCGAAGCCTGCAGGATAGCATCTCTGTCCCTGAAGTGGAAGAGTCTGGCAATGATAGGTCTCGGGGGGGGGGCACCTGGCTTCGGCTTCCCACCCGGAACTCGGTGGGCACGTTCTACTGCAAAGAATTTGCTGAGTCCAGTGGAAATGATTCAAAACAAGGTCCTCCACCAGGAGATCAGTTGCAGAGTTTTCAGGGACACCAATAATGCGTACGTTATTGCGCCGGGCCCTGTTTTCGAAATCCTCAAGTCGGTGAGCCATAAGGTCGTTGGAAGAGCGCACATTACCGACTTCGGTCTGTATGTCTGAGACATCGGTAGTAAGGCTGGAGGTCTTTAAATCCAACAACTTGACCTTTTCATTGGTTTTCGCCAAGTCAGCTCTGATCAAGGTAACATCGACGGCCACCGTGTCAATCTTTAGAGCAAGGGCCTCGTATTGCTGACCCATGGAAGCCTTCATGCTGGCAATGGCGCTCATGACATCCTGGAGTGTCATCGGAAGGAACGGCTGGGTCATCCTTGGGGTCTTCAGGAGTGCAGCTGGTTCCACCCGGGGATCCATTGGGGTGAGTGTAACGATCCATAACGTTGGTTTGGGTCAGTCCCCCCCCCGGAGAGGCGTCTTGGTTTTCCGCTTCTCATTGTCGGGTCTGGTGGCCATATTGGAAAAAGTGCCCAGGAGGGGCCTGCGAGACCTGGTGAAAATGGCCGTAGGAAACGAAGCCACAGGTCTTCAAAAGTGGCCGTAATGCCGACCCAGTTCGATACGAGGCACTCACAGACGTAGGCACACGGGGAGAGGCAGAGCCAAGCCGGATCCAGGGTAAATCTGAGCCGCCTAACGATCACATAAGGCCCAAACTCAGAAAGCGAAACCGAAAGTCGAACAGAGGCTGCCAGGTAGAGAAGCCCTCTAGCCGTTGTTGTTCAACTACTTCACGGCATCCTGGCTAGTAGAGCCCCCGGTCTCGTCCTGGGGTGGGCCGCAAAAGTTTAGATCGACATAGCTGCGGTTCCCGAAGTCCAAATTAAATTTTCGAAAGAGTAGTAATGTCAGCGAAAGTTCGTCTTCAAAAGCCCATATTCGAATTCAGGATATTTTCCAGGATATATGCGAAGGGCGGCGAGGGTCTCGGGAGCTCTGTGCTCACGCGGCCATCTCGGATGCTCGCGAAGCTCCTCCTCTCTACATGGGACTTTTTAACAACTATATGCATCTGTTATCATATTTGTTTGCTCACTTGATGAAATGGCAGTGAACTACGGAGCTCAGCTGGAAGGGACTATGAAAAAACGCTGCCACTGAAGTTATACAAGCATTGGCAAAGCCAATAGGTTTTGCCTATGCGAGATCTTTTGACTTTGTTAATTATTTTTTTTAATGTTGCACAGCGGTGTGAGCAGCTGTGCTACATAGCTTAAAGTAAAAACAAAAGTGATATGACGTAGCCTGACCAGTTCATATCGCTTTTTGTTTTTACTTAAAGCTATGCACATACCAACAAGTTAAAATTGTTACGTTCCCTATACTTAATATGCAGTTTAAATTCTTGAACAAATGCCCATAGCAGTTACCAGTGTGCCAAAGTGTAGCTAGCTGGAACATTGAACATGAAGCGGCTTTGGCGTTACGGCCAGAGCTGCTGACTTTGGAGCTGGGGAAGCAGGTTCGAGTCTCGGCGTCAGCTCAGCATCCTGTGATTCAGGGCAAATCACTTAATATCCAAGTACCTGTAAAAATGAATGTGTCCTTGTGTGAGGTAACTTGAGCTCATAGAAAGTGCTCCAAGTGTTTCCAGACGACTTTGCGCTATATAAAACAAGATATTACTAGCGGCGATGTGGGGAAGGGGCATTCAGCGATGGAAGTGAAGAGGTGGTAGGGATGGACAAGCAATTAACAGAATGCGGACACTAGAAAGTCTAAAACGAGACCGGATGCTATCCCTCTTCAACCCTGCATCAATGTTGACAGCCTTTCGTGATGCACCTAGTCCTCCAAAATGCACTGACACAGACTCAGCTCAGACTAGACTTAGTTCACGAAATGGAATGGTGCCAGGCTATGAGCCAGCCAGTCTAGAAACCAACTAGGCCCTGCGCTGCACTGCAGGGAAGGTGTCGCATCAAGAGAGGCTGGGCCGTTCAGTGGAGCAGGAGCAGTGGAGCAAAGTGTCACTTACTCCCGTCTGCAGTGACCGCAAAATATCTCATTGCCTCCCAAATCCATCGGTGATTGGCAACATGCACTGAAGCAATCTTCGCTCCACCTAGACTTAGTTAGCATAGCGGACCGGTGCCGGGCTAAGACCCAACTGGTCCCGAGGCCAACCGGACCCGGCAGGTCAGTGAAGCAGAGGCGGGGGACGCAATGAAGAACTTACTAATGTCAGTAGTGACCACAGAGTCTCAGATGTTAGCCACCCACATACATCAGTGGGCAGCGGATAGAGCAAAAATCCACAGCAAAATTTTATAGAAGCAGACCACCCATAGCCATCAGTGTCCATCAAACCAGAAGCCCAAGAGTGTGGCAGGTGGATTGAAAGTTTAAGCTCCAGTTACTCTGTTTCTGATGCTAGGGTACATTGTAGAAAGGCAGATGGCGGGGTATAGTAGTAGACCGGGCGTAAGCGGAACATAGAAAGGGGAAGAGAATAAGAGACACTCTCCACTGCTGAAGTATAATGACAGCCATTGTCATTCTTTTGATGTACGTGACCTGGGTAAAATAAAATGCTTAATTTAATTCTTTTGGTTTTGGCATGTTGCTGTTAAAGGCCACAAGCTGGCAGCACATGCCTAGTTCTGAATGAGGAAAGCCACACACAGCGTTTCCCTTGCGTGAACGAGCCGGAGGACCATCTGTTTGAAAGTTAATTACAAACAGATGGTTTGAAAGCTCGTTCTCGCAAGGGAATCGCCAAATGTTGGCATTGAAAGCAATGCAACGCATGCACGTTTTTGGCAGAAAAACCTAATCGATTTCAAGAGGTCTCCTCCTATACAGCGCATGCGCTGCGTAGGCGAGACCTAAAAACTCTTGCTCACACTACTGATCACTAGTAAACACAAAACGGATATGCGTCCATCACCGCACCCGTGTCACTTAACTCCTGGTAAGGACAGTGGCTCTCAACCACCAGGATAGAACTTGGTGCACTCCTCCCTGTATAACAAGACCGCATTACCATGAGACAGGCCTGGGCCATGGAGCACATGGATGATCAGGGTTTACCCATGACCAAAAATCTTTATCAGGGAACTTATCCATGCCTGTTCGTGACCATGCTGGACACTTTTCTTTCCCAACAGAAGTGTTCCTGGGTTCCTTTTCTCAGAGCCTCTTACCTAGCAATGAAACCAAGGACATTGGTTGCTCAAGGAACACTGAACCTCTGTTTTCATCTCGCAGACCCATGACAAATAATTTAACTTTGCTTTGGGGCTTTATTTTCCACTGTGCAAGCGAAAACGAGGGTGCATTTGCAATTAAAATGCAGTGTGGCTGAAGTGGTTGTACAGATGCCGTTAGAGAAATGTGATGTATTTAAAGAGCCACATCAGATGTGATGAGTTTTCTGCATCGGTATATCGGGGGGGAATTTGCTTACAATGGTATTCAGGTTAGCAGGTCACGCTATGTTTACAAGAGGCCGCGTTTCCAGATGTGCATTTCATTTTCGAAACGTTTTCGAAAAGTTGTGCCCGCTTTAAATTGTAGCCTGAATTTGCCTTCTTGAGCCAAGTGGACTAGGTATAGGTGATTAATATAATAAAGGTTCAGATTGGAAATATGGTTCCTTGCTGACACTCAGTGATTTGGCACCCTGTCTCTGGCTATATATCAGTGCCAAGAGTTTAACTAACGGTGATTGCAGCAGTACTCTCATACCTCTCTTGAAAATCATGAGTCATTGAATTTGGATAGAAATTCAAACAGCAGTTCTTAACAAGGAGATCTGAAAGAAGTAACTGCTTAATCGGCAGAATCTTTATCTTTTGAAATTTCCTTTTACCCACAAAACAGAGTACCTACCTTTTATTTGTGTGTGAGTGTGTATGCAGGCAGCTGTGCAGAGTGTAATATGCTATTTATTTCCATTGTTGAGTGAAAGGAGGGGCAATGACTCATGAGAGACAAATGGTTGACATAATACCTATCTCCTCCCTCAGCAATTGTAATGAATAGCATATAATTATATGCAAATGTGAGGCAGTAAAAAGTGTGTTTCTCATGTCACGTTTTCTGTACTACGTAACGCCTGAATTTGACCTTTGCACTGTAGGAATGCGTGATTCAGTGTTAATCAGCTGAATTGCTCTAAAGAACATATTTGGCATGTGTGTGTGTATGTAGGTGTGTATATGTAGGTGAGTGTGTGTTTGTAGGTGTAGTTAGGATCATGTTTTCTATACAAAATCTATTTTTTGGTTTGCTAATAACTTCAGTGAATTTGAGGAATGTTCATAGAACTTTCCCAAAAAGTTTCATCCAACTTGGCACCTTCCTGGGAAGTTTCGGGGTAACCTTGTGAGCGGGAAGGGGCCGAGAAAAAGAGGGTGGGATCCCAAAACAAGTTTTCCCATGCAAATGTTCATAGGATAATTGAACAGTGAATCACAAAAAATGCCTGAGCTGAATTACACCACATCTAAAGCGCTAGAATCGACTCCCGAAGGAGTATCTCTGCGCTGTAGACCGCTGGGGAACCCGTCCTGGCTTTCCCTGTGAGATGGTCCCTACTGGGTATCTCCAAGGTGAAACCAGGCATCCCCAGCGTATGTGGGGGGCCGTTGTGGAGATGAGGCAAGCTAATGCCCAGAGTTGCCGAGTGTGATCCCTAGTTAGAGTAGGCACCGAGGCGAGAATTATCGAGTTCGTTGACCCTGGTCCAAGACCCTGTCGCGTTGGGAATTGAACCCTGGTCCTGGGCCGTCCTCTGCCGCCTCTAACCAGTGAGCCACACCACTCCACGACTTCTGATCCGGAAATAGGCTTGTTAGTCCCCCCCCCCCCTCCCCTTTAGTACCGCCTCCTCTTCATTTGTCACCTCTCGTGGCGTCTGGCCCTTTTTCTTCGGTTGTTACACGGTACCTGTTAGTCTTTAAGCACTGTTTTCTTTATCCAGTTTCTCTTACTGCAGGTAAAGAAGGCACGGGGGCAGGGTAAAGAAGGCATGGACAATGGGAGGGCGGGGTTGTAAAGAAAGGCACAAAAGCGTGTTGTTCTCTACCGTTGTCCAAGCCTTCGTTACCCCCCCCCCCCCTTTGCCCGTCCCTCCTTTTATCTGTTTGCTAGGTGTAGCTGGTTGCTGGCTGAGCTTGGGTTAAAAATCCACAGCTAGGCACTTTGCAAAAAAGGGGTCTGTTTTCACTGGACAAATGTAGTTTGTCCTAGTTGCGTTTTGGGCAGTTTACTGTCGAGTGCACTAGGCATACCCACACAAGGGAGGTACAATTTTTACCTGCAGACTTTGAGGAATGCGGGGTGGGTGGAAGTTTGTGGATCCACGTTGATTCCAGAACTTCCCATCACAGAAATGTGAGGAAAATGTGTTTTTTGTGGGTTTTTTGGACAAGGTTTGAGGTTTGCATGGGATTCTGGGTAACACAACCTGGTAAGAGCCACACAAGTCACCTCATCCTGGATTCCCCTGGGTGTCTACTTTAAAAACATTGCTAGGTTTCCCTAGGTGCCTGCTGAGCTAGGGTTCAAAATCCACAGCTAGACACTTTGCAAAAAAGGGTCAGTGTTCACTGTAAAAATGTGGTGTGTAGGCAGGGTCCGCAGGTGTGGGACTATTAGGTGCAGGCCGTGCCCCTAAATTCAAATAATGGATGCGTGATTTATTTACCTGGCAAGGTCAACTGAATAGTTACACCGAACTCTTACCCCTGAAATCGAAACAAAAAGATATTTGGGGCCCCTTGACTTCATACCTTATGGCTCAAGATTCGGAGGGTGATTGAGATGAAGCGGAGGGAGAGACTGGGTTACAGGCAGCGGCAGAGACCACCAGAGTCCCTTTGCAAGATCCAGAGTTTTGATGATGGCGGAAAGGGTAAGAGGGGGATCCGCGCAACCCCTGACACACCTAAATGTAACACTGTGCACGTATCCTGCCTGCCTTAGTATCAGTTACAAGGTTTCGCTAACGGATTATTTCAGGTGGTCAGAAATCCGACCTGAAATGATGCCATTATCCGTACCGCAAGACGTAAGGGTCGGCTTGACTGTACGAAAGATGTTGTTCTTCAGTTGGGTCAGGGGGGATGTTTACTGTTTGTTATTGGATTTACAGATATACTACGTGATGAAAAATGCTGTAACCAAACTTTGTTTTCAAGATGCATAAACTGCGTAAAGTAATCCTTCTGCTGTATCACAATTAAAACCATAAAGGTTTTTGAAACTTAAAAAACTAAAAAAACTAAAAATGTGGTGTGTCCACTTTGTGTTTTAGGCTGTGTCCTGTCACGAGCTCTAGGCCTACCCACAAAAGGAATTTCGCATTTCTATCTGGGGACTTAGGGGAACGCAGAATAGTAGAACAGGTGTTATTACCAATTGACTTTCTTTGCATTTCTGCCTTTACAATTTGTATAAAACAGAAGTCCTTTTGAACAAGCATTTACAATGCAACGGTCTCGCCTTTGCAAAAGTTAGAGCTATTGGCATTGTAAATGACAACATTTTTATTTATGTGTTGGTTTTTAAAACAGCTAAATAAATGGCATTGTCATTTACACACACACAGCCACACACACACACACAGCCACACACACACACAGCCACACACACACACACACAGCCACACACACACACACACACACAGCCACACACACACACACACACACACAAACACAGCCACACACACACACACAGCCACACACACACAGCCACACACACACACACAGCCACACACACACACACACACAGAGCCACACACACACAGAGCCACACACACACACACACAGAGCCACACACACAGAGCCACACACACACAGAGCCACACACACACAGAGCCACACACACACACAGAGCCACACACACACAGAGCCACACACACACAGAGCCACGCACAAACACACAGAGCCACGCACAAACACACAGAGCCACACACACACAGAGACACACAGAGACACACACACACACACACACACACTCTCTCTCTCTCTCTCTCTCTCTCTCTCTCTCTCTCTCTCTCTCTCTCTCTCTCTCTCTCTCTCTCTCTCTCTCTCTCTCTCTCTCTCTCTCTCTCTCTCTCTCTCTCTCTCTCTCTCTTCTCTCTCTTTCTCTCTCTTCTCTCTCTCTTTCTCTCTCTCTTTCTCTCTCTTCTCTCTCTCTTTCTCTCTCTTTCTCTCTCTTTCTCTCTCTTTCTCTCTCTCTCTCTCTTTCTTCCCCCCCCCAGGAACTGCCGAACAACGGTGGAGCAGAGTGCTGTGCACGGGTGAGTGTGAAAACACCAGACTTAATTATTTAACTGTACTTAAAAAGTAGCCTCCTAAAAAAGTATCCACTTTAGCACTGGTACACGCACATATGAAGGCGACATGTATGCATCAACTTAGAGACATGGGCACACCTAGGGTTCCCTACGCACCATAGGGACCCCAGACCCAGTGCAGCAAAGGAATAGCTCACCTGCAGTTCCACTGCTCCTTAAACCAACAAGCGCTGTCAAGAGTGAAACGTCGGAACAAGTGCTCTCAGGAAAGGCGAGGGTGGACCCTTCATGGGACGAAGTGCACTTTCGTGAGAGGAGGACCGAGCAGGCGATGCCAACCCAGAAAACAAAGAAAAATAAGTAGAGTAATTAAGAGCAGAAAAGATTAAAGGGAAGAAAGATAATGGGTAGGATTAAGGGAAGAGTGGCAAAAAGGAAGAAAGAGCTAAAGAAGGAAGACTGAAAGATAGTATAAGAAATTAGAAAAGAGGAAAAATGTAAGGAAAGAAAGAAAAGCAAGTAAAGAATCAAAAAAAATCAAGCAAACAGAGTATGAAATTCAAGTAGTGGAGAGAAGCGAGGAAACGTAGGGGAGGGCAGAAAGAGAGGGAGGCATTGCGAAGGAAAGATAGAAACGCATAGGCTAGCTGAAGAGGTTCTGCCACTGTCGCTCCTCACGCTGGAGTAGTATTAGCTTAGTGTCGCCGTTCCCTTTTCGCAGAGCAGAGTATCCGCCCGTCGCGTTCCCCTTTCGCTCCCCGACCTTCTTTTCGCCAGAGCCTTCTCCCCTCTCACTCCCCCTGGCACCCCCTCCCAGCCTGTTTCTCCTGGGCTGGAATCCTTCCTGGTAGTGTGGCAGGAGGCAGGGCAGGGGAAAGATGCGAGAGCCCTGCTAGCGACGCAGCACCCAGTGCGGAGGACCAGAGCATCCACCGCAACGCCAGAGTGCCCTGCCGGCGGGCACAGCGGACAAGAGCCCAGGACCCAGGAGAGCAGACGTACGGGGCACACCTCAGGAGGCGGAGTGCGGGGCATCACTGCCAGGGGCACACGCTTCTGTGGGGGAGCGGCAGGAGTGCTGTGTGGAACTGGACTTCACGGTACCAAGATGGGCTCCGGGCTTTAAACAGGAAGGTAAAGGTCTTTGGTGGATCAGAGGTCTTGCACTTTTCCCTCTGGGATCCTTCCGGGTGTTTGAAGTCAGAGCGCTGGGGGATTCAGCTGTAGGGGGCATTCATTCACGCATCCTCGGAGCAGGGAGGTCGAGGGAGCGAAAAAGAAAACTAAGGAGACGGGGAGGCATAGAACAAGAACAACAAAAAAAAAAGCGCTCACCATAACACCACCTTTTGTCTGTAAGCCCCGTCCTTTTCAGACTGGAGGGCGTGTTTTTGAGAATGTAGAAAGAAAGTCAAAAACGTCCCCCAATCTGAAAAGGATGGGGCTTCGAGAGAAAGAAGAACGTCACTAGGACCTCTTCTCCAATGGCTGGCCACCGTTTAGGAGGCCAGCCAATGGAGAAGAGGGGCGGGGCTTAACGCTCGCTAGTGAAGTACACTAAAGTCATTAAATCTCGCGAGCTCGAGTGCGCATGTGCACATGTGGGCACCCGACGCCACGGGAGACCTAACAATGACCTCTAATTCACATGCTTGTATGGGTACTCACAATTTTGGAGATGTGCAAGTAACCACTGCTTGTAAAGTCTATATTTTGTTACCATTTTGGAACTATATAGGTTTCCTTGGTACCTATGTTTCACTCCTTATATTTTACCAAATGAATTGCTATATACCCGGTACACAATGAAAAAACATTGCAAGAAGAAGCTTAGGTATTGCCTCTGGGTTCCTTGGGTTCTATATATCTCCACAACCAGAAGGGTCCAGCGGATGTAAAGGTATATTGCTTTAAAAAATCTGTCATTCTTAGAAGAAGTTACAGGAGACGACGTTAGCACAAATAGCTGTTTTTTGCAACTCAATTTCAATATTTATTTTCAACTGTTATTTTTATTAAAAAAAACCTTGAATGATCGACACAAATGACCCCTTGCTGAATTCAGAATTTTGTCTACTGTTCAGAAATGTATAGGTTTCTGGGACCCATTGTTGCTTTTACAATCATTTCTACCACTAAGGAGGTTGTAAGCACAAAAAATAGCAAAAATAGGCTATGTCCCAGAAAAATGCTAAAACTGGGTAGAAAAGTTTGGTTTCCTGACATAGGTCTGCCTGTTCCTGAATGCTGAGAAGATGGTGATTTCAGCACCACAAATCCTTTGTTGATACTGTTCGCAGGTGAAAAAAACAGAGCTTTCTTCTTCAGCACTTTTTTCCCATTAAAAAATAAATAAATAAAAAATTAGCTGTATGTTGTCTAATTTCTGGGTCCCCCCAGGGGATTCCACAAACCCTGGGTACCTTTAAAATCCTCAGGATGTTGTAAGAAAAGGTCATACATTTACTGTGGATACCTTATGTGGACAAAACGTTACAGGGGCCGACGCACTAACTACCACAAATACCCCAAAAAAGGGTTAGTCCGGGGGGGGGGGAGGGGGGAGAGGGGGGTTGGGGTAGGGACCTAGCAGCAAAAGGGTTAACGCGGCGGTAGCAGGGCTAACTACTCGAGAAACCAAAATCTTTACTCAGAAAGCATGCTTTTTGTGGTTTGGTGTAAATCTGTTCAATAGATTTGTAGGAATTAAGGTTCAAAATGTATAGATAAGTGGATGGTTAGCTATGTGAGACTCTTGCAAAATTCCCGCTGACATGCACGTTCAAATATTGACAGCCGTCTCGCTCTGATTGAAGCGAGAGGCTCCTCTGGGTTCCACCACAGTGTTCTCTTCAATTGACTGGTCGCAACACAAACGGAAGTGTTGTGGCACCATAACAGGACTCAGCTAAAAATAATGAAGGCATAAGGGGGTAGGGTTGCCCTTGTGGGGTAGGTCTACCACCCTCCTGAGTCTAAATTGAGAAAATATCATTTTTAGGGCTTCGAGATCCTGCAGCGGTCTCTCTAGAGCCTGACATGGCTCCTGAGAGATTCTCATTCGAGTTCTGCAAGATTGAAAAATATTTTTATTTTTTAAAAAGTAGAGAAACTGTGTGCAGTGTGTGCTTGGCTGGGTATGGGGGTGGTGGGCACAGGCACGTCCAAAGCAACATGTTTGATGTGTGTCTGAAAGACAAGCACATCGCCCATCCTTTACCATTTTTGCCAAAGTACATCAAACACTCTATTAAACTATGCACAGCAAAAGGGCACCAAAACCTAATGCAAATTGGACCTCTTTGTTACCTTATCAGGGGTGTGAAGTGTCCTGTAAATTACACAGAAATAATAAATGTTTTTTTCTGTTTAATTTATTGAGATGTCAAAGTAAGAAGAGCAAGTAGCACCATAATAGCATAGTATGCTCTCAGTATTTTTTATTAACTTCTTCAGTTGGATGTCTAGTATGAAGCAATAGCCACATAACCGTTCCAATGTTTTGGAACTCTAAACTCACTTGAAGGTAATTAGTAGCAAAATCTCTAAAGCATTGTCTTATGTTCTGAAGAAAAATCAAATACTGAACCCCTAGAAAAGATTAGATCAGTGTCTAAGAAACAACAAGCATTTGCAATGAAATAGGTCTCGCAGTTACACGAGTTAAAGCTGTTGACATTGTAAATGACTGCTATTTATTTATGTTTTTAAAACGTAAACAAATATAAAAGGCGTTGTTATTTGCAATGTGAATAGCTCAAACTCTCATAAATGCGAGACCTATTGAATTGCAAATGCTTGTTTTAAATGGCATAAATATACTATACACACATACATCTACATATTCTGTCATGTAAATATATATATATATATATATATATATATATATATATATATATATATATATATATATATCTGTGTTTAAGTCCCATGTTGAAAAGTACCATGCGTTATGCTTACCTGTGGTAAATGTGCTGCGTTGTAATGGACGTGTGGTAAAGGTTAAATTGTCATTGGATAAAGGAGTCCCTGGCCCTCGCTGGCGTGAGAACCCTCTGCAGCCTGCTCCAGTCATGGAGCACAGGGTCGCTGTTCTCTAGTGCAGCAGGTGCAGTGACACCAGGCCCCAGCCTGCTCCCAGTGCTCGGTGGCGCGAGAAACCTCTGCAGCCTGCTCCAGCCATGGAGCACAGGGTTGTTTTTCTCTTTCGTGCAGCAGGTGCAGTGGCACCAGACTCCAGTCTGCTCCCAGTGCTCGGTGGCGCGACAACTCTCTGCAGCCTGCTCCAGGCATGGAGAACAGGGTCGCTGTTCTCTTTCGTGCAGCAGTTGCAATGGCACCAGGCCCCAGCCTGCTCCCAGTGCTTGGTGGCACGACAACCCTCTGCAGCCAGTCTTGGAATGACTTGGTTACTCCCATCCTGATGGGTGTATTAAATAGATCATCCCACTTGAAAGAATTAGATACATTGATTGCATCTAGGAACACTGCTACTGCCTTTATTTCAAAGTGTAAGTCATTTTATTGATGCAAATAAGGTGCAAAAGGTATGTGATGTAGAGCGGTCCTGTTGAAAACCATATTGATCAGGTGTTGCCAGGTCTGGAAGCAGGCTGGATAGGCGATTAGCAATAAGTTTAGCTAAACTTTTAATATCTCATTTGTGTGCCTGTTACCCGGCTTCAATCGCTTCATGTATGGAAGGAGGGAGTGACTGTTACTGGCTTCTTCATACCACACCAGTAGATGTGGCATGTGGATATCAGCGTATACTTTGTAAAACTCAGCTGGGAGTCCATCTGTCCCCAAAGCTTTACCTTTTGAGAGCCCGGCTATGACATTTTTAATCTTATGTATTTCAAAACGCTACAGCTAAAATAGTCATCCTATAGTCGCGCTATGGTGATATATCCGAGATCTTCACTTTGCTGAGCCAGTGAGCAGCTACACTTTGAGGTGTAGAACTAGAAATAGTTCGAAAATATGGGCAAAATCTGCTTGGTGTTTGGCGAAGGTCTTTCCGATGTATCCTCTAACTGTTATGTCATTAGTAGCCCATGACCATTTAAACAATTTTGCTAAAGATTTCCCAAGCCGTTCGCCTTCATTGTACAATATAAAGCATATTTACCAGGACGTTTTCTTTCTTTTCCACTATTTCTGCATATTCTGTGATCTTAGATCTAATTTGTTCGAGGATTAAGTTTCTCTTGCCAAGGGCTAGATCACGGTATGGCTGTTTTATGTTGTGCTCTATGCTATTCATTTGTCTGCATAATGTGTTGTGAACACCATTTTGATTAGCAATACAATTCATTCTCTGTACCTATATTGATTTTGAAATACTTCAAAACGTATTACTGTATTTCTTCCTGCTGCATTCTACCACAATTAAGCACCATAGCCCTCCAAAGAGAGCGGTTCAGGTGATGAAAGTCTAAGTAGTACCCGGGAGTGATCAGATAGTAAAAAGTGCCCTCAATGTATTTATTTAGTTTTTCTCCAGATTTTTCCTCCTGAATTTCAAGTGCCTCTCTAATATAATTGCCTGTAGTATATGGAATGCTTCTGATCTGACCTTTATTGTACTCTGAGGGCTTGTCTAAGTGCCCTTGTAACATGGAGTTGAATTTACCACCTCATAATAATGACTGGGGATTTGTAGACCCGATCACTCCCCATAAAGCGGTATAGAAGGGAGGGCCATCAAAATGTGGGCCATAGCTTTAACTATGGTAATGCATGTGGTATTGTGTCCGCCACAAAAGATCTCATATTTACTGGGCTACTCTACAAGTTCTCGCTGCGCATGAAATCCTATGGCTTTCTTACCAGTATGATCACTCCCGATTGTATGCAGTGTAGGAGGAGGCAATACAGTGAGAGGCCCATCTACTTGCAAAGTGACCGTAAGATTAGTTTCCTTGAGTAAGGCTATCCAGGAAAGCCATAACTCAGTATGATTTATGGGAGTTCTTAAAGCCAGTTTAGAGTTGAGACTTTTCGTTCGTTGTACATGGCTTATGGTGTGTATCGTGATCGAATGGATTGATGTGGTTCAGCCAGATTACAGAGAGGTATGTATATTTCCTTATCTTCAATATTAGTGTAAATACTGTGCCATCTACTACAGTGAATTTGCCACACAATCTCTGAATTCCCCTCTGCCCCCCATAACCCTACAGTCTAGTTTCGCAACTGCACCAGGATATGTCTCTGATTAAAATACAAATCTAACAATATACCGTCTCCTAAGCACTGTGCCATTTGAATGACTAGTTGATCCAGTTGGGGTGTAACTTTTGAGGGCAGGCCTAAGAGACTGCTGTCATCCCTCTATTAGAAATTGAAGGGGTGTTGAATGACGATTTTAAGCAACTTGTATTCCATTAGGCACTTTAGTATGTATGTATAAGTATAGTGGGCAGGGAGCTGATGGTGTCACATATGCAGAAGGGCTGATATCGATCAAAAAGTAACTCCAAAATTCAGTTGCTGGTTCGAGGAACAAAGGTAACTATAGAAGCATCATTACCTCTCATTGTGGTCAGTGCCATAGACCATTGATTGTCGGGGATACTTCTTTTGGAATCACTCTGTATATCTTCAAATAGTCTGTGGCTTACTGTGGGGTCTGGAATATATGGTGTTTTACATGATGGGTAATTTTGAGGCGAGCTTGGTACAGCATTACATATGTCGTTTTTTTTGTTGAAAGGCTGGAACTTCTGTTTTTCTTCTTGTGTCTCCACAGTAAAATCCAGACAAAAAGGGAGATCGATTTGCTGTCAAAGGACATGGTGCGATTTTCCCAAACCAGTCTGAGAGCTGTCTATATCATATCCCTCAAATTGAAAAAATGCACTATTATGGGACATTCCAGGGCTCCAGTTAGAGATCATGCAGCGAGTGATCTATGGGTTCTTTCTGTCACTAGAAGCTTTGAAAGTGTCTCCCGGCCCAATAGTGCTGTCAGTGGAGGCTCCAGGTAGTCTTTCATTTTTCCAGTGTTAGTGGACTTGGGAACTCCTAGGATGATTATGTTTTTGCAGCATGACCGTGCCTCCAAGTCCTCATTTTACACTATATTTTCAACATGAAGCATCATCCCCATGTTATGTAGTGTGTTTTCCTTGCTGCTGAGGCTGTCTTCTGTTTTTGAGATCCCCTGTTCTGCCTCAGTCAGCTGACTATCCTGTTTTTCCTGGGTATGAGACATGGCGTCAATGCAAGTATTTAGCATGTCAATTTTGTTGTCTATAACCTGAAGGCTGGCATGGATAGCATGCATCAGTGACTTCATACCATGTTCGCTAGTCTCAGTCTCAGAATTCGGATCAATGCGACCAGTGTGGTCATGTTCTTATCTTGTGGTTCTTTGTACTTGGCTCGTTTTGAATTTAGTTTGGACTGATGTAGATCAGTTTTACAGACTGATGTGATGAGGCCAAGGTTCAGTGCTTCTGAGAATGAGGCTCAGCAGGGGCTCACAGTTTTTGTCCAGCGGTGCTGCACTTTGGCTGGCTTTTAGTAGGTGTTCATGTTGCAGGGGAATGGAGCTCTGTATTGAAGAGCATAAATCATCGTGCACAGAGTAAAAAAACTGCCACTCACTGGGCATTCAATATGGGCTTCTGGTGATTTGTATGTTTGTTAGGGCACCTAAAGGACCTGGCACACCCAGATCCTGCCTTCCCCATTCAGGATTATAACCTGACTATGTAACCATCATTCTTGCCATCTGTCTGGCACCCCAGCATCTTTGTCATAGAAATAAGGTGGTAGATTTTTTACACTGGCTTTAACTGGACAGCTTAGAAAATGTGGATGTTGGCTCTACCCAAGGCTCACCGATATCATGAAAAGATTCTAATCAGATGGTAATACTTGAGAATCCATTTACTATCTTGGGATGACTTTTGTGTTTCTAAAGACTGTTAACACTCCCCCTCCATATTTATAGCAGTGTTTGGTCTGTTCTGGATGTATCCTATGACGAAGGACTGAAGGACAAGCCCAATTGATTTACTCTGCTGTTTTTCAATGCCGAGGGCAAAATATGTATTGCATGGGTTTGAAAGGAGTTTTTTTCGTAGTTCTTAATTTGATTTTATTTTACGTTGAGTTGAAAGGAACTATAAAGTCTGTATATGTTTTTGTTTCACTGCTTATATATTTTTGTTTCACTACTTACCACCTAGTCAAGACTGTGATCAACCCCGGGGAAGTAGACCTGAGCCAATTCAAGTATCGTATGTTTCCTCTTAAAAATGTCTTCTTGAATGCATCCTGTGAAAGTCCTTAAGTTCTTATGTTCCCACTCCTCAGCAGTCTAAGCTGGATACCTATCTCTCATACCACCGCCCTGTATATCCTTCATTTTGTTAGTACGAAATGGAGAGACAGTGGCCTTTCTATCACTGTGTATCACAGACTGAAGGTGCATCTTTTGACAAGTAAACATTTGTGGGTCTTGAAAGGGCCACTGTCCATTGTTTTTCAATGCTTTTATTCCTTGAATGGAAATGAAGAACTTAGCTGGTGGTCTGTAATGCTAAAACAATATTTAGCAAATTTAGCCTATTCAGCATTTTAGCTAGCTCTTCTCTGAAGGCAGAGTACTTTGTAACAAGACATTTACAAATCCTGCCTACTGCTTTAATAAACAAGCATAACAAGAGTACTTTCTGGTTCTCTTTCAAGGAATTTAAAAGGTAGGAAATATCGTTCTTTGAAACCAGTGTTTCCTGCCTTATCTTGGATATTACCATTCCTGCTTCGTTGCTTCACCAATAAACAAGCAAGCGGTTTGCTTTACCTAAATTTGTAGAAACACCTTGACAAGTTGGTTTTAATCTTGTTTTAAATCGAACCTGTTTTGGTATATTATTTAGTATCAATCCAATTTCCACTGTTTTTTTTATTTTTATCAACTCCTCCTCCTGAATCATTCTTAAAGCGTTTGGAACTGCCACTAGTTTGTCTTGTGCGACCTTGGCTAATGTCTATATAACCCCTATATAAAACATGCAAGATTGATTAGTGACTGACTTTGCTTTTCACTTAATAAACCACGTTCTTGACCTGTCTCCCAAGTTTCTGAGCGAGGAAAACCTTTGCTGCTTTTCCGTAAAGTAGGTAGTTGTTAGACATATTCGAACCTTATCTGTAAATTTGTCGCTAATCTAGTAAAGCAGCCAGTAACTGTACTGACATCTCAATGTGATAGCCCAGCGATGATTAGGTAATGTAAGATTAATTAAAAATCAGGTCTGCATTGAAGGGTGGTTTCTTTTTTTTACAATTGAATGGTCTACTTGTAAAGATGAAGGTGCTTCCTATTATATATTATATTGCAGCTCCTCATCCATTTATCCTGGCGTCTATCTTCTATATCTTGGCTCTTACTAGAAAATTGATTTTTCTTCATAGTGATGCTTTGTGACATATTATATATTGTGGGGCCTTGTGTTTGGAAGGGGGTTTTTTCCTTTAGATTTTGTAAGCTTGTAAGTCAGCAGCAGTAGTATTGGCACTTGCTATATGTTATGAAAAATGCTTATTTTCTATGAATCCAATTGCTCTATTTTAAACCATAATGTACACACAATTGAAAAAGACTAAAACAATACAATGATGTCATAGTAGAATTTCGGCCTATGAAAATGTGTCTTATTAATGCATCTAGCTAACTAATTACAAACCTCTTAAATACACATACTGTAATGAATAAAAAATATTCTGTTTTAGTAGAATTCATTTGAACAGGTCAGCAGATATAAAAAATAAATTTGCAAATGACAACAATTGGATCTGGACAAATGATTTTCCTATCTACTCTATCTAATGCTGTAGATTCTACATGTTATACATTGATAATCCCTTTTGTGATTAGCCCAGGACGTTTTGAGTTAGTCTGTATTTTGCTTAAAGTAATTCTGAAGCAAAAGATCTCAAAGCAGTTGCCACACTGAAGAAAATGTAGAACCTGTATTTATGGAAACTTTTCACAGCTAGAAGATTTTGTTTCTTTTCTCTAGACTGTAACAAATTTAAGGCTTTGCGTCTATAATAATTCTAATGTAAACTTAGCAGCCTATTTGTATGTCTACTCTGCAAAGTCTCTATTCTTTTAGTTCTGTGAACTCCATGAACTGGCAAAGCTTCACCAAAGATTTTTGTGGTGGTTGCATTATCTACTTTTTCTTTGTTCAACTGCTCTACATACCCTGCAGCTCTGACTGGTTGTTAGTTACTCTTATTTACTCTGCTTCTTCTTTGCATTGCTGATTCACTCCTTTGCTTAGACTGGCTCTCCCTTTCGTTACAGAACCTATTGATGTACATTCTGGTAGTCTTTGTGTTGAACCACATGCTGTAAGCAATGTTGAATAACTTCAGTAGTTGTAACTTAGAATTGTATTTCTTTTAAAAAAAATTAATTTGAACTACAACTGAAAAGATACTTGAGCTCTTTCCACCAAGGGAGCATTCATGCAGGAATATTCCGTACCCAGTTAAAGGCCAAAGATCTGTATTGGTAAACCTTTTTTATATTGTACTGAAGATTGTAAAATGACTACGTCTGGTAGTATAGGAATACGCTAGTGTTTTGGTATTTTGTGTGGTATTATTTTGATTGAGAATCTGCTGTCTTCTTTAAATAATGACTTTCTCTGCCAGGTTAATTGGCATATCAGACAGAACAACCCTTTAGATTGCCTCATTATGTCGTCATCTGCATCTGTGATCCCATGTGGTTACTGCTTGTATTGACAATGCTAGGATCTTGTATGAAAAGTTGTTTAAAAGAGATTAAGGTTCATACCACTAATGGTAGAACTCGAATGTCAATGCTCACAAGGCAAGTCAAGGCAAGAGATGAGTGCCGTTTTGTGACAATGTATAGTGCAATCTGGAGCTGTTAGATTAGTAGTAATTAGCTTGCATCAAAAAAAAAACTTGGACAAAGACTCTTTTAAATGTTATTTAACAATGTGGAGTCTTTAGAAAATGTTACTTAGAGCGTATAAAATTTAGCTCTCAGATGATATTTATTCAAAGTCTTAAATATGGAACAAACTAGATACTAAATATCAATTAGTGACCACCGCTGAATAGGGTAACTCTCTGAAAAAAAGGCACAGAATGAGACCATTTCTGTTTCCGGGCTCAAAAAAAGAATGGAAACCGTTTAAAGTCTTTTAATTGGAGTTAGGGACCCTGGTCAAGCAGCTAAAAGGAACAGGGTGATCAATATGTTAAATGCTGAAGAGCGGTTGAGCACAACTAAGAGTCAGTCAGAACCCTCCTCAGTAGCACAAGATGTCATGCCAAAAGTTTAATGATCTCCGTTTCATGGCAGGGCATGAACCCTGACTATATGCGAGACAAACCATTATCCCTTCAGTGATTACTGACCACCTCCCGTTGGGGGGCATGAGTAACATTGGTGGCATGAAATCTGATGTTACATGGAATTCATCTTTTCCTATGTAGATTAACGATTTCACATTTACTTTTTATTTAATAACTAAAGATTTTAGCCAAAACTTTTATGAGCAGATTTTAGGTTTGTAGTGATCTTGTGTTTTAATCTCCGCATTTTCAGTGGTTAGGAGGCGGTGGCAGTCACTTTATGTTCCGTGTGAATATGTTAAACTGCACACCCTATGCTCAAAATTTTACCCTTAATTCCTATTTCATTATACCTAAGTTAATCGGTTTAGTGTGCTCCTGCAAAAGTGGGGTTTTGGCCCTGACCCCCGATTAATATATGCAATTTTGAGGACATGGAAAAATCCGGCCCTGTGCAGTGCACCGCTGTGTCCCTAAGGCTTCTTCTGTTTAATCAACCTTCTGTTGATTCAATAAAAAATAAAAAAAATAAAACATGTACCCCCAAATCAGTTTTTGTCAATTTCTATTATATGAATAATCAAAAGCATGACCTCAACTAAATTCAAATGTCAAATACAATGACCATCATCAAATTAAACACTAGTTTCAACTTGATATAGCTCAAGTCATGTCAAAAACAAAATCCACATTTAAGAGTGTATTAACACATGACCCAATGCATTTCGGGTTATAGAAAACCCTTCTACAGGGGTGCATATAAACAATTCACATTACAAATATACAGTGATGGGCAGCGGATAGCTGCCTTCCTCAGGAACTGCAAAAATAAAAGAACAAAAATATATATCACTATACATATTCATCTTAGTGGTTGAATCACATGTGAGCGTTATTAGAATTTGCACCCACAATGGCCAATTTTAAAAAAACTGTTTGATGACAACGACTCGGACTGAGTGTGGTGCTCTGCGATATAAACGAGAACAGATCCGTGCTACCCGACGCTGTTTGGTGATTGTAAAACTGAGGTTTAACAACAATAATTCCTCTGTAAAACGCGATTGTGTACATAACGGCAATCAGAAACCAAGACGTGTGGTGTCTGCTGTGCATGCCATTACAACGGTGACTTCAAAAACGTGCATGCGGTCAAGAAACGACCGGTGAAGTGAAAACCAGGGTTATCCCATGAATCCTTACCCCAGGAGATCGTGTTCAATCGAACAAAAGAAAACAATAGCTGTGTGACTAATTAAATAACCGCTTCCATATGCTGAGACAACCAGTGCCAAATATCTAAAAAGCAACGTCTCTCCAAAAGGATAATATATCGCTCTGCAACTATAAAGAACAAATGCAAGCGTATTCATTTGGTGCTTACTCGCAAAATGACCTAAACCGATCCTTCGCCCAACGCGTATGCATGCCTCTTACCTAGATATACTGGCTTTGCGTATACTCTCTGAAAAACATAAAGCACCCATGTGCGTTATACACTGATTCCAGTTAAAGTTTTTAAAGGAAGGATACTAGTTTGTTCAAAGTTAACCGCGGCTTACCCGTAGTGTATAGCAGAAGCGTTGATTAGCGACTCGACCCCGTGATCACAGAATGAACGTGAGTGCGTGCTGACGTATGTGTGCCCTTTTAAAGGGCAGTCATTCCTGAAGCAAACTTTATTGAAAACCAGTGTACTGATGCTAATAAGAAATGAAATTAAGTGTCAAGGGGACATATCTCACCAACCTGAAAACAAAGAAAAAGATGAAATAAATAAAAGGATGAAACCAAACGACCTGAAATGTAATCCATTGGGCTGCACTTGCAAAGAGAAAGTACATCCCGTGTGGTATGCAATACTGCCAATGTCTCAAAAATACATTGGTGGTGCCACCACGATTGGTGCATATATGAATACAAATCCTTTACATAGCATGGCAACAAATATCTATAGAAAACCACTACATAAAACACAGTAGCTCATCAGGATCATTTAGACCCCCGGGGAGGATCGTCCCTAAGTAATGAATCTAAAATGTTTACCTTCTTGCTAACAACACATTAAATTCTATACCTGGTAACACATCAATTTTTTTCTAATACAGTGAATCTGATCTGCGGTATGGTATCAGGTGTCCCAGTGTGACGCTAAGCAGTAATTGCAGTTTTGGTTGCGAATCATACTTTTATGCTCCATTATCCGAGTCTTAATCTTACGAGATGTTCTACCTATGTATATTGGTACGCATGGACATTTGATAGCGTAAATCACGCCCTCTGTATTACAATCCGGCGTGTGTTTTAATTGAATCTTTTTACCAGTGTGTGGGTTAGTGACTGTGTTTCCTGTAATCACATTACTACATTGCCCGCAGTTCCAACATTTACTCATTCCTTTGTTGGTCTTGGTGTTCTCAACTTGTGCCGGTTTTAGTAATTCCCGTTTTTTGAACAAGTGTGCGCAAATATCGGTTTGTCTGAGAAAACAGCTTTGAAATCGACCTCCTGTTCTATGATTTCCCATCGGTTAGTAATGATCTTTTTTTATTTTTGTAGCCTGCTCAGAATGTTTCAAAACAAACACTTCCCTCCTATTTGACTACTTCACAGATTTATTTTAGTAGATCTTTACGTCTCTTGTTAGCTACCGTTTCCTTAGCAGCTGCTAAAATATGCTGGGGATCGCCCCGTTCTTTGAATCATTGCAGTTGTGCGTCAATTAACGTTTCAGCTTCTTCTAGGTGAGATGTTATCCTTTTAATCCTGATAAGCTGCGATACAGGCAAATGCTTTTTTAAGATTGGATGTGCACTCGTGAAGTGTAGAGCGTTGTTTACATCTGTGGGTTTTCTATATACTGATGTACATAATCCCGTGTTAGTTTTTGGAATCTCAATGTCCAAAAAGTGTATCTTTTGAGAGTGAATTGTTGATGTGAATTGGATGCGAGGATTGCATAAGTTAAGTTAATTTATGCATTCTTCCAGTGTGTCCTGATTGCCTTTCCAGATTACGAGGATATCATCAATATACCACATGTATGATATTAAATTTCTCAACCATTCTGGACGGTGAACAATATGCATCTCTTCGAAGTGCGCCATGTAAGTATTCGCGTAGGATGGAGCTCCTGGAAACCCCATAGAGGTACCTGTGCATTGTAGAACAAGCTTCCCTTGCCAAGAGAAGTAACTATGGTAAAGCGAAAATTGTAGGAGTTATAGCAAAAAAGAAAACATTGTTGTCCTGTACCGAACTGTTCAAAAGTCTCCATTCCACTGCTTCCAATCCCTCATTGTGAGGAATCAAGGTATATAAAGCTACCACGTCTATGGTGCATAGTAAGATCTCTTCTGTAAAGTAGTGACGGATTGCCTCAAGTTTGTTCAAACAGTCAGTGGTATCTTTGATGTATGCGCCCCAAGATTGTACAAGAGGTTGTAGGTGATGGTCTAAATACTGTCCGATGGGTTCATAAATGGATCCACAACCTGCTACTATAGGTTGAAAAAGAGGATTTGCTGTATCTTTATGGATCTTTGGAAGCATATGCGGTGTCTTAGGTGTGATGATTTGCAGGAATTTTCTTGTAGACTCATTGATCCAGCCCATCTCCTCTGCTCTAGTTAATATCATGGCTAATATCAGCATGTAGGATCTGTGTCCAGCTGGATGTACGTATCCATATTGTGAACATGCATGTTTACGCTTTGCTCATAGAACATGGAATCCATAGCGACCAGCGCTCCCCCTTTATCAGCCCGGTACAAAAGGGGGTGTTGATGGACGGAGCATCTGAACCAATCAAACACTCACACCCAGTCAACAGATCTGGGTTTAATCCATCACCGTTCTTTAGCCCACTCTGCCACCCCAGCTCAGACACGGCCATATGCAAATCAGTCTGACCCTGTGCCTCATGGGAACAGTCCAGCCCGAACTGCCAAGCCATGCCTTCTATGGACTGGAAACAAGCTTCCTAGGACCGGTTTCTGGCATTTCAGCCGTCTTCAGCCAGGCTTGCTTGAATCCAGTGGCAAAGTGAGCAAGGGACTCACGTCTGAGCATACCCTGCCAACTTATGGCGAACAAAGCGGTACAAAAGAGGGTGGTGATGGACGGAGCATCTGAACCAATCAAACACTCACACCCAGTCAACAGATCTGAGTTTAATCCATCACTGTTCTTTAGCCCACTTTATCAGCCGGCTGAAAGGTCAAGTTTTTGTTGTTTCAGTGAGTTGAAAATGCGCTGCTCCTTGCTGGTCAAATTGGAATGTGTCGGTATGCCATACTTAACGGAAGACAAATTCTTTTTAACAAGTATCTCTAAGTTGTCCAAACTCTTATGCGAAAAGGACGAAATTTTTCCATGGGTTTTGTAGTTTCTTGACCATCAGTAGTTTGCGCATAAATTTGAACAAGGCCACTTCCGTTTCTAAAGCATTTCATCTGGATATATTCACCACTAAGTTACTGTTTTCTTCAGGTTGCGTTGGGGCCGGCCCGATTCTACTGTTTTATTTGTTGTTTTGTCCCCTCCTTGTCCGTTTTCTCTGTCCAGATTGGTTTTGTCCGGAGGATGGTTGGATGTTTCGCTAAAAAAGAGGTTTTGCCTCCAGATGTAGATGTCTCACATTCTTTTGATCCTACTTATGGTTCTGTAGTGAGTGATACAGGTGGTCTTTGTAGTGATAATTCTTGGTCTGTCACCACGCTCTCTTCTGACGATGCTTTCCCTGTTTTTAAAAATAATCTTTTTTGTTCATATGCTTCCACCCTGGTGTATACTTCGTCAAGTTTATAGTCTATGGTGTCACGTCTGAACTTGCGTATCTTGCGATCATATACCCCCTTTGCATGAGCATCCAGTCTACTATTGATGTCGTTTAATACTTTGGTCCAATCATCCTCATCATGTGCACTCATATATGCACCAATCGTGGTGGCACCACCAACGTTTTCTTTAGTCTCATAGACATTGGCAGTTTTACATATCACACAGGATGTACTTTCTCTTTGCAAGTGCAGCCCAATGGATTACATTTCAGGTCGTTTTATTTCATCCTTTTATTTATTTAATCATTTTCTTTGTTTTGAGGTTGGTGAGAAATGTCCCCTTGACACTTAGGTTCGTTTTTTATTAGCATCAGTACACTGGTTTTCAATAAAGTTTGTTTCAGGAATGACTGCCCTCTAAAAGGACACACGTATGTCAGCACGCACTCACGTTCATTCTGTGATCACGGGTTTGAGTCGCTAATCAACGCTTCTGCTATACACTACGGGTAAGCCGCGGTTAACTTTGAACAAACGAGTATCCTTCCTTTAAAAACTTTAACTGGAATCAGTGTATAACGCACATGGTTGCTTTATGTTTTTCAGAGCGTATGTACACAAAGCCAGTATATCTAGGTAAGAGGCATGCATACGCGTTGGGCAAAGGATCGGTTTAGGTCATCTTGCGAGTAAGCACCAAATGAATACGCTTGCATTTGTTCTTTACAGTTGCAGAGCGATATATCATCCTTTTGGAGAGACGTCGCTTCTTAGATATTTGGCACCAGTTGTCTCAGCATATTGAAGCGGTTATTTAATTAGTCACACAGCTATTGTTTTTTTATGTTCGATTGAAAGCGATCTCCTGGGGTAAGCATTCATGGGATAACCCTGGTTTTCACTTCACTGGTCGTTTCTTGACTGCATGCACGTTTTTGAAGTCACCGTTGTAATGGCATGCACAGCAGACACCACACGTCTTGGTTTCTGATAGCCATTATGTACACAGTCCCGTTTCACGGAGGAATTATTGTTGTTAAACCTCAGATTCACAATCACCAAACCGCATTAGGCAGCACGTATCTGTTCACGTTTATATCGTAGAGCACCACACTCGGTCCGAGTCATTGTCATCAATCTGTTTTTTTAAATTGGCCATTGTGGGTGCAAATCCTAATAACGCTCACTTGTGATTCAACCTTCAATATGAATATGTATAGTGATATATGTTTTTGTTCTTGTTCTTTTATTTTTGCAGTTCCGGAGGAAGGCAGCTAACCGTTGCCCATCATTGTTTATTTGTAATGTGAATTGTTTATATGTACCCCTGAAGAAGGGTTTTCTATAACCCAAAATGCATTGGGTTGTTTGTTAATACACTCTTAAATGTGGATTTTGTTTTTAACATAACTTGAGCTTTATCACGTTGAAAATAGTGTTTAATTTGACGATGGTCTTTGTGTTTGACATTTGAATTTAATTGAGGTCAGACTTTTGAATATTCATATATTAGAAGTTGGCAAAAACTGATTTGCGTGTGCATGTTTTATTTTTAATTTTTTTATATTTCTTTTTATGAAATCATAAAACACACATACAAATCAAAAAATAAATTCTCAGGGGAGCCAAAACATTACAATACTGGTGCGTAAAAATGGAAACAGGAGTACATTTTCACATTAAAGTCTCAGGGTTCCGTGTTATCGGGCACATCTTCATCAAGGCTAGGCTCGGGGGGGGCACAGATATCACCCCTGTAGCTGTTCAATGGTCCCCAAATCTTCCCCCACTTTCGAGGGCACCCTCTGGCCACGTATACCGACTTTTCACGCACCATGCACCAGTCTAGGTCTCCTGCCCACTTGGTGACCCCTGGCGTCTGGCTGGCACCCCAGAGCTGAGCAATGTTGCGCTTGGCAACCATGTTCGCCAACGTCAGCCATTGTTTCTGGGACTCATTCAAATCAGACGGTTCCCAAACATTCAACAAACAACGCCGAGCCTCAGGTCGTATTTCGATACCCAACGCCTGGCTCAGTTCTACATGTATGGTCAACAAGAATTCCTGCACTCGCTCGCAATGCCACAGTGTATGCATTTGGGTACCATCTTCCGCACATCCCCTCCGGCACGCACCACTATCAGCTCATCCCATACGGACCAGACGCGGCCCCGTAATATATGATCTTTGCAAGATTTTCATCTGAACCAGCCTTAGCCGCATCTGAATCGCCACCTCCTTGGGAGAGGCCACCGCTGCTATCCAGTCCTCATCATCCAGTTCCAATCCATCCTCACACCACTGGGCCCTGATCTTCCGCAGTGGATCCTCAGAATGATTCACCAACTTACGGTATATTAGGGAGATCGTCTTTTCAGGGATATGACCATCTAGCACTCGGTCCTCCAGAGGCGAAGCTTCCGGAAGAACCGTACCTATAGGAACATGTGTGTCTAAGGAGTGTCGCACTTGTAGGTATCGAAAATATTCGTTTTGGGGTAGGTGGTACTGGGCCATCAGGGACTCAAACGTGTGCACTGCGCCTTTCTTCCAAACATCCCCAATCCTCGCTATGCCAATCAGGTCCCACTTGTCAAAACCTTTCGACTTCCACATACTCCCCAACTTCTCCGAATTCATTAACTGGGTAGCTAGTGTAAGTCTACCCTCCCACCCCAAACATTTATTAGCAAACCAGGTCTATCGAATTCTGCAACGCATACAAAAACCGAGGAAGTGCCATCATCTTGAACAAGACCGCCCTCCCTAAAAGAGAGAGCGGAAGGGACCTCCAACGCTCCACATCTGCCCTGCATCTAGTCAATGGAGCGACCAAGTTTCTTTCATACCGCAGCTGCGAGCCTAGTGTCACGTAGATGCCTAGGTATCGAAATCCTACCGTTTCTAACCGCACAGGACAAGACTGCGTAATCACCGGAGGGTCTCCTGCCACTACGAACATCACCGATTTATCCCAGTTGATAACTAGACCAGAATATCTACCAAAAATGGCTAAGACATCCAGGAAGACCCCGAACGACTCCCTAGGTCTAGTGAGGTATAGCAAAACGTCATCTGCGTAAAACGAAATCTTGTCTTCCCATTCCGACGTCCAACGCAAACCCTGAATTGACCTGTCCCAACGCACCCACGCAGCCAGTGGCTCCATCGCAAGCTCAAACAACAGGGGGGACAGAGGACATCCCTGTTTCGTCCCCCTCCCAAGCTGAAAGTCGCGGGACTTGCAATTGTTGACTATTATTCTAGCCAAAGGTTTGGAGTACAACCGGCGAACCCATCCAATAAATTCACTGGCGAACCTCAACTTCCCCAAGACCGCAAACAAATACCGCCATTCCACTTGATCAAAGGCCATCGACGCATCCAAAGAGACTAGTACCGTCTGTTCATGTATTTTCGAGGCACCTCCCAGGACTCCCTGCAACCGCCGCAGATTCAACGCTGTGTTTCGATGCGGCATGAATCCGGACTGATCTGGGTGAATCAAAGTTGTGATAGCCTTGACTAGTCTAGTTGCCAAGAGCTTCGCGAGGATTTTGGGTTCTGCGTTCAACAGGGATATAGGCCTATACGAAGAACACTGCACCTTGGGTTTTCCCTCCTTATATAAAACCACCACATTAGCAATACGCTGATCGTACGGGAGCTCCCCCACATCCCTACTCTCCAGGAACATAGCACGCACATATGGGGCCAGCTTGTTAGCATTCAACTTGTACAATATCAAATGGAATCCCATTCGGACCATTCGCCTTGCCTGATTTAACCCACCTAATCGCTTGGTCCACTTCATCGTCCGTGAGTGCGGAGTCAAGGTAATCTCTATGTTCCTCCGACAGACAGGGCATAGCAATGTCCCTGATCATGTCACTGTTTTCCGCCTCCGTATAGGCATTCCCCGCTGTACACACCACACCGCCTGATAATAATCGGCGAACTCGTCCACTATCTCTTGAGGGTCTGTTAGCAAACGGCATGACTCCGGCACCAACATCGAAGTCAGAGCCCCTCTCTCAAGCCAGGCAATTAGTTTACTGGCCTTGTCCCCGTGCTCATATATTCTGCTCTGCACAGCCGCCTGTGCAACCACAGCTTTACTGCGTACTAAAACACGATACTCCTCACGAAGGCGTACCTGATGCAGGTCCTCCGGAGCCCTTGACTCATTGAATTTCTTTTCTAAGCTCTGAATTTCTGTCTCTAACCGGACCACATCTGCCAGCGCCCTCTTCTTCTTCCCGGCAACCAGGGACAACACTTCCCCTCTCGCCACTGTCTTGTATGCCTCCCACAATGTCCGCGCCGACTCAACGGAGCCAGCATTCTCTTTGAAATACCTATCGGACATACGTAAGACATCTTTCCTAATGACCGTGTCCTTCAGTTGCCACGCGCTGATAGGAGCTACCCTGCCAGCCGCCGGCAAATCAAATGGAACGACCAGCCACAACGGAGAGTGATCAGAGACACCCCTCCCGAGATAACGCGCTTCACAAATTTTAGGCGTCATCCCAGCGGGGAGCAATACATAATCTAGCCGAGAAAGACTACCATGAGCCGCGGAAACATGTGAATAGTGAACGGACATCGGGTAACGTGCACGCCATCCATCAACCAAACCCATAGATGCAAGGAATTCCGGTAGCCACCGCTGCGATGGGCGGAGCACCCGAGGAGGGCAGCAATCCAATCCCCCATCTAGCACAGAGTTAAAGTCTCCACCAATCACCAGGTCTCCCAAAGGAAACGAAAGAAAAACATTCCCCAGATCTCGATAAGTTTCAGTTTGTAATCCCGACGGCACATACACAGACAACAAAGTCACAGTTCGGCCCCAAACCAATCCCGAGACTCCAGCATATCTCCCCCTCTGGTCGACACAAGTGTGTTGCACTGACAGCGGAAAGGAGTTCTTGACCAAGATCCCCACTCCTCTCGACCAGGTCGTGAAACCTGCGTGCACTACCAACTTATAACCCCCCCTGTGTAGAGCCAAACATGTATTCCCAATCAGGTGTGTCTCCTGGAGAAGCACTATGTCCGGGCCATGTCTCCTAACAAGCTGGTTCACCATCCCTCTTTTGATCTTGTCCCCCAGGCACTTGACATTACAACTCAGTACCCTCATTCCAGACCCCTGTGAACTACGTGACTCCGCACCTGCACAGTTCAAAATACAATATCATGGCTGTTCCTGAGATCAAAAAATAAAGAAAAAAAAAATGAAAAAACACACTCTCACTCTCACCATCACACCCAGACTCCCACCCCTCACCCTGCACTCCTGCACTCGGCCATCGCCAAACCCCAACTCGCAGTGTGCCTATCGCCCTTCACACAAACTAACCCCTATCTAAATATAGATTTGAGGAGGAGTCCAGTATCCCGGATCCCCACCATCCCGCCACAGTCAACACTGTTAGCAAAGTCAATCAGGATGATGTATACACTACAGTATCCCCCTCCCCCCCGCAATTCCACATCCCCACTGTTCGAAAATGTCACTGATCTTCCGTCTCCTCCGTCTCCTTGCCATCGCGCTCCTGGGACTCCGCCTGAGTTGTTAGTCCATCGACCCAGTCCGACGCCGTCTCCGGGTTATCAAAGAACCAAGTCTTTCCATGCACCTCCACTCGAAGCTTTGCTGGATATATCAAGGCATACTTATACCCCTTAGCTCGCAGTCGTTGTTTAACTCCTTGAAAACTCTGCCGCTGCTTCTGGACCTTCTGGGTGAAATCAGGATAAAAGTTCAGTGAGTTCTCAAATTGCAGAGGCCCTTGTGACCTGGAAGCCTGGAGGATAGTATCTCTGCCTCTAAAGTTAAGGAGTCGCACGATCATTGGCCGAGGAGTAGCACCCAGACGCGGTCTCCCTCCTGGGACTCTGTGTGCCCTCTCGACCGTAAAGAAGGAACTTAAACCTTTTGGCTGCAAATGTTTGGTGATTAAGTCCTCCACAAATAAGTCATGGGCTTGTCCCTCGGCATTCTCCGGAACTCCGGTCAGGCGGACATTGTTCCTTCTGGCTCTTCCTTCGTACTCATCCAGTTGCCGGCCCTGTATCTCTCCAGCCGTTCTCAAGTTGCGCACTTCTCGTTGGAGCTCCACCACATCGTCCATCAGGCTCGAAGTCTTTATATCTATTCTCATTCGTTTTGGTGAGATCCGCCCGGAGCAGGTTGACCTCAATGGTTACAGTGTCTAGTTTGTGGTCCAAAGATTGTATCTGTTGGTCAAGAGAAGTGCGAACGCCCTCAAAGGCCGCTATCACGTTGTGCAATGTGGGTTCCAGTGTCGGACTTGGATCCACCACTCCGCCATCTTGGGATCGGCCAGACGCTCCAGGCGAGCTCTTCGTGACAGTGTATCTATCCAGTTTATTGGATTGCACTGTACGGCTTGTTCTGGACGATTTCAACTGGGGCTTCTCCGTCTCCGGTTTGGTCGCCATCGCCAAAGCCAAGCCAGTCCCAAGAGCGCACCTCTGTTATCTCCGAGCAGCCGAAAGTAATCCGTCACCAGGCCTCCTCCCAGGGGACGACGTAGTCGTACAATATTATCAGTACACCAGTGGGGGACGTTTCATCAGGGGGGGGGGGAGGGACACCCCAATGAACGAAAGCACCCACAGTTTGTTTTCCGCGACCAAAAGTCCAAAAGGGGGGTCCGGGCCGGTCACTTCCGTTCAACTTGGAGCCGGGTCACCTCCCACCCGAGACCCCGGTCCCCCTCCGGCTCAGGCCCCGATCTCTCAATCGCCCCAACTTCACTTCCCGACGTCAGATTCGACCGCGGAAAGTCTCACTCGGTGCCTCTACCACTCAGTCAACCAAATCTGTGTCGAAAATTCAGGATATGTTGGAGGATAGTCCCGGCGGTTCCTGGGGCCATCTTGGACGCGCGCCAAGCTCCTCCCCCCGCATGTTTTATTTTTTAAATTTTTGAATGAATCAACAGAAGGTTGATTAAACAGCAGAAGCCTTAGGGCCGGATTTTTCCGTGTCCTCAAAGGTGGCAGTCACTTGCCATCAGATAAATCCTTACTTGTTACTTCTTTGCAGATGTCTTTAGTAAAAAAGTAGACGGCGGGTAAGATTTTGTAATCGCCACCTATCTCATATGGTTACAAATGGTTGATGCTGATGATAATGAAATCATTCAGTATGTAGACTTTCCTGTGATAAGAAAATTGTAGCTGTTAGTTGGCTAGTCTTGTTTTTAGGCTTCACGATTGTGATGCCCTTAAGATGTCAAAGTTGTCTGTGGTGGTGTGTGGCTTTGGTGGACAGTAATTCATTTAGAGGTATTGGGTATTTTAGGTAGAAAGTGAATGCAGGTTTACCTGTTTCAGTGGTACATGATTATCATAAAAGACATGATAAAAATGTAAAAGATCAATTTCGGAGATATTTTCTTTGCACATGGCTTCTTGTGGACAAAGTCAGTGAACCTGAGAAAATGCTTCGCACCTCCCTTTGGCCACTGTTGCTTAAGATCTGGTTACACCTTGTCATACAGGAAGCTAAAGAACTACAGCCAGTGCAGTTTGACTTGAAATTGCTTTGCGATGCTTCCGCTGTATCAGATAAGAAGTTCTGTGTTGAAACCTTTTTGCTCCCAAAAATGCTAATGGATTGTATACCTTTTGGCTGTGTACTCCCTTGTACATTGTGTTAAAAAGACTGCCAAAAATGTAGAGGTGATGGTACTCTTCCCCTTAATATGGAAAACAAAAGTCTCTTACTGGGCCTGGTTTGAAGAACAAATTTCTGCTAGTGAGTATTTCAGAAGCCAGCATTTTGCAGAATGTAGCACATATTTAACAACTTCTCACATAATGATGAAAACTGTACAATGTTTCTATGGAAAACAAATAATTATTTTTTCATTTTTTTTTTATGTAGACACGTTCAAATAAAAGCACAAAGATCATGCAGCAGAAATGCAGTGTCTAGAGGCCTGTGACGAACTTCCTCTGACCGAGACTGAACTGTCTTCTGCATCATTGACCAATAACAGTGATGGGCAGGCAGACATTGCACCTTTATCGAAGGAAGGAGAAAATGCAGTGGATATTCAAGATCAAAGCAGTTGTGTTGAAGAATGTCAACTGTTAGACTCGGAGGATGGTTTTGGAAATATTTCGGAGCATATTAGTAACTGTGAAGACCTGACTGAAAAACTGTGCCAGGATCGTTTGCCTGATCCCCAAGGTAGCGGAGAACCATGTGCTGAATTGTGCTTGCCAAGAGAATTGTCTCGGACCTCAGACTGCTTACCTGGAGGAGACTATGTACAGAAACTGTCAGCATCATGTGGCCCAGAGCAGTCTTTCACAGGCGTACGGACACCAGAATCCTCAAGCAAATCTTTGCAAAACCTTATCCAAGCTAGTCCTTATGATACAGAGTGCACTAAGAATCTTCTGTCCCAGATGCAGATTTCTTCCACACAGGAGACGTTGTTAGAGGAAATAGAATCCGAACTCCGGTCCACAGATATTTTAGCGGAATTTAAATGTCCAAATGGAATGAGGAAGGAAGAGCATGCTGTATCTATGCTAGAAAAATGTATGCATGATAAATACTTGCAGCAGGAGCTCACTATAAAAAAGTAAGTGTAATATTTTATTGTATTGAATTACAAATTGTTTCTATTTCTTCTACCATTACTGCTATCTTTGCCTATTATGTTCGCCGTTATATACTTCAGGCACTATACTTTGTGATGAGTAGTGTGGTGCCGAAATACTGGAGGGGGTAAATCTATAATAAAGACTCTCAAATGCATGAACAAGCTTATAGCCATAACGGAGAAAAGATTGATGATGTTTAATTACCACAGAAGGCTTGTCAATCCATATTTTATTTCAGATACCAAATTCATAACAATGATCGATACAAATATCTGTTTACTACAGAGATGAACAGTATCAATCATAATACCAGATTCTAATTAAAATTTTCAGTAAAGAATTAAGGAACAAAAACCATTTATAATTGTATTACATATATCAAACCAAAAGAATATCGCCATTGCAAACAGAATGCACGCTAGAGATTGAGCTTGTTGGACTTGTTCGGGAAAGCACGCTGCTGGTTTTATTAACTTTGTTGACCTTCCCCAAAGAGCAATTAGACATTTTGAAAAAAAAACGCCCATTTATTTTACAGACAACCAAATCACTTTTAATATTGTTGACCTTTTAGTTCTGGATTACTGATTATAGTAAATAAAGTCTTTGGGCCTTCTGCATGGGGTAGACGAAAAAAAGTGTGTCGTCTTTTACTTGCAATCAAAACAGGTATCGGATTTCTTTTCTCCTGGCTGGTGCCATTGTAATGTAACTGTTGCAGTAGGCAGAATGCTCAACCGTAATTTGACTTGACCAGTTCTGTACCACTCCTAATCAGTGATGTCTGAATTTTCTTCCGCATCAATTTTTCGTTTTGCATTTACATAAACCTGATTTGACCCACTATTTGACCTGTCTGATCTAGTCAGATTTGCCTTTTTTATGTTGAGCCTGGGCAGCGCATGCGCTGCTGCGAGGCATGCAGTATTGGAATATGGCTTTGAAGCTCCGCCCACTCTCCGCCCATATTTTTAATTGGCTTGTGTCATTGCCCTTCGTAAACGCTGACTTCCGAGTCCTTATTAGGCTTGTTAGTCCCACCTTGGTACCGCCTCGTCTGCATTTGTTACCTCCCATAATGACTGGACCTTTTACTTGTCTTGTTACACGGTCTGCTTTATCTTGGCTGTGAGCACTATTTTGTTTAATGATTTGCCCCTATTCCACCCACTACGTCGCAGCACGCCGCCCGCTTTTATTTTATTGACTAATGGCGGTCTAATTTGTCTATTGTATTCCTAGAACTTGGCAGCATTTATCTCACAGCTTAGTCATATGCAGGCCACTTAAGAGCCAGTGCTCTAGATTTCTAACATCACAATGACTGCATCAGCACCTTACTCTCAAAGGTAACAATTGCTCTGCACTGCTTTATAAGCACCAGCTTGCAATTGAAGAGCTGAAGGAGCCAACTGTACCTCTTTGAGATATACAGTCCTACGTAATTGAACAGGTCAACTCATTCTAGCTGTAATTCCCTCTCATCTTGAATATTTGATAACTACTTTTTCTCTGAGTTGTAACCAGGGCAATGAGTAAAACCTCTCCACTGCAATCTTCTTAAACCTTTGTCAGCGACAGAGCCCAGAATATGATCTACAAATTAACTCTTGTAATGGATGTGATTTACCTGGTAAGGACCATTAGTCCTGGGGCAAGTTCAGTATAAGCCTTGCCGGAGTTCGCGTTACGCGGAACTCTGCGAAGTGACCCAAAAACTCCACTGTGCTATGCGTAGTTCCCCAATCGGTGGAGTGTGCTTGGGCACACCTCTTTGAGTTGATTTTCAGCTTCGGGTGTTTTGTCCTGCCCTGGAAAATCAACACTAACTGCACCGTGTACAGCGCAAGAGGGCACTGCTTCTTTTCTGCCGCTTGAGTAGATTTTCTACTCGAGCAGCAACTTTCTAAACGCGAACTGAAGGTTTCTCAACTCAAGTTGTTGTGACCACCCGCGTTGAGAAATCTAGCCGGGAGGTGGATTTTTCTTGCTAACGCTCGCCAGGTTGAGGATCGCGAGCAAGGAAAAATGTCATCAGGAGGTAGATTTCCCTCGCATACGCTCGCCAACTTGACAAATGGGAGCACGAACAAGGAAAAACAACTCTGCTCCATGGTGCGGTGTTAGTCGAAACTCCGCGTGCTCCGCAGAGTGCGGAAAGCTCTGTAAACTACGCGTATGGGGCAGAGTTCACCGGCCCGGGCTTCGTCCAGTATAAGAAGTGAGCTGAGGTGCCCCAATGGGCATAGAGCTTTTTGTCACAGATGTGTAATAGCATAGGCACATCTGTAATCTTTATTTTTCATAATCATAACTCATTTACTGAACTTCAGGCAGGAAATACTTGTCCATCCAGTAACAATGGCATTATCAAAGTTTCACATGTTAAACAAATCCAATTAAATCCATCTAAAGCAACCTAGTCCGTGGTTTGCAATTGTATTTTTTTGCGTTTCAAATTTCTATTACTACACTAACGACTTTCAGTTAATATTCCTTGTCTTTTTTATTCTTCTGAATAATTATGCCATGATAGAGATAGAACACAGATTCTTGACTTTTTTTTGTAGTGTTGTAGCGAATTACATCGTCTTTATATGTTGTCAAAATGACACTGGGTTGGGGTTCAGTGTACCCGAGCCTAGTGGACTGTTTTTAAAATAATAATAATACAAAACTCTTGGTCCCTTTATATACCCCTTTCTTTCTTCCTGTATCGAATATGTAGTGATCTCCCCTCCCTCCAATTCTCTAATATGTGTGGCTGCTGCAGGTATTTTTCTCCCTACAGTTGTATGCTGCCTAAACTGCACAGCGTGGGAGGGCGGCCTATGCTCCACCACCACCCAAGCTGCTACTAAAATTAACATGTGCCTGTTGTGATGAGCTCTTTGGTAGCACCTGCTGGCTCAGGATATTGAACATGCTTTCTGCTGAGCAAGTAACCTCTACTGCCATATGTTGGCCAACTTAGGACACCGCAGATATACTGTGAGTGGGACCGACTCCATTCTAATGTATGATTGCCAGCAAATGCCTCCGCATGCTGCTTTTCCCATACTGCTTTTCCCATACTGGACGTCCGCGCCCCTTTACTGGTGGGATTGCAAGCCTGTCTACGTGCTGCTGCTACACGTCTCCCCCAGTCCTGAAATTGGTAAAACCGACCTTTTCATCTTTGTGACTGTGCTTCGGGAATACTTTCTCTGGCATCCCACTCCTCAGCGCAACCTCAGTTTTCCCTCTCAATTTAGATTTGGAGTGAGCAAGCCAGAACTGTGGACACCAATCCGTTCGCCTTCTCCCTCGAAGCTCGCTGAAAGCTAACTCAGGCCTGCAACAACACTCCCAGGTTTTATGAGGGCCTCCTGACCTGCTTCAGTGAGAACCTTCAAAGCCTCCCCTACTGATACCTCGTCCTGTGAAATGTTCCGTCTTCCTAACCAAGACCGAACCGCTCAAGCGAAACCTACGTTTTCACTTTATCCCACCCACAAAAGCAAAGATCCTTCTAACTATTCTACTGAGCAGGACCACAGCGCTCTGTCTGTGTCCTCATCAATATACTGAGTCCATAACCGCCACTAAAACCTCTCCTCTCCCATCGAGGGCCACCTGTCGTGCGCCACCTACCTGCCCTAGGCAGCCGGAGGGAGGACATCCAGATAGATGCCACCACGGACCTGTGCAGCTCTCCAGGGAAGCAGCAGCCAAGAGTGATCAGCTGTACCAACGTAGACCGGTAACACTGGCAAGAGGTTAGTTGATGATTAAAGCAGTGTGGATGCATATCCTTTGTAAGCGGGAGAGATGGGTGGTATACCATTCTATTACTCATAGAACATTATTGCTTCAGCCAGGGACGTTTCACTGCGTTATCCACTCAGATCAGTTGGACGCCCTCTTGTACACAGGTTTCACAAGAATTCCTTATGTTAGTGAAATGTTCAATTACATTCTGGCTATGGGCTCAAGATGAGTATTTCTACTTCCAACCCCGAAATGAACATTTTTTTTCTTTTCTAAACGGCTATTTTTTCTTTCAAATGTCCGTTTCAATGCAAGGTATAGCATAGTCAAAAAGTTTCTTTGACATTGTTGTTAGTTAACCCCTTCAGTGCTAATGACAAGGGTAACTCATCATGGAGTTTCCATTGATTTCAATGGAAATTCAATGGACAACAACAAATATGCTTAGCATCCAAGTGGTTAAGTAAATGATCTGGAACTAAAATGATCTGAAATATAACCACGTAGGCGTGAGCTGTTCTGAGAGAATGGCTTTATTCAGAGTTTTCATCCTTCACCGAGTTTTTGTGTTTCAAAATAATGATCAACATGCAGTGTACATGTGAAATGAGCATTGCACAAAGGTTACCTGCAGAGAAAATGAACGTGGGTTTGTTCATGAAGACATGGAGTGGGGGAAACAACACAACATAAGACAAAGCAGAGCCCTTATTTGACCCATTCCAGTCAAGTAACCCACACATACCCAGAGTAAGGCATGTGAGACAGCTGAAAAAGCACTGCCACAGTGAGCACTAGTATGGGCCTAAATCCCCTCTTCCAATACCTCGAGCCAAAGAATAGCTATCACCAAAAGCATTACACACGTGGAACATTGGGGAATACAGTATTTTAATCATACGTCAGTGATGCCTGACTCCAAATAAACTTAAAGTGGAATCGGAATCGTTTTTATTTGCATAGTTAATTAAAACCATTGCAATACACGCTTTAAAATAAAACAATATATCAGAAGGTTGTAAGTTATTTCTATATACAAAGTAAAAGAAACAATATATCACCACTCATAAGTTTTTCCTTTCTAAATAAAGTCATAAGATCTCATATTTAAATAACAAAATATAAATATAGATTTTTTGTAAGCAAAATTATCTAAAAAAAAACAGTTGACCGGTTTTTGTGAATTATTTTCCTCTGCCTTCATCAATTTGATAAGACTACTGTTCTACTGAGGATCATGAAATTCGAAAATTATCTAAAAGACAATTAAGAGCACGTCTTAATATTTTCTTAAACCACTACCTTCCCGAACTTCACAAGCCTGCAGATCAAGTGAGGTTCGCGAGATACAAATGTCTAAAAGGCAATTAAGAGTCAGCATTTGGCAATTTCTTTTCCACTGCCGTCTTGAACCTCACAAATCTACAGTTCAACTGAAAATCCTGGGGTGCGAGGCAGGCAAGATCAGCCTGTCTTCGTGAACGAATTCGTCGTTGGTTAAAATGTAATTTTAGCAGGTGCTGTAGTTCTTCCAACAGTTTGCACACAGGAGCACAGCAAATGCGGCATATCCTCTGGCGCCGAACCACATAAACGACAGAGGGAGCCCGCCTTTTCCTTTAACCAGTGTGGGAGTTGCCGGATACAGGGTAACAAACCCAGCCTATACTTGAATTTTTTTTTTTTTTTTAGTATCCCAAGTCGAGGTAGCTCTGCGGTGCCTGTGTGGTATAGGACTTCAGGATCATCCAGCTGTGTGATCTTTTTGCGAGTGATGCCTTATCTTCAATCCATGAGAGACGCTTAATTGTTTTCTTGATCAATCTTTTCAACGTGGTATGGCTTGTTGGGGTGTCCAAAGCTGTTGCTAGTCAAGATTCGACAAGCTCCTTTTATGATACTTCACAGCTGGTGAGTCTGAATGATGTCCTAGATCCTTCCATGAAAGGTCATTTAAGGTTCCTTGTTTGGTTTTTCGCGTTTTGTCCCAAACTGCTGTATACGCGCCCCTGTCTTTCCAGGAGCTGTTTCTGGATGCCAGACTCAAGCCCGCTGTGTGATCTTTTTGCGAGTGATGCCTTATCTTCAATCCATGAGAGACGCTTAATTGTTTTCTTGATCAATCTTTTCAACGTGGTATGGCTTGTTGGGGTGTCCAAAGCTGTTGCTAGTCAAGATTCGACAAGCTCCTTTTATGATACTTCACAGCTGGTGAGTCTGAATGATGTCCTAGATCCTTCCATGAAAGGTCATTTAAGGTTCCTTGTTTGGTTTTTCGCGTTTTGTCCCAAACTGCTGTATACACGCCCCTGTCTTTCCGGGAGCTGTTTCTGGATGCCAGACTCAAGCCCGATTTGGGCCGGTGAAGTTTGTTTGGGCAGGCTAAAAATAATCCTATACGCAGCTGTGACTGTATTGTCCAGAATCTTGGAATCTCTACCTCTCAGCACTTCACTCCTGTAAGTTATTGTAGGCAACAGTTTTGCTCATATTACTTGTGTCAGAGGCAGGAGAGATGGGCCAGTAAGTTTAGTATTTTCAGGGCGATGTCTGAGGCAACACCTATACCTCTAATGCCGTTTTTCTGTACAGAAAATTTGCCACTGTTATCTATTTTTACACCTAGATATTTGTATACTGACGTATTCTCAATACGAGTGTTATTCCAGAACCAGGTATATGACTCGTTCCGTTCTTTACTGATGGTCATTGTCTGTGTTTTTGCTAGATTTATTGTCCGGTCATTTGCGTCCGAATATCACTGTGTTGCATTCACAAGATGGTGTAGCCCAACTTTTGTGTGGCTGATTAGGACTATATCGTCCGCATAGAGGAGACAAGGCAATAATAGCCTTCCTAATTTTGGTGCATGGGAGTTACAGCTATTTAGGATAGGGATTAAATCCCATAAGAACAAGTTAAATAGTGTGGGAGCTAGGACACGCAGCCCTGTTTAAGACCCTTGTTGGTTTCTATACGTCTTGACAGGAGTGAACCGTCTCACAACTTTATCTGAATCCACGTCTCCGTATGCAGGTTGATCAGCATGTCTAGCAGTGGTCTTGGTATCCCCCATCTCTTTAATTTGGACCATAACATATTCCGATTTATATGATCAAAGGCGGCCTTATAATCTATAAAACAAAGGTGAATCAGGATTTTTGTTGTTTCAGCCTTATCTATTAGCATGCCCATTGTTAAGATGTTAGAGGTTGTTCCCACCGATTTAGCAAAACCGGTCTGGTTAACCGGAATTAGGGATTTCTCTGTGGCCCAATCCTGCAGTTCTTCCAATAGTTTTCCTGCAAAATATTTGGCCACACTGTCCATAAGGGCAACCAGTCGATAATTTGGGGAAGAGACTTGTCCCCAGATTTAAATATGGGAGAGATGATTGAACTCTTCCAAGAGCTGGGCAATGTATTGAAGTGCCTTACTTCCAAGAATAATGGCTCAAGTGCTGCAGCCCATTCTTTTTCCTCTTGTTTATAAAGGATGGACGGAATTCCGTTCGGGCCTGGTGCCCCCTCTTTTCTTCCCTTAACTTAAAGTGGTGTTTTCTAGTGAGAAAATATGTTTTGGAACAGATTCAAAGCCGAAGAAGATTAATAATATACTCGTCATTTTTTTGGAAATTGTGCAGATTATCAAAGGGGTATATATTCACTGGGCTGTCTGATGTCGGAGAACCAAAAGTATGTTTTAAAAATTCTCAAACCCATTATAGGCGGCTGACTACACGAGAGAAAGCAGGCGACTGCAAAATCTAGATTGCAGCCAGATAGAAACAATTGGAACATCAAAAAAATATACTCTTAGGGAGTTGTAATGTGGAACTTTTTAGCAGTGGTTGTAAAAAGGTACACCGTTAAGAACGTCAGTGGGTGATTTGAGCAAACCTGGAGCACACTGAGATTTGTTTGTCCAGTACAGACCCTGTTATGTGATGTCCGAGATAATTAGATCATTGAGAGCCCTGAAACTGCACTCATGATGGAGAATGAGGATACATTTCTAACCACTCCATGTTGTATTAGGGAACGAGCAGCTGCTTTACATGAGTGCAAGACTATGGTAAGTTCTCAGAATAAATGATCAGGGACAAGTTGGTAGGAAAAAATAGGACTTTAAGGGATGTAAGATAGAGATGGACTAGGTGATCATATGCAGTTTGAATTCATACTGTGTGGCATGTATACCTGCTCTGTTGTTTTTGTCACTGCCAGAGCCCTTTCCTACTTAAATTTAACAGCTGTGTGTTAGCCCTTTGTCGACTGGTGGTATGTATTCTGATGCTCTCTCGCCAAGCTTGGGTTCATAATGACAATTTGCATTCCATTGGGTTCATGATATCAAATTGTTTCTTATACTGTTCTTAACCCCTTGGACGCTCATGACGAGCTCAGCTCGTCATGAAGTACACCTCTTGTACACTGATGACGAGCTGAGCTTGTCATGAACCGCGGGATTTTGAAATCTTTAGCGCACAGCGGGAAAATGAGCCGCACCGATGCGGTTAATGACCGTTTTGCACCATTAATAGTTTGGTGGAACTTTTTGTGTCCAATATGGAAAAGCACCGCTCTACAAGTTGGTCTCATTCAGTTGTAAGAGACTATACAAATGTTCTAGTGTCGTCTTATATAAACGCTGAGTCGTGATGTATGGTTGTAATACTCATTTAATAATCCATTTTAGGAAAAACACCAGCCAACGCGTTTCGTTCTAAAACCAGAACTTCTTCAGGGCGCAATAGTTGTGTTGAGGCGTCTTAGCTTCCAATCTCAATGGTTAACGGAGTGGGGCGAAAGAGGACTTATTTGTCCTTAGGCTTGATTTTCTAATCTTTATATTGTAGCTTCCCCAAAAGAGCGATTTCCACAATGCAGGGATTATAGGTATCCCTCCCTAGTACGCATCTTTTATGTAATTCGGAAAACCGAAAGTTCTTAATATTCCCAAATTTTTTTTGTATGTTTATTGAGGCTTTATCTTGAATATGGAAGATCCGTCTTATTTGTCTGATGGAATATGCCTCATATTCATTCCAAAGTTAATAAGTATCTTTAAGGTAGTTACCTCGTGTGTTGATCCCAATGCATCAACCCTTCGGCATCCTGCTGTTTCAAAACGCCGCCATCTCCGCTGCCTCTTTACCCCAGTTTTGGGTGATGCTCTTGGGACAGGGAGCATTTGGAAAGAGCACGCTGGAACTTGAAAACAATTGTTTGTGGTGATCCTAGGATTGGTGCCTTGTTCTTTCTTTGAGTGGTCCACTGTCCGAAGTGTTGTGGCATAACAGTTTGGTGGAACTCCTTTTATCCCATACTTAATGTGTAAAGACTGAACGAAGAGTGCCACGTGTCTTCATGTAAACGTCATGGTGCACATAACTCACTGAATTATGTGGCCAAAATCTGAATCTGCATGTACTGGCACAGTCACCTTTGTTGTGCTTGTGCCGTAATGTTAAGATTTAAGAATTGCAGCTGTTGCTGGTCAGCACAATTGTCCTTATCAGGTCTTACCTTGGTCTGCTTGGGTATGGCTATATAGAATATGTAGTGGAAGTAAAGGTATCATTATGCATATTCTTGTTCGTCCATTTACCGTTTTTTAGAACAATTTGTGTTTTGCTTCTTGGGTGTTCTATAATGTCCTTTACTCCACGACGGGCAAGTCCATTTTCTGTACTTCCAAATAGGTGGTTTTCAGTCTTCTTACAAAAGTAAAAAGAGTGGGTCAGCCGTGGCTCTCATAGTATAGACAAGCAAGCGTTACACCGCCAGCAATTTGTTTTTCAGTGGTCTTATTTTCTCTTGGCATCTGACCAACTGAACAAGAGAGGGTGCTGTTCTTCGAAATCAGACTGAAAGAACTTTTTAGTTGATTGTCAAGTTCTGCCAATTGAAATGACGTCGTAGCACAGTAGACCAACAATATTTGTTGCTAGTGTCTTATTTAATGGCACCCATTATATCGACGTTATAGGCAGAGTGAGCCTGCTTTGATTATACTTGTGGCTGCAGGAACCTTGAAATCTCGAATTTATTTTGCCCGATTTCTGTTCAGTTTTATTGTTCATTATTATTTTTTTTTTTTAGGTAATGCTTCAGGCTGCTTTATTACTGCTAATGTACATACATAGAGGGGTCCGAAAATAGGCCTGGGCGCCATAATAAAAGTGACCCTGGAATTGTTGTGTCATAGTGGTCTGTCAAAATTACTATGCCCAATTTTCTTCTGCTCGCCGCAGCATACAGCATGGGGCAGTGGATCAGCCCAATTTACTTATTGTCCCCTACAGCTTGTGTGACTGAATAAAAAAAGCTTGTGCACATTGTTCCCATTTACTTAAAAATATTTACTTTCGTTTCGGTCACATAGCTCTTCTAAGCTGTATTTTTAGCTGTATTTTTGTGTTATTTTAAACAATAATTTATTTTGCTTTCACTTCAGCTGGCGAGTTAGATGGTGATTTCCTTTCTCCTCCCTGCAATTTGAGTGCTTCTTTGAATGATGATTACTACTTGCCTCCTTTATAGGAAGTAATGGTAAAATGAGTGGCACCACCAGAAAAAAATGTTAGTAAAGCAACCACCTAATTCAACATTTACTAAACGTACATTTTTATCACAACCATATGGTGGCAACATGTATGTGGCGGTCTGTTTTCTCTTGTATTTGAGACACCTGTTATTTCAGAAATTGGGTTACTGGTTGAGGTGGGGTGAAACCCTCCTAAAGCAGCAACTACAATCCTTATCTAATGGAGACATCTATCTGCTGATTCCTTAACTTGTAAATTCTCCCCAAGCTTCAGACTGGATCGGAAATTTTTCAGCAGCACTCCTGTATGCCGGGGGACGGCGTTCTACGGCCTTGTGATGACGTCCTACGGCCTTGTGATGACGTCGACTCCAGTTGTAACGTCAGCGGAGCCATACAAGTCCCCTCCGGTGTGCCTACCTCAGTTTCTTCTTTTCCGCGCTGCTACGCAGATCCGGAGAAGCTGTTCCTCATTCCTTTTTTTCCTGGCCTATTTCAACAGCTTTTTGTTGGTGGGAACAGTGTGCCTTTCTCCAATGTCGTCGGGCTATAAGCCTCGTGGGACCTGTACTCAACAGATGTTGTTTACAGACCCCCATACCGTTTGACGTAGTGTTTGGGGGAACACTACGACTCCGAGGATTGCGGCTCCTGCCAGAGACTGAAGCTGAAGGCACTCAAGGAATGCCGTATGAAGTTGCTGGCGGCATGTCTGTGGCAGTCTTTGTTGTTCTTCTCCTGCGCAGGTCAGTTTGTGAGGCCGTTCTAGGAGCCAGATTTATTCTCCAGGACGTCTACATAAGAAACTTCCAAGGGTAAGCACAGGCATTTGAAGACGTGGCAACCCTGAACTTCGCCGTGTGGCGACTCCGTCACCCACGGCTCCTCTCGCTTGCCGGTTGAAGAGGCCGTTCACAACGCCGGCCCTGCGTCTTTCCAGGAGCTGGGGCATCGATGATCCAGATGAGGGCGCATTATAACTCTACACCTCATGTTTGGTCCTCCGCCTTCCACTGGAGCGCCCACAGGCCCAAAGGGGGTGAGTGGAACCACGCCAGTGGATTCGTCCTCGGTGGCGGCGTCGGCTGACTCTGTTACAGCGCTGGTGCACAGCCGTTCGGGGAGTCCACCTTCGACGTTTGTGGTCGATCAGCCGACTCCGACATTAACGTTGACAGGGATGATCCAAGTTTCCTCCTCCTCCTCCTCCTATTGACGTTGAAAAATCACCTTCTCGGCGTCTATCAGAGTCTGGTTTGGAGTCGGTAGAGCAAACTGAGGAGAATGGGACATTTCCACTTCCTTCTCGGGTAGAGACTTTGGAGAGTCACCTTTTAACGGGTGATGCAAGAGGATCTGGGCTCTTTCAGTCCATTTCTGAGGTTATTCCATCTCAAGTGGAGGCAAGTTGTATATCTGCTCTTGTTGAGGCTAGTGGGATGGAGTCCTCTCCAGCCTCAGGGATACTTTCTCCTCCTAGTGTTGCTACTGAGGCAAGTGCCTCCTTCGCAGATGTGTTGAGGAGAGTGGTTGCAGTTTTAGACTTGTCACTGTCTATGGTTGAGAAGTCCACCGACCCTCAGATTGATGTCCTTTACCAAGGACAGTCCGCAGAAGAGCCTGTTCTTCCATATAGTGAGGCCCTGTTTGACATATTGTTAGGATCATAGGCCAAGCCTGATTCAGGGATCGTGGTGGACCGTGCTATATCTCGTAGGCATCTACCTGCTCCAGGAGATCGAGTTTGTCTCCCAAGGCATCCTACCACTCGTACGCTGGTAGTTCAGACTGCTACAGTCTCACAGAATGTGCATTCTGCACCTATGACTCTGTTAAATAAGGAATCAAAATCCATGTGGCAGACACTTCGTCGCTACTGCTAGGTCTGCGTTAAGGTCCACCAACACCTCTTGTGTTCTTGTGCGGTTTTCCCATGTTTAATGGGATACCTTGCAGATCATGTTGCTATTGCTTCCGTATAACCTCTGTTCTGTTGTCGAAAACTTGACTAGAGAAGGACAACAAGCAGCTAAGCTGATAACCAGATGTGGCATGGCTACTACAGCATGGTTACGAGCTTCAGGTTTTTCAGAGGCTGTACAGGGGACTTTAGTCGATATGCCCTTTGATGGCGCCCATCTTTTTGAGGTTCAGGCCGATTCAGCATTGAGACACTTCCGAGATAGGAAGAGAGATACAGAGTCTTAATTGCTCCTTTTTTGTATATGTTCTCTAATTTTGACCTGACACTTGGGCTTTATGGATGTTGTTTATTTTCTCAAAGGGCCTGTGTAAGGGAATTGATATGTCCCTCTTTTGATTACACCTGACTGGTGTTTAAGTGGGTGCAGATGTTGTTTCAGTACTGTCTGTAGCAGTTTATGTGGTATAAGGTTATTTGAATTATATTATTTTTCCTCTGATAAAGGGTTTTATGTTTAAGAGGTCATTTGCAGGTAATGTCTTACGGTAGGAAGTTTACCTTTTCACATGCTTCTTTTGGAACAGTTTGGTTTACTGGTATGTATTACTGCTCACTTGCAGTATCTCTCATAGAGACATATTACCTATACCAATTGTGAGAACTTGTAAACAGAATGGATACTTGTTTTCTGTGAACACTCTGAATTTCTACTTCAGGTAGTATTGGTGTCTGGTTTCTCCAACGCAGTCCTTTTCGCTAGTTAGCGAAGTGCACTTTTCATTGAATTCAGGTGGTGCACTGATAGCCTTTGTGTTGAATAATTTTTACAGTCTGCTTCCTGGTGAGGGGGGCATGTCAACTCTATTATATGATGTGTTTCTTACCTGCACATAGGAATTTGTTCAATGGAAGTGTGCTCCTTTTTGCGGGAGACATTACGTTTGGCAATTCAAGTTGTCTAATTTGGATTCTTCTGAATACTTATAATCTTGTTTTCCTCCGATTTTGGAGGTGATATTTATTCTTCGGTTCAGTTTTGGAACATGGGAAGTTCTGTGTGGTCTACTTTTCAGGTTATCTGAGATGCAGTGTCTGAACATTCACTTTAGGGCTGTTTACTGCCATGTTTTACATGGTTGGAAGGATTTCTGTTTGATCAGAAGAGACGGTTCGCTTTTGATCCTTCTTCGCTTTAAGAACATCCTGGATATTTCCATACCCTTTAGCATTTGTACTATTGATATTCATACAATTCCTGTCCGGCGGTTGGATGTTCTCTGTCTGCTTGGGGACATTTCTCTTTTTCTATTAAGTATTTGATGTTTTCTGTACCTTAGAGGCCTTTGAGGGATCATAGTGTGAATGTATGATCTAGAGCTTCATGTGTTCTTATAGAACTAAATACATGTGTTGAGTACTTGTCTGCCATGCAGTCAGATTGGATTTTGACTTGTATGCCTTTTGGACAATTACTTCAACTGGGTTCCCTTTTCTGGATTCTTTCCAGGGGCTTGGTTTATTTATTTTTCATCTTAACTTTCTAGGCCAAGTGATTGCTGCTGGCAAGTGCTCATTTTCATATGGGGTATCCTTTCGGTAGTACCAGCATGTTAAGATACTTTTGACAGGCAGCATTATCTTAATCTATTATTGTATGGGAACTTGGGATTGGGTTTTCAGTTCCATTTATCCTTGTGTGTATACAGAGTTTAAAAAAAGTGTGTTACATTTGTATTTACACATGCTGAGATGTAGTTCTGCTATATGTAGTAAAAACGGATATTACATTCTCTTCGCTATGAGTTTTTGGTTCAGCTCTACATGTATGCATGAAAAGTGTATATATGGATGTGGGTATAATTTATCAATATTTATAGCAGATTAGTATTGGTTTAATTGCCATCTTTCTGGGCTCTATGCATTGTGTGAACCTTTGGGTGGCCATTGTGTCCCAAAAAGAAAATTCTTCGTTTTAGAGATGGACTACGACGTTCATCTGTCTGCAAACTTGGATTGATCTTCCCGACCTTGCAATGAATGTGTTTATTCATCTTGGTTTTAATGGGAATGGGTTTTGGAAGCCCTTTTCTTTTTAGGTCTCGCCTGTCAATGCGCATGCGCATTGAGCTTGCGAGACTATAGCGTCTTAAACAGACTTTACCTGACTGGGCGATTTGGTGCTGTGCCCGTGGCTTTTAGGTCAATGCGCAAGCGCATTAACCTAAAATGCGCGTGCACATCATCAAATCGCCGTCTGTTCCCTCAGCCGCACTCCTCCCACACCTTTGAAGTGAAGCTTAGCTTCACTTCAAAGGCATCCGCTCCCCCCGCCCCCTGCTTCACACGTCTCACGGCCGCAAGGCCGTCTCGTATTTCTCCTCCCTCCCTCGCCTCCCAAGTGAATGCCATGCAACCGTGGGACACTCTGTTTTTGAGAATCCAGTGACTGCCTGGTTGCCATTAACTTCACTTGAGAGCACAAGCCCAGAAGAAGCACAAAACTTGTAGGATAATCGTGCTCTGACACTACAGGTTCTGTTGCTGGCTACCTTGACCAAAGCCTGGACCTGATGACATCAACTCGTGTTAGTCGCAGCGTGCAGCTGCATTAAACCGATTTGCATATTCTGTGGCCAGCACGCCTGTGTTCATTCACCTTTGTTTTAGGATTCAAGTTATACTTTCTTATTTCGCTGTGATCTTGTGTTTTTTTGGTAACTAAATAATGGTATTAATTACTACCAAACGCTCTCAGTTTAGCAAATACCTCGCACATATTCAAACGTAAATCTCGCCATTTGCATGGAAATGTTTGCTCCAAAGACATAGCCCACTGCGTTATTTTGCAAGGACTGGAACTTGTTACCTTATTCACAACCTTCGGTATCAATCAGGCAAGTTAACTGTAAGCTGTGTCTGAGGTCTGTGGCACAAAGGCCCCTGCTGCTTCACACTACGGCCCGTGTCTCTCCCCCATCGCCGCTCTCCCCGCTCCGCCCCCTGCTGCGGCCGTTTCGCATTTCTCCTCCCCCCTCCCCACAGCAATGCCCTCAGTCTTGTTCGTCTTACTGTTTTTGTTTTTTTGGTAACTAAATAATGGTATTAATTACTTCCAAACGCTCTCATTTTAGAAAATACCTCTCACATATTCAAACGTAAATCTCGCCATTTGCATGGAGATGTTTGCTCCAAAGACATAGCCCACTGCGTTATTTTGCAATGACTGGAACTTGTTACCTGCAATTACAACAAGAACTCCTGCTATAAACAAATTAACCCTCTGTGGTATCTTCTCTAAATTCAGTGATCGCTTCAGGTTATTCACAACCCTCGGTATCAATCAGGCAAGTTAACTGTAAGCTGTGTCTGAGGTCTGTGGCCAGAGGTCAGGCGCGCGCACACATTTTCTCTCCTATATTGCGCGCATTAACCTCCTGAGTTATCCTGTCTGGTGATTTATGAATTCCTACATACGATTAATTCATTCTGAGGCCGTTTCACATATTTTTTTATTCACGTTATAACCGTGCTGAGACTTTTAAGAAATTAGAAATTTTCAGGTAAACCATATCCCATTTTAGATGCATCGCCAACCTTGCATTTCTGAAATTATTTGCCCTACAGCGGGCTGAGTCTTCTGTTCAGTTGTTGTTTCCTGTCATGTCCTCTTCAAATCGCTTTTGTTCTTGCCCAAGATTGATTGATTAAGCCAGGCACAGATTTTACCGATTTTGTAATTTTAACGCGTTCTTGCCCTCCATTTGGCAGCAGTTATCCAAGAATCACATTTTTACGAGCTGCTGATTATCTTCACTTTTATTGTAAATATTTTAATGCTACTGGATTTGTGTTGGTGTTGCGTCTCTCCCCTCTCTCTACACCCCTCTCTCTACACCCCTATTGCCATTATAAATTACAATAACTTTTTATTTAAGTATTAATTATAAAAAAATAAAGGCCATTGTTATTTGTAATATGAATACATATAAGTCACGTAAATAAAACATATTGCATTACAAATGCTATAGGTGTCACATTTGCAAAAGTTATAACTATTGGCATTGTAAATGACAAAGCTATCAATTTAGCTATTTTAAAAACCAACACATAAATAAAATATGTGTCATTTACAAGACCAATAGCTCCAACTTTTCTAATGCGAGACCTATTGCATTTCCAATGCTTGTTTGGATTATCAGGATAGATTTCCTGCAGATATTTCTTTACTGATGTAGAGAATGTCAGTTATATGGCATTCGCTTAGCCTTTGGCCCTTCTAGTCCATGGACAAACTTACCCTTTGGGGGTTAATTACTATTGTGTGACTGTTGTAAGATGTCTTCTAACAGGGTATTATCCTGGTCGCCTTGAAGCTTTGGTTTTTCTGTGCCTGTGGGGTTTTTTCTTATTTACATTGTCTGTGGTCATTGCCATGGTTTTTATGGAGAGCCAATCTCTTTTTCGTTTAATCCCTACTGGTCTGTGGTCAATTTTGACCAGCTGGTTCTCTTTGAGAGATTTTGTAGGATTAGTTTGCAGACCCTCCTTATATGACATCACTGATGTCACAACTGGATTTAATGTCATCATGGGGCCGTTTGACGCCCGTCGTGCATAAGTAACATCTGGAAAATGTCTGGATCCATTCTGACGCCTGGGGAGAATTGCGATTCTCCTATTAACATGACCAGAGAATCTGGATTTCATTAAAGACACGGAGGCTAACATTATGCATTATCCTTTTAATGCATTCACAATCAGCCGCACTACATCATAAAAAAACAATTCTAAAATGGAATGAACATAAGGTATGAAAGGCATGTGCAACAAACAGACTGCCTCTTTTAAATGCCGAGGAATAGGCAAAGTTCCAAAAGGATCTCAAAGTCCTGGATAAAGAAGATCATGAGAATAAATCCATAACGAAAGTTGAAGTGAAGTTGTTCTTGAATCAAGAATCCAAAAGGGGCTCAAAATGGAACAAACATGGTGAGGAGGAGTCCATTAAGAGGAATTATCTGAAAGGAATGGAGAACATGTGAAAAGAATGAAATAGTGACAAAATAACGGAGCATAGTAGAATACATAACAATCAGAATGATAAAATCACATTCAAAGATATATTCAAAAATACACTATGCAAAGAATAGACCGTCCAAGGGAGGGACGGGAGGGGTAATGTTAGCCTCCGTGTCTTTAATGAAATCCAGATTCTCTGATCATGTTAAGTTGTAGAATCGCAATTTCATTACAAGACCGGAGGCGACATTATGCATGTTGGTAGCCGTGAAGAACAACATCAGACATGTGCTCGATAGGTTTGCAGTAATGTCGAGCAAATGTGGATGCGTAGGACCAATCCGCAGCTTTGAGGAGATCGTCCAATTTAGCACCAGAGCAGAAAGACTTACTGGCCATAGCGCCTCTAATAGAGTGTGCTTGGAATTTAGATAAATCAATACCAGCCAGGTTCATAGCACATTTAACCTATCTTGCAATAGAAGAAGAAGAGATGGGCTTGAAAGGTTTAACAAAAGAGATAAGCAGTTGATTAGCGCCAGGAGGGCGAAGGTCTTTCATTCTATTCTGATATTCCAACATACAGTTCAAAACACAGAGCATTTTACACCTACCAAAGCGAGGATAGAAAATAAAATCTGACATAGTCTTGGTTCTTCTAACAATTTCAAATTTAACAGCATGCATATCATAAGACCTATAAGAAATATCAAGACATTTGATATCAGAAACTCTATGGCAAGAAATAAGGCATAAGAGCTGCTAATTTAATAGAAAGAAATTTCCTATTAAGAAAGGAGTTATCAGGCCAAGAAACAAAATGATCAAGAATAGCCTTAACATCCCACATGGACTGGTATTCAGGTCTAGGTGGTCTCTTTAGTCTGATGCTTTTCATGACTCTACAAATGATGACGTTTTTACCTACCGTCTTACCTTTGACAAGGGAGTGACCGGCAGAAATTGCTGATCTATAGCAGTTAATAGATCTATAAGAAAGGCCATTATCAAATTGTTTAACGAGAAAATTAACTGTGTACGACAGGAGCCTCCACGGGATCCAAGTTTCTCTCCACGCACCAACAAAGCCATTTTCTTTCATGGAGCCCACCCATGATTCTCTGAAGAGAGTTGCAGCTGATGACGAAAGTCCAGACAATTCATTGGATCTCCTGACACTTTACAAGCAACAAGGCTCAAATTCCCGGAAATAATTAGGTGGTGATCTTCCCTGTCTGCGTTTGTAACCAGACCTTGGACCGCTGGAATTAAGAAAGGGATTTGGCAGGCAAGTTCCAGAGTCGTTGGGAACCAGGCCTGGGAAGGCTAAAATGGAGTTATGAGAACCAGGGAGCATTGGTCTCGTCTGACCTTCTGAAGAACTCTCTGGATCATTGTGAATGGGGGAAAGGCATAGCCCCGAAGGTCCGACCAGGACTGGAGGAAGGCGTTCACTGCAAGTGCGCCCGGATCCGGCATCCAGCCGAAGTATTTCTCTAACTGGTAGGTTAACCTGCTCGCAAAAAAGGTCCACATCTAGACGATCCCAAATTAAATTTAGGGTGTTGAAAACAGAAGGGTTGAGTTTCCAATCGCTGAAGTCTAAAAGGAACCCAATATGCGGAAATATTTGACTTTTCCCTGAAGATACTCCGCTTTCAGGGCAATCTTGTGTTTCAGGCAAAACATCCAAAGTCTCTTGGCTAAGTTGGAGAGGTCTGCTAATTTGGTACCACTAAGGCGATTGATATGAGACAGCAAATATGTTGTCTATCTTCAGGATAACAGATATCCTTTAAAGAGAGTGTCTGAAGCTCATTAGAGCGTAAAGGCCTGCTGTGAGTTCTAAATAGTTTATATGATAGGAGGACTCTGAGAGAGACCACACGCCACCAGTGTTCTGGTTGAGAAAACGAGTTCCCCAACCATGAAGGCTCGCATCTGATTCTAGAACAAACTCCGGAAAAGAGACGAAGATTGCTTTCCCATTCCAGGCGTCCAGATTCTCCAGCCACCAAGAGAGTTCCGACCTTGCTTCGTGATCCAATGTTACAAGATCGCCGTACAAAAGGCCGGATCTGAAAGCTTTCCCTTTTATCCTCTGAAGAGCTTGGTAATTGAGAGGACCAGGGAAGATGGCTTGAATGGAGGAAGAGAGGAGGCCTAAGTCGGTGTAACTCTCTCAGGGACAGAGAATTTTGTTTTAAGACAAATCTTATTTCCTTCCAAATTTTCGCAATTTTCTTTGGGTGAAGTAAGAGAAGACATTTTGAGGTATCTACAGTGAATCTGAGGAACTCCAGGGATTTGGAGGGGGTAAGGATAGATTTTTCCCGATTTATAATAAAGCCTAGGCTCTCTGAGGTCCATTGAGGTCTTCAGATCTGACAAGATCTGCGAATGGTCTTGGGACATAATGAGAATGTCGTCGAGATAGATGATTAAGCGAATACCTCTTTCCCTCGGAAGAGAGGCGATAGTTCTCATAATCATGGTGAAGCACCAAGGGGCAGAGTAACGTCTGAAGGAAGGGCCTGAAATTGAAAAAGACTATTGTTCCAAGTGAACTGAAAAAAAGGTTGATGTTCCTTGGCCATCGGAATGGTGAAGTAGGCGTCTTTAAGATCAAGTTTCACCAACCAGTCTCCTTCTAGAAGAAGGTCTCTCAAGAGGTGGATTTCCTCCATTTTGAAATGTCTGTAAACCAGGTATTTGTTTAATTTTCGTAGATTTATGACTGGTCTCCATCCTTTTTCCTTTTTTTGAACTAGAAAGAGTGTGCTTACAAACCTTTTCAAACTTAAAGGGACTTCTAAGATTGCATCTTTCTGGAGCATGGAGGAAATCTCCTCTTCAACAATTTTTTGTTGATCTTCCAAAAGAGATAGAACTCTCGGAAGGCACGTTTGTGTTGGAATATTGGTAAAATCTATCTTGAAACCACGAACGGTCTCCAAAACCCAAGAATCTTGCGTTAGAGTTTCCCATACGTGGTAAAAGAACTGTAGTCTGCCCTCTACCTTTGGTGAGGAAGAAGAAAAAGGTAGAGGAATACTTACTTTGAGTATTGGAGTTGGTGTTGTTTGAAGATCCGCGGGATCTGGATGTTCTATAGCGTGAGCCTCTCCATCTTTTTGGGTAAAATTGGTTGGATGTGTAGAAGCCTCTTCCAGAGCCTCTGAATCTTGAAAAGGGCCTTTGATTTCCCCGGCCGGAGGAAAGGCCCCTTCTTTCAGCCCGTCCAAAAAGATTTGGATTGAAAGCATGCTTCAAATTAGATTGGGCCTTATCAAGGGCAGTAAAGGTAGAAAACATATTTATCAATACATTTTATTATGTCTTCACCGAAAAGTAGGCCTTTCGGGTTTAGGGAAGGTTCTCTTTCGGCCATGTCCCCCAACTTTGGATTAACCTTAGTAAGAAGGGCTCTTCGGCTTTCAATATTAAGGCTCAAATTAGCATTGCCTAAAAGCACTAAAGTTCTTTGATTCCAGCCTCTGATAATGTCAATATTAAGGGGAGTGTCATTAATATGACATTGAAAAACCAATTTCGCAGCACACTTATACAAAAGTAACAGTATAGAAGATGTCACAATGGACATAAAGTTCCAAGTTCAAGAGTGAAGGGGTTGTCCACAAGTCAAAATATCATATCTTCTTTTATTTTCAAACATACGCCAGCCGACACGTGTTTCGTCGTCAGAAACACACCGTTTCTGCGACTCCTCAGGGCTATAAGTGTAGATGTGAGGGATCTGTAGGTCGCGGTGCCGGTGATAATTCCAACCCGGCTCCGCTCGAGGCCAGGTACTGTTGAGATTGTGCGCGGTGGTCACAAGAGTGCAACGAGGTGATTGCAGGATGAGATGCAGATCCCTTTTCAATATTTTAACCACAACACAGTTCGCGACGTCAGGGTCTACAAGTAGCGTTGAATTTCTGTGTTAACGGTGAGGTGGTTAGCGGGGCTTGGGTGCCAGGCGGTCCCCGTAGTGCGGGGAGTGTTAGGCGGAGACTCTGTGGAAACCGCACCCGGAACAGAAGCGAGCTTTCCACAGAGTCTCCGCCTAACACTCCCCGCTCTACGGGGACCGCCTGGCACCCAAGCCCCGCTAACCACCTCACCGTTAACACAGAAATTCAACGCTACTTGTAGACCCTGATGTCGCGAACTGTGTTGTGGTTAAAATATTGAAAAGGGATCTGCATCTCATCCTGCAACCACCTCGTTGCACTCTTGTGACCACCGCGCACAATCTCAACAGTACCTGGCCTCGAGCGGAGCCGGGTTGGAATTATCACCGGCACCGCGACCTACAGATCCCTCACATCTACACTTATAGCCCTGAGGAGTCGCAGAAACGGTGTGTTTCTGACGACGAAACACGTGTCGGTTGGCGTATGTTTGAAAATAAAAGAAGATATGATATTTTGACTTGTGGACAACCCCTTCACTCTTGAACTTGGAACTTTATGTCCATTGTGACATCTTCTATACTGTTACTTTTGTATAAGTGTGCTGCGAAATTGGTTTTTCTTTACTTGGTGTGTTCTCTAAGCACATCAGAAGGGGTTACAGGGCTTAGCCCCTTTTCTGCAGGCACCTTATTTGCTTATCAGTCTCTAGCTGTGCGTGAACCTAGCAGAGCGCCCATTCTAGACCTCACACCTAAAACCCTGCCCCTTAGATTTGATTAATATGACATTCTTCAGCCAAGTCTAAGATTTTGCTCAAGGGACCCAGGACGTCCAGAAGGCGATCCTGGCAGCCCTTAAAAGACCTCTCCAAGGGCCAGATGTAGGTAATTTTATTTTACAACTTCTTAAATACCGAATAATACCGATTCGGTATTTAAGAAGTGGTAAAATAGAGGGGGGGAGATGTATTTATTTCAGAATCTGTAAATACCGAATCGTTAAGATACGGTATTTACCGATTCTGTAAATACCGATTCTGTAAATACCGATTTGGTAATGCCCATTGATTCCTATGGGCATTGAAGCCCATAGGAATCAATGGGCATTACCGAATCGGTATTTACAGAATCGGTAAATACCGATTTCAGCAAGGGTGCAGGGGGTGTCACTTTGACACCCTCTAGCATCCCAAATACAGGCATGTGTGCCATGTGGCACACAGACATGCCCTAAGGGCATGTCTGTGTGCCACATGGCACAGGTGTGCATGCACAGATGTGCATGCACACCTGAATTCGGTATTTTACCACCCAATTGGATTGGGTGGTAAAATACCGAATTCTGAAGGCCTATAGCACTGTAAACAGTGCTACCTACATCTGGGTTTTACCTAATCGGTAAAATTACCGATTCGGTATTTTACAGATTCGGTAAATTTACAGTTTCGGTAAATTTACCCAATCTGTAAAATATTGGCCCCTACATCTCGAAAACCAATTACCGGTCGGTAACGGCCGAAATCGGCCGTTACCGACCGGTTATTGGCGACCTACATCTGGCCCCAAACCTTTTCTCGGGTCTCTACCTAACTTGAATAATAACTTGATCAAATCAGGATCTAAGTTGGGGGTTTGACAACTTTATCTTGAATTTCCGGTTTAGAGCACTCGGACCTAAGGGTACTCTGAATAAACTTAGCCACATGTTCTTGTTGAAACCATTAGGTGCTTCTGTAGTGGGAGATATTAAGGGGGGAAAACATCTCCTCACCTAGGGGGTTGAGAATCACATCCTTGGAAGAGCAGGGAGATTGCTCGTCAGGTTGGCTATTAAAATCTAGATCCTCATTGTCAAGGTCGAGGACAAACTCATCAGAAGGGTTAGGCAAGTTGCCCTCTTCCTCAGAATCGGTCTCTAGAATGTTATGAGCACTTTCAAAAATTGTGTCGCTAGGGACACCCATCCTATTTGCGCCGCGAAGGGCAGCCATATTATTTGTGCCATGTGGGACACCAGAATAAATTGTGCCGCTAGGGACACCAGTAGTAATTGAGTTGCGAGGACCTCCCTGAACACTTGAGGTGCTAAGACCTCCCAATGTATGAGAGGTGCTAGGACCTCCCATAGTGCTCCTCAAAGGCTCTGAATGATTTGAATTATTTTCCCTGTGAAATATTATGCGTAGTGAGCTTTAAACTGAGGTCGACCTGATCAAGGGGAAGGGGTCTTTTAGAGGACATAACCTCTTTGAGTGTATCCATCATAACAGACCTCATTTCTTTTTAATACATTTTTTTAAGAGATTCCTTATTGATATTAGGGAAGCTTTGTGCAGCATCATCAGAGTCAAAATCTGACATTATTGCTGTGAGAATATGATAATTAGTGATAATTAGTGATGACAGGTTGAAAAAATTATAGTGGATGATCAATAGTTAGTGGCTGTTCAAGAGAGTAGATTTTGCTAGTAGAATAAAGTGTTAAAAAGTAAAAATGCTCAAAGGCTGACTGGAATGTTAATAATCTTGACTTTTCCCCTTTTTAGATCTCGCTGAAAGCATTGCTTTAGCAATGCTTGTTTGGCGAGATTATAGTAAGGCTTTCAAAAGTCTACCCAAACTGCTGCGGATCGGGTACAGTTCATGTGAGCCAGGCGCGTGCACATCGCCAGCCACATCGCACACCATACCATTTGTCTGAGCCTCTGCATCAGACTTCAAAGGAATCTGCTCCCCCGCCCCCCTCCCTCATCAGACTTCAAAGGAATGCGCTCCCCCGCCACAGCAATGCCGAGAGATTGTTTGAGGGGGGTCCTCACAAATACAAGCACTGCAGCTCGGGGGCACTAGCAGACCCCGCCTTGCACCTCCACAAGCTCACACAACCACAGCAAAAGTACAGCCCCCATGCCACCAGCCCGCTGGGCCTCTGTGATGACGTGAACATCACAATGAACGTTGCAGTAGCAACAGGACAGCCCAGCACTGAATTCAAAGGCTGGGGCTGCCGCAGTAACACAGGCCCGCCTCTCAATAGTGGGATTATTCAGGGGTGTCTCTCCTCGCTGTTCCCTATGATATTGCAGTGACATGGCCCCACACTGCGCCGCTATCAGTCCGCGGGCGAAGGGCAGGCCTCTGACACTGTATTCTTCACCCGCGCCCGCCAGCTCACATTCTGGTATCCCCAGGGTGCCATTCACACAATTGTTGGCCTCTCGTTGTGGGAGCACTTCCACTGCTTGTTATTTTTCAGTGTGCAAAAGAAACTCGTTCACTAATAAACAAGTGTCAACGTTCGGTTGCGAAGTGATTCATAATAATTACTAGAAATGGAGCAAATCCTATCTTTGCTTAAAACACCCTCAATGACAGGCTCGCCATTTAAAGTTCTGTTTGAGCGTGGGGCATAGCGGGACGCACGGACACCTATGCGTTACTATAGCTTTTACCTACCGTTTGCCAAGGCCTCAAAGCGCGTTAATGTGCTGATGGGGTTTGTCGCACGTTGCCATACACACCGTGGAAAGAATCCCACTGTTAAAGAGCAGGGCTTTAACATTTCCAAGGTTCATGAGTGAGTAAACTCATCAAGGGCAGTTTCTTGCTCGTCGGGGTCAGTTCTTTCTTCACATGCTAAGATGTGCAGGCCTATTTAGTCTATATAATATCGAAACTTACCAGATAGCCGAAAAAAATATACAAACTTTTTGCGTGGATCTGTGAAACTTGAGAGGTTTTAATGTGCCTGTAATGTACCAGTAACCCCGTCCAGGATCAGCGTAGCAGCAACGTGCCCTATTAAACAACAATCAACCAAGCACTTTATGGCTAATGCAAGTAGACTGGTGCAGGGAGTCCTACCCTGCCTTCCTAATTGCACACATGTCAACATGTTAGAACAGGAAACAAGGAGGTTTTGGGGAAAAACATGGGGGAAGGGGGGGTCGTATTTTCCCAATTGACTTCTATTAAAGCAGTTGCAATTTCAGGCTGAAAACAGCCCTGCAATGTGTTAAGTCTCTTCTTTATTGAAACGTCACGGTGCTTCACTGTAGCATCTGCCTTAATTTCTGCAGTCCTGCTGTTCCTGCCGTCCTGCCTCGGCTGCTCTAACTTTGCCTTTTACTGCCCCCTACCCACTTCCTGTTTCCTCCCCTTCCTGGAAGTTCCTCTTCCAGACTAGAACTAGACTGCTAACCTCCCCAAGGCACACAGTGTCGTTCATGGCTGACATTTCAACAAGTGCCACACGCCTCTTGTGCCGGACTAACCCATTTGCTAATTTTTGTTGTATCAGTGTAATGCCCCAAGATTGTCACGCAGTGAAAATTAATTAAAGGCTGACTGTCTCTCAGCACCTCGCAGTAATGCCTGTACCCGCTGCGTTAGTGTTATTTGGCAACTCCCTGATGCCTGCGCCAACTATACAGTTGCTGATTATACCATGAGTAGTCTATCAGTACTATTATCCCATCGTCGTGCAGTATGTGCTGCCTGTGCTGAATCGATTGGCTTTGTAATTGGCTGGCCTGCACGCTTAACCCAGGCAAGCAATTACCAAGCTGCTTTATAAGTGATCCTTGCGCTTGATAAACACTAGTCAGTTCTGGGCCAACACCGCATCAGATAAAGAGCAGTGATGTAACAGTACACACACACACACAACCACACACACAGATACACAAACACACACACACAACCACACACATAACCACACACACACACATAACCACACAACCACACAACCACACACACGACCACACACACACACACACACAATCACACACCCACACAACCTCACCCACACAACCACACACACACACACAACCACATACGCACAAGCAACCACAACCACACATACAACCACACATACAACTATACACACAACTATACACACAACCACACACACACAGAACCACACACAACCCCCCCCACACACACACCCTCACACACCCTCACACACACACACCCTCACACACACAACCTCACACACACACACACACCCTCACACACAACCCCACACACACAACCACTCATACAACCACACATACAACCACACACACCCTCACGCACACCCTCACGCACACCCTCACACACACCCTCACACACACCCCCTCACACACACCCCCTCACACACACCCCCTCACACACACCCCCACACACACACCCCCACACACACCCCCCACACACACCCCCCACACCCCCCCCCCACACCCCCCCCACACACCCCCCCCACACACCCCCCCACACACACACCCCCCCACACACACACCCCCCACACACACCCCCCTCACACACACCCCCTCACACACACCCCCTCACACACACCCCCTCACACACACCCCCTCACACACACCCCCTCACACACACCCCCTCACACACACCCCCCTCACACCCCTCCTCACACCCCCCTCACACCCCCCTCACACCCCCCTCACACCCCCCTCACACCCCCCCTCACACACACCCCCCTCACACACACACACCCCCACACCCTCACACCCCCCTCACACCCCCCCTCAACCCCCTCCCACACACACCCTCACACACCCTCACACACCCTCACACACACAACCACACACACAACCACACACACAACCACACACACAACCACACACAACCACACACAACCACACACACACACAACCAGACACACACACAACCACACAACCACACGCACACAACCACACGCACACAACCACACACACAACCACACACACACACAACCACACACACACACACACACACAACCACACACAACCACACACAACCACACACACACACGCACACACACGCACACACACGCACACACACGCACACACACGCACACACACAACCACACACACAACCACACACACAACCCCACACACGACCCCACACACACGACCCCACACACACGACCCCACACACACAACCCCACACACACAACCCCACACACACAACCCCACACACACAACCCCACACACACAACCCCACACACACAACCACACTGTCAGTGCACACTTTCAACAGACACCATCGGTCGTCAGTGCACGCTTTCACCGGGCACAAACACCACCAGCTGACACTGCACCCTTTCACTGGGCACAAACACCACCAGCCATCAGTGCACGCTTCCACCAGGCACACACCACTAGATGTCAGTGCACGCTTTCACCAGGCACACACACACCACCAACCGTCAGTGCACGCTTTCACCAGGCACACACACACCACCAGTCGTCCGTGCACGCTTTCACTAGGCACACACACCACCAGCCGTCAGTGCACGCTTCCACCAGCCACACACACACCACCAGCGCACGCTTTCACCAGGCACACACCACCAGCCGTCAGTGCATGCTTTCACCAGGCTCACACACCACCAGCCATCAGTGCACGCTTTCACCAGGCACACACCACCAGCCGGCAGTGCACGCTTCCACCAGGCACACCCACCACCAGCCGGCAGTGCACACTTCCACCAGGCACACACACCACCAGCCATCAGTGCACAATTTCTACAGGGACACACACCACCAGCCATCACTGCACACATCAATTGTTAACGCATCCACAATTAACTATCGTAGCAATCGCAGTATGGCTCACTTTACTTTTATATCGTATATTGTGGGTAGATGCACAGCTATAATTAAGACAATGTTATTTGAGGTCATGTATTTTAGGTGGTGCTCCTAGAGGTGACGACGAGGGTCCGGCGCCGTCTCGTGAAATACATAGATGTGGGGTTGAACAAAGTCCAATCTCATCCCTTTAGGGCACACAAGTCTTTCCCATGTGGGAAAAAAAGTTATTTAACACACTCCAGAATTAGTTGAATATGTGGTTCATTTAATGGTCTTATTTTTGTTTCATTTTATCTTTTTTTATAACTTTATGACATTTTCCATGTGGATAACATTCCACTGTGTTTCAGGCCATGTCTTTCAATGATATCCAATGCATTTCGGGCATTTCTCTCATGCCCTTCATCAGGGAATCGACACTACAAAATGAAATGTAATATAGTTTGAACATTCAGAAAAATAACACAGAAATAACGGCAGTATAAACATGATCGTGCATAAACTACTTCTGTAACCTAGTTCATATGTGTCGTGTGCTGCTACCACTCTTATCATGGTTTGATTCTGTAATTTATCGTATGTCATAATAGGAGTGATTCTACTAATTATTGGCAACTGTATGTAATCACGGGCTAGAAAAACGAGAGGAAACAAAAAAAAACGCAGTTCACTTACAAGCCTTTCCTATGACTGTTGCGGTGGTATCTGTGGAGAAATTTTGTAATACGCGGTTAGCTTGATTCAAGCCCGAAGACGTTTTTCAAACACAGCAGGTTAGTTTGTAACAGCAGTAGGGCCGCCCGCCCACGGTAAATACTCTTTTGAGGCTAATGTCGGATTACACGCTAACCGCGTATTACAAAATTTCTCCACAGATACCACCGCAACAGTCATAGGAAAGGCTTGTAAGTGAACTGCGTTTTTTTTTGTTTCCTCTCGTTTTTCTAGCCCGTGATTACATACAGTTGCCAATAATTAGTAGAATCACTCCTATTATGACATACGATAAATGACAGAATCAAACCATGATAAGAGTGGTAGCAGCACACGACACATATGAACTAGGTTACAGAAGTAGTTTATGCACGATCATGTTTATACTGCCGTTATTTCTGTGTTATTTTTCTGAATGTTCAAACTATATTACATTTCATTTTGTAGTGTCGATTCCCTGATGAAGGGCATGAGAGAAATGCCCGAAATGCATTGGATATCACTTTACTTTTAAACATATTCTTCTAAAGCTGTTACTACTAAGGAAGGGGACAGGGAACTGTGTTGTGTGCTGTGTTCCCCCCACCTGCCTGAAGGAAGGACTTTGCTGTGTGCTGTGTCCAGGAATAAGTGTCTCCAAGGGCCTGAGAAGAGCTGGCCTCCTGTTAAAACTAAGGAACACAAAAGTTTACCCAAGACGACTTCTACAATCAAGAGGAACCTCTGCCCAAGGAGATCAACGGAAGAAACTGAGGAGAAGCACTGCCCTTGCTGTGTGTTCTGGGGCTGGCCTGCAGTTTGCTGATTATGCTGAGTGTGAGGCTGAAGGACTTTGCTGTGAGCTGTGTTCCCCTGCTTGAAAATCAAGGACTTTGCGGTGTGCTATGTCCCAGAAGAATGACCAGTCTCCAAGGGCCTGAGAAGAGCTAGCCTCCTGTTGGAAACTCAGGGCTACAAAAGTTTCCAGGAAATCTTTCACCATTGCTGTGTGCGTGTTCCTATGCACAACCACACACACATAACCACACACATAACCACACACATAACCACACACACAACCACAACCACACACACAACCACACACACACCCACACAGACACACCCACACCCACAACCACACCCACAACTACACCCACAACCACACCCACAACCACACCCACAACCACACCCACAACCACACACACAACCACACACAACCACACACACACAACCACAACCACACACACACACACAACCACACACACACACACAACCACACACATACACAACCACATACACAACCACATACACACAGCCACACACACAACCACATACCCACACACAACCACACACACACAGCCGCACACACACAGCCACACACACACCACCACACACCACACACACACAACCAACCAACCACATACCCACACACAACCACACGCACACAACCACACACAACCACACACACACAACCACACACCCACACACCCACACACACACACACACACAACCACACACACAACCACACACACACACAACCACACTCACACACAACCACACTCACACACAACCACACTCACACACAACCACACTCGCACACAACCACACTCACACACAACCACATACACACACACAGCCACAACCACACACAACCTCAACCACACATACAACCACACATACAACCACACATACAACCACACATACAACCACACATACAACCACACATACAACCACTCATACAACCACACACACAACCACACACACAACCATACACACACACACAACCACACACACACACACAACCACACACACAACCACACTGTCAGTGCACACTTTCTACAGACACCATCAGTCAGTGCACGCTTTCCCCGGGCACATACACCACCAGCTGTCACTGCATGCTTTCACTGGGCACAAACACCACCAGCTGTCAGTGCACACTTCCACCAGGCACACACCACCACCCATTAGTGCACGCTTCCACCAGGCACACACACACCACCAGCCGTCAGTGCACGCTTTCACCAGGCACACACCACCAGCCGTCAGTGCATGCTTTCACCAGGCACACACACACACCACCAGCCGGCAGTGCACGCTTTCACCAGGCACACACCACCAGCCGTCAGTGCATGCTTTCACCAGGCACACACCCCCCCAGCCGTCAGTGTACGCTTCCACCAGGCACACACACCACCAGCCGGCAGTGCACAATTTGTACAGGCACACACACCACCAGCCATCTGTGCACACATTAATTGTTAATGCATCCACAATTAACTATTGTAGCAATCGCAGTATGGCGCACTTTACTTTTAAACATATTCATCTAAAGCGCAGCATGCCTCCATTGCTAGAAAAATAAATACACAATTTTTTGGCCTACAATTTATAGACTTTTGCTGCAATTGGTGTTGCAATATTTAGCAATGCCAATAGCTCAAACTTAATTAATGCGAGACCTATTGCATTGCAACTTTTTTTTTTTTTATAGGCACTAGCGTTAAGGGTGAAATAATGTGAGATCGGTAAAAGCACAGCGGAGTAACTGACACGAGTGCTCAAGCTGGTGCTGTGTCAGATTAGAGGAATGATCCTTGGAAACACGAGCGCATGGCGCCGTTGTTACCAAGGGGCATTCCTCTGCTCTGCGGTAAAGCAGTAAAGGCTGTGGAGGTCCGAAGCTTGAGACAGGCGATCCGGACATGAAGGCGAGTCAAGGCGTTCTTAGCCCAAACATGGGCCAAGAGGAAAAACGACTGCGGGAAAGGAGCTTAGAAGTTCAGAGCGATGAGGGAAATGCCCGAACGTGGGCCCGCCCGAAGTATTGAAAGGAGAAATAAACTCCGGTGAGGACAAGTGGGGGGGAGGGCAGGCTGATGACCAAAAACTGGAAATCAGAAGGAGGAGGGAGGGGAGGAAGGGGGGGGGGGAAGGGAGTTGATACAACCTTGCGGAAACTATAGTCAGCAAAGCTAAGGAGAATATTCGATAGGAAGTTAAGCAACAAGATAACAGGGCATCTCCGTAAGAAAGATGAACATATAAAACATCATATTTTGATATAAAATAACAATGAGTACAAGAGAAGTAAAGAGAACGTATCTGCTTGTGAGCCACATTTAAAAGAGGCAGACTTTTTGTTGCACTTGCCTTTCATACCTCATGTTTATTCCATTTTAGAATTGTTTTATTTATGATGTAGTGCGGCTGATTGTGACTGCATTAAAAGGATAATGAATAATGTTAGCCGCCGGTCTTGTAATGAAATTCACAAGTTGAGGAATCTGTGGCTAGACTGTGTCTTTACAAGATAATATGTTACAGAAGGAAAGTTACTTATTCGTCGGGGTGAGGCACAAGCTAACCCCAAGTTAAACTGTGCTTAACCCAGAGCAGTCAGGCTAAACTAAGAGACAATCCTACACCAATGTAGAAAAAATAGAGCAAAATTTTACAAATGAATCAAGACTAAAACGACAAAAATCCAATGAAAAGATCCAGAGCAGTGCAATTTTAAAGGTTTAAGTGAAAATAGTGCCAAAAAACCCAAAGCGTCACTTGCAGCTATCTGATCATGTAAATCTGGGAGAAAGTCACAAGTTTGGATCGACTGCGATGGAGCATGGGTCGGATACAGGGACCAGGTTGGTCCTCCTGAAAAGTTACCTTCTCGATCCAGCGCAAAGAGTCCTGTTCATGGTAGAGAGGCCCATGAGGAGCAGAAAGGTCTTTTGGATGTTTGTCAAGGTAACGCAAAGAAAGGTCGGGCCCAAGCATTGGGGTGGCGCTTCTCACCAGCAGTCAATGCTGTAGAGTGAAGGGTTTGGTAGATGGAACTTTACGTTGGTGGGCAGCGCAAGTGACAAGGTTTTGGCTCCAACTGGGTCGTTCGCAGTTACAAATAGCCCAAAAACTTTAATTCAGCACCCCTACGGCCACTGCAAGGGTCCAGGACCTGAGGGGCATCACTTGGGGGTCAGGGGCATCCTACAGCTGGATTTGTGTATTGATTCAGGTGGTTGGAAGCCTGTTGGGTCCCTCCTGCTCCGAAGAGGAGGCCTGAAGATGATCCCTTGGTTCACGTGCAGGCCCAATCCCGCTGTCTCAGGCAGGAGTGCAGCTGGATAGCAGGGCACCAATCCAGCAAGGTGGCAGTCCAGCAGTGTGGCAGTTCTTGCAGCAGAACAGTCAGTCTTCCTGGCAGAGCCTCTACAGGACCAGATGAGTACTAAAGAGTTGGTGTCTGTGGTCCAATATTTATACCACGTGCCTCCTTTGAAGTGGGAGAAGCTTCTAGGTGTTTCCCTTTGAAGTGCACAGGGGTTCTGCCTCCCTTGCCCTGGCTCCAGACTAACGGCAGGGGATATGTTGCCCTTTGTGTGGTGAAAGGTGTAAGTGTGGCTGTGCCCAACTCCACCCTCCCATTCTGCCAGTGAGGCCCATCCAGGCACACCTACACTCTCTATTGTGTGTGGCTGTGTAGGAGTAATACACAAAGCACAGCTGCCAACTACACCCAGTCATTTGATCATTTGATCCAGTGGCAGGCTGCAGGAAAATACCAACGTTCTAAAAGTGGCATTTTCCAAATTGCAATTTAATAACCGACTTTCCCATAAGAGAGGATTTTTATTTTCGGTTACAAATACGCCAAACATGAACTGGGTACCTGTTCCCATTTGGAAGTTACAACGTATTAAATGTAATAAGGTAACTGAAATGTAATCCTATGGGAGAGGGAGGCCTTGAAGTAGAGAATAATGAATTTAAGAGGTTTTTTATTTACTACTAAATACACTGCACCTTGCCCATGGGCTGTTTAGGGTCTACCCTAGGGGTAATAGTAAGTATGAAAAAGGACGATTTGGGTCTGGCAAAAGGTAAAAATGGCAGTTTAAAACTGTACATAAAGACTGCAGTGGCAGCCTTGAGACCTGTTTAAAGGGCTACTTAAGTGGGTGGCGCAATAGGTGCTGTAGACCTACTAGTAGCATTTAACTTACAGGCCCTGGGCATAGGTAGTGCCTCTTTACTAAGGATCTACAAGTATATTAAATATGCCAATTGCTTATACGCCAATTATACCATGTTTTAAGGCGAAAGCACAAGCGCTGGTTATCAATGTTAAAGTGTGCAGAGTCCTGAAAGCCAATAAAAATGGGTGCAGACAATGGGTGGGTGAAGGCAAAACGTTTAGGGATGACATGCTATTCTTTTTCTTAAGGAAGTGCTACTCATCAAGGTTTTAAGTGGTTTGTGGGAAAGGTGACCCTGTGACCATGCAGCTGAGATAAAGTACCCGCTGGCCTACACAATATTGCAAGTCTCCTTGGAGTTTCATAACCTATAAAGGAACGCTGCCTTCGGCCTTTGTACTCTATATGGTTATAGAACCCCTTATTGACTTGCATTATCTTAACAATGTACTGCAGGGTGTACTTTAACTCTTGTATAGCTCCACCAGAGTACGTCCAGTCACGTTTGCTATTGCAGGATGTGAGTTGCTTTATTCCACCACTTCTCCCTACCTGTGGGTCACTAGTCTCTCAACTGAGGAAGCGAAATGAACACGGGCTGGGCTGGGAAAGCAACGCCAAACCCCATAGGGGCCCTTGGAGAGAACACCTCCTGGGGGCGGAAACCACAAACAAGCCCGCGAAAATGGGGGCGCGGCGGATTGGGCGCCCCAAGTTACGGTCTAGCTGGCCAACCAGGGCCAAGATAGAAAAGTGTCCCGGGGGGGGGGGGTGGGGCGGGGGCGGGGTGTCAAGAGTGTATGTTCCCCCCTTGAGCCACAAGAAACCCCCCGTTGCAGCGGAAGCCGTTGCCTGGACTGGAAGTCGTCATCGCAAGGAGTCGCCGGGAGAGACGCAAGAGCGCCCGAGAAGTCCGGGTACTCCGGTTTACCGGACATCCTGAGGCAGAGCAGCAAGGTTGGTGTGGAGTGGCAAGGCTGGTGAGCGGAAGGACCAGAAGGAACAGTGGGGGCCGGGGGAAAACGGTCGAAACCGGCCGCTACCTGCCTCGCTACATTGCCGGTGTTCTGGTTGAGCGAGCGACGCCGTGAACGACACTTCCCCCTCCACCCCTCTTCAGAGCCCGCGGAGTTGATCGCAGAACGTGGTGAGCGGGACAACAAAGGGGGGCTGCGGGCATAGGGTTTCCTGCCTCTGCACACATGACCAGAGGAATTCCCCGGGCAGCGACGAGTCGGACCGGCGGAAGGAGCCACGCTCGCTTTGCGCTCATCGCCAACCTTTAACTTGACTGGAGGCAATTTCTACAGCGGTCGCCTCGCCGCTCAACATTTGCCGGGATTGGTCCCAAGGGGACGTGGGGGCTAGAGGACTGGCTGCTCGTGGCATTTGCAGTGCAGCAATTCATGCTCCCTTTGTGAAGGACTGAAGGATTTGTATGAAACCAGCACGGTTGGCATTCAACAGCGATTGATCAGTTGGTGAAAGGTCAGAGCAGCAAGAGGCCGTGGTGCAGCTCCGAGAGAGAGGAGAGTGCCTGCTTGCTTCAGGGAGAGTGCAGTGGGCAAAGAGGTCGATCGGAGGGGAAAGAAGGAACTGCGAAGGCCCATGGAAGAGGATGGGCTTGAACTGGATGGTGACCTGGAGGTTCTACTACAAAAGGCATGGGTTTGGCGGCCCTGAAAGGCAAGCAGTGGATGGACGACCACATTGAGGGGTGTCAGGGGGTCCCTACCTGCCACGAACCTGCAGCTGACGCTTGTCCCTCTTCCTTTCCGCGGCCGCAGGATGTCCACGCCCCCCCTACGACCGCTTGGACGTACCCGGAAGCAGAAGGAGGAACGACGACCGCGTCATCACCGGTCAGCCAATCGGGGTCATCGACGGCGCAGATAGCGCGAGGTCCGCAGCAAGACACCGCGAATGCCGGAGCAGGACAGGAAACGTCGGAGGAGTTCGCCGCCAGGAGGAAGGACACCGGAGCTGAATCACCGTCCCCAGAGGTCGGAGCAGGAGCAACCAGCACTCCGCCGCAGCTGAAGCCGGGAGGCCAACGGAACCACGCTCCGCCCAGCCACACTTCAACAGGAGAAGTGTGGCACCGCAAGGTACGAGCGCGCATACGGGGGGTTTTCTTCTCGGAGGGAGGGAACGGGTAGAGGGCGGCTGGGCAGTCACGGGACAGGGGTGCCTCTGCAAGCGTCACAGGGCTTCCTCACTCTAATAGAGAAAAGATCACCGAATGGTGGTGGTCCCCGGTGTTCCCCTTCACGCCCTTTTCCGGCCCTTCATGTAGATAGTGACAGCGATCACGCCAGTAACCCGGAGTATTGTTTCTTTCTGTTTTCTTTTGGGAAACGCCACCACGAGGGAGAAGACCTTCTGCCTGGAGCCCCCCCCCCAGAGACTTCTATCAAGAGCCCCAAAAACAGACTTTCTTTATTGTCAGCTCCATGGATCTTTGAGTTGTTTTTGCCCTAAGACTTGTACCAATAAACCCTGAATACGTGCAGTACGTACCTTGTGCCTTGCCTCCTCCTTACTCAACGTAGCACTACCCAACGACAATCATTACAAGTGGTGTCAGAAGTGGGATCCAGAACTGTCATCTGATACAAGATGGAAGCCCTGATACAGCAAATGAAAGAGGGCCAGGACAAACTTGAGTGGGCTATTGGCCAAACTTCTACCCAGGCTGAAGCTGACCGCACGGCCTTTTCCAGTGCCATACAGGCTCAGGCAGATAGCCTATTGAAATTAGCTGAGGGGCAGAACCAACTCATGACTGTTTTAGGACAAGGCAGGACAAACGCCCCCTGAACTGTAGTCCCTCTACAGAAGTTCACACCAGGAGACAATCCTTTGGCTTTCTTTTTGAACTTTGAGAGGGCAGCTAGGGCCAGCGCTTGGCCAGGGGATCGCTGGCCTTTCTACCTTGCCCCTCTGTTAACGGGTGAGGCCCAATCAGCGTATCAAATGATCAACAAAGACGGCACCTCTGTTTATGCCGTTGTAAAACAGTATATCCTGGACCGTCTGGGTGTGGACGAAGAGACACACAGGCTCAAATTCCGACAGGAACGTGGAACCCCTGGGGATCTTCCTAAGACGCTATTCTACAAATTAAAGGCAGCCGCTGATCTTTGGCTAAAGCCCCAGGAAGGAAATATCGATGAGGTGATGAATAAAATATACCTTGAGCAATTCCTTGAGGCGCTACCCTATGGCACACAACGTTGGTTGAAACAACACGCAGGGTTGACTCTGGAACATGCCATCGAAATGGCCACTTCTTATGCCCGCGCCCAAGGACGCCCCCCTGTTAGAGAACCAGAGAAACCTCTGAAACCCACACCAGGAAAAACCGAAAAGAAATTTCCTAAACCCTTGTTTGAACCTCCACGGCCGCGTTTTCCCAAACCTGAAACACAACCAAATCTTGGTCCTCAATGCTATGACTGTGGGGAATGGGGGCACATAGCGAGGTTTTGCAGAAAAAAACCAAAGGAGAAAGACGAAGAACCCATGGACGTCAGTTACGCTCCATATTCACTATTGTTCGCGCAAGAGACAGGACCAGTCTTCTACGTGAGTGTGACTTTATACGGAAAAGTGGTTAGGGCCTTACTAGATTCGGGGTGTAGACACTCTGTAGTACGGCAGGAACTGGTCCCTCCCTCATGTTTAATGCCTGGGAAAAGCGTACACATACGTTGCGTTCATGGGGACGTCAGGGAGTACCCATTAGCTACTGTTAGCCTTTGTACCGCTGCAGGCACTAGAACCAAAGTAGTAGTGGGTGTCATGGCTTCTTTACCGGAACCTGTAATCATAGGAACAGACAACCCGGGTTTTTCCACCTTACTAACCGATGCCTTACAATCTGTCCCACATAATTCTCTGCTTGTTCCCGAACCTTGGGCTAGGGATACGCACTTTAGAACAGCACAGTTGAACGATGCCACACTTACCAACGCTTGGCATATCGCTCGTTCTGGTCAGAATCCTCTGCAGAGGACGTATCCTACTTTCATAGAGAAAAACGGACTGTTGTACAGACTCGCTAAACCAGATGACGTACCCCAACTCTTAGTACCTGTGGCCTTTAGGGACCAGATACTCTTTTTTGCACACGCACATTTACTGGCAGGGCATTCAGGGGCAGAAAAGACAGGACAGGCCATCCTAAAGCATTTCTTCTGGCCAGGAGTGTATGCACAGATACAACGCTATTGTCAGGAGTGTCAAATATGTCAGCGGAAAAACCCCTATGTACCCCCGCCGGTTCCTTTGAATCCATTACCCATCATCGGGAAACCGTTTGATAGGATTGGAATGGACCTCATAGGTCCACTGCCCAAATCTGCAAGGGGACATTTGTATGCCTTGGTCTTAGTGGACTATGCCACCCGTTATCCCGAAGCATTTCCCCTCCGGGCGGCTACTTCGACAGCCATTGCTCAAAAATTGGTGGAGGTCTTTTCTAGAATGGGGTTGCCTCGCGAAATCATTACAGACCAAGGTACACCATTTGTTTCACGGTTGATGGCCCAAGTATGTAAACAACTACAAATCAAACACATTAAAACCTCCGTCTACCACCCTCAGACGGATGGCCTGGTTGAAAGATATAACGGTAGTCTAAAGCTCACCCTGAAGAAGCTTTTGTCTGGGGATGGCAAGAATTGGGACCAGTTATTGCCCTTGGCCCTTTTTGTCCTCCGGAGCCAAAAACAAGTCAGTCTAGGCAGCTCTCCTTTTGAATTACTGTTTGGCCGTGCTCCACGAACACTTCTGGAGATCACAAAAGACAGTTGGGAAAAGGAGGGAGCACACGAGGCAGAGGCCCTGTTGGACTATACAAGACAGCTCCAGACTAGGCTTCATAAACTGAGGACATTGGCGCACGACCATCTCGCCATAGCACAAAAGAAACAAAAGACGTTCTATGATAAGGGAAAAAAATGGAGAGAACTGGACGTAGGGGATTGGGCTTTAGTGTTGTTGTCTTCCTCTACTCACAAGCTCAGGAAGGAATGGCAAGGACCTTTTGAAGTCCTCCGAAAAATCGGAAAGACCACCTACATCCTGCGTCTGAAAGGGAACAAAACACAAATGTATCACATAAACCTACTAAAGAAGTGGCTGGGGAAACCTCCACAAACGGTACAAACAGTCACGACTGTCCCTCATACCGTTCTTGACACCCCTATCAACCCAGACATAACGGAGGCCCAACGAGACGAAATCTTGTCTCTTCTTCTCCGTTACACTGATGTTTTCTCTGACCAACCAGGGAGAACCAACATAGCGGTTCATTCCATTCCTACTCCTCCAGGAACCGTAGTAAAACAAAAACCCTATAGGATTCCTGAAGCCAGAAGACACGCTTTTCAGGAGGAGATCAATCAGATGTTACGTTCCGGAGTGATTGTACCCTCACACAGTAACTGGTGTTCTCCGGTAGTATTGGTTCCCAAACCGGACGGTAGTATCCGGTTTTGCATTGATTTCAGAGCCGTCAATAGGGTATCAAAACAAGATGCCTATCCACTGCCCCGCGTGGATGAACTTTTGGAACGTCTTGGTGAAGCCCAATACATCACGACTATTGACCTCACCAAGGGGTATTGGCAGATTCCGCTAAATCCAGCAGACCAGGAGAAAACAGCTTTCTCTGCCCCCTCAGGTCATTATCACTTCACCGTTCTTCCCTTCGGGTTGCACGGGGCTCCGGCCACCTTCCAAAGGGCAATGGATACTGTCTTGTCTTCCCACCAACAATACTCTTCCGCTTACTTGGACGACATTGTCGTCTTTAGCAAGACGTGGGAAGAGCATAAAGAGCAGCTTGAGAAGATTCTCCTTAGCCTAAGAACCACCGGATTTCACATTAATGCTAAGAAAACCAGAGTTGCCTTCAGAAAAGTGAAATACCTAGGATACGTTTTAGGAAATGGACTTATAGAGCCACAGACAGAAAAAGTGAAGGCCATCCTAGAACTTCCCTATCCCAAAACCAAAAGAGACTTAAGGGCATTCTTGGGCCTAGTAGGGTATTACCGGAGGTTTATACCACAGTTTGCAGACATAGCAGGTCCCCTCACGGACTTGTTAAAAAAGACGCAGTCTTCTCCTAGGCTCCCAGTCCCTTCTCCTACGGAAACGAAGGCTTTTCGGACACTGCAGACAGTCCTTACCACCTCCCCCATCTTGGTTTCCCCAGACTACACGAAACCCTTCATCCTCCAAACCGATGCCTCCGGAGTGTGTATTGGGGCAGTACTTTCCCAGGAGGACTCCGATGGGTTGGAAAGACCGGTTCTGTTTATCAGTCGTAAGCTGTTCCCCAGGGAACAGGCATACTCCACCATTGAAAAGGAATGTTTGGCTGTCCACTGGAGCGTTGACAAGCTCCGGTATTACCTGGAAGGGCGGCCTTTTGTCCTGTATACGGACCATGCTCCCCTGACGTGGCTACAACGTAACCGTGGTCACAATGATCGTGTCCTTCGGTGGTTTCTGGCTCTTCAGCCCTTCCAAATTGAGGTTCGCCATCGCAAAGGTCTTGAACATGGGAATGCTGACTTTCTGTCCCGATTTCCTCTTTCCCCCGATCGGGGAAATCTTGGGGGAGGGATGTGTCAGGGGGTCCCTACCTGCCACGAACCTGCAGCTGACGCTTGTCCCTCTTCCTTTCCGCGGCCGCAGGATGTCCACGCCCCCCCAACGACCGCTTGGACGTACCCGGAAGCAGAAGGAGGAACGACGACCGCGTCATCACCGGTCAGCCAATCAGGGTCATCGACGGCGCAGATAGCGCGAGGTCCGCAGCAAGACACCGCGAATGCCGGAGCAGGACAGGAAACGTCGGAGGAGTTCGCCGCCAGGAGGAAGGACACCGGAGCTGAATCACCGTCCCCAGAGGTCGGAGCAGGAGCAACCAGCACTCCGCCGCAGCTGAAGCCGGGAGGCCAACGGAACCACGCTCCGCCCAGCCACACTTCAATAGGAGAAGTGTGGCACCGCAAGGTACGGGCGCGCATACGGGGGTTTTCTTCTCGGAGGGAGGGAACGGGTAGAGGGCGGCTGGGCAGTCACGGGACAGGGGTGCCTCTGCAAGCGTCACAGGGCTGCCTCACTCTAATAGAGATAAGAGCACCGAATGGTGGTGGTCCCCGGTGTTCCCCTTCACGCCCTTTCCCCGCCCTTCATGTAGATAGTGACAGCGATCACGCCAGTAACCCGGAGTAGTGTTTCTTTCTGTTTTCTTTTGGGAAACGCCACCACGAGGGAGAAGACCTTCCACCTGGAGCCCCCCCCCCCCCAGAGACTTCTATCAAGAGCCCCAAAAACAGACTTTCTTTATTGTCAGCTCCATGGATCTTTGAGTTGTTTTTGCCCTAAGACTTGTACCAATAAACCCTGAATACGTGCAGTACGTACCTTGTGCCTTGCCTCCTCCTTACTCAACGTAGCACTACCCAACGACAATCATTACAAGGGGCCAGCAAAGAAGAGACAAAAACCAGTGCCTTTGTCCGTGCCCACAGCAAAGCCAGGTAAGAAGAGGCCTGGAGCCAAAATAGTGGCCCTATCTCAGCTGGGAATGGGGGGCCAAGGAAGGCCCAACAACCTCCCACTGTGGGCAAAGTGAGAGGATCAATGGGCCTAAGACAAAGGGTTGGGACAAAGGGAGCATTGCGGCACCGCCACAAGCAGCTGAGAGGGACTCAGACATGGAGTTTGGCAGCAGCGGCGACGAGGGGCCTGTGGCCAACACGGCGGCCCACAGGGAGCCACACAACAGGTCAAGATCCTGTGGCGACAGCAGCCATTATGAGACCCAAGGGCTTGGCGTAAGGGGGAGGCTGCGCAACAGGGGGCAGGGGAAGAATGGGACCAATGAGGAAATGCCTGGTTGGATAGCAAATTTTGGAACACAGTTAGGGGTAAACAATTATGCAACGCATATGCCAGGGGCCCCAATGCCCCCCTGGGCAGTACACTGAAAAGGGGGTCACAATTAGTTCTGGGGGGAAGCATGGAGACCAATACCGCCGCACCCAGGGGCCTGGGTGCCATGGTGGACCTGGCCCAGGCCAGGAGCCCCCACCAGTGGGGTAACCCAAGCAGGAACAGGGGGCATGGGAGAGGACAAAGGGCCCACCCAGAATAGGGGACGGCAGAAAGGCCCAACGGAACAGGTAGTCGCAATGCGAGAAGCCAGGAGCATGGAAGGCATGGGGTGTCACCCTAACAGTCCAGGAGAAGCGACAGGACATGAGGGCCCCCAACTGGCCAAGACAGGGGAGGGGCGGGATGCAACAGGCAAGCCAGCTAGCCCGTCCCTCCCCTAGTGACACACCCACAACCACCAAGCTACTTGGGCTAGCGAAACTCATCCCGCTGACTGTCAATGAGAGTATTTGGCGTAAAGAGTATAGACATATTCTTCTTGCTGGAGGTACGCCACGTGGGATTTTACCTGACAGTGCAGGACAAAAAAGATGAGGATAGGAGGAATAAGCGCAAACCAAGAGTAGAAAAAACAATAGAGAACTGGCTTTGGGCCTTCAGGACCTTGGCTTGTTTGTTCATAGAAAAGTCTCCTCAGAGTGTGTGCATCCCTAATATTGTATAAACAAAAGGTGCACGAGGCACAGAGAAAGTACCAGGTAGAAGCATGGCTCAGGTACGTTGAAGGGTTCAGGGAAAAATGCAGACCTGGACAGTAATAGAATGGGACCACCAGGATATGGAAGGCTTCATGACGCACATGGTAGCGCAAGGGAAGGGCTGGGCAACCGGGAACCCAATTTTTGTTCCTCAGGGTTTAAAGGAAAATATGAGGGCAAGGACAGAGATACAGAGGCAAAAGTCAGACAGGCGGGAAAGCAGAAAAGACACGGATGGCTGCATGCTGGAAGTATGATAGGGACAAATGTAGATGGGGGAACAGCGGCAGGTTCAAACATAGCTGTGAGACCTGTGGTGGCAACCACCCCATGTTACATGCAAGCATTCACAAGGCACAAGTAACAACAGAGACAAGGGCAATGCCAAAAAGCAATAGAAAAAGCGAGACTGTTCTGGGTGCTAATTGAGGGTCGGGTAAAGGGCTGCCACTGCCCACTCCAATAAATGCAAGGAGGCGGATGAGACTGCTAAGCAACTATCCAAGACTCAAAGATAGACAACAGTTGGCTGAGGCGTTTATGAGGGGGTTCCCCATTTCCTTGCAAAAGACCTGTGGCCTGTAGCTTATCCACAACCTAAAATCCATACGGAATAACCCAGCGGCAGTAAGCCTGAAAGTAGGCAAAGAGGACCAGCTAGTCGGGGTAGCTGGCCCTTTCACTTCCCTCCCACTCCCAAACCTGATAGTTTCACCACTAGGGGTGGTACCCAAGAAGGAAGCAGGCAAATATCGTCTCATACACCATCTACCGCACAGGCATGCAGATTCTGTAAATGACTGGTTGGAGCAAGAAAGCTGCACTGTAGCGTATGCCTCATTGCCCGATGCGGTGGCACCGATCAAACAGATAGGCAGAGGGGCACTGCGGGCCAAAACAGACATCAAGTCAGCCTTCCTCTTGCTCCCAGTACACCCAGACAGTTATCACTTACTAGGGTTCCAACTAGATGGTAAATACTACTATGACAAGTGCCTACCTGTGGGATGCTCCATATCCTGCGCTTACTTTGAGGCATTTAGTAGCTTTCTCGAGGGGGAGCTGGGAACGTGCCACCTGGAAGTGGGAAGGCACACTACGTGGATGACTTCCTATTTGTTGGCAGAACAAGAACGGAGGAGTGTCACACCTGCTCCTATTTATGGGTCTGGCAGAATAGTTAGGCGTCCCACTGGCACCAGACAAAACACAGGGTCCTGTCACCAAGTTATCCTTCCATGGAATAGAACTGGATTAGGTGGGCGGAACTTTCCGTTTGCCAGCAGAAAAGGTAGGGGAACTGCGCCAGATCATTTCCCAAATGCGGCAGAAGAAAAAGGCAACTCTGGGGGAGGTACAGCAGCTGCTGGGTAAATTGAATTTCGCTACCAGAGTAATGCCAGCAGGGCGTCCCTTCGCCAGACGCCTGGCTTGGCTGACTAAGGGTATGTTTCAGAAACACCACAGGGTGCGTTCGACACAAGGGTTGAAAGAGGATCTGTGCAATGGGACACTTTCTTTGCCAAGTTCAATGGGACCCTCATGTGGCGCGTACCATGGGCGCGGGCTGAGCTACTGGAACTTTACACAGATGCAGCAGGCATCACAAGGTGCTAACAAGCAACATCACACTGCTACAACTTTTCCCCATAGTAGTGTTCTTCACCTTATGGGGCCCGGGGGCTCGCCAATAGCCAGATAATCCTTTGGTCCGACAATCATGCAGTAGTACAGGCAGTCAATGTAGGAACAGCAAAATGCCTGGCAATCGTTGGTTTATTGCGAAAGCTAGTCGGCTGTCGGCTATACACGAACATAGCCATTAAGGTGAGACAGATCGCGGGGCTGGAGAATGCAATCACTGTTTCAATTTCTCGTTTTCAGTGGGGCAGGTTCAGGGAGCTGGCACCAGAAGCAGATCAATTTATGACACCAGGCGCCGAAGGCGTGCAGGACATTGGGCAAGAAGAAGTGACTGCATTTATTGACAAGGCATTCTAGCAGGGGTAAAGTATGTCATGGGCACAAGCACAGTTGAGTGCAGTCGCTCATTATGCAAAGCTGCTAACATGGAGGGATCTCACGGGGTCTTTCCTCTGTAGAATGGCATTGAAGGCCTGGGGTAGATGTTACCCTGGAATCCCACCCACCCACCCACACCGAAGGAAGCGGTTGTCGCAGCCAGGATCTCAGTGGACAGGGACGGGGGGGAAGCAACCCGAAACAAGCATTTACAATGCAACGGTTTCGCCTATGTAAAAGTTAGAGCTATTGGCATTGTAAATGACAAATTTTGTATTTATGTGTTGGTTTTGAAAACAGATAAATAAATGTCATTGTCATTTACAATGCCAATAGCTTAATCTCTCGCAAATGCGAGACCTTTTGCATTTGCACCAACACGCGCACATACAGAGAGCCACCCACACACACACAGAGCCACCCACACACACACAGAGCCACCCACACATAGAGCCACCTACAAAAAAAAGCTAGCCACACAGACAGAGCCCCAACACACACAGAGCCCCAACGCGCACAGAGCCCCAATGCACACAGAGGGAGAGTGTGTGAGAGTGAGGGAAGGAAGGATAGAGGAAGGGAGGAAGAGAGCGAGGGAGCGAGGGAGAGTGGGAGGGAGGGAAGGATCGAGGGAGGGAGGAAGAGAGCGAGGGAGCGAGGGAGAGTGGGAGGGAGGGAAGGATAGAGGGAGGGAGGAAGAGGGAGGGAGGGAAGGATCGAGGAAGGGAGGAAGAGCGAGAGGGAGAGTGGGAGGGAGGGAAGGATAGAGGGAGGAAGAGAGATAGGGAGGGAAGGAGGGAGAGAGAGAGAGAGGGAAGGAGGGAGAGAGAGAGAGGGAAGGAAGGAGGGAGAGAGAAAGAGGGAGGGAGGGAAGGAGGGAGAGAGAAAGGGGGAGGGAGGGAAGGAGGGAGAGAGAAAGAGGGAGGGAGAGAGAAAGAGGGAGGGAGGGAAGGAGGGAGAGAGAGGGAGGGAGGGAAGGAGGGAGAGAGAGAGGGGAAGGAGGGAGAGAGAGGGAGGGAAGAAGAGAGAGGGAGAGAGGGAGGGAAGGAGGGAGAGAGAGAGAGAGAGAGAGAGGGAGGAGGGAAGGAAGGATAGAGGGAGGGATGAAGAGAGATAGGGAAGGAGGGAGGGAAGGAGGCTGACCAAGTACAGACCACTCTCGAGAAAAGTAATAATACAATTCTTTGACCAATGAGGGGCGCGAGAAAGTGAAAGAGGGAGAGAGGGAGGGAGCGAGAGAAGTTGGCTGCACAAGTAGTGGCTACACTCGAGATAATTACTAATACTATGCTGTGACAGCTGAGGGGAGCGAGAGGGTGAGAGAGGCAGGGAGTGGGAGGGAAGGTGGCTGCACAAGTAGTTGCACTGGACAAGCTTCTGTTACTGTAACGAATGGGAGTGTAGACAACAGGAGTTTGTAGAAGAGACATAAAAAGGAGTAAGGCTAACGGGGAAAGGATTAATAATGAGCAGCGTTCTGAGGGCCTTATAACTAAATAATAGCCCTTTAGGGCAGTGATTATTCATGCACCTGTAACAGGAGTGGAGAGATGAGCCTATAATTGAGAAGGACAAACACTGTGTGAATAAAATAAATAGGCAGCAGTACTGTCCAGGTCATGATGAAATAGGAGTGTTATTTTGCTAAAATCCTAATAAAGGCAGTACAGTGGGGTCGCCTAAACTCGTCTCCACATCTCGGCAGGATGTTTCAAATTGCCAACTTTTCAACTCTGTCAGCTGTCTCTAGCTAGAAGGTAAAAACCAGTACGGTTCCCTCCAAACGCACCCCATAGCATCGAAGTGTTTACGCGCGGTCACCCGATTTTCTTCCAAGCATCTGCCATGAGATATTGCTTCTCTGACTGAATTTAATTTTCCAAAGATCATTTATTAATTTAAAGTAAAAGTAAACAGTACCGACCTTGTTACGGCCTTCCGCTCCGGCAACACTGAAACACAGACCAGTAGTAACTCAACCTCTAAAGTATATAAGACTTTAACCAAAGGGTGCTACATTAACAGTATTGTAAACACCGTCCAAATTACAAATTTAAAGTGCAGCAGCTGTACCTCATCATGGAGCCAAAATAAAGCTGCCTCCAGATAACATGATCTCCTGCCAGGGCACTTGAAACTGCTCCATAGGGGGTCCCCTCCTGCTGCAGTGACTGAGCCATTGGACCGGAAGCGGCTACATCTGAAAACTCAGAATGTAGCGCAGCCAATGCTGCTTTGCAGAGACAGGTGATATCATTTAATTTTCAGGCAACTTCTACCTGAATGTATTGATAATATGGTGGCTAGTTTTAGGACTAATGATACTGATAAGATAAGGACATGATTTACAGCTGTCAGCTGAGCGCATTTGGAAAGCCAAACAAGCTGTGCCTGGGAGAAGCCCATACCCCTGCAGAGGTAAGTTTGGAATGACATTGTGTGCTGGGCACCCTCGGAAAACAGCTTGCAAATGTGATGAGAAAAGAACAATATATACGTGCCTTTTTACACCATTATCCAAGTGCTCATTTACCGCGCACAGGAAGGAAGGTGGGGGGGGGGGTCTGTACAGATTCGTGTTCGATACAGATCCGTGTTTGTGTATATCTCAGAAACTGTAACGAACTCACTGCAGCCACGAACACGACAACATAAACAAGCTCAGGCGTTCACAGACAAGGGAGAGTCACAGAAGTAGAGGCCAGGCAAGGACAGAGGTACACCCCCGCTGCGGTGACTCCTGCCGTCTGCAGCTCGTCCGACATCGGCCAGCGGCCTCAGTGCGCAGTCCACCCCTTCCAAAGACACGTCCAAAATGGCCAAAACATGCCGAGAAAAAAAAAAAATACACACGCCCACAGCTGCATGACGTGATAAAAGGGGCAGGATGAGAAAAACATTGCAGGAACGCCCATGAATCGCCTCGGACCATGATGGACATATCTCACTTCCAATGGCTAGCCTCCATTTATGGAGCTAGCCAATGGAAGTGAGAGGCGTGACAAAGGCACCATACTCTTCTCAAAAGTTTTCGCCTGTGCAGCTTTCGACAGGCGAAACCTAAAAAGACCCAGAGGGGAAAGTACCTTAGGTAGAAGAGCTGCTCACACAGTGCCCTTGGAATGCCTCACAGCAGGGACACAGGGTGAGCAAATGAAAGCACACAGCACCGGCAGAGTAGAAGAGATTCTCACACAGTGTCCTTGGGATGCCACATGGCAGGGACACTGAGGAGCAGGCGAGAGGCCAGCAAGGGTCCAAAGGAAGCAGAACGGCACTTGCAGCCCGGGCCGGTCCTAACGGACGGCCACAAAACCAGTAGCAAAGGAAGGCTGGAATCGTGAACACACTGGCCCTGCACAGGGGGCACCTCAATCAAAAAGGAGTGCTGACAAAAGAAACCATGACAAGCATGGAAAATGATGCAGGATGTTAATTGACATGGGTGTTAATGAATGACCAACAAATAAGTTGCAAAATGGTTGATTCAAGGGTTTAATAAACTGCAGCCTTTTATATACCATACCTTGTTGTCACAGGAATGTTGTATGGGAAACGTTCACATGCGGGTAAAGGCTGGGAGGAGGGGGGGTGAACTTGCCCCCTGGGAGAGGTTTGTATTAGTGACTTATAGGAATGCCAGCCATTTCATAAAGGAAGGGGAGTCAGTGGAAGGACAGCGCTTGACTCCCCCTAAAACGTTAATGATTAATGCGTGATTATATTCTCAAAGCATACAAAGAGGAAGAAAAATGTAGGTTTGAGACGAGGGTCTGTACAATGGGCTGCAGCTTGCACTTCTTAAGACGACTCTGTTCTTGCAGAGGTGATGTATACACGTGTTTGCTTGACGGTTTCACCGAGGTCTCTTGAACCAGAGCCCACTCTCACTCACCCCACAGAGGACTATGGATTTTTTTTTGCCTAATTGTCTAACACATTGCAATCACTTCGATTAGCGCTGCTGTGCCCTGTTGCTGCAACCAAGTGCCAATGCTTGGGTTTGGTCACCAGGAAACCAATTGCCACATTCAGAATGTGCACGTGGGTGGTCACCAAAGCTCACCTCAGTGGTGTTGGCTATCTCTTTGTCCGCTTACATTATCCAAGTAGTCACTTCTCCCCTTGTAACGAGTGATCCTTCTTGAGCAACCAATAGGAGAGGTAGCTGCACTTTCTGAAGGTGCCTATATACAACTTTGTATTCAGAAGAAAGAGCGGCATGCCATTTTGGCAATATTTCGTATACAAGTCTTTTACTAGCACATGCGGCTTTGTAACTCTGTGAAAGTGTTATAAGTTATATGACGCTTTGACAACCTGCCTAGTCGAAACACAAACCTATAAAAAGCATGAAAATTCTGCGCCATCTGTAGGGTCGTTTATACAATGGTGCTAAAACGAGTGCAAATGTCATTTGCGCTCATTTGGGCTTAGTACCTGCATAAAGTAGAGAAAGTGGTTAGTTTGCAGATTTTTATTTGCTAGTTAGATTTGTTCTTTACTTTCCATTGCAAAATAATGCAGAAAATGTTAGCATTATGCAACTTTCAACTTATTTGAACATGGAACTCTGATTATTTGAATTCCTTAGGGTTGTAGTGTTTGTGGACTAGGATATTTAGCAAACCTACCGAGCTCTTCATGAACGATACTCGGGCCATCCCCATTATTTTAATGCAGCCCGTGATAACGGAGCGAAAGGAACTTCACAGAGCACATGGCTTGCATTGTCATAAGTGGAAGGGGAAGAGGTGGGAAGGTGGGTACGAGAGGAAGTATAACCACACAAGCTGTGATCATGTGAGACATGGAAGATACAGTGAGTGATGAGTACTTGCAAAGTTTTGTGGAATTTCATTAAAATTTGACAAAATTAAGCTTTCAAATTTTAATGTGGAATGCCAATACATCAGTCACTTTTTTTTTTCTAAACCTGAGCTAGTAAAATAAAATCCTGTGAGATACTGGCTGGAGAGAGGTTCGAGTAAAAAATGTCTCAGCGATAAATTTTCTGTGCCAACCCTCGTGGGTAAAAAAATAAAATAAAATAATGTGCACAGTTCGTAATATAAAAAGATTACCGAATGTCAAAATCTGAAATTTCACCAATACACTAGTGTATTTTTGCCTATGCCTTTTATGAAATACAAGTGTTAATCTGGCTGCAAAACGTGGTTGTCTTTGGAAGCACGTCTTTAAGGCAGGATGTTTTCTTTCCAAAAAAATATATCAACCCTATATCCTCATTGTCCAGAGGGTTGTGACTCAATCTTGCTTTTTTAATTGATAATTCTTACTATTTTTTACTGTATTAAGAAGAATGATATTGTATTATTTTAATTTGTATACTTTGATGATCTATGCTTTCCCTTATAGTTTAGTTGCCCAAACAGGACATCATCCTGACAAGAATAAGGATATGAAATTAATGAGCTAATTGTGTTTTATATGCACATTTTCTGTAATGTTTTTTTTTTTTGATCACAGATTGATTAAAGAAAACAAAAAGCATCAAGAACTGATTTTAGAAATCTGTTCGGAAAAGGACAAATTTAAGGAAGAACTTAAAAAGCGAGCAGAGACAGAAAAGCAACATCTCAACATTAACAAACAGGTGAATATTTTCCGAAATTAATTGCTTAATCTGAGGATTGGTTATATTTAATGGTGCATTATGATTTTTTTTGTGTTAATTCTTTATTGAGCATACAATACTCGTACAACATGTGCCTGTCCAGTCAAAGATCATCAACATGTAACACTCATCGAACTTCAACTTAACAAAGCCAAATGTTACATTAGTTGGTATGCAATAACGGGCACTATACATCAAGCAGAGGTAAATTGTCAGTTGCAATGTATAAAAGCTCTCCCCACATACAACACCCCGCATTTAAGCCTTTACTATCTGGGCATCGTAGGAAATGTTAGACTCAAAGTTCACAGTTGTCATGCTCAGTCAGAGTTCAGAACAGCACAGGTCAATAAATACTCCCGCAGAGGGGCCCATACATCTCTGGGCCGTGAGTAGAGTGGGAGTTCTTCTGCATATGTCTCCAACTGGTCTCTGCAGTACACCATATCTTTTAACCAGCTGTCCGCTTTAGGGTGCAGTCTACTGTCCCATGTAAATAGAGTGCGTCTTTTTGCCAATAGTAAGGCCAGTTGTACGAATTTACCCATCATACCCTGTAGCTGGGGATCGTGACCTAACAAACACAACGATGGAGTATTATGCAGGGTTAGTCCTGTCATTTCAGTGATAAGTGCTAGAACCTTTTCCCAGTAAAGAAAAACTGGCCTACACTGCCACGCTAAGTGTATAAAACCGCCCCCCCCCCGAACCCACATCGTTTACATTCATCTGATGCCCTGAGGCCTATCCTCCATAGTTTGTGAGGAGTGTAGTATGTTTGATGGATAAATTTAAGGTGAATGATACGGAGGTTACTGTTTGATGTCAATCTACCCGTAAGTGAGCATACCTTCATCCATTCCTCCTCTGTGATGGGGGGATCTATTTCATTATTCCAGCGAATGAGGCTGGCCTCAGAGTTGTGCGGTGTATCCTTTTGTGTTGCCCTGTATAACTTGGTGATCAGTTTCTTTCTCGTTGGGGTCGTGAGCAGTGTCTGTAAAGCCGACAGTGTCTCCGGTTCATCCGGGAAACAAGTGTAGTGATCTTTAATCGCTCGTCGCAAGCGATAACAAGTGAACTGGAATAGAAGTGTAGGATTTTTTATATACGATAGATCGTCCCTTGTGAGGTACGCACCCTCTGGGAATAGATCACTCATACATGTTATGCCTGCCTCACGAAGTGCTTGTGTAGACCCCCTATCTTGGGCCACAGGCAGTGCTGCGTGTCCCTCTATGGGCATTGCAGGGGCATACAAAGGGAGCTTCTGCGTTCGCCGTCCAATCGCTTGCCAAGCCGCTACCGTGACATTCAAAGTGTTAATTTCTGCCCTGGGAATGTGCCTTTGTGTGTGTGTTATGATGCCCCTCAGTGGTATTGGATGTGCATCCCCCTCTTCCACTGCTACGTGTGGGATGAAATCATGTGGTCGATACCAGTAGTAAGCATATTGAGCCGGACAGCACAAATAGTATATGTAAAAATCTGGTGCATTAAACCCACCCCTCTCGTATGCCAGTGATAATGTATGCCAGCTTATTCTCGGTGGTTTGGCGCCCCAGACAAGTCGTAATACCTGTGTTTGAATAGTCTGGAAAAAATGTTTGGTCAACGGAACCGGTATATTACAGAACAAGTATAAGAATTTGGGGAGTATCACCATCTTTATGACTGAAATCCTGTCCGCTAGTGATAGTGGGAGACTCCGCCATCTGTCGACCTGCGCGACCAGTGCCGTGTACGCCGCACCATAATTTGCTGTGATAACTATCTCGGGGTCCCTATGAATCCATATACCCAGATATTTAACAGGGTCTGCAGACCAGACCAAGGGATATTCAACCTTAGGGGGGGCGGTTGCTGCAGTCAGAGGAATGATGACGGATTTATCCCAGTTTATATTGAGACCAGAGAATAAGCTAAACTTTACATATTCGCGGAGGACAGGTGATAGATATTGTTGCGGTTCACGAACATAGAGGACCATGTCATCCGCATACATTGAGATCCCTACCGGCCTGCTGTTAAAATTAAGGGCCGCCGCTCTGTGGGTCTGCCGAATTATGCATGCCAGTGGTTCCAGCACGATAGCAAATATAAGTGGGGACAATGGGCACCCCTGGCGCGCACCTCGTCCAACATCAAACGGTTCGGACGTGTCTCCACCTACTCTCACCCTCGCGGATGGTTCGGTATACAGTATCTGGATCCAGCATATAAAAATGGGGCGGAATCCGATTCTTCGCAATACGTGAAACGTATATACCCACTCTATAGAGTCAAATGCCTTAGCGGCGTCTAGCAGTACTGCTACGGCTGGGAGGTCTGGCTTCAGTACGTGTTGCATGGCGAAAATGGTGCGCAGATTAAGGGATGTGGAGCGATCGGGAATGAATCCAGCCTGATCTGGGAGTACCAGCAGTGGCATGAGTGGTTGTAGTTTTGTGGTGAGAATTTTGGCCAGAATCTTGGCGTCCAGGTTTATAAGAGATAACGGACGGTATGATTCGCAACGTTCGGGGGGTTTGTCCTTTTTCAGAAGGGTGATAATCATTGCTTGGCGCAAAGAGGGAGGCGGCCCGACTCGTACGCTTCTGCGTACATTCGTAACAGGTGAGGCGTGTGCTTTATAGAATTCTGCGGTAAGCCCGTCCGGCCCGGGAGCTTTACCATTCGGGAGCGAGCTGATGGCCTCAGTCACATCCTCTTCTGTCAGCGGAAGGCCAAGGTATTTCCGATAAACGTCTGACAACCATGCACATGCAATGTCATCTAGATAGTCAGTCATAGCCTGTTCATCCATTCCGCCCTTTGAGGAGTACAGCATGGCATAAAATTGCCGAAATTGTTCTACTATGGCGACTGAAGAAAAAATGGGCCTGCCCGTCTTTGTCCACAATACTCTCAACCGGGAGATGGCATGATCTACTTTGTAGTCTACCAGCTAGTGATCTGCTAGGACGTCCCCCCTCGCCGTAACGCCTGGCAACGTGTTGTTTCGATAAATACTTTATCTCTGTATCGGCAAGGGTGTTGTATTCCGCAATATGTTCGTGTATACTAGCGAGTGTGGCTGTCGAGGGTGCACGATCATATTGAACTTCCAACTCGCTTAATTGCCTCACTAATGTGGCCAGTCTGCCCCGTATGTCCTTTAGTATCCCCGCTGATGTGCTAATACATGTGCCCCTAATTGTGACCTTGAAGGCCTCCCACAATGTCTCTTGACTCTCTACTGATCCTATATTCGTCTCAAAATAATGTATAATGGCAACTTTGATGGTGTCAGCGTATACCGGGTCAAGTAATGACTCTGCACGAAACCACCATGTGAATGGTTTATGGGGATTTTGAGGGATGCTTAATGTGAGGAATACTGGGTTATGGTCTGATAGTGTTCTCGGGAGGGTGCAAACCTCAGTTACCCAGTTATTCGCCCCTTCGCTCTGTAACCAGTAATCCAATCTGGACCAACTATTTGTCGCAGGTGTGATGTGGGTGCCTGCTAAGACATCTGTGTGTCTTTGTCGCCAAGTGTCCACCATCCCAAACTCTAACATGCCGTCTTTGATACAGTTAGCGTCTTTAACCATCCTCGCACCATGTGGGTTAGACTTGTCTACTGTGGGATTCAGATGTGCGTTGGGGTCACCTCCCCATATTATGTCCGTCTCGGGCCATGTCCGCAATTCCCTAAACATATTCAGATATGCAGTAGTATCGTCCACTACTGGCTGATAGAGGCTGATGATGGTTACCAACACATTGCCCAATTTCCCCAGTTCCATTGCCCAGCGACCTTCCTGATCTGTGCTAGCTTGGATAGGCGTAAATGGGACCCTTTTCTTGTCTAGGACCCCCCTCCCGTATGAGGAATAGGAGGTTGCTAATCTATAGAACACCCATCTTTTGGCCACTCTATCCTCTGTTGTTTTCGTGAAGTGGGTTTCCTGTAGTAACGCAAGTTTAACATTGTGCCTGTCTAAGTGTGCTAGCACCTGCCTGATTTTCTGTGGGGTATTGAGTCTGCGGACATTCCATGTGATGCAATTATATGTATCCCCTGTATTTGTAGTGTGTGAGTACAATGCAACCTCTATGAACCAAATAGTCATTTACGTGCTTCTTACATACTTGACAATTTAGTGCAATCTCTTTGATGTTGTAAACCTTTGGCACATAACAAAGAAAAGAATCACCCCCTCCCACCTCCAACTTCAGCATCCCCAACCTGCTAAAGACATGGCCCTCACATAACTCCCTAAATAACCCCAAGTTAAACAAGTACAGTTCCCATCGGGGATCACCCATCGGGGGTCATGGCGGCTGCGACCGCTCCCAGGTGATAGCGGGAGAGGAGCCATCGATAATTATCATCTCCACCAACCCTGTGGATCATGGGACCCTGCCGTAGCATGTATAACCGTTGAACAAGCAGTGTCTGTCCCCCTAGGTGAGCCGCCCTCAAAGCATAGCCACCCCCTCTTACCCTCCAGTTGTCCACAAAGTCCATCCCAAGTCCAACCCTGCATGCACCCCCTTACTGGTCATTCATCGATGTCTGAAGTGGGGGATGCGGACGCCGCTTGTTTCTGGCGCCTAAGAGTACGTGCGTACTCCATAGCATGCTTGGGCTTCGTGAAAATCTTTCCATCCTCCATTTTGCCTATCCTCAGGCGTGCAGGGTACAGCATTGCATATGGAATCTGTTCTTTTTGCAACAGTTTTTTGACGGTTTGAAATTCCTTGCGTGCCGCTTGTACATTCGCAGTGAAATCCGGGTAAAAGGATAGTGCGTTTCCTTGGTATGTAATCGCGCCCTTCAATCTTGTTATCCGTACAACAGTGTCACTATCTCTGAAGTTGAGCAGACGGGCTATGATGGGCCTCGGAGGAGTCCCCGGAGGAGGCCGCGCTGCCAAAGATCTGTGTGCGCGCTCGATCGCGAAGAGAGGAGAGAGTTCATATTTCCCTCAGATTTCCTGCAGCATCGCCTTGACATAATCTTCTAGCCGCCCCACATTTGTGGACTCTGGCCGCCCTAAAACGCGGATATTGTTGCGGCGCGATCGCGCTTCAATGTCCTCATTTTTGGCTTGGATGACTTCTAGCAGTTTAGTAATGTCTGATGTCTTCTCTGCTACTTGTTGGAGTCCATCTTCTGTATCAGCGATTTGTTGTTCTGCTTCTCCTATACGTACCGCGTGTTTGTCCAGTTTTGTCGAGTATTGATCCATCCTACCATTTAGCGCTTCGATCTTCGAGCCAGAAGATTGTTTTCAGATTTCTGCCTCCAAACATAGTTTCCCATTGTAGTTAATAGTAGGAAACTTACACCCAATAGTTATATTTCTTTGTAAATGATATTTAGGTTGGCATATTTGTCAAATGCTGTTTCTGTCTATGATATTCAGACATACGACTAATCATAAATCTATTTCCCTCTCGGAATGTGAGGCCTTGCTGACCTGGAAGGACAGAAAGTGTCTTAAGTATTTGAATATTCATTGCCATTGTTGTGATAGACCCCTGTCTGGCTCTGGAGTAGACCAATGATTCTTAACCATACGTCTTATGAGGACCGACCCCAGTGAAGTACTGGGGACGGGGCCACCTACCAAAGCAATTTCTGTGATTTGAACCTTAAAAATATAAACAAAAATAAAGGAGCAAGTATAAAATAAATACAAAAAATAATAAATACTTAATTCACAACCAAACATCGAAAATGCAATTTTAATGCAAAGGTTGAAACTTTAAAATGTTTACTTTTATTTTGTTAGATTCCTCCCTTGTATTTTGCATGCAGTGTCCCTAAAAGAGCAAGCCAGCAGGTTCCAACCACGTCTTTCTTTCTAATCTGCCTACTTCAGGTTTTGGCTCTCCATTTTGCCCAAATACATATTTCTGTACCTGAATACATTTATACCTTTACCGAATAATAGGAAAGTGCTGACAAGATATTGATTTATGTAGAAGTATTTGGCCGCTGGCGGAGTTCTGGCTTTTTAGCTCAAATCACCCCCTTTGATAGCGCCTTAGAGTGCTCTTACACTACACATTGAAGCACTACGGGGAATTATGTGGTAGTACATTTTGGGGTCCTGTAGTGTTCTGCCCCCCAGATACCAATTGTGAACAGATATTATTACAATTGGAACACAGTAACTAAAGTTGCCCTGGGGCTGACACAAACCAGGTTTCTCGGTTGTGTTACAACAAAGCCTGCTAATTTACAAGAGAACAGATTTGTGCTCCTTACACTCTTCTCTCGAGCTACCAGCATACTCTATTCATACAGAGAATCTTAACGGGTTCATATATAAAGAGATCTCTTCTTTATTGCAACATGTCAGTTTAAATGTAGGTACTTAATTTTTTTTTCCAGGTAAAAAGTACCTGTTGAGAAATAAGGTAACCCAGTTCACCAGGAAGATTATGAACTTTACAATGATTCCCGTACTCCCTTGCCATCTGCAAGAATGATGTACAGTTTAATTTCTCCATTCAGGTCGAGCCCTTTATTACTGCCACCAACAGGTTCCTGACGCTAAATATTCAAAAGGTTTGTCCCACCTCACTTATGTGCTGCAAAATTAGATACCCAAAATACTACCCTCTTATCTCAACAAAGTCATGGACTTGGCCACTAAAACCATCTGCAACCTTCACCAACATCCGCCCACCTGTCTCCATTGACATCGAGGACAGGGTTCAGTGTAGACTCCTAACAGTAGTCCTCAAACCCCTTCAAAGACTCCCCCACATTCCGGACTCCTCATATTCGGTATCACTGTTGCATCCTATTCTCTTTAACCTTCAGTCCCTTCACAAGGCAATATCCACCCAGTGACTTCCAGATATTCAGGTCTCTTCTGCTCTTTAAACTAGTCTTTAAAGCAAAGATGATGAAACTAGAAGTGCAGCCCCACTACAACACACTGACTTAGACAGTGTGGTTGGTCAACCGTTGGTCAATATGTATACGGTAGTAATTTGTTTGTAATCTCTCTACATTTAGGACACGTCATTTTTCTTCTCTTCTTGCCCCAATGTGCACCACCCATCTACTTGATATAACCAAGCATCTTTTGTTGTGTAATGCTTTGATAACTGTGAAGCATTTTTTGTAGAAGAACAAAAAAATATATATATGGAAAGCACCCCGATGGGAGCGCCTTCTGGAGGCATGCTTTGTTAACGAATGACATGAATAGGATCCAGTCATATGGTATGAGAGGTGCGTCATGTACATCTCTGGCTAGAATATTAGGACTGGGACACATTCACAGGGAAGGGGTAGCCCTACCTTGTACACTGTGATGGGTATCCATATCTAGTGTTCTTTCCAGGCACAAATGTATTAATTATCACACTCTTTGTGGAGAAAGGTAACTACAGCATCCAGATAGTGTCCTATTGTCCACCAAGGAGAATGCTCACTGAGGATGAATTTGCACTTTGTGTCTCTCAACGAGGCAGAATATGACACTGACTTAATAATTGAGGGATTTGGAGGTCCACGTGTAAAAACTGTTGACAACAAGCGAAATTCAAAGCGGAAGGAAGAGATGTGCTGAGACACTGCCACAAGAAGCTCCTGACTTTAGTCCTCAGATTGGGGTAAATTTACAATAGTAACGGGTAGCTCAAGTTCCCTTTCCTCCAGGTTGTGCACTGATCATCCCCACTTTTCTTATGTGAACTAGAGAGTGATGGACTGAGAGTGGAAACGGGTCAGTCTGTAAGGGCCACTCTTCAGTTATGGCTGAAACGTGAGCCCGCCTCTCTTCCATACTGCCTACCCTTTACAATATGAGGGTCTAGAGCTGGCAGAACTTGGAATAACAAGTACAACAATTAGTATGGTAATTCTTTTTGGATTACTTGGTAATCTGAAGGAAAGGTATTTTACAGTAAGTGCTAGTTATGTATTTTACAGACACCAGCTTAATCCACAGTTTGCCTCCTAGCTAGTTCCACTCACTTTTGACTTGTCATCTGTATTTTTTAATTGGGCTATGTAGAAACAGTGATAGTGGAACCTGAAGCATGCTTTGGAGGAATGGGTGTGTTTTGAGGCTTGTTTGTGCTTTTCTTCATATGAACATGCCAGATTCGTGTTGGTAATGTAAAGTGTTGATGTGTTTGCCGTGCTAGAGATTTGATCTGCTGTTCCAGCAGTTTCTCTTGTAAGTTTTAGCTGTCGTACATTTCAGTTACCCAGTATTACAACATCAAAAAATGCAGGAAAAGCTCCCCATAACACTTCCATTAGTTTGGACGGAATATTCATTGAAAATTGGCAATGCTACTCAATATAGACGATTTTTAACGAGTGTCTTAACCTGTGTAGAAATATGCAGATTTTTTTGGGGGGGGGAGGGGGATCTTTTTATTGATCCGTTTTTCAACAGTTACGTTTTTCAACATTTGCCATATTTATTATTCTGCCTCTTCATAAGGCTGATACATCGCTTGCCAGCTAGGCGTCATTACTTAAATCACACAACATATGCTTGTGTTGCAGTGTAAATCGGAAAATTTTGATCGGTGAAACAATAACAGAATTCAACCAACATTTGAACCATTTGTGTCCTGCCAGAATTCCCCTTTTCAATCGAACCATAGTCACTAATCAAAAACAATTGCGTAGTTCACCCTCTCCAGCCACCGTCTCTGCCACCAGTAAGTGTCGGCCAGAGCTGCTTGTCATCAACCTGAGTGTGCAGTGTGCAGTGGGCAGTGTTCCCCTCCGGGAATGGCGGTCCGAATGTCTCCGCTCCCGCCCTCGGAAAACATATAGAAATATGCAGAGTGCAACGATTTTTAACAAGTAAGTTTGAAACTTGTCAGTGAACAGTTGTTGTCGCCAGCGCCAATATTAGAAATTCAGCCTGTTCCTAATATTCTAACGAAGTACATCTCCTGATGAGTGCTGTTTTTACTCTGTGGTTTAATATTGTATGTGAATTCATTGTTAACCTCGTTACCCTACTCTGACACTATGAATGTTTCCTCGCTTTTTTATAGTTAGAAAAAAGAATTGAAGAACTCAGTAAAGAACTTTCAGCTTCTAAAGATAAATTGATTGCTCAGGATGCAGCTGCAAAAAACGCCATCCAGAAGTTGCAGAAGGAAATGGCAGTTCGTATGGACCAGGTAAATGGCCTTGGATTTCTAACATTGTAAACAACACTGGAATGGCAAACTTTGAATAATTGGTGACTAATATATAGTGATGCATATTATGACACTGCACAATTGCGCATGTCTGGTTCTAGTGACAGCTGGGCACTTCTGGGCGACTTGAGAAGATATCTTTGTAAAGTGATCTGCTTACTTGTCAGAGTTTTACTGTTGCTCCTATATGAAGAAGAGTTCAATGTATAGAATATTAATGAGAAAGCAAGGGAGGATTAGGACAGGGATACTCTAACATACTTGTCTGGTACATGTAGTGTAATAAGCTGCTTGCTAAGTCCCTCTCTTACAGCTGTCATAGTCCTTATCAGGAGGAAAGGAGAATGACGTTTGTGTCTGTCCTGATCTGTACAGTGCCCTTGCAGTTGCTTCATTTGCTGTAACCCCCCCCCCCACACACACACACACTTTCCAGTCTTAAGGTTTTACTCAGCTATACAAAAATACAAATTCTGTTTGGTCCAGTGTGTTATTGTTTTTGATCCCTGCGTAAACCCCGCAGGGGTCATAATTACGAATGTGGTTGTATTTAACGCATCCGATAATTATCGGATGTGTTAAATACTTCAATCTTCGTTACATTTCGGCAGGACAAACTTGTCGAAAAGTAACCGGGAAAAGCATACTGTATTTACTGTACAATAAGATGCAGATTTTGGTGTTTAACACACAAAAATCCCCATTTTATTCCCTAAAAATCGTAATGGGTGCTATTTCTCTCACCTGATAAATAACATACCCTGTGGTATCCTTATTTATCGGATCCTATAAATAGCACTATACTCTTAATTAGGGCTAAATATATATTGCCCATACACCCCTCTTAACTTACCTGGAGAGAATGTGCTTTAGGCCCTAACAAAACCTACAAGGGACTTTTGGGCATTTGATTTATTCTTGTGAGTTACTGGCACCATTTTACTCCAAGTGCGGGAAGGTGCAGTTGGTGCTCTGAGAATGGCGGTCTGCATGTCAGGCACTTTAGTGAGCCTGACAGACCGCCACCCTAGCCCGCTGCAGCACCGCCCACCAGACCAGGATTTGACTCCTAATCTGGCGGGCAGCAGCACCACGAATTTGGCGGTCCTACAGCGGACAGTGCTTTGCACCGTTCGCTGTAGGACCGCCAAAGTCGTAATAAGGCCCTTAGTCTTAAGGCTGGGTTTAAAGCCAATTTTTTTGTAAAATAAATGTAAAAACATTATTACAGATATAAGAACAATATTAGTGTACATAAATCATAGGCTGTACAGCATAGTAAGTTAAGAGGATCACCTTAGCGTCTAAACATATTTGCATCAAACGTCGTTCATTCTATGTGGGGTCAGTATTAAGAATTGTAGTTGCATACCTCTACTTCATTGATATTTAGCTGTACTCAGCCTTTGTGCAACACGAGGGTAAATTGTGTCAATGCAGCCACGTTTGTTAACAAATGACAGCCTTGGTGCATTTAAATAAAGGCCTGCGCTTTATTCTAGAATCTGAAACGCCTCACTTTCTCGTTGAGAATGTAAGGGATCATTTTAGACTGCTAGAAGCATTGCTTCGGGAAAGGTTACCTTGTGATTCATGGTATAAGATAGGCATGGACGCTTGTGAATTTACTAACACATTAATACTAAAGCCACTATGACATCAAACGTTGAAATAAACGTATCGTATAAAAGCATACACTCCGAATAGACGCTACATCTAGCACCTATTGTTAGATGATAATAAGCATGAAAGGTTACGAACTAATCGGTGATTGCAAATGAATAATGAAACATTTGGCCTGAGGCCGTGATTAGCAACTGCACAGAATAAGGGACTTCACATATGCGTGTAAGGCACAACACATCACAGTAAAACAATGAAGGAATAGTTTATGTTCTTAAATCAGCAACTTGGGTAAGAGGACAGCCCCACTCTAACAGAACAGCCACACTGCCAACAACTCAGCAGGCGAGACATAAATGACAAAGTGTGCAGTGTAAGAAAAGTGGATAGTGCACTAAAGAACGAACGAGGGAGCAGTGGCACATGGAACAAAACAATCAGAGACAACAGCTGTGGTGATGTTTAACTACAGACACCAAACCAGAGAGAACAATCATTGGCAAAGTCAGTAGATCTGGCTTGCAATTTGAGCACTTATTACAATATTTTGTGAAAAATAATCCAGTGCAATGAAAGAAAACAAAAACATTCCTTTGTGTATAGTGCCTTTATGAGATACAGGTTTTAATGTTATGATTCTGTGAAGTTTTGAAATAGAATGGCACACCAAACATCACAGTGTCGCAAAACTGCTGTTATCATTGTTCATAAGGCAGAGCGCCTAAGCTGTGTATCTCCTTGGCTTTGTATTACTTTCTGTACAGCCATCCCCAAGATCAACTCAATGTAACATTAACATACAATGAAACTCTCCTCCCTCCCAAACTATGTAAATGGCAAACAGTACTAAGCCCCCTATGTCCAAAAAAGTGGTAAATATGCTTGCAACCACTACTGTTCCTCAGCTGGGCCTACTTTCCACTAATCCCAGAGGACCCAGGCGCAATTTTCGACCTAGGCGATTATGACGACTCTTACCGTTCAGCAGCTGATAACTGATCTCGACCTTCCCACCCTATCTCCGTAAAAGCAATAAGGAGAGATGCCTAATCAGCAGCAATCGGGTGCTGGCGGACGCCCCTGTCTTCTTCCGCCCTCAGCACCATCTCCTCTGCCCCTGCCCAACATTCTACCTTAGATCGCATTATGGACCCTCTGAGGATTTCCAGTGCATGTCCAGGGCATGTCTAGCTAACACCAGGGACAGGTGCAAGAATCTAGCATCCACCCGGGGCAATTTCGGGGATGGTGATAGTCCCAAAAGGCCGACCTCCAGGCCCCACAGGTCAGTGCAGTCCAGGGCATGCCCCAGGTAAAGACATCACTCCCCTCCAATGCCCCGTTGCTTCCGGGCATGACCAGGTTCCTGCAGTGAGGGCATTGCAGAGTGTCTGTACCCATTTTTGCATTAAGGTGGTGTTATGTACGCAATATGCAGGAAATGGAAGTGTTTGAAATGGAAGCAGGTGTTCCGAGAAATGGTATGAACCCTCACCAGTGGCCGAGGTCATACACCATCCCACAGACCCAGAACCACCTCCGTCTTCCATCTGTCACAGAGCCGTGCCCGGTCTGACTGTGTTTGAAGCTGCTCTGATTTATACAGCCAAGAGACTACCCTACCACCCTCCCCGAAGGTCAGGATAATGTGCAGCACCTCATGAGAAACACTGTCTCCCCCATCTGGTCCTCTAGTGATCGTAATCTACTCTCCGCGTAACAGTCCCTGGCTGTGAGAATGTCTCTTGCAACATTCGGGCCATAGGTTGTCCCTCGCCACGTGTTGAGAGACCCACCAGTGGCAGGACTGTGGAGTACAGGCACGGTTGGCGTGAAAACTTTGGAAACTTTGCCCAGCATCGTAGCACGATCCACTATAGTGTTGGGGGCGTCACTCTGGTGGGACGTTTCCCTAACACGAGCTACACTAGCCAGCAATGGTGTGGGTCCACCCTGTAGGGTCCCATCTCCACTCTGTGGCTGCCTGCGAACCAGCCATTGTATTTGCATTGCTATATGGTATAGCTCGAGGTTAGGGACACCCAGTCCACCACCTCTTTTCAGGCTCTAGACGGTATGCAACAACACTCTGCACCGCCCCATCCCAGATCAATTCCCTCCCAAGGGTATCCAGGGAGCGAAACAAAGATTGGAGTATCCGGAGAGGGAGATTCACAAAATAATAAAGTCATCTGGGTAAAATGATCATATTCGTGAATGCCACCCACAGCATCAAGGGGAGCCTCAGCGTGCACCAGAATGCTAGGTTTCCCCTTAGGGATCTAAGTGCACCTGCCAGATTACCCTCAAGGCTGTCGTATCCTTGTGGAAAATTGGAATCCCGAAATATCTGAATGTCCACGGCTCCCAGGGCAGGCCACTATCTTGGATCACTTGGAGCGGAACCATGGTGTACTCACTAACCAGGAAACCACACGATTTCCCCCAGCTGGTATATAACCCCGTCGCCTATCCCAGGTGTCGGAGCATTGAGACAGCGCAGGACACTCCAGTGTGGGCATCGTGGAAAAAGAGCAGTTTAGTTTCGGTACCCTCCCTATTGCTGCCTTCACTGCACGCTGTGATTCCTCTATAGATGGCACTAAGAACTGCAAATTTTGTATCAACAGTCGAACACCTATTCATTTTTTGCCCTAAATATGTTTTGCTCAGAAGCAGATGGGTTGCTCCTTTATGCAGAAGTTTGACAATCTCAGATCGAGTCATTGCTCTTAGGTTCTGTAAGAGCGAATCCACCCCAGTGGTCGTGATATCCTTTTCCAAATTATTTTTTTTGCAGCCTGGGCTATCAGACAAAAACAATTGCTGAAACTCTAATGGTTCTGGCCAAGTGGGTTTGAGCTCTATTGCTAAATATTTATTCTTCTTAGCCTTTTAATATATTTCATTTGACGAATATTGCTAAATCAGAGTTTTTAACATTTATGTGTGATCTTATCATGTTTTTAATTAATATATTTTTAAATTGTGAAGTGAAGGGGTATTGTTTTTACTTGTTGACTGGCGATGGAAATAATTTATTTTGATCTGTCAATAAACTTTGAAAAAATGCCTCGCATAGAAATAGAACAACAAAGTCATGCACGTGGTTTGAAAAAGATCGTGCACATACTAGAGGCCCAAGTGCCGAGAGTTTGCACACAACTAAGCCCATTAATGATTTAGCGATTAGCTGTTATCAGTATTTGTCAAGGAACCAACCACCAGCCAAGTATTGGTACAGTGTGTAAGGAGGAGCTGGTCAGGAGCTTCACCAATCTGGTACAAGAGAAAATAAACACAGAAGAAGGATACAAATATTTGTTGGACAATACCAATAAAGGACACAGGACTGTTGAAAAAGATGATTTCTTGTCTGCCATGTTTTTATAGGCCGTCTGGTAACATTCCAGGTGCAGGTGTGAGTTGGAACGAAGAGACCTGCTCTGTTATGGCCTCTCACTATTCGTATTAACATGTAGGAAAGCTAAATTATGGCCACTTTCTATCTAGTGCACATGCGTGGCCATGCCTTGTCATCTCACAGAAGTCCCTTCTTCCAGATCCTGGCTGACCTCGAATGACTGTTCCAATGAGGATTAATGCAATGTCTGATAGTGCTGCCTTCTTCCACTGATGCCTGCCTCGGAACTCCTGTCTTGCTCTGGTCTACAGGTCTACCCTGGCGATGCTGTACGCTCTTAAACCACATAGAGATTAATGTAAATCTGACACTAAGTAGGGCAGTGTGTTGGAATCAAATCTGGAAATTAGTATACTTTATACTGAAGATCTTTTTCCTTTTAAATGCCAAACCCATATATAATAAGTATTTTAGGTTTATCTTAGCATGTGGCACAGCAACAATTTCTAAGGTTATTACTAATCTGATCCTTAAATGGCATTATACTTGGAAACGTTTTTGATGAAAGCATTTCTGGAGAGGGACAAGTGTGCATCTATATCAATATGTATATCTCTATCATTCCAAACTGACAATATTTCTAATTGCGTTTACAGGACATTGCACTTTCTAATATGCAAGCCGTTTTTATCAGCACGTGATTCTAATCACCTTTTCAATTGGTATGGAAGAAGGAAAGCTGTACTTATGCTTTCATACAAGACTTCTGGATGATGGCAGATTTTCTTGAAAAGTGACTGTGAATTAGAGTGTTACTTGCCACTTATTTAGATTCATCTAGCGTTAGGTCTGTGAGGAACAGAGGGAGACAGATATGTCTCAATGTATAAAACTTTAAAATTTTAAGCGTGGGTGCTTTATCATTGATTCTGTGTATATTTCCACGGGTTTTGATTTTAAAAAATGCTGCTGTAATTTTCACAATTACATTTTGCTTGTAATAGTGCACATGCAGCTAACTCCTGATTTACATGTTCTTTCCCATTTCCAATATGTATTCATTTGAATTCTTTAGGCGAATAAAAAATGTGAAGAGGCTCGTCAAGAAAAAGAATCCATGGTTATGAAGTATGTTAGAGGAGAAAAAGAATCACTCGACCTCCGGAAAGAAAAGGAGTTATTGGAGCGAAGGCTGAGAGATGCAAACAAAGAAATTGAGAAGAATACCACTAAACTCAAACAGCTTACTCAGGAGAAAGGAAGGTTGCAACAGCTGTATGAAGCAAAGGTATTCTCCTCTTCTTTAATATGTCCTTGTTCATATTCATAAGCAAATTGTTCTGAAGAGACATAGCTCTTTTATAAACAATGTGTGTAACTGCTCTTTCCAGCATTTTTATGTAATATTTATTTGTGTTACGTTTGAGAGCGATTATAGGTGTTTTTTTATTCGAGTCTGTATACTAAAAAACTTGCATTGGTGAAAGAGTTTACATACCACATTTCCTGACATGAGGGTCATCACTGTTGAGGGAAGTTGTCTCTTCCATTCACTGTCATATTTTTAAGGTGCTCTGTAGTAGCTTAAGCATGTTACTTTTCAGCCAATTTTCTTAGTTCTTAAAACGGAGGCACTACAGAACATGGTGTATATAGTCGGATGATGTGTATTTTTGTCATTGTTCTCCGTTATTTTATTGGGACCCGGTCCTGAAGGTGAGGTTGCCCTCGGAAGGCTTCCACGGCCTCCATGAACGGGTGTATTAACTAACTGTTGAAGCTTTTCAGGGGTTTTTCTGGTAATATTTTAGTGTGTTTTACACTACCAGAACTTTGAGCATTTTCCTCCACATTGTTTTAGTTGAAATATGCTCATCTATTAATTATACAGATTTCTGAACTAAGGTGTACAGTGGGCCCTCGTGTTTTTTTCAGTTTTGCTGACCCTTGACAACAGATGTTTTACAGGCAAAAGACAGTGTCTTGAATTTGATTGTTTAGTGGGCAGGAAACCAGTGGTTTTATTTCAGGCCTGAGTAATGTGGTCGATCTTCTTCAAATTCAGGCACACTGTGGCTGCTTAATTTTTGGGTCCGCTAATGTTTTTAGAGATCTGACTTCCATGCAGCAGCATACATTAAAGTAGTCCAACTTAGTTTGGAACATACTACTATGACTCTTGCAAAATCAAATCTGTGCCTTGTTTAAAAGCGTGAGAAAACCTTGTGAGCATAATCAGTAGGCAGTTGGTAGTGCATCGAACAGAAAGGAGACAAACAAAAAAAATAGAGTTCCATACTCAAACCCTTGATGCCAACTGGTAAATGCTTCACATACTCTGGTGGTCTTTGAGACTAAGTAGAGGTACAATGCTACAGACTCAGCATTCACTGCTTCAGCTGACATGGAATGTGGGTAAAATTACAGCTTGCTTTTCCATGCTCCTGGGCTGCCACACCACACCATTTGGAATTTGATACATATGTTTGTGCGGTACCTGAGAGATTATTTTAAGGAAACTCTAAAAGTGAGGATAATTACTACTGCCACGTATTACTGCATCAAAGGAGATAGGCAAGCTTTTTACGCATGGTTATTGCCATGGTCTAGTTATATGGTGTACCATTCGTCTGTCTGCAGATTTTGCTTACACTGTTTTCCAGTTTTACTCTACTTGGGTCTTTCAGCAATGATATGATTCAACAAATTCAAACTAAGGCTGTGACTCCGATGTAGATGTTTGGAGAAGAGGCCACATTTTCTTTGTGCCCATATTGAGCACTGGCTTGCCGCAGTGAACTTGTACAACATCATTGAGTCCAGCCTCACCTACAAGAGCTGTACTTGCTTTGCCTTAATCCCTCCGCCACAAGAAAAGTAAAGTGCTCCATTGTCAGGGGAGCTTTGCAACCATCTCTGAGTGTGTGACATGGCATAGAAAAAGGCACATAGATGCTAGTTCTTAGTCGGAATAGATTCCAAATCAGATATTCAGATCGGCAACAAGCATTCCATCAATGATGTCTTGGGATCATCTCGTAGTCTGCAGGTGTATGTTGACTGAAATTAGATTGAGTGGCTGAGATTCTTCTGAAACAACAAATATACAAATAGATCCGCTTTTGCTGTTTTTTGGTGAAGAAGAAAGATTATGGATAAATTCTAGCTCACAAGACCTAGAAAAAAACTAGGTCATGAGAGCAAAGTTCAGGATATTGATGTTGTATTAGATCTACTTTTTATATGCCTACGGGATATTGGATGTTTGCCAGGCACTAACAAGAGGCCTATTTTCACCTTAGTCTTCTTATAAAAATTATTTACTGAAGACCCTGATTGAGAAGAACCTTACAATGCAGAGTTCTTTCCTTTACTTGGAAATTAGTCATATCTTTTCTTTAACAGCAGGACAGTGGTAGTAACATTTCTTTGATGCACGATTATCTTCAGTTACTTTTAGCTGATGATTTACATACAAATAACCACAGTCACTAGCTCAGGCCATTCAATTCTTAGGATCAGTTATAAAATAATCCCTAAATGTTTTCTTTTGAGGGCATACTGTCTTCTATACAGCAATGCCAGTGTCTCCTGATGACCTGTCACCCGACATTTAGGAAAGTGTTCTCACTTCTGAGATCCATGGGGTCTTCTCTGTTAGAGAATGCCAGACTGCATGCAAGACATCCTTCAGGTTATTTAAAGGACCAGTGGTGCTAGATGACTGGGATTAAAAAAGGTCAGTGAACAATGTGGCTCTTCATCCACTGTCATGTTGGTAAAAGGAGCATGTTTTGAAGGAGGTGGGTATGAGTGGCCGAACCTCCAAAGATAGCCTGACGCACTCCTGTAGCTGGCTGGCAAATGTGTAGAGTATCAACCTCAATAATGTAGAATCAAACGAGTAAGAATAGAACCTAACATGAGTACACACCGGACTCCATGGATGGATGAGGTGGCATAAATAAACAAAATTGATATTTTGGAAGATTACAACAGTAGCCTAGCTGAACGGGTTGTGCCTGAAGAGTCACGAGAGAAAAGACACAATATGCTGAAGGAGGGGCTACCTTCTGGTTGAAGATGGATATCGAACCGGCCTTGGTGTGTGGGCGCTGGTTCCTGTGGTGAGAAGAAGAGTGAAGTTTCCTGGCTAGGTGGGGAGGTGCCACCACAGGCTGTGGCAGCGAGCGAATCGTCTGATGGGTGGGACGAGTTTCTGCAGTGTGTGAGATCCCTGGAAGTGTCCAGGCCCAGCAGAAGAGGGATTGCCTTGGAGAGTAGCCTATGGGGTGGCTTGCAACCTCCACCCAACTTTCTCCTTCCTCCCTCAGGGAAGCGGCTAGTTTGTGAGCTTGTTCCCAAAATGATTGGGTCAGTGAGAAACACCAAGATTGATATGATTAGAATGTAAGAAAAGGCTCCAATAAGCGTTCATCTCCTGAGCTGCAACATGGCGGCAGCCAGACCAGCTTTCCGATATAAGCCTGAGCCGCTGAATCTAAACTCGATATTCTGGGTGTTGGAATATACAGTGAATGCCACATATGCCGAACATAGTAGAGCAGAAGAATTGGTGGGCTATGCTGTCTGTCATAATGCAGGTCAGAACTCGAGTACACGGGGATGCCTTTGATGCTGCTGTACTTTCGGGAGTTTCCTTCTCCTATCTTGACCAAAGATCATTGTTGCACTGTCGTAGAATTACTTTCAGCCGCCTTCCAGTTTATTCTGCAGCGTCTACGGTACAACCACCTTAGTGCAGTTACGTTTTCTTAACTGAGGTGGATGCGTTTTTATGGGACAGCGGTGCCTGCCAATTCTTCTTATGGAACCATTCTTGGTCTGACCTTGGAGAGCGACATTACCAGCTTTAACTATTGTGCTGTACTTAAGGCACATAAAATACTGCTCTGCACATGAACTATTAATATCCTGATATGACCGTCAAACAATAAAGTGTTGAAACACTATTGACGCCTCTTGGACATATGGACTATACCCATCTGTTATTGATTTTGCTGTATTTATGCCCAGGACTGTTTCATTTTTAAGGAACAAAAACAGCAACACACATTTATGTACCATTGTCTATCTGAATTAGACACACTCCAAGATTCAGTTTGCACTTTTTTTCATCTGCACTGTTTGATCCCTTGAATGAACTGTTATTTTTTTACTACTACTGTTATGGCTAAGTTATTTTTGTTGATGCCAATTACTTTGATTTATTCCTATGGTCAATATTATAAATAATGTGTGAATATTATCTCCTATTCCACTATGACCTATTGCCTATTTTACGCCTATTGCCCCAGGCTCCAGGTGATTTTTAAGGGCTGCCCCTGATGATATATGACTTCTGAAAATGTACATTCCAAAAGACCAAGAAGAAGAGATAGGTAGAGAACTACATACAATACAGAACAGTTCATCTGAACCATAGTGAATATAAAACAGTAGCAGACAAGGAACTAATGCTATGACAAGTAACCAAGCCTAAGATTATTAGGGAATAACTAGACCTGCCTGAAAGTTCACAGTACCTAGTCAAACCACAACGTTTCCTGGTAAATTCAGAGACTCTTGAACCCTGGTGAGGTGTAAGTAAATTTGCTCAGGACCTTAAGGTGACAGCACAAGGTCAGATGTAAGGATATGTGAGGCCATTACTTAGTTGCCCTTGCAAGGGTACGGATAAAGGAAAGTATGAGTTTATATGGTTTGTTCAAATGCCATAATTACATGAACGCATTTAAATCTTTGAACGAGTTAGGGTGAGATGGGAGGAGAATGGAAGAACCGAATCTGTCAGAAGAGTGTCAGATTAATTGATTAGTACTACTAAATCTAATGCCTAATGATTCCAGAATGAGATGGAGCTTAAAGTCTTAACCTACACTCTAAGAGGACTATTTTTGCCCACAAAACTTACTGGTCTCTTTGGTAGAATATCCAATCGGAGGTAGTTCATTTGCAAGATACACATCATCAGTTGGGGGGTTGGGGGGGGGGGGCATGCACAAAGATTCAGCTCCAGACACCTCACTATCCAAATGCATGCAACAACTCTTAATAAAACAAAAGGGGTGGCACATTTGGAGCTGTATTATTAGAAACTCTGCTAAATAAGCAAGGAAGATATACTTTTTCAAAACTTCATCGAAGAGAGCAAGTGTGCATGATTGCTATGTACACTGAATCAGGGTCAAGATCTGTTTGCACAGCAAGTTCTGTGGGCATATTGATCATTTTAAAAAAATATCTTTATTGCATTTTTTTATCACTTTCATGAGACAAACAAATCAAGCATAGGCACGTGCTACACATCCTTCAAAAAAGAAAAATTATCACTACGTCATTGTGTACATCCTTCTAGGTATTAGCACTTAGGAACCATAGCGCTATATGCATCTGCGTTGCAGGAGTTGACGTGCTTTAGTAAACTAGTATGGGTATATAAAACCCACGCGTACCTTCGCCTCCATTTGAGGGGCAGGAAAAGTCCATCACATGTAATTTCCCCTAATAGTAATTCATCAGATACAGTCTTGTCTAACATTACAGTGGTGCAAGGGTTATATGGAATTCAACTGCGGGATAACAATAGACAATGAAGCATGGATGATAGGAATTGAACATCATCATCTGTTGCAAGATATCATAATTTTTTAACATTTAAACCACAACTAATAAATATAAAATAAAAGCAAAAGAAAAGGAGATATCCAATACATAAAGGAACATGTATCTAACGTTGTATGGGCCGTTCAAATGAGGTCATGTCCAGGGTCATGTGCGTTTAGCGAAAGTGAGTTACTTTTTCTGGCTGATGCACGGTTGCCCAGACACTAAGGTATCTGGCATTTGCAATTGTGTCTATGGAATGCCTAACCAGCTCGGCTCTCCACCTATCCCAGTGGTAAAGGCGAGGAATTTGGGAGTCATCTTCGACAGCAAGTTGACCTTCAACCTTCATGTCAACAAGGTTGTCTCTTCTGCTTTCTTTATTTTAAAGAAGATTAAGAAACTGCTGCCTTACCTCCCCACCTCAGCTGGGAAGACCCTAGTCACCACCTTGGTATTTTCCAAAATTGATTATGGAAATGCCCTCTTTCTTAACACCCAGAAACTTGTGCTGTCAAAGCTACAGTCCATACAGAACGCGGCTGCTAGAACTCTCTTAAACATTCCTCGCCGCCAGCCTACCACTCTCGCCATTCGCCAGCTTCATTGGCTTAGAGTGGAAAGCCGAATTAAATTCAAGGCCCTCTGCATTGCCTACAAGGCAGTGCACGGCAGCGGACCTAAGTTTCTGACTGAGGCATTTCAGCCGTACACTCCCAAAAGACTGCTGAGATCTGCTAATACCTGCCTCCTACCTGTACCTCGTACCAGAACGGCAACTTGGGGAGACAGGCGCTTTTTAGTGGCTGTACCAAAACTCTGGAACCTTCTGCCACTAAATATCAAAAATGCCCCCAACTTGATGAGCTTCCGGAGGCTTTTAAAGACGTGGCTGTTTGATCAATGAACTCTATTATTCGGTCCTGCTAGTTCACACATGCGCCGAGACACCCCAGGGTAATTGTTTGCGCAATAGAAATTATATAAATAAATAAATAAATAAATAAATGAGGGGATGTGAGGCCATTGTCTATCTGGACAGCCGTGGCTGTGATGTCTTGTGAATGCAACCCATCCGCTCCACCCAGGCAACACTTCAGGCAACATCTTCCGCCTGGTGAATGGGGAGCGCACGCGATGCTGCATTGGCCTGTATAAGGGCATTCAGAATATCGTCCCAAGCCTGCGCGATGGGAAACTTACGCAGCCCAGCCGTTTCTTCCCTATGAAGAATAGTGCTTTCTGCCTGTGCCCAAATTTCTAAGGATTTCAACCAGTGGGGTGTTCCCGGAGGGTCCTTGTGTTTCCATCTCTTGGTTATCAATCGTTTCGCAGTGAGTAAGCCTAAATCACAGAATCTAGAGCTGACTTTGTTGGCTTTTGTTCGTTTATAAAAACCCAGAATGCAAACCTCCCACGTGTTCGGTACCTCGGTGTTGGTGCTGCTTGTTAGAGTTGTGGGCATATTAATCATTACAAAGATGAAATATTCATAGGGTGTATGTTAACCAAGTAGCCAATGCAACAAACATACATACACACACAAACATATACACATAGGGTTTTCACTTACCTGCAATATACTTACATTTCTGTGGAAAAAGCTTGTGTGCTAAAGGCATAGGTGTGGTATTGGACGTGTTGTGAAGGCATAGGCTATGTAATGGCATGAGTGTTTCCATCATACATCTGCGCCCTGGATATACCTTTGGCATCCTTGGCTCACTGTTCTAGTTGCATTTTTTACTCCTGGAATTTTGTGAAGTCCAACTTGAGGGAACGCAGTTTGTATTATGCTGAAGAGACAAGTCTCCACCTCTGTCATGCAATCTGCCCAATTACGTAAGTCCTGGTACAGAAGTAAAACTTCTATGCCAACCCATAAATCCTTCCGTCCAAGACCTTACAATAGTTACAAATGGCGTGCTAGATTGCTGGCGATGGTGTCAAACCATCCTCTCATCTGTTTGTGTCTTTGTCAGGTTCTTCAGGGTGGGTGGCTTGCACCCCCATCTTCGCTTGCTAAAGCGGTCAATCTTTCCCTGTAAGTAGGCTGCCGATCGCTGCACTTATTACAGTGTTCGAGACATATGATCTGCAGATAGTACACTTTGCATTAGATTGCCATCTGGTGTTGGGCTCGGATGCTTGCACCTTGCTGTTGTCTTGGAAAAAGTCTTCTGTAGTCACGAGGTAGGTGACTCCTCCCTTGGATGATAGTGCACATGGGCATCCACTCCATCCTTAGATTGTTTTTTTCCGCCATTGGGTTTGGATTTAACTTTTGCGCTCCAGTTCGAAATCTTGTTTTTTAAACTTTTTCGACGCGCAAACTGTCTATAACTCGACGGTATTGTTTTAGATTGCTTGATCTTCGACGCGCATCTCATCTGCTCGATTCCGGTCGTCGACGCGGGCCGATAGGCCTATCAACGCCGTTAAGGCCTACGGCTCATGGAAAGGACTCCATTCCAAAAATGCCCCCAGTGTGGAGGCAAATTCCCACACAGTGACCATCATAAGGTCTGTAACCTGTGCCTCTCGTAGAACACGACGAGAACAATTGCCAGGCCTGCGCTTCTTTTCGATCGAAAAAGACCATCCGTGATAGTCTAGCCCGACGACACCTAATGGTGCAGAGAGAAGCTCCGGAACCAGTGGACATCTTCGGCGAAGGTCCCGATGTCCTGGAGGAGGATTCTAAGGACCCTGAAATCGTGTCCGAAGCAGACGATCCAGACTCAGACGACCACATCACTCCTGGTCAACGAGTGAGTACAACTGCCCCTACCCCAACCCCACCAACAAAAAAAAAAGGCCCTGGTCAGGACTTAGTCTGTTGGCCCCAGTCGTGACCAAAAACATACTTCAGAAGCCTCACCCCCTGAAAAAAGACAAGCCTTCCGGTAGCTCAGGACCTTGCAAACCGCATGCCATAGTCCCACAGGCGACTTCGGCACAGAAGCCAAAAGAACACCTGGCTCCCAAAACTAAATCGGCTCCGACAACTTTGACGCTGAAAGACAAACCTTCAGATCCTAAGTCAAAATCTTCGTAACAAAAAAAGATTTCCATCTCCATAGTCTCTAAAAAACCCTTTAAAGACTCGGAGCACAAATCGCAACCCCGCTCGGACCAGAAGAAATCGGTGCAGAAACCGGTAGTCGAAGAAGAGGAACCTTTTCGACTGGATCCTGTGGATCTAAACAATTTTTTTTTTATATTAATAAATATAATTAATTATAAACAGGACATGTGACTACTGTGCCACACAAGAAGAGGAAGCTGAACACACAGACACTCATGCAGTGCCTGTAAAAAAGAAGGACTGTGCTACTTCACCTCTAAGACCTTCTACTCCTGTTCTTCCTTCTAATCCTGTTCTTCCCCTAAACCTGTTACACCTCCACAACCTATACCATTTCCAACACACACCTCCACAACCTATACCATTTCCAACACATTCCCCACCACCATATAATGATGTTGATTGAGGGGGAGGGGATGGCAACAATGACCCTTTCTCTGACCCTGATAATGATCCAGATTGGGATGATTTTGATAACCCAATACATCCTCCAGACCTCCCAGATCCCCAGCCATATCCAACAAAACCATCTTCCCCAGATGATAATATCGATTTTGGGCAGCTTGTTAATAGGGCTGCTGTTTACCATGGCGTTCACATGCATTCAGACACTGCAGAAGAGGATTTCCTTCTACACACCTTTTAACAGTCACAAAAAACTGTAAAAATACTGCCAATGATTAAAGGGGTCATTAAACATGCCCTGAAATATTTAAGGACCCAGTGAGAGCTAGGATTCTCAATCCTAGGATTGATAAAAAAATATAAACCCGCCCCCGATGACCCTGTATACATCAGAGGACAACTACCCCTAGACTCACTTGTAGTATCCAACGCTAGAAAACGCACCAACTCATAAACCTCCGGTGCTGCACCACCTCTGGACAAAGAATCCAAATTGCTAGATGCCTCTGGCAAAAGAGTTGCTGCTCAAGCAGCCAATCACTGGTGCATAGCCAACACCCAAGCACTACTTGCTAGGTATGATAGGGCTCACTACGACCAATTAGAAACCCTATTACAACATTTTCCTGATCAATACTAAACTCCGGCAAATTACTTAATTCAGGAAGGCAAATGAATAACTAACACCTCAATCAAGTGTGTCCTTGATGCAGCCGACACAGGCTCTAGGTCCATTAACACTAGTGTGCTACTCAGACGTCATGCCTGGCTACGCATTTCAGGCTTTAAACAGGAGGTCCAAACAACTATCCTCAACCAGCCGTTAAATCAACAACAACTTTTTGGACCAACTGTAGATACCACTCTCGAAAAAATGAAAAAGGACACAGAGACTGCTAAATCAATGGGAGCATTATAGTCTCCATCCGCATGTGGTTCCTTTCGTCGCTCCTTTTATGGAGGAGCATCCAAAAACATTGCAACAGATATCTCCTCTTCTTTCAAGAACACTACTCAAATATCCCCCAATAGAGGATATTTTAGAGGAGGATATAGGGGAAATAACAGCAAAGGCCGAGGTACCAATAGCACTCGCACCTCCCCGCTAATAAACAATGACTTCCCTCCACTCCCCCAGACCATTCCACTTCAGTCGGGGGAAGATTATTACAGTTCCTACCTGTCTGGTACTCTATTACAACAGACAAGTGGGTAAGACAAATTACCCAGTATGGTTACTGCCTAGAACTTACAGCCAACCCACCCACCATATCACCCAAGCAACGTCCAATGTCCACAGAACTTCTCACGCTCTTAAAACAGAAAGTTCTCTCAGTGCTTCAAAAACAAGCAATAGAACCAGTTTCCTTAATACACCAAGGAACAGGGGTTTACTCGCTGTATTTCCTAATCCCCAAAAAGAATGGAACTCTAAGACCAATACTCAACCTCAGACCCCTCAATCTGTATATACAGTCAGATCATTTTCATATGATCACTCTCCAACAAGTGCTCCCACTGCTGCAACAAGGTAACTTCCTTGCCACACTTGATCTTAAGGGCACCTACTTCCACATTCCCATTCATCATGCTCACAGGAAGTATCTAAGGTTCGTAGTAGACAGACAACACTACCAGTTCAAAGTCCTCCCATTCGGGGTGACCACCGCACCCAGAGTGTTTACAAAATGTCTTGCAGGGCTAGCAATACACTTAAGAAGACAATAAATCCATGTCTTCCCGTATCTCGACGACTGGCTAATAAAAGCCAAGTCATTCAACCAGTGTGTTCATCACTCTTATCAAACCATCCAGCTGCTACATGACTTGGGATTCACAGTGAAGTACACCAAGTCACATCTTCAACCCTCTCACATACATCAGTATCTAGGAGCAACAATAGATACCTCTAAGGCTCTGGCATATCCCAGTCCAGTCAGAGTAGCCAGTATACAAGCCTTAGTCATCACATTTCAGCCACAGCACTCCCTTCTAGCAAGGATATTCATGCAACTCATAGGAATGATGGCCTCTTGCATCTTTATCGTACCGCATGCAAGACTTCAAATGCGTCCCTTACAGGAATGTCTAGCACATCAGTGGAACCAGGCTCAAGGACAACTAACAGATCTGGTGTTGGTGGACAGCCGCACACATCGCTCTCTGCAGTGGTGGAACACACAAAACCTGTCCAAAGGGCGGCCGTTCCTCGAACCAGTTCCACACATAGTGCTGACAACAGACGCATCACTCACCGGTTGGGGAGCCCATCTCCTAAAACATACAGTTCAAGGCAAATGGACCACTCAACAAAAGGTGCTCCATATCAATCACCTGGATTTGCTAGCAATCTTTCTAACATTAAAATCATATTCCAAGTACATCTACAAAACAAAACTGTCCTAGTCCGGAAGGACAACATGACAGCCATTTATTACATTCAGAAACAAGGAGGCAAACATTCTCTGCAGCTCTCCCAACCCGCACAGAACATTTGGAGATGGGCCATTCCACAAAACATATACTTGCATGTAGAACATCTTCCAGGAGTTCACAATCAGATGGCGGATCTGCTAAGTCGGCAGACACGGCAGATACACGAATGGGAACTTCATCCTCAAGTTCTTCTACCGTGTTTCCAAATGTGGGGTCGACCAGACATAGATCTGTTCCCACACACACAAACTCAAAATGCCCAACCTTCGCCGCCAGGTTCCCACACCCATTGTCCAAGGGCAATGCGATATGGATGAACTGGTCAGGCAGATTTACGTACTCTTTTCCGCCGCTCCCAATGATTCCACTTGTAGTATGCAAGGTCAGGCAACAGTCTCTCAAAATGATGCTGGTGGCTGCCACATGGGCACGCCAACCATGGTTCACAACACTACTGGAACTCTCAGTAGTACCACATCAAAAACTACGTCTCTCTCCAACACTGTTAACGCAGAACCATAGAGAAATAACACACCCTGATCCAAATCAACTGAATCTAGTGATCTGGCTCCTGAAGTCCTAGAGTTTGGTTATCTTAACCTTCCGCTGGACTACATGAACATCATTAAGGAAGCCAGACGCCCTACTACTAGTGCCTATTATGCTGCAAAATGGAAAAGATTTGTTATCTACTGCAATAACAATCAAATCAATCCGTTGGATGCTTCTATCCAAAACATAATTTGCTATCTGCTACACTTGCAAAGATGTAATCTAGCAGATTCATCCATACGATTACACCTAGCAGCACTTGCTGCTTATTTACAAAATAGACAACATTTGTCACTTTTTAGAGTACCTGCGATTAAAGCCTTTATAGAGGGACTCAAAAGAATAATTCCTCCCAGATTACCACACTCTCCAATGTGGAATTTAAATATTGTTCTTACAAGACTCATGGGTCCCCCATTTGAACGACTACATAAATGTGAACTTCAGTTCCTCACATGGAAAGTAGCTTTCCTTGTCGCCAGTACCTCTCATCAGAGTAGGTGAGATCCAGGCTTTAACAATACAAGAACCATTCTTACAAATACATCCTAACAAAGTGGTTCGCAAAACAAATCCTAAATTCCTTCCCAAAGCCATCTCTGCATTTCATCTTAACCAATCAGTGGAGTTACTGGTGTTTTTTCAAAACCCAAACTCTGTAGCAGAAAGAGCTCTTCACACCCTAGACGTCAAAAGAGCACTACTTTATTAAAATTGACAGAACAAAACCCTTTCGAAAAACAAAACAACTGTTTGCAGCCTTCTCACCACCTCATAAAGGAAACCCCATCTCCAAAGCTGGGATTGCAAGGTGGATAGTAAAATGTATTCATATATGCTACCAAAAGGCTAAACGCACATTAACAATTCCCCCAAGAACGCACTCGACACGCAAACTAAGGGTGTCAACGGTATTCTTAGGGAACATCCCTTTAGATGACATATGTAAAGCAGCAACATGGTCTACATCACACACCTTCACCAAACACTATTGTGTTGACGTGCAGGCTAAGCAACAAGGTTCTGTAGGCAAAGCTGTTCTTAAAACACTTTTTCAAACTACTGCAACAGATACAGGTGACCACTGCTAGGGGAGACACTGCTGTACAGTCTATGCAAAGTGTACTATCTGCAGCTCGTATGCCTCGAACGGAAAATGCTACTTACTAGTATGCATCTGTTCTTGGCATGTAGAGCTGCAGAGTAGGACACGCCCACCCACCTCCCCAGGACCTGTATCTGTTCCAGTATTATTTTAATTAGATACATTCTCATGGACATCTATTCTATTTCATACTAATTCCATTATGGTGAAAAACAATCTAAGGATGGAGTGGATGCCCATGCGCACTATTGTCCAAGGGAGGAGTCACCTATCTCGTGACTACAAAAGACTCTTCCAAGACAACAACAAGGTGCAAGCATCCAAGCCCAACCCCAGATTGTGATCTAATGCAAAGTGTACTACTTTGCAGCTCTACATGTCAAGAACAGATGCATACTGTAAGTAGCATTTTCATTTAACTCCGGAAGATGTACCTTTAACTTCTGTGGCTGAAATGTTTGCCCATTTCCTCATCTGATACCCAGCAACTCATTTCGTTGACCCTCTGCATACTGTGTTCCATGGGAGGAAGTGACTCTCGTGAGCCCGGAAGTGAATCTCGAGACGCAAGAGCAGCAGCAGAGCAAGCAGCGCAGAGCTGCGGCTGTGGAATGGAACGGCGGTGCAGTACAGTGTGGTGCGGGGGGTGGGGGAGCTCCCCCCATCTGGTTGGTAGGACGTCAGTAGTGGATTGTGGCTCCTACCAGTGGGGGTCATTCTCCATCCTATGCCCTTGAACCCTGAGCTGAGGTTTCTCACTGTTTACCACCGAGGCTGTACTCGCTGCACCTGACACGACGCACACCGTACCCCGCACGCCTCAAATGGTATGGCTTCTGTCTCTGCCTTTGCCTTTGTCCTTGCTTCTCCTTCTGCCTCCTTGCTCCTGCAGGACCGCTCTCACGCTTGCCTGGCTCCTACCTCCACCTAGCTTTTCCCAGGCTTTAGCACAGAGGCAGGCAGGCTGGGTGAGTGAAATTGTAAGGCTGTAAGATAACAGGGAGGGCGAGGAGGAGTACAGGCGGTGGGGAGCCTGAGCTGCGGTGGTAGCTACCGACTGCAAGTCTGGGTGTGGCTTGCGGTAGGCTTGGTGTGTTCCCCCTTAGGCCCCCCCTGGACAGTGCGCGGAGCCTTGACCTGCAGGGACGTGCCCCAATTTAGAACCAGGGTAAGGGCACCACCTCCCAAGAAGACCCAGCCGATGTCGAGTCTGGATCTTCAGAACCCGGGCAAAAGCCGGCATAAGCTGGAGACAAGAGATCAGAGAGTTTAAAGGGGAGCCTACCTGCAAAACCTCTAATCCTTTTTACCTTTACCTGATCCTGTACTCTGGCAAACATAGCGCGGTGCAGAGAGCTGCTAAGCTGTAAGCCACTTTAAAACTGCAGAAAGAGCCCAGGACGGACTCATAAACATAACAAAAGGAACAAAAACAACACATAATATCAAAGAATAGGAGTAGAATCAGAGTCCGAACGGAATGTATTGAAAGCAACAAACAGTAACGAACAGCAAGTGGTAGCACTAGACCAGCAGCATCAGACCTCTGCCAGTGCCAATACAGGGAACAGTGTCAGTTAAACAATTGTAGAGAATTTCACTGGTATTATCACCATTACTGTGCACCAAGGAACAAAGAGCCCATCTTAAACCAGAGACACTGAAGCCACATCTGGAAACTGCCACTTTCTGCGCTAGCTGGAAACTTTCACACCGGCTGTTCAAGAGCTGTAAGTGCCCGTTCAAGCCAAGGAAAGTACAGAAATTGCCATAGAGAGGAGCACAGAGGAAAAACAACGAAAATAACAAAATGCCATACATTACAGTCTGCCAAAAGTAAGCTAACATCCACGAGAAGTGAGACAAAGGAAGCAAGGGGGGACCTCACAATGTCCTACCACCACAAGAAACCGATTCATAGTGCATAGGAGGGGAGGGAAAAGGGTGTGGTCATGCTGGAAAAACTCGAGACAATAGAGCAGAATCTGGGACCAGTGACTTCAAAAATCCTAACACATAGGTACTTTAACAGGAAAAGGGCCAGGATGGACGAAACCACAGGTCCTCAACTCCCGCAGGCAGACAGGCCGGATGCAACATCTTGGAACCATTTAGTCTTGAGCCATACACATGGTGAAGCCAGCCCTAACCCAAAGACACAAACCACAGCGGAGATGGCAGAGCTGGTCGAGCTGGCTGAATTAACAGACAATGAAGCAGGAGAAATCAGCACCCGAAAAATTACTATGGACAAGCCAAAGGCCCACAACACATTGGAGAGAATGGGGAGCTCCTCAACATTAACACAGGAGACAACAGAAGAGGGATCAGAAAGAAGGAAGCGCACCATTTATACGAAGCTTTGTCACATGTCAGGCTTAGAGGTGGAAGTAGTGACAGAGGCCATCAAAATCTCGTCTACAATGAACAATGAGGAGGACAACACAAAGGAAGACATGGACGACACAGAGGTCGGAAACACACATGTGAGCTCATGCAAACGGAGGGGAACATTTTGCAGGGACGCAGAACAGGCAACTACTTACAGTGGAAGCAATGATCTCCCATCCAGAGAACTATCAGACCGCCACACAACAGAACATGGCAGGGAGAAGGGCCAAACAAGACCTGGCCGACTCCACTAAGCAACAACTGGCCTGACCACTGGCACCAATCATCAGACTCGAGTCTAGCTGACATGGCCAGCGAAGACAAAAGCAGAAACACAGCAGAGAAGCCAGGTCAAACACACTCTAATCACCATCTGCCCAACCAGACTTTGACAAGCGAGGAAGCCACAGAACATATTATAAATACCATAACACCTCCCTACTAGCGCGTATCAAGGCACTTACCTGGCAATCGCACAAACACACAAAATGATGATAGAATTGAAAAACTAACCTTACTTCCTGATCTCTTAACAACACTCATAAACCAGTGCAAACTTATCCATAAAAGCAAACCGCAGAACGAGAGGATTATCGCAAAATTAGCAATAGAAAGCAGGAAGGAATACAAATCAGTAGACAACAGGTGCACACCATCAGACCAAAAACCACAAGACATATGCAGAGAAGTGGCCGGCCATGCAAGGAGGGAGCTTCCACACGCTATGGCTGTAGTGCCCTTGCAATCCACCAACAAAGATCTTGAGCGCAACAAGACCCCAGCACAAGCCAAAGGTACTCAAATTAACAAGGCAGAACCAGAGGAGAAGATGACATAATTGTCACGGAGACAAAAAAAGAAATTGAGTAAAGTATACAAGGCCAATAAAAGAACAATTAAAGCCAACAGAATTGCTAAAAAGAACCACAAACTGAAGCACCAACCAAGCAAGCTAGTAAAGCTGGGAGACACCGAAGAAGCAATCAACTCAAGAAGGAACAAGCAAGTTCTGGCCGACTAAGTTAATGCACAAAGGAACAGGGCATATCAATCTGCATCCAAAGCTGACTGTCCTAAGCCTCCACATACCAAAACAAATAAAAGCCCATCACTCAGCCAGACAAGCTACCAGGGAACAGAGCAAATGTGGAACATCGAATTACATTGGCACTCTCAACCCTAACATTCCCTCCTGAATTCAACATGAGAGGCATGGGACATATTAAACAGATCTAACATTTTACATGTAACACAATATACCTTCTTAATCTTACCTCGCAATGGCACACCTAATCTCAGTTAAATTTAAATGCAATTTAAACAACAACTGGAAAGAATATACACTAACCGGATAGCAAAGCGACTCCGATGTTCGAACAATTCGAGGATTGGGGCATACTAATCAATAAACCTGTCATAGAAAAATACCCACACATGCTGTCGGGGAGGCAATACACAATACCCCCCTGAAAGAGAACTGCTGTCCATGCAGATCCTACTAACATGCACTGACAGGAAAAAAATGATCACTAAGCTTTATAATGACTCTCAGAGGGACCGTAGGGACCTCATAGACGCAGCCAGGGAAGGTTGGAATACAGCTCTGGACACACCTCTAACAATGGCGGATTGAGCATTCTGTTGCGAGTTACTAGATAGACTCACATCTAACAGCAACCTCAAAATCATACACTTTAAATATTTGCAACAAGCTTACTATTCTCCACAACAACTTCACAGCTATGGGCTGCGATCTCACTTGACATGTATGAGATGTGGGATGACTGATGCAGATTTCCTACATCTAGCATTGACTTGTAATTCAATAGCACACTACTGGGTACAGATAACACAGGTAATATCCAAAAAGGTGGGGACACAAATAGAATGCTCTCCCGCTGTATGCCTACTGAGCCTTATCAAGACCATCCCAAGCATGCTACTCAAATTAGTGGCTGTAGCACTACTGTTGGCCAAGCGTCGAGTGTCTATATGCTGGGGTGGGAAAAAAATACCAAAGCAGACAGACTGGATGCGAGATTTGGTGTACTGTAAAACTCAACTGCAGACATATGCAGAAGAACTGCCCACATCATGGAAACCAAAAGATTTTTGGGCCCCATACGTGACGTATTTGATACCCACAAACAGGGAAAACGAAGCCTGATAGAAAATAATGTGCCTCGTCTGGGGGTGAGATCTGGATACAGTAGGACATGATATGTCGATATGACTTCTAATACGAGCGGGATCATTGTGTTGGAATCTTCTGATGTTTTTGGATGCTGTTTCTTTCTATATTATGTTTTTTATGATTTGATTGCCTCTAATGCATGTATTATGTAAATAGTCAGCGAAACAATGTACAGGCAAATGCTTATGTTATAGAACAAAAATCTTAATAAAAAATAAATAACATTTTTAGTTTATAATCTCTTAAGGATGCGTACTCCAACAAGCTTGCACATGCCATTCTGACATTTATTTAAACACTCGGGCATTACCCGTTTTAAACATTTGCGCACTTGTACAGATTTTAATTTTTGATACATTCATGTCTGTAACATCCCTGCTTACATCAGCCATACTAATGGGCAGAATGACCTAGACTAGTTAACCAAACAAACACAACCATTTTAATAGAAAGTTCCAATCGATGTTCCGCAAAAGAGTTACTCAAAGACTGCGGACAGTTAATTGTTCACAGATCAAATTGTATTCTCTTGTTCAATTTTTTTTTTTACTTTTTCTTTGTTAAGAATGAAGTTTACGGGCACAGGTACTACCAGCCACAAGTCAAATAACGTACCTAAACAATGCACAATGTCTGGTCTACTTCTCCACATGGACCTAACAGTCTTAAGCTTCTTTCAACAATGCATTCTGCTGTATTATGTACTATGTTTTTATTGTGATAAAAGATTGTTATGGCTTTAACAATAAACTTGTTCCATGTCGCAAACAAAACTGGTTATCACACATGTTTTTTAAAACCATCAGATCTGACTGGCTTTAAAACTATTTTTTGATTCATCCCATTTTTTTTTTTATTCTTGTGTTCAGACCTGTTCACTAGAATATCAACTACTTTTTTCATCATGGGGTGAGCAATTTTTTTTTTTTTTTCCTGCTGAAGACATAAAAGTCAATATGAATAGTCACACACCCTAACTGACTGAATATCAGTGCCACAAAGCTATTGCTTTTAATCTAGGAGAAGTGCTTGTTAAGCTAAGGTGCTCACTGGACTTCAGCCTTCCCTGATTGAGACCTGTTTCATTGCTTGAACTATTATCACACAATCATCTTGAATATTCCGCTGTACTTCCTGTTGACTGTGAGAAGTTACGCAGCCAATGAAAGAGCGCCAACCGTTATGAAAAACAATGCAGGTACTCATCAAAGCTGCTGTGCATGAGTTTTCCCTTCTGCTGACCCATGTGCTTGCATACATAGACCCAGCTTTCTCAGTTCTTAAACACCTTCAGTGCCGCTTCACGAAACCCTTCAGTTGCTCCAACTGCTCTGCCTCTGAAGCCATATTCATCCACGATTTCAACATTTTCCATCTTCAATCGCATCCTAGCTTTATCATCATCAACCAGTACCAGTATTACTGCGCTTAGCTCTAACATTTCCGGCTTTTCAGTTACAAGTTAAACTTGAAAAGAAAACACAATTGTCGAACTCTGATTTCCTATTCGATGTTGCAAGTGTGAAAGTTTACGTATGGTTTCATAATGATACGAACTCAGTAAAACAAGAGAAAGACAATCAGAAGCTGCTGCTGTTTGCATACAGCAGCTTTTTTGCTTTTAATACCTTTAGGTCACTTTTTGTTTTTTGCACTGAGCCAAATTAGGCATAACGCATGTTTGTCAGGTTTTGAATTTATCAATGTTCATAGGTGTAAATTCACGTATGTTGATTGGAATTGCTGCACTTTCATCGAGTATGACATAAACTTTGCGATTTTCGCTTACATATCCCCATTACATATGTTCATTTATTTGAATGTTCAGTACCTAGTTATAAACACATACTGCATTTAGTATTGTTTGCACATGTACATTGTATAACATTAGCTCTGTTATAGTTTTATAGTGCATTAAGTAGTCCTATATGTATTCACATGCTTTATACAATTAAGTGAAGGTGCAACAAGAACTATTTACATTTTTGCACTTAATGTCATTTAATGTGATGTCTGCCATTTTTAAAACAATTAGAAAAGTGTATTTAAGCTGGATACAGAGCAGTACAAGTTGTAGAGGAAGATATTCAGCTGCCTGGGATACTTAGTTGAAGTATAGCTGTAAACCTCTTCCGTGCATGCCACAGACCAACATTTCAGAGCTAGCATGAGACAACTACCTTCTTAATACAGAACAAACACGTCTCTTGCTCTGCTAAAGTATCCTGGTAAGCGGTCACCTTAGAAAAACAAGCATTGGCATAGCTAATCGGTCTCGCCTTTGGGACCTTATAAGTATTTAGGTATGAAGCTCAATATCCTTGGTGCAACAACATCAACTGTTGCATGGGTAAACACTTATAAGGTCCCAAAGGAGAGACCTATTGGCTATGTCAATGCTTGTAATTATAGTGCATGGGGTTTGATGCTTTGGTAAAATGTCTAATTTGTGACCCTTATATATTGTGTGGTAGGTGGGCCACCAAACTGATAGGTCAGGAATGCTTTTGGCAAAAATGTATTGCTGCTCTGCACTTTTTGTTCTTTGAAAAGAAGCAACACGGGGGGGCCTTTCTGCACAACAAAAAGAAATGCCCCAAGTACCCATGGAGTTTTCTCACTGTACTTTTGAGACATGTCAGGTTATGAAGAAAAGTATTGTTATTGCTGTCACATTAACTATTACCCAATATATTGTATTATTGGTATAGTAAGTGATTCAGTGCAGGTATGGTTTCTCAAGAAGCTTGAGACCAGAGGAGCTGAACGAATACAAAATGTGCCACTAATGAAAATGCGTATGAGAATTAAATCAATATTTAAATTTAAATATATATCAGACAAACCTTGGAAACTGTCAAGCCACAAAGTGCATGAAAATGCATGGGAGCATGAAATACAACTTTTTACTGTTGTTTTGTGAACATCCAGCTGCCACTTCCACACTCGTGGAAGCAACTCGCACAAACTATACAAAACCAGGTCAGGCACGATAAATTCAAACTTGATTACTTAATGACGCTTGTCCCAAAAAGATGTCATGACAGTGCAGCTGTTAACAATCAGATATGTAAAATTATGTTAACATACACATATTTATGAAAAGTGACAGTATGTGTTATCTAAGACTGCGATGAGAGGCAGTAACTATGCTTGAACGCGGGAATGCCAGAGCATTTTACAAAGTGGCATATTTGTTACACAAAACTGCAAAGCAAGTCAGCAGATTTCCAATTAAAGGTGTTTCCAGCAAACACTGTGTTGTGTCGAAAAGGCATAAATAGCCGTTTGGACACATTAGCATGCGCTACAGACATACAGCAGTGGCATCTCCTCACAGGCGAGCAAGCAAGTGCTGAGTACTCCGAACGTTATTTACAACAAGGGGTGGTGATGGACAGAGTCTCTGAATTAAGCAGAGTACTCTCACCCAGTCAAGAGATCAGGGCTAGATCCAACACCGTTTTTTAGCTCATTGCACCATCCCAGTTTCAGAACCTGGCTGTATGCAAATTAGTCTGTCCCTGGCCCAGTGCATCATGGGAACAGGGCAGACCAGACTACAAAAGCCAATTCTTACACTGGGAAGGAAACAAGCTTCCGGGGACCGGTTTCTGGCATTACAGCCGTCTTCGGCCCGGCTTGCTTGAATCCTGATGGTGCAATGAGCAAGGGACTCACATCTGAGTATACCCTTCCACGCTTAGGGTGGACAAAATTATTTACAACAAGGGGTGGTGATGGACAGAGTCTCTGAATTAAGCAGAGTACTCTCACCCAGTCAAGAGATCAGGGCTAGATCCAACACCGTTTTTTAGCTCATTGCACCATCCCAGTTTCAGAACCTGGCTGTATGCAAATTAGTCTGTCCCTGGCCTAGTGCATCATGGGAACAGGGCAGACCAGACTACAAAAGCCAATTCTTACACTGGGAAGGAAACAAGCTTCCGGGGACCGGTTTCTGGCATTACAGCCGTCTTCGGCCCGGCTTGCTTGAATCCTGATGGTGCAATGAGCAAGGGACTCACATCTGAGTATACCCTTCCACGCTTAGGGTGGACAAAATTATTTACAACAAGGGGTGGTGATGGACAGAGTCTCTGAATTAAGCAGAGTACTCTCACCCAGTCAAGAGATCAGGGCTAGATCCAACACCGTTTTTTAGCTCATTGCACCATCCCAGTTTCAGAACCTGGCTGTATGCAAATTAGTCTGTCCCTGGCCCAGTGCATCATGGGAACAGGGCAGACCAGACTACAAAAGCCAATTCTTACACTGGGAAGGAAACAAGCTTCCGGGGACCGGTTTCTGGCATTACAGCCGTCTTCGGCCCGGCTTGCTTGAATCCTGATGGTGCAATGAGCAAGGGACTCACATCTGAGTATACCCTTCCACGCTTAGGGTGGACAAAATTATTTACAACAAGGGGTGGTGATGGACAGAGTCTCTGAATTAAGCAGAGTACTCTCACCCAGTCAAGAGATCAGGGCTAGATCCAACACCGTTTTTTAGCTCATTGCACCATCCCAGTTTCAGAACCTGGCTGTATGCAAATTAGTCTGTCCCTGGCCCAGTGCATCATGGGAACAGGGCAGACCAGACTACAAAAGCCAATTCTTACACTGGGAAGGAAACAAGCTTCCGGGGACCGGTTTCTGGCATTACAGCCGTCTTCGGCCCGGCTTGCTTGAATCCTGATGGTGCAATGAGCAAGGGACTCACATCTGAGTATACCCTTCCACGCTTAGGGTGGACAAAATTATTTACAACAAGGGGTGGTGATGGACAGAGTCTCTGAATTAAGCAGAGTACTCTCACCCAGTCAAGAGATCAGGGCTAGATCCAACACCGTTTTTTAGCTCATTGCACCATCCCAGTTTCAGAACCTGGCTGTATGCAAATTAGTCTGTCCCTGGCCCAGTGCATCATGGGAACAGGGCAGACCAGACTACAAAAGCCAATTCTTACACTGGGAAGGAAACAAGCTTCCGGGGACTGGTTTCTGGCATTACAGCCGTCTTCGGCCCGGCTTGCTTGAATCCTGATGGTGCAATGAGCAAGGGACTCACATCTGAGTATACCCTTCCACGCTTAGGGTGGACAAAATTATTTACAACAAGGGGTGGTGATGGACACAGTCTCTGAATTAAGCAGAGTACTCTCACCCAGTCAAGAGATCAGGGCTAGATCCAACACCGTTTTTTAGCTCATTGCACCATCCCAGTTTCAGAACCTGGCTGTATGCAAATTAGTCTGTCCCTGGCCCAGTGCATCATGGGAACAGGGCAGACCAGACTACAAAAGCCAATTCTTACACTGGGAAGGAAACAAGCTTCCGGGGACCGGTTTCTGGCATTACAGCCGTCTTCGGCCCGGCTTGCTTGAATCCTGATGGTGCAATGAGCAAGGGACTCACATCTGAGTATACCCTTCCACGCTTAGGGTGGACAAAATTATTTACAACAAGGGGTGGTGATGGACAGTCTCTCTGAATTAAGCAGAGTACTCTCACCCAGTCAAGAGATCAGGGCTAGATCCAACACCGTTTTTTAGCTCATTGCACCATCCCAGTTTCAGAACCTGGCTGTATGCAAATTAGTCTGTCCCTGGCCCAGTGCATCATGGGAACAGGGCAGACCAGACTACAAAAGCCAATTCTTACACTGGGAAGGAAACAAGCTTCCGGGGACCGGTTTCTGGCATTACAGCCGTCTTCGGCCCGGCTTGCTTGAATCCTGATGGTGCAATGAGCAAGGGACTCACATCTGAGTATACCCTTCCACGCTTAGGGTGGACAAAATTATTTACAACAAGGGGTGGTGATGGACAGAGTCTCTGAATTAAGCAGAGTACTCTCACCCAGTCATCACCACCCCCTTTTCTGAATCGTTTTTGGCCACTATAGGTGTGGCAGGGTATACTCAGACATGAGTCCCTTTCTCACTGCTCCATCAGGATTCAAGCAAGCCGGTAGCTTGTCTCCTTTCTGGTGAAGAATTGGCTTGGTAGTTTGGTCTGCCCTGTTCCCATGATGCACTGGGCCAGGGACAGACTAATTTGCATATAGCCAGGTTCTGAGCTGGGATGGGGCAGTGAGATAAATAACGGTGATGGATCAAGCCCTGATCTTTGGACTGGGTAAGAGTGGTCTGCTTAATTCAGACACTCTGTTCATCACCACCCCCTTTTCTGAATCGTTTTTGGCCACTATAGGTGTGGCAGGGTATACTCAGACATGAGTCCCTTTCTCACTGCTCCATCAGGATTCAAGCAAGCCGGGCCGAAGAGGCTGAAATGCCAGAAACCGGTCCCCGGTAGCTTGTCTCCTTTCTGGTGAAGAATTGGCTTGGTAGTTTGGTCTGCCCTGTTCCCATGATGCACTGGGCCAGGGACAGACTAATTTGCATATAGCCAGGTTCTGAGCTGGGATGGGGCAGTGAGATAAATAACGGTGATGGATCAAGCCCTGATCTTTGGACTGGGTAAGAGTGGTCTGCTTAATTCAGACACTCTGTTCATCACCACCCCCTTTTCTGAATCGAGTACTCCGAACGAACACAGCCTTAAAACAAGCGGTCTGCACTTTTCAAGCACTCGTGCTTGTGGCGGCATCCACCTTGCGGGAGCGAGCAGCAAGGTGGATGCCGCCACACGCACAAGTGCCTGAAAAGTGAAGACCTAACCAGCATTCCTTTTTGGTGCTAAAGCAGCTAAGCTAGAGGCAAGAAGTGAGGGATTGGAGAACAGAGACCGGTTTAATCTTTCCATTCAAGGAAATTCTAAAATACCATTGCGGCGTTGCAGTTCTTTTTAATATATTGTTTATTAATCATTTTCATTTCCACAGTTTTATCTTTATAGTCACATTTATCCATATTATTTGCTGTAGAATAGCTTGTTGACTTTAATGAAACACTAACATATAGTAGCAATGTGTATTCTCGGGTTTGTCTATTCAGGATAAAATGAGATTTGGAACCCAATCACAAATAATCCTGAGAGCCTCACAAGACTAATCATTGTCCCAAACACTTCATCCTCATGTAATGTGAAGGTGGGTTGTGGGTTACAGTCCACCAGGTGTACTGTCTCTAGTTGGTAATATGTCATCAGGCTTGCCCTTTCGCCAGAGGTTCTAGAAAATGTAATATCAGGCACAATTTTGTATGGGATTACAAAAAATGCATTCAGGAATACCTTTTGATTCCCACACAAAGTTGCACCACCTTTTATCATTTAGAAAATAACTTTGTATTGTCCATAGGGGATGTCATCTACTTTCCTTCTTAAACAGGCTCCAGACCACTCCCCACCATGTTAACAATCCATAGAGCTAAATGTACTATTGCTAGCTGTGTGGCAGGATTTTGGGGATATATTAATGTCTCCAAATTGCAATCCGGAGAAAAGATTTTTTCCAGTGACTTTTAGCAGTAGCTCAATCAATCAAGCAAGGGTTATAAAGCTCGCTACTCAATCGTGAGGGTCTCAAGGCGCTGGGGAGGAGGGTGCTCGCAACTCTGTAGGTTATTCGAAGAGCCAGGTCTTGAGATTCTTTCTGAATTGGTGCAGTGTCGGGCTTTGTCGATTGCGGTGGGGGAGTTTGTTCCATGTCTTAGCCGCGAGGTAGGAGCAGGGACTGCCACCTGCTGTTGCCCTCGGGATGCGGGGACCATGGCTAAGGCTAGGTCCGCAGAGTGGAGGTTTCTCTTGGGGGCGTGGGAGAAGATTTGTTCGTTGAGATATTTTGGCCCGGTGTTATGTGGGCTTTGTAGGCGTGTGTAAGCAGTTTGAAGGTTATTTGTCTTTCGATGGGGAGCCATTGGAGGTCGCGAAGGTGTTGGGTGTTGTGGTCGTGTAGTGGGATGCTGAAGATGAGACTGGCTGCAGCGTTCTGGACGGTCTGGAGTTTGAGGAGGAGTTTTTTGTTGATTCCAGCATAGAGGGCGTTTCCGTAGTTCAGTCTGCTGGTAATGAGTGTGTGGGTGGCTGTCTTGCGCGGGGGGATCCATTTGAAGGTCTTGCGATGTATGCGAAGCGTCTTGAAGCAAGTGGAGGACACGGCATTGATCTGGCAGTTCATGGTGAGAGAAATAGAGTATTTTTTATTTCTTTTTGGAATTTTCAAAAACCTTTATTGGAAAAGATTGCACAGCACAGTTACAAAGTTCTACAATACACAGCAATACATTGCAGCACAGCAGAGGTAGTCGCAAACTCGTTACACATTGGAGACCATGTCATGGAGAGTTGTCATAAAACCACTAGAGAGGTGAAAGCATACGACCGAGAGAGGCACCATGAGTAAAGTAGAGGGGCATTGAGGATGGAGGGGGGCGTGAGCAAAGAGGAAGCAGCTCATGAACTAACAACGGCGGCTGCCACGGGCAGGGTGCCGGCGGGGAGCATGGGAGAAGTCGCAGGATGCTGGGAATCATGGCTTGAAAGGTAGGTGACAAGTGGGGCCCCTATGTCAAGTGGGTGAGACTTGGCTGGCAAAAGGTCCCAGAACTCAGATAGGAGGGTTTGGCAGCGGGACGCATCCTCAAGCCAGAGAGCTACCTTAGGCGCAGGCCTGCGACCCCAGCACATGGAGACCATACGCCGTGCTAGGACTAGCAGCATGGCAGTCAAACGACGGGAGGCATCCGGGCAAAACTAAGCCTAAGCCTAAGAGGCAGAGCACGGGGTCAGGTTGAAGTGGTAACGAGGTAATTTCCGAGATAATAGCGCAAACCTCACGCCAGTAGGCCGAGACCCGGGGGCACAACCAGGCAAGATGAAAGAAGTCGGGCGCGGAGCAGCGCAAGCATCTGTCACTTGCTACAAGACCTAATTTATCAAGTTGGGCGGGAGTTCGATACAGCCTATGTATGTATTTGAAACGATAGTTGGGGGAGAGGCGTTTGATCTGAGTGCACCAATACAGCCAATCAGCTTGAGAAATCTCGATTCCCAGGTTCTCACCCCATGCAACGCCCGCCCGGTCGGTGGAGATGGAGGACGCTGCATGCGTGTAGGCATACGTTTTAGTAACCAATTTCTTGAGAGAAGAGGAGGCTTGAAGAAGATCAAGAGTGGCCATCGAGGGAGGGGTCTGGGGAAAGGTGGAGTGACACTTCCTGCAAACAGCCCGGAGTTGATAGTATAACACGGTGTCCATGGGGCCAGAATCGGTGGCAAGCGAGAAAATGTATCCCCCGGGTACAGGTCCGATATTGTGGAGAGGCCCAGGGCAAGCGGGGTGTTTAACCATCCCAGATGATTTGAGTGGAAGAAAAGCGGGTGGTGGGCGATGGGCATCGTGTTCGCGGAAAGCATATCCGAGCCGGAAATTTTACGAATTCCTTCCCAGTCTCAGCGCAAGGTTTTGACCGTGTCGTTTTCCGTGCGTTGGAGTTTCGCTGGGGCGAATAGTGCAGTCGTGAGCGGCCACGGGGCGGTGAGGTCGGCCTCTACCGCGACATCGGGTTGGAACAGAGTGGGGGTGAAGCCAGAAATGGAGAAAACTGGATGAGCGCTGAGAGCTTTGTACTTGAAGTCCGGGGCTCCCAGCCCGCCTTGTGACATCGGGAGAGTCAGGATGTTATAAGCGATCCTGGGTTGCCGTCCGGCCCCAACCAGAGTAAAAAGCAAAAAACAAACCTTACCAAAAAAATGAGCGGTGAGAGGGATGGGGATGTTGACGAAGAGGTATAAGAACTTCGGAAGAACCACCATTTTGGTGATAGCTATGCGCCCGTTCCAAAGAGGGATCTTGGATTCTAACCAATCCACTGCGCAGCCAAAGATAACTCTCCAGAGTTCATCCATGTCACTGCTTAGCCAGACACTCAAATACTTAGTGGGCTCCGAAGCCCACACAAAAGGGTAATTGGGATTAAAGGGAGCCGTGTCATCCGTGAGAGGAAATAGTACAGATTTATCCCAATTAACCTGAATGCCAGAGTAGCCACCAAACTGTATCACCTCACGGACCAGTGGACTGAGATTCTCCTGGGGATGACGGATGTAAAGAGTGATGTCGTCCGTGTACATGGAAACTAGTAGAGCACGAGCCACGAATCCAATGCCTTTCCGGGTATGATGTTGCCGGAGACGAGCTGTAAGAAGTTGTATAGCAACAGCGAGAGAAGTCTAGTATGATGCCGAGGTTGGGAGCATGGTCCATTGGGGTGGGTGGGTTTCTGAGGGTGGGGGGCCACCAAGTGTTGTTCCTTGCTGAGGGGGTGGAGCCAAGAATGAGGACTTCTATTTTCTCCAAGTTGAGCTTCAGGCAGCTGCTGCTCATCCAGGTTAGAGACGTCTTTCATCCCTTCTTGGAAACTGCGCCTGGTGACGTTGGGTTCCTTGGTGAGGGAGAGAATGACCTGGGTGTCGTCTGTGTATGAGACTATGTTGATTCCGTGTTTCCTGACAATGGTTGCGAGGGGGGCCATGTAGATGTTGAAGAGCGTGGGCTGAGGGAGGATCCTTGGAGTACTCCACATCTGATCTCTGTAGGTTCAAGAGGAAGGGCGGGTGTCTTATTCTTTGTGTTCTGCCTGAGAGGAAAGATCGAATCAGTTTCCCTAGCAATATTTGCCATGAGGAGCTCATCCAAATGTATGTGGGCGAAGTCATTCAGCTGCTCTTATGGATTTCTGTATGATGCTAGATTGTTTTTAACAGCTCTGTCCTAAAGGACTGTCTCTACTCAGATATTATTTGGACTATTCCTTGGATTGATCATATATCCGTTTATTTATTTATTTGTAGCCTAAGACATCCCAATTTTTTTTTGCAAAACCCTCTGTCATCACCATACAAGATGTAGCTTGGGTTAAAAGTACATTCCTAGATTATAAGCATTCATTGAGGGAGAAGTCAAAATTACAGAACCCCACTGTAGGATCTTATACTTGTTACCTCAGTTGAGCCTTACCTTACTCTAGTTTACAATGCTAGGCACAGCTTTCTTTTAATTTATTTTAGGCTAGGCATAGGGCACTTTCTTTTAAATTTACCAAAGGGTTCGGGTTCTTTGGAGCATTGTTTATCCTGTCCTTGTGTTAATTTCTCTTGACAGTTTACACTGCCTTTTATTTTTTATCTTCAGTTTTTTAGAAATATGTTCAAAAGCAATATCTGATACCGTTTTAAGAGAATTTAAATTTACACAATGTATGGTGGCTTTTATTCAACTACAAATGCCTCTAAACAATCATATTTCTCTTGAAATCTCTCATTTATTTGATGGTGTTGTGAATATTAGGACTTAAAAAACTATGATTTGTAATCAATAGAATTTTTAGTTGTACTTACATTTATTATTTGTAAATATTTTTTCTTCATACTGCAATTATTTATGTAATTTTGTTTTTTGTGTGTCTCAACCATATTTTTTATGACAAAAAGACTACAGATAATATTGATTGATTATATTCATGATGATCATCATCGTATACTCTGCTTAATCATCTTGACCTTCCTCTTGAGACCCTGATGAAACAAAGGCTAGATTTGATTTCTATGAAATTAATATATGGACTGCCCATTTTTCTTAGCTCTAGCATCCGAGCATGTGATAACTTTTGCACATCAGTTTCTCATTTCCATAATATATTTTCGTAAAATTGTGGTCTCTTGCATAGCAACACAATGTCACCCTTCAGTGTGCTACTGTAGATATTCGATTTACTCTGCTTAGCTGGATTCTTTTGTAGTTTAGAAAAATGTGAAGTAAATTGATGCTAATTTGTACGTATTTGGTTATAGTGCATATTTCATACACAACATATTCTACTAGAATATACGGTGTCAAATATTGTCATACTTGCAAGGCATAACCACATACTTCAGAAAGCCATGGCATATAATTTATCTTGATCGATACAAGCATTGATTTTCCGGAGTCCATCTCACAGCGAGTATTTAATTATTTTTTTAAGTAATCAGAAATTCATGTGCCTTATATTGATGAATAAATAAAAGCTTTTACTTAAAAAGGTTTCAATTAAAAATGATTTGGGATAGCAGGTTTCTAAATTCAGACCTTAGTTTTTTTTAACCTAACATAAAACATACTTTTAGTGTTTTATGATTGGTTAATATCACTCATCATTGTTTTGGGATAATACCACATTTGTCAGATTAGTAGATTTTGTGTTGGACTTCGATTTTATGTTAAATGAAGCAGTAGCAGCTGGTTGATGAGAGTAGTAGGGTGGGAACACATGCACTCACTTCAACCTATCCACATGCACACACTCACATCCACTCCTCCATTCATGAGCGCACTCGCTGGCACATACTCGCACCCATCCATTCAGAAGCACAGAAATGCTCTCGTACTCGCATCCAACTATTCACAAGCACATAAACTTGCACACACCCACTCACAGCACACAAAGGAGTGCAAGTACACCTTCATTCTTACATACACAAGTGCACCCAGATTTTTAAGAAAGCATTTACCTGGATGCAGGACCAACAGGTGGTGGAAAGGAGAAGCATGTAATGCTTGTGGTTTGGGTGGGGAAAGAAAAAAAGGAAGATCCCACTTTCTCTCATTGGCTAACCATGACATGGATAAGATAGTAAAAGGAAGACATTTCCCTGACTTGTCACTGAGTGAGGTGATGTCAGTGAGGCTTGCTGACCCCCCGCCCCCCAACTTTGTGACGAGTTGGGAACGGGTGGTGTGAGACAGTTGGCCCTAAGTACTCCTGAGCTTAAACCTGAAGCACCCCAGTCTGGCTCTATATGTGACGCTCCTCCTAATCACCAGTGGGAGGATCTTCACAGGGCTTTCCTGGACTGATGATTTCACTAGTCTCCGAGCTGTACGAACTGAGTGTCTTTCAGGCTGACAAGCTTATGCTTTGGGGGGAGGAGGGGGGATGAGCCTTGGTACCAGTGATGACGGGCACCTCTGACATAGAGGTTTTAATGTTAGTGAAGATTAGATCTTCGTCACTTCCACCCTCTTCCCCCTCCAATCCCTACTGTCTACTTTAATTTTTTGGTTTTTTAAAGTCTGAATATTTTTTTGATCCACATCGTCTTACTTTAATTACCATTTGGTCCTTAGAGATGTACTGAAATGAAGTGCGACTCCAAGTGCACACTGTATGTCCAACAAGTAATTCATATACAATATGAGAGGAACCAAAAACATTTACAGGTGTATTGTTGACATATTCAAGACAGTATTACATGGATTTATGATCCTTATGTAAATCTCATTTTTCGTTGACCTGTAAACTTTTCTTACACTGTCCCAAAACATTCCGAGTTGGGCCTCTTCATAAGGTGGTTTATGTAGCATCAATCCCATTGTTGGTCTTGTGTGTCTGTCCTCAGAAGGTGCTCCTAACATCAATTACATGTAGCCAAACACTGTGTCCCTGTTTGTTCCTAATTCAAAGGCTGCTTTCTGAAAGTAAAGGAATAAGCCTTGTACATTCGCATGAATAAAGTCCCTTAGCTAGAGAGTCTTCCCCAAAATGCGTTGGGATATTGCAAGAACGTTTATGGGCTTTTGTAAAAGGATTATGAATACATACATACCGTTTTATCATTTTTTGGGGGATTCATCAACATTTCACTTACTATTGTTTTATTCTGGCAAATTTCACATGTACTACTGTTTGATAGATACGCTGTGCATAGCAAGTTCAAATTAATTCCCTGGCTTGTGGAATACATGGTTGCTGCCTCCATGGAAGGGAGAATCATCAAATAAACCCTGTGATAAGAACCTTTGATCAATCAATAGTGTGTAATCTATTGGGGCCCTCTCCTTGAGATACAAGGACAACCAGTACCAGTATGCAGCAATGTTGGCTTGAAACTGTCTGCAGTACGTTAACAGAGGCTCATGAATGGTTTGATGAGCGATTCTTGCAAGGTCAAAAATTCAGATAAGATACATTATGAATATAGCTTGTATCTTGGTAGTTGCCCCATGCCAGCTAATCTCATTCCCTCTGCTTATTGCTATTGGGATCAGTCCATACGCTGAATGGTTATGGGGTCATGCGGAATCCTCCTTTGCTAGCAAATTAGGGTTCCGGCAAATTAAACATGGTTTTCGTGTTTTAAAAGCACATTATTTCTTTAATAATGTGTTCATAAAAGCATATCAGAAATGCTGTTAACTATTGACATTGACAGTATTTTAGTAATTATAATGAATATATTGTCTGCGTTGTCATAGTAACATTGTTTATTTTTATAAAACTGAATACGCATAATCAAAATCTAAAAATGTGCTGTCTTTTCATTGCATGTATTTTGTTATACAGGAAAGTGAAACTATTCGTTTGAACAGAGAGATTGAAAAACTTAAAGAAGAAATCAATTCCTACATCATCAAAGTGAAATGGGCACAAAACAAACTGAAAACTGAAATGGATGCACACAAGGTCAGTTTTTGATACAAATAACCTACTTACTAAAAAACAAACTTGGTTTAATTACTAGAGACGCTTATCAGCATTCGTGAATACTCCTCACCTGTTAATACAGACAGGTTCAGTTGAATATCTTTTGTATATGATATGATTTATATTACTCTGTTGAGGGCTACTTAAAAGGGAAAGCAAATGGAGTGACAGGATGTTTTGCGTTAGTACAGTGACATTACCAAGATAAAAGATCTTTAATAGTACTGGGGCACGTAAATGTGTGTATAGCAAGACAAAACCATACCATAGAAATGCCTTGTGCGACCACTGCTTAATTACGGACCCAGTAGAGCTATTCTAGGGCTTTAGGTAGGACAGAGATAGTGTGCACTGTATGCAAGCTTTAAAATCCGACCACTGAATTCTGTTAGTAAAGATTTCAGGTAGCGAGGTAGGTGAGAGATTGTATAGACTGGTTTCTTTAAAAAAAAAAAAAAAAGGAAGCGCCCGGTGTTTTCTAATCAGGGAGAGCAAGTGTGCTTGTTATGATGCATTACCCACAGTATTTTGTAAGCAATATAATTAGGAATTATCTTGCCACACCGCTGGTAAACAAGGGAAAGGAAGTTTGCCCCAGATGATGACCATTTTCGGTTAAGCAAAGGAACATAGTAAGCTAATGACGGCTTGTGAAAATCACAGGGCAGATTCTGGCAAGCAGGACAGCAGCGAAGATGATGCAAAAATGAGCCAAGTTGGATTACAGTAGAAGCAGGTAGGTGTGCATAAGGAACAAAGGCAGAAGAACATCAATGTTACACAGGAGTGGATCGACACGGACAGAAATGCCAAACTGTTTCGTATCTGTAATAATCTTTATGGAGTTGTGAAGTTTTATGATGCACTGGACCTGGGATCCTAAAAGCTTATATGCTGTTGATATAATGCAAAGCTGGCGATCTCACTTCACTGGTTGACAGGTTACATAGGATGCCATACCGTTTTGCGTTATTGAGTACTTCCTTCATCAATGTAGGAGGTCTGTAATAACATAAGTGCCCACATACACACACAATACTCTTCCCTTGCAAATCCTGTTTGATCTGCATTGGATAAGGTTTCTAAATAGGGTGTTAGTCTCTTAGGAGATACTTTACAGTGCATGTCCATCTGAAGTTCTTTGCTGTGAACCCCTCCTTGTTTCACATGGCCATGATTGTAGCTTTGGTAAAGGATCCCTGGGAATGTTTGGCTTTTGTAAAGTGATTAAAGGGTCCACACTTTGGTATTTAATGAAATGGTCATAACATTTTGTAGTGAAGCATTCTGGCCCTTGCACTCTCCTTGTTTTGAAAGTTTAATTAAGATTGCTTCTCCAGTTGTATCTGCTTTGAGTGATCATGTCTCTTCTGTTACTGGTTATGTTGATATTTTGCTTGGAGTTTATCTTTGGGACCATTATTGCTACAATGTACTTTTTCTTAAAATTCTTGAACTATTGTATTAGAAACAGCCTCTGGTATGGAGGCTGATATGCCTTCAAATTCTTGTTTGTACAGTGCTATGCTATGGGATTTATAGAGCGCTTGGCCATCCGGAGGCATCCCAGTGCGCCTAAGATTGAACGCCTGTGATCATAAAAAGATCACTGTGAAAAGAGATGGTTTTAATGACTTTGCAAAAATGCAGCTCATTGTCCAGACACCAAATGGGCAAGGGGAGCTAATTTAAAAGTTAGGCAACATTAAATTGAAAGGAGCGCCCTCCCTTTCTGGCTGATTTAACTCTAGGAACAGTGACCAAATATCGGTTAGGCGAGCGAATCGATGCAGTAGATCTCTATTGTTGATTTTTTTTCCCATTCATGTCTGTTTCAAAAGTGATCATAACAGGTGTGTGATCTGAAATACTGGAGGGAAATCTGAAATGCAGCAGTCTCTTGTTGATAAATATGCAATCTGTTCTCAGGAATTATGAGGATGGAATAAATAAGAGATTTCTTTGATCAGGAGTCATAGTTATCCACGTCTTCGTCATATTCTTTTCTGCAATTAGCCTTCTGAAAGCTTTCGAGAACATACTGAATACATATCTTGTTTTTGTTTCTGATTAGCTGTTTAGTATTGAGTCTACAAATATGTTGCCACCAAGTATATTGTTAGCCTGATGATAAATGTTGCTGATCTGGTCCTGTATTTGTTTCCAGAATCTGTGGTCACCAGAGTCGCAAGCATATGCACAATGTTGAGGGTGAAAGTCACTTTTTTAATTTGAATTAAAGTTTTTACCCATATGCCATGCTCTTCTCAAGAGGATAAAAATATGCACGATTTTTGTTTTTGGCTGTTACACTGGCCACGCTTCTTACTTTCCTTTTGCTTGGTTCCTTTTCATTCAAGTTAACCTTCTGCATAAAGATTGTGTGTGCTTTTATCCGCCTCAGGTGGGATTAGATTTTTTTGCCTTTGAATATAATTATCAATTCCCTTAGCAATCCATTATACCTAGTTTAGTGTATCCATTGTTGAATGATTATTTCTAATATGACGTTTCATGCAGCATTGCCCCCGTGTTCTGTGAGGACATTTATTCACTTCGTTTTTTTTTCTTTATTTTACATTTTGCAAAAACAAATTGTAAATGATACAGCATATAAGATGCAACCACCTGTACAAAGTATTGCCAATCACATCAACGGTATGTTGATGTGATTGGCAATGCTTGGTACAGGTGGTAGCATCAGAGGTAAAAAGGCACAATAGGGGTACATATTCATTCGTAAGTATAACACAGAGAGGTATAAGCATGGGACACACCAATGACACGCAGGCCGCTTATTGCTGGAATCAATTCTCTTGCGCCCCATCATGATTAGGGCGGTCTTCCACATCCGACCTGGTTCCCCCACTTTCAAGCGTATCGTGAGCGGAGGGCTCTCCCTCCGCCAAACCAGAAGTACACATTTCCCGCCAGATCATTAGGTCCGCTTGTAACTTCTCGTCCCTACGGGTACGTTTCATATGTGCTTCTACGGCAGGGACCACTCTCGTACATCCTTGAGCCAGGCTGGCACTTCCGGGCCTCTCTGTCCCATCCATGTTATGGCCACCCTACGCCTACCTAGCACAAGCATTAATTGTAGCAGTTTATATGGAAGATTCCTTTTCTTGGGCTTCCTGACAGATGCAAGTAGGCAACTCAAGGGTTCCAGTCTCACCTGAAGACCCGTGGCTGCACTAATCCTGCGACCACCCCCGCCCAAAACTGCCTGACCGCTGAGCATTTTCAGGCCAAGTGCAGAAAGCCCGCTTTCTCTATGCCATATCTCGGGTATCTATCATCCCTGTCACATGAAATGCATTTAAATGATACCGTGGTTAAGTAGCTGCGATGCAAGAAATTAAAGTGCGTCAGTTTAAATCTGGCATTACAGGAGACAGTGCGTGTGAGGGAGCCTATGTATGTCCACTGTTTCTCTTCCAACCGGACGCCTAGATCCCTCTCCAGGCAGCCCTGGACGGCGGCACTGGGGGCGTGGAGAGAGATCAATTTGCGACCAAAACCACACCTAAGCAGGATATCTAAAGTTCGTGTCGGATGTGAAATGTCCGGGTTTTGTGGCCAGGTGACCTTTACCACCTCCTGAATTCCTCTATAGCAGTGGTTCCCATACTTTTGACTCCTGAGGGCCCCCATTGACTCACCACTGGAAGCCGGGGACCCCCCAGCAATTTGTACAATTTAAATTTCATACATTGAAAGAGTAATTAGAAAAAAAAACACATGTGCACACAAAACAAATTACTAAGGATATTAGTATTTTATATTGAAAGAGTTTGCAAAAAAAAGAAATTTTTAATGGGAGGGTTGGTGCTGCATCTATGTGAATACCTTTTAAATGGTTACTTTTATTTCGCAGTCCAAGGTTCCTGCTACTGCCAGGGCCAGAGTGGAAACCCAAAGCAGCCCTGGCAAATGTTTTCAGACCAGTCCCCATACAGTGCACACCAAGTGTAGTGAGTGAGGCTGACCACTAACAAGGGGGCTTTGGGAGGCTCTCCCGACAAGAACATTTAGGATACAAAGGTGCATTCTACAACACACTTATCATTATATATTGAATTGTATTAACTTTTAAAGAATAGTAAATGATGACCTTACTATGCACCAGGATACAACAATCTTTGTTGGGGTTTTTCAATGGTTCCCTTGTTATCACCCTTCAACAGTGCCTCTCATTGCTCCATAGCACATCTGTCACATGTATTTCATTTGCTTTATAGCATCTCTCATACCATTGTAGGATGTCAGAGCACTTTACATCATACACATATAGAGACAATGAATCATACTTGTAAATCAGTGTAGAGAAAATGTTACATAAGGCAAAGGGGACTACAAGGTGTAGGATTCACATGTCATTCCTGCTGGTAGGCATTTTTAAAGAGTGCTTTGTCTGGAAAAGCACAAACTCAGAATTCAAAACCTAACACAGTGGTTAGCATTGACTTTAACAATAAAAATGTATTTCCACCCAAATAAACCCCTTTAGCAGCATCAGGATAATGAAAGACTGGGAAAAACATATGTTGCTAACTTGTACCATGCAGTGTGTAAGTAGCTCTTTAATGACAGTTTATAGGTCACTGTGCTAGATTATGAGTGTCTCTTATGAACTGAAGAGTAACAAAAGAATCTAGGTGACAAAAGAAGTAATGCACTGACTTATGCGCATAAAATACTGTTATTTAAAATGCATGGTACGCGTTCTTTGCAGCAGGCATATTAACCCTCTGTGCTACATTAGATGAGTCAAACCTGCAACTGGACAAAACTCTCCTCTCTCTCCAGCAGGTACACTAATCACTGATGTTATCTTGACACTTTTATTGTTGCTCAAAAACTGCTCATTCGACAAGGAATTTTTGAGTGCTTTTAAAACTGCTGCCTGAGGACCCCCTAGGAATGTGTCAGGGACCCCTGCCCGAGACCAAAGCTCTCCTCTGCTTGTTCATAAGTGATAAATGTCTCATTGGGAAAAGGTCGGCAAGGACTTCGCAGCCGCCCTCCCTCTAGGGTTGAAAGGACATGTATCTTCCCATGAATATAAAGGGTGGCAGTATCCAGATCTGTAGCTCCCTGTGAAATGGCGCTTTCCTTAAGACCTTCTCGACAAACCTGCCACATGTCTGCCGTATGCCTCACCACGTAGGGGAGAGCTACCTCCGCTCCCCTGCCCTGCATCAGCGCCTCCTGAATTGCCCGGGTATCCACCCTGCCCAGCAGAAGGCGTTTCTCCCAGTTGTCCGCGTCAGTCAGCCAATGTGCCGCAGGTTGTAATTGAGCGGCGTAATAATATAAATCAAAACGTGTTTCTTCCAAGCCACCCTCCTCATAGCTGCATATGATAGTGTTGAGAGCTACCCTACTGCGCTTTCCTGCCCAGAGCAGGGACGTGAGAATCATATTCAGGGTTTTGAAGACGCGTGCCGGTAATGGGCATAGTGAATTCTGGAGGACATATAAGGTCCTGGGAAGCATCACTATCTTAGAGATGGCCAGCCTACCCATCAATGACAGTGGAAGGGTGTTCCAAAATGTCACCGACCGCTGTAGAGACGTGATTACTTGGTCCATGTTCCTGGCCAGCGCCTGTGTGTCCGTTGGTGCAACATGTATCCCCAGGTATCGGAAACCCGCCCGCTCCCAGCGCAGCCCCAGGTCTGGAAGATCCTCCAGTGGCACCCAGGCTAGTCCTGTCAATGGAAAGATCAGTGACTTGTTTCGATTGAGCCACAATCCAAACACCTATCCAAATCTATCCAATTGATGCAGTTAAGGTAGTGCGTCCCGGGGAGAGGCCGAATAAAACAGGGCATCTTCAGCATACAGGGAGATAACTTAGCTCGTGTTGCCCACTCTGATTCCCCACTGATCCATTTCCGCCCTGACCCGGACCGTAAATGGTTATACAGCCAGGGCAAACAGAAGAGGCGAAAGGGGACACCCCTGGCGAGTGCCCCAACCCAGCTGCCAGTCTTATGAGCGCGTGCCCCCTAGCTTAACCCTCGCGTGAAGTTCTGTGCACAGTTTGCAAATCCAGCGACTGAATTTGGGTCCCAGCCCCACAACCCGTAGGACCTCCAAAAGATACCCCCAATCTATTGTATCAAATGCCTTGACTAGGTCGATGGAGACCAGTACCATCTTTTCCTCCTGACCGCGTATTTCATGGATTACATGATTAAGCCGGCGCAGATTCACAGCCGTGTTTCGGCCCGGTATAAAACCACATTGGTCCTCATGCACCAAATGCTACATGTATGGCCCTAAACTAGTGGCCAAGAGCTTACACAGAATTTTAAAGAATCTGTGTTAATCATTGTAATTGGTCGGTATGACGAGGGCACATGCGCATATCCTCCCGGCATCAGAGTCATACATATTTCCCCCTGCTTCATGCTGGGTGGGAGACCACCTCGTTCAAAGGCCTCAAGATACATCTGTAATAGGAGGTGGGGTAGCGTGCCCGCAAATGCCTGATAAAACTCAGGAGGATACCCGTCACTCACCGGGGTCTTAGCTCTTGGTAAGTGCTGCAGCACCTCCCAGTTCACCTCCCCCAGTGTTAGGGGCTCTTTGAGCTCTTTCTGTGCCGATTTAGGGATAGACCGTAGGGTCAGTTCGTAGAGGTAAGGGAGATGAGCCAGGACGTGCACAGCTGCCCCATCAGCCCAACAGAGGCCGAAAACTACCCTTACAGGAATAAAAACACGAATTCTAACTCCCAACCTAGCCCAGTCACCACATAGTGAACATCAGTGCCCCGAACCGCCCAATTTTATGTTTCTGGTACAACAGAGCCAGTTCGTTCCGCCAACCCCGCAGAATGCATACGGTATCTAAGCATTAACGTATTTCGTCCCGATCCTCCCTCCAAGACATTTCCCCAGAGGTGCATACCTAGGAAGCTCTGCACCAGAGTCCCTGTGAGTCAATTACCACTAGGCTACTAATCTAGAACCCCATACCTCAAAGAGAAGGAAAAGAAAAGGCATCACTTTCATGGCAAATCTGGAGTGGGTGTAAGAGGGTCCATAATTGATTCACTTCATGTCGTGGGTCTTATGCTTCCTTTTCCATAATTTGTTTTGTGTAAAGCAGGTACATACACTTTGATGTTCGATTAATTTAGCACAACTCTCAGTTATTTTGATGACCGTAGGATAGTCAAATAGCGACTCATCACCCTACTGTGTTCTGTTCGATATTGAGAGCAGTACATTCATTTATAACAATCATTTTTATTAAATTTTACAACTGTTTCCGGAAAGGCAGCTAACAGCATTCCACATTAGTATACAATCTTAAAGAATTATTAGTTCATCCTTTGCTCATACATGTTAGTTAGCCAGGTGAAAGCAGTTGTAGGCAAATGCAGTTGCCTTCTGAGCAGTTGCAGGCATTGCATAGTGTTCGGAAGTGTTGGCAGAAACTGAAATCAAATTAGTAACAATGAACAGAGAAGCCCAGGCGTTTTTATTTCCACCTCGTTCATCTATGTTGTGTGCTCACTTGCTCCCCTTCCCTCTGTGTATGTTTCTGCATATCTGATATGTCCCTTTACCCATATGTGTGGTCTGCATCGTCTACCTTCCAGGTACATCACTCGCAGTGCTGCTTCCTCAGTTACAGCCCATTTTGTAAACTCTGCTGCCCACCTGCTATGGTGAGGTCCCCCAGGGGATTTCCAGTGCATTTCTACTGCCCACTACGAGTCCCAGGTTTATGAATCTAGTAGCTGCACTGCAGGATGTAGGAGTAAGGCCCAGACCCGGCATGCACCAGCACATTTCTCCAATATGTGCATTTCCTGCTATGGCCTCCAGCTCTACAGTGATCTTGCCCCAGAATTCAGCTACAGTTAGGTAGTACCAAACCATATGCAGAAAGTCTGCATCCTCTCTCCTGCACATCGAACATATTTTACCCATTGTGCTTGCTATGGTGTTCAGTCTGTGAGGAGTCAGGTACGTAGTGTGGAGATTATTAAGTTTTGAGTATTTGAGTTGGGTGTTCCTAAACAACTGATGGGTGTACTGTAGCATGGCATCCCATTCTTTGTCTGTCAGGCTTGCCCCTCCTAGGCGGCTCTAGCTCGGGCCACGAGTGCATGGACATCGAGAGCATAGTCTTATAGAGCCATGAAATAAATTTCCGCCCTCCCCCAAATGTGGGGAGTGTCTGCATGATATGCGTCAGGAGTTGCGTAGATCCGTCTTTCCACGAAGCAATATTGCCCCAGTGAGAGCACTGTAGGTCAAGAATTGGGAGCGCTGCACATTACATTCGTACACTAAGGAGTCAAATCTCCCAAATTCCCTGTTGGTGTAATAGTTCTCATACCATGTACAGGTCTGCCCCTGTCCAGCTCTCCGAGTCGTGAAGTACCCCCCTCTCAACATAGGAGCATAAAGAGCACTTCCTTGTGTTTCCCTAATGATTCTCTTCCACGTCCTTAGCCCCACTTTCGGTAGTTTGGGACATTCTTTTGTGGCTGATTGTCTATCAAGTAAAAGCGCCACAAGAGTTCCTTCATTACTCGCCTCTCCTATGGTTTTCAGTTTCTCTTTTCGGTCACCGTCCATCCACTGTGTTGATAAGTGGCATAGTACAGTTCGAGATCAGACATGTTAAGACCATCCTCCACCGTGTGCCGCAGTAAAAGACAAAGCGAGATTTTCTGACACCTCCCATCCTAGAGCAATTCCCTCTGCAGTGTGGGCATGTCTTTGAGACAGAATATAGATACACCTATATCGGCTAGTCACGATGAAGTATAGAACTCTGGGCAGAAAGACTATTTTAGTCAGTGCATCTCTTGCCATTAGGGGGAGGTACAGTGTGCGCCAGAATTTCACAGTGGCTGTCAGCAACCACAGTGCTGCCCCCTTGTTACCGCCACGGATGTTCCCATCCGAGTAATATATTTTTACACCCAAATATTTGAGCATCATAGGCTCCTAGGAAATACTCCGTTTAGCTACTGCTGTTTTCAGGGTGTCTGCATAGGAGGATACACAGGTAAAGCGCCAGTTTTGCTCCAATTCGTAGCCGGTCCCTAAACCGCCTCTAGGTCGTCTAGCATTTGCATTCCCCTGTGTAGTCCTGTGTCTGCATCGTGTAGTTACAGTAACATTTCATCCGCTTGGAGCGAGATGCAGTGCTCTCGCTCTCTCTTAACGGGATAACTCGTATCGGGCCTTTTGCACCGAGCTTGGCGACAAAGGGATCGATAGCAAGAGCAAATATTATGGGCGATAGTGCCTCGTCCTATCTCAATCTTGTCTAAATTCAGGTGTCCCTTACGTACCGTAGCTTGCATACTAAGTGCCTCCCGCCGTGTCCACAGTTCTCCGAGATTCATATGGTCAGTGTACTTTGTCAAAGGCCTTGTGCAGATAGATGGAAAGAACTACAGTGGAAGGGGGGTATTCCAGGGCAGTCTCCTGCGGCACCCTGAGCAATCCGAGTATATGAAGGGACGAGTGTCGAGGAGGGATGAAATTCAGGTGTCCCTTACATACCCTAGCTTGCGCACGCGCATACTAAGTGCCTCCTGCCGTGTCCACAGTTCCCCGAGATTCATACGTCTCATGGCCATGAGGTACGGTCAGTGTACTGTGTCAAAGGCTTTGTGTAGATCGATGGAAAGAACTACAGTGGAAGCGGGGTATTCCAGGGCAGTCTCCTGTGGCACCCTGAAAAATCAGCGTAGATGAAGGGACGTATGTCGAAGAGGGATGAAACCATTCAGCTCCACATGATTTAAACTCCTGATGATTGGGTACAGCCTACTTGCCAGGACTTTACTCAGTATTTTATAATCTACGTTTAACATAGAGAGTGGTCAAGAGCAGTCCATCGATCAGGCATATTTGTTTATTTTGAGTTCTTTGAGGATATGTTCTTGAGACTTTTTTCCCAGGCTACTATATATTAAAAGAAGTATGCCACCATCCTGGGTTAATCTGGTTGGTGTGATTGCTGCTCTAGCTTCTTGCTCGGTGGCACTGTCCAGAAAGGTTTTCAATTCATTAGAACATTGAAATGTTTCTGTTTTACTTTGATAGGTCAGTCAGTACTTCCCTGGGTATATGTATTTCTATAACTGATGTTCTTTTGTCTTTGGCCTCATATCCAGGACATTCCTTTTCCTTGCACATATGGGGCGTTTCCTGTCCATATGATATTTTTCTTACTCTTGAACTCTTAACTGCCTCCAGGACCAAGTTAGCTTTGGTACATTCAGGAAGTACTTACATTAGCTTTGACTTGGGTAATCAAGGTGGATTTGGTTTTTAGTATCCAACCTTGCTAATAGATCTAACGATAGTAGGGTGTTGGCCCTGCCCCCCTTTGTGGACCTGACCAAGTCAGTGTGGACCTACTAAGCTCCAATAATCTTCTTACATACTTTCCTAGCATCAGTACAATAGAGATTAGATGAAAATTCTAACACTTGACTTGTTCCAATGATGACTTCTTCAACAGTGAGGACAACCCTTCACCTGTGAATTCTAAAATTGACACTTTCATTTATAGAGTCAGTGATAAACTAACACGTGGATATCTACGTGCTTCTCGGGCTCAAACTAAATCATCATCTGTTAAAATGACAGATGTGCACATGCAGTACTCTGGTACAAGTCCGCCGTAAAAGGAGAGTAAACAAGCAATGTAAATGCAATAGGTCTTGCCTTTAATTAAATTAAAACCATTTGCTTTGCTATGCAATACCATTAGCAAAGCAAATGGCTTTAACTTAATAAAAGGCGAGACCTATTGCATTTTCAATGCTTGTTTTTAAAAGTGGTATGATAGCCGCAGGACTAAGCTTATTTGTGTGAGATTGGCAACATGTACCTGCTGGCTTTAGGTCCATACTTCTGAAACATTAGTACGGTATGGATCCTCAAGGCAATCAGTTCATTGACAAGTGATAAACACTTGCATCATGATCTCAGAGGTTAGTGTTATAAGGTTACCTTAGTGCATAAGATCTTTGGAATATGGATCCCTTCACCACAACTTGTACATGTGTGGGTTCTTTAAATAACACATCGCTGCTAGTTAATGATTGCATTATCCTTGATCACATTAAGAAACAACCAGTGAATTTCTTATGCTTCTTTTATAGTTAGACAGTGGTTTTGATGACAGAGAATGTTGTTTGGCTTTATGTTGTTATAGCCATTGACGATTTAAGGTTGTTGCCCATAGAATCAATCTCACACATGAATAGTCATTATGGTTTGCGAAATTAATTTTGATTGTATCAAATGAATTGCATGACTACATTTTGATTATAATTCAATGATAACCGTTATATACGTATTTTATATTCCTTTCGTGTTCAGGAAAACATAGATAAACTAAAAGACACAACAATCAAGTTAACTCAAGCAAAAGAAGAAACGGAGCAGATACGAAGGAATTGCCAGGAAATAATTAAAACATATCAGGTATTGTGTGCCTCTCTATTTGATCAAGAGTAACTTTCTGCATAAAGCGCAAAAAAAGCTGCACTTTGTGCGCAAACGCTTTTGGTTCTTTCATCGCTGCTTATCTGTAATAAGAATGTGTTGTAACAAATAGGGGAAGTGTAAGATGTGTACATGTTCTGGATGTACACTGCAAGACAGTAAATGATAAGCAGATTATCTGAACGGCAGCCGCGGCCCGTGAAGGGAGTTACGGTGGGGCAAGAAGGCGGGCGGGGGAGGGGCAGGGTGGAGGGTGCTAAAAACCGGCATATGGATAATTGCAGGTAAGTAAACAATGTAATTAATAAAACGAATTTCATAGCGCGCCCTGCATTGCAAAATGCGATGCAGTGTGGGCTACGAAATTCGTTATGATCTTGTAGTTCAAGTCAGACGATAGGAATAGGACCGCAGTAGCCCCGCCTATTCATTTGCGTGCTGCGCAATGACATCACGCGTGGTCAGCTGGCGAATGTTTACAGCTGAGGGGAGCAGAGCCGGCGCGCACCTCTCAGGAGCCCCGGCCCTGCCAGCCTGTCTCAAGCAGCTGCAGCCGCCCCGACGCCGTGTCACACAGGAACCATGAGTAATAGAGTCTCATCCGGTCGGGATGTGGCAGACACCCTATCTAACAGTGTATGTGATGTACAACAAAAGTCCTGTGCACACGTTATGCGAGGTGTATACAAGTGTCATGCTTATTTAAATAAGCATGACACTTGTATACACCTCGCATAACATGTGCGCAGGACTTTTGTTGTAATTACTGAGTGGGCCCTTGCCACTCTCTGCAGAGGTTTCGGGGTCTCCTCTGACCTTGTTGCTACCAGTTAAGGCGCCATACTTCCTGCATATGTTAAAACCCTCCTCAGAACCCACAGTGTATGTGATGTATGTTGTTGTTTTTCTGTGATGACATGGTGCCACGAGACCTTGAACCAAAGGAAGAAAATCTTTAAAATTTTCCGAGAAATATCAAATCCTGAAGCGCTGCAAAACTCTCCATCCTTTGATCCATCACTCACAACACATCGGAGCAACCTTACCGAGCTATTAAACCCCATGCCCCTCACTCTACCACACCATATTGTCACTTTTAATCTCATGACATGGAAAGAAGTGACAAATCTTGCCAATAAAAGTGACGCCACCAGCCTCTTAGTCGAACCATACCGGCCTCAACCATGAAGACACTTCTTTCAACCCTAACAGCTGACATTAGAAGCAGGGGTAATGCTTGCCTCGGCAGTGGTACAGTTCTGACTCTTTGAAACAGTCATCACCTCCTTGTTACATGCACCTCGGTGAGACCCCTAAGTGTTGCCCAGCGATCAATCGGGTTCAAAGCTTTCATATTCAATCAGAATCTTGGAAAGCAACTTCACAGGCAGGTGCAAGAATATGTTGAGCACAACATCATTTGGAACGTTTGCCTGTCATGCTACAGACTGTCTCCAGGTGTAGACTAGGCATTTGGAAAATATCATAGAAGACCTCATTGTCACCTATCAGCCGCCAAGTGGTCCTGATTGTTCTTGGTCTTTGGGCACTTGATCCTAAAGTGATCCATTTTACCTTATGATAGAGGTGATCTGGATGGACAAAAGCTTCAGAAATTGATTGTGTTATCAGGGATGGGCCTTAAGCCTATTTCGTCAGTTCCTCACAACTGGAGCAGCAGATAGGAGTCATCATCAACAAACTTTATTTGGTTTACAGCATATGAAACCATAAAAGTTATAAGATAAAATTTGAAAATACAAAATCATTTAAAAATACACAGAATGTCAACATTAGATTAAGACATTAAATAAAAATACCTTTCCAGGGGTACAGTGCAAGGGGATCAAATTTAGTGTATAAAAGTAGTGGAGGCTTATAATGAAGGCACATTACAATTCCAGTATATAAAATCAAATGATTTTTTGATACAACACATAATCAGGTTCCTTTAAATGTCCAAGCTTTTCCTGAGTTTCATTGAGCATCTTAAAAAGCCTGTTACAAAATGGATGCATTCAGGTTTTAGCAGTAATAGGTAATAAAGTGCGGGATGGACCTGTCTAAAATTTAACTTATTTAAGAGGGGTTTTAAATTAAAGTTCCTTGGGGTTTCATAATATTTGCAAAAGAACACAAAGTGCAGCAGATCCTGTGGAGACATCTTGTCACAGCCACTGGGGGCTAGCACTTTGCCCTTATGGCACCCTCTTGGAACGGCTAATAAAAGGGGAAAATAGTCCATTCTGAACCTTAATAACAGAAAACGCACATGTGAGGGCACCGGCCATTGCAGATATGGTTCCAGCTCAAGGGAGGACCTAAGTGATATATGTTAGCGTACGCTCTTTTTTACCAGTTCTCTTTCCTCTCTTTCCATTCTTTTGCGTAGCATGAATGAGCTTTTTACCAGGGCCACATCTTCCTTAGAGATACAATCAGGTGATAAAAATAAATCTGGACGTCCCAACTCTCTATAACTTTCCTTTAGATATTCAAACCAGGGAATATATATCATATGTTCTAAGCTCAGAATCTCTTTTAAGGTTTTGTGTGTGATGGCGAGATGTTCATTTAGCCAGCATTTGAGCCAGAATAGTAGGGGACGTATAGCCAGAGTATCGCTAATATAAGGGGTGCCTGTTTCTTCATGAACCGAAAAATTAGCTGTTCCTTGTGGGACACACAGCAGCTGCTTAAAAAAATAATTTTCGGTTACCTGCAATCCCTCAAGACAGGAGTACTCCCAAAGATTACTCCCATAACTGGCTATAGAGATGCTTTTTGCATGATAAATTTTTAGCATGGCGGCCACCGGGCGTTGGCCCATCTTGGCCGTAAAGCTAAATATTGCAGCATTGGACCTAACAACCTCTCCCTTTTTTTATTCAGCTGGGCAATCCAATTCAGTTTGTCGTCCAATAGGACCCCCAGATACAAAAAGGTTTTAGATATAGGAATTTTTTCTCCATTTACTTTAAAAGGATATTGCTTTTTTGGGCGCTGCCCTACCTGCTTTATGTACGATTTGGAATTATTTATAGCCAAATCTCTTACATCCATAAACCCCCGAAATGTTTCTAGTAGTGTCTGTTGTCCTTTAGGGGTTCGTGCCATGAGGACGGCGTCGTCCGCGTAGAGCAGGACGGGCAATCCCCGCCGCCCCACGTACGGATAGTCCGCCCCAGTATCCTGCAATGTTTTTTCCAAATCATTAATATATAAATTAAAAAGAAATGGTGCAAGAATGCACCCCTGTCTTACCCCCCGCTCTATATTAAAATTCCTGGTCACCTTTAGATCAGATGCATATCTGATATTTGCCCGTGTTTCCCTATGTAGATCCGTCCGGATGTTCACCAAGGTAGACTCCACCCCCATGTCCCTCATGGATTGCCACAGCCTTTCCCGATTAACACAGTCAAAGACCGATGACAGATCCATGAGGGCCAAATAGATTGTCCCTGGGCGGGCGATGGTGTACTTCCCGAGGATCAAATAGAGATTAAGGCATTGTGCCATAGTTGAATGGCCCGGGCAAAACCCGAACTGAATGTCTGATACAATCTTATTGTCTTCAGCCCAGACAGTCCGTCTCTTTAGGATAACTCCCCCTAATACCTTCACGATGGAGTCAATTAGGGAGATCGGTCTGTAGTTTATAGTGCAGTCACGGTCTCCCTTCTTGAATACTGGCACTATTTATGATGTTCTCCAAGATTTTGGGCAGCCTACTTTAGCAGCTGCATTAAATACTGCGACCAGGATTAAGCCCAGAAAGAGGGGTTCGATTTAAAAAGATATGGCGGGACACCATCTGGGCCCGGCGCCTTCTTACTTGTAAGGTTATTTATGCCTTCTTCCACCTCCCCCACTGTAAACACTACCATTTCCCTGTTTGTACACCTAGTTAGCAACTGAGTGTGAGAGCATTTGCTCCTAAAAATATTAGTAAAATGGGAAACCCATTCAGTCTCGCTTATGTTGGTGCCCATATCCTCAACTCTTTCCACTGAAAAGAGAGGTCTATTAATGATATCCCAAAAACGGGAGCTGCTAGAGAGGGTCATGGGATCTAGAAGCTCTCTCCAGGTTGCCTCTTTCAATTCCTTTTTACGATTGGCTAAAGCATTTCTATAATTATGGCGAAGAATTTGGATCTTTTCTCTCTCCCTTTGTATTTCTTTCAAAGCCACTTTGAGATGTTTTGCAGCTTTTGAACAACGTGGGCTGAACCATTTAGGATCCATGTATTTCCTATTTTTCCCCGGAACTGACAACAAAGACCCCACATTAGTGGCAATAACATTGAATGCTTTAAGGATGCCCTGAGCTGTTGATGCTACATTCAGGCAATTCGAAAATTCCACCGCACAGGCATCTTTAAGGGTATCAAGAAACTTAGACGGAATTACTTGAGTCTATTTCAACCGACGCTTACCGTCGGTTGATTTTAGCCGAATATGATTTGGAGTAGGATCCTTTTTGATCAGTAAACTACCTCCTAGTTTCACACATACAGGGTTATGGTCACTATAAACACTTGCCATAATCAGGAAACCCCTCAGGAGGGAAGCAATAGGCCTAGTAAGCAATATATGATCTATAAATGATCCCTCACCGCGACCTTTAAATGTTGGTTCGCCTTGGCTGCTATTAGGTGTTACATAACTCATAGCGGAGTACAGGTTACATTTATCAAGCATGTCATTAAGAGCAGTTCCCTGAATAGTATGTTCAAAATGAAGGCCTTCAATCAGTGGGCACCCCATGTTCCCATGTCTGTACTTTTGGGGTCTCCACACGGGTGGGTGTTAAAATCACCTGTAAGCATTAAGTTATTTTTATATGGTCCACAGCTCTGCTCTACAAAAGTTTGTATTGCTTTTTATATTATTCATTTAATCCTCATCGAGTACTAATAGCAGCTATATCGAATCTCGTGGCAAATAACACATATAAATGTAATTTTATCGTCGCTTAATAGACAGTTGTGTTTATGCCTACATACTCATGGTATTTGCCCCCCCCCCCTTCCCCCCGCCAAATACAAGAACTCTGCAGGCTACGGAATTTCCTTTATCTAATGCATCCTTGCTTCAAACATACTTGTCTAACAGTTATCGTTTTGTTCATTTTAGCGTTTTTTTATTTCAGCTTAACATCATATTTTATAGTACATGCACAAATTTATTTTTTGCTAAACATTAAAGTTGTGGCTGGCTTACTCGTCAATAAATCTAAGCAAAAAGATATCAAAACATTACTAGATTTGATGGTCTTTGTCTGGTTACCGAACTGCATCTTCCTACCGTTTGCTGCTGATGTTACCCTGCATGGAAATCAACAACTTTATGCAGGTTTGCAGAACAACCATGCTTTGGGAGCTGTGTTCTCCGACCGACTTCTATGGGGTGATCTTTACCATCACCTGTAACGTTTGCTCACACACAGTTCTTGTAGCAGTCTGTACCTGCAGCTCTCACACTGGTAGAAGAGGCATTTTTTTATTCTGGATGAGAGTAATTATGATGCTATCTCCGTGGACAAATGACTACATAGGAACACCTCCCTTTGTGCAGGTACCCAAGTATACTGTTGGAAGGAGCCATCCTGGAGTGGACTATGTTCCTGATCCTAATCATTGTTGAGCAACCTTCGAAAAGTGGAAGTTTTCTTGAAATTAGCAAAGTTATTCATTATTTCTCAAAGATATATATTTTTATTATAGTGTTGAAGTAATGTGCTTAATTAGAATACAAAGATTAGCGAAAAAGTAATGTTTCATTTGGCGTAAGTAGTCTCTGTTCCTAAAAGCGTGTTGAAGTCCATTTATATAAAGGCTATCGATTTTAATCTGATGTTGCTTCACCATCCATCCAGTTTAGTGGTAGCATTAATTTGCAGGACAGTGGCAAAGCTCAGCTATGTTTGGATGACCGTTTTACTCATGTGTCTGTGTAGCGTATTCGCTCTTGGGACAGATTATGCCCCAAAGAGGGTCCCTCTGGGCTGCAGCGTGTATTATGCCACCCAAAGGGACCCCCCACAAAAATTGCATGCAGGCTGCCATTGCAGTGTGCCTGAAATGGTGCAAGCTATGCTGAAATTATTTATTTTTTACAAATATTTTTATTGCCATTTTCTCTATTTAAGTACATCACAGTGGTAACAATGGCATTGGTAGACACGAGAACTCTCTCATTCCTTTTGCATCTTGGCATGAGGGTAGGTAACATCGTGGTCTATAATCTCTCGCGTAAGCCTCAGAGGCGATGATGGGTCTAAGGGACAAGTGGTGGGGTAGTGTCAGCACTCAAGCGAGGCAGCCTGTGGTGTACGCTGGGATGTGAAGCATGCTCTCCCTGCTAGCACTATATCGTAGGGGTGGGGATATGCCAGCAATAATACAAACTTAAACAAACTTGGGGTATAGAAATGGCGTGCACTGTGTCGCACATTACTGCAGTTTGGGGATGAGGTATGCGCGGGGGGAGACTGCCGGAGGTCACCTCCATGGAAACATTGTTATGGTCCGCTCGCGGCTGCCAGCTGCGACCCACGCAAGCCATGCTAAATACACAATATTGAACACTCCATGTGTGCCATGCACACTGCGTATACTATTTGTAAGTCACCCCTACCGCAGGCATAAGAGCCCTAAGGCAGGGTGCATTATATTACTTGTCAGGGCACATTTGCATGAGCAGATATGCCCCTGTGATGTCTAGTTCCAGTTTTAAGACATTGCAAGTGATCAGGAGGCCACGTTAACGGTATGTACTGGGCACTGGTCATTACAAGTTACCGAGCTACATAAACGCCTCACTGTAAATCACTGTGTTTGGTATTAAACACCTCGGTTCAATAAAACTATACTGATATCAGTATCAGATTTATTGTGATATGGACCCGGAGGGCACCTTGGAGGTGCCCCCTGTAAACCTATTAGTCCTCTAGTGTGTCGTCCGAATGGTAATGTCCAGCCGGCCACCACAGAAAAGTTTCTGACCCCCTGTAGGTGCGAGCACGCTCCCAGAGGCCAAAAACAATACCTGCTCTGGTGGAAGGTGTTCACACCTCCTCCAGCAGGATGGCTAGTGATTTAGCATATCAAGGGCAGAGGCTTCAAAGCATCTGCCGCCTTTGAAATGCGAGCCCGGCTACCCCCAGATCTGGGGCCCATTTGGCACCAGAGCAGGGGAGAAATTAGCTAGTCAGAAGTAATGTCATACTTGCAGGCTGGGCACACCGAATAAGGTGAGCCACCTTAAGTGGACAGTCAAAGAAGGGTTTCACCGCCTTCGTTTTGGTGAAACTAGGAACTCGGTCAGGATAATACCCACTTCTCACAGGAAGTGGTCATATACGGGGTGTTTACAGCCCAGGGGTAGGTGGCCAATTGGCTACTAACCTACACTACCCTAAATTCAGTATTTAGGGTTCCCTTCAACACCAGACAAATATATTTGTCTACCTGGGAACAGAAAAAGGACAAAGAGAGTCGACATAGCAAGAACAGAGGACATGCTCCGAAATTGGCGCCAAACCTTGCCTGGCTGCTGGTACCTTGACAGTTGCAAAGACCCGACTTGTTCAAAAGCTGTGCATCCTCCCCAACACTTGGAGGAATGTCCAGCACTTTGCCAACCATCTAGCATCTACCTTGGGGTGGAAGAGCCATCCCCCTGTATCTGCAGACATCGACCACATATGTCCGGTACACCGTGTTGTTGGCCATCAGGCCCACCAAGGGAGCTGCAAGTCAAGAGGAGGTCTTCGTGGCTCTAGGAGGTCAGCACCATCTGTCCACCGAGTTTCGAGATGCTAGACCTTCCAGGAGCCTCCTTGCACCAATACCCTGGATACCTGAGTACCTGCATCAACCCAGGCTTATTTGTGTACATTTCAGGCACCACCACCGTGGAAGACCGATCTGCATGTCGAGGGACTTCAAGGATAGTGAGACTCATGATGAGAGTGGCCCAGCTGTCCTGTTTTCCCCACCTCTGCATAACTGACGACAACTGTGAAAACCTAAAACACAAGTGGCTTTCCCTCCTCTGCATAAATGACGACAACCGTGAGAGGCCAAAACGCAAGTGGCCAGCCAGCCAGCCAAGACTTTCTGCACCGGAGTCCCACAGCCCGAGTTCACGGAAACCGACTGAGTCCCCTTGCTCCAGAGACCCTCACGAGCCAAGCTCTTCCCCTTGGGTTCGCCCGGACTTGTCCCCACTTGCAACTTTTGTTACAAGTACCATTGACTTCAAAGGCGTAGCGCTCGAGGCTACTAACCCGTCCAGCAGCTCTGCACCCGGACCCAACAGGGCAGGTAAACCCAAACTACTGGTGATTTTGTTGGCCTTGGCCCACCGAGCATCTGAAGTCCAAAAGGGTATCCCTGTACACAGGCTGAAAGTACTGTTTTGCTGCATATGTCTTTACTCCCATAGGATAACATTACTGTGTTCGAGGCTTATACCTCAAAAACCATAATTTGAGTATTTTACTGTTATCTTGTAAAATTCCTAATTCTGATAGCACTTATCTGATTCCCATGATCTTGGTGTCTAAAAGATGTAAATATCTGTGTTATTTTTTTAAGTTGTTGTCTAATTTCTCCTGAGTGTGTGTCTCATTTTTCTCTGTGTGTGTAACAAATGCTTAATACTCCCCTCTCATAAGCCTAAGCTACTCGACCACACTACCACAAATAGAGCACATGTGATTATAAATGTAAGCCCCTGTAATTGTCGTCTGGGCATTTTGCATGGTCTGCTCCTACATTGGACCTCCACATTAAAAGTCCGCTTCCTACATCTCACGTTAGTCATCCACTTTATATCAGTTTCTCAGTTTCATTCTTTCAAACAGATTCTCAGCCCTAAATCATTATGTTATGACTAAATATACTTGGTAGAGGCAGTTTGGGAAAATGAAATATGCAGACCTATCACCATCTTGAATTGTAAACATCAGAACCGTCCAGAGTATCTCCATAGGCTCCGGACGTTTCATAGGTTTAGCGACATACCTAGGCCTCAGTATTGAAGGTGGAATACCATCACGTGTCATGAAATAACAGCCACAGTAGCAAGCTTCCTATAGCACCAAGGAAATCCCAGATTAAATTTGCACATTATAAAGTGGAGTATTGGGTAAAGCAATTCAAGTAGTACACAGAGTAAAGAATACAAATAACACACACACTATATATATATATATATATATATACATATATATATATATATATATATATATATATATATATATATATATTTTGCAGCACGAAACAACTTCATCAAGTTGCACAAATGGTCAGCACGCTGGTTTCCGATTTCTAAAATTCTTTAAAATATATATATCCCAAACAACCTCCAGTATTGCCAAAGGAAGGAGCCACAAGCGGGGACTTGTAAAGAGGTTCTTTATTTGTATGCAGATACAGCGTAATGCATTTCGGCGTGAGCCTTCCTCAGACGCCTCTGCCCAACTGAAAGTTTGTGCGCCCAGCTGATATAGGTCACTGCAGCGCTCTTGATTGCTGAGTGCACGCCTCCCCCAACCATGTGATCGTCGGTTGCAGCGTAGAACTATTGGCACCGCAACTCCCAGCATGCTCCAAACCTGGGTTGGTGTTACGTGGGGAAACCGAGGTAAATTCCTTGTGTTTTGTGGCATGAGCAGAGCTTGGCGAACTGGGTCCAGTCAATAAAAACTTAAGAGCCCCTCAAGTCCCCGCAAAACGCTTCAACCCACAGGGTACAGGTCCGCCAGGTCGTGGGCTGGTAACAGTGCACCAACACCATCCGTGAAGTCACCGACTGCCCTTGAGCAACGTCCTGTAGTGTAGTTCCTATATTCCCAATAGGCTCTGCGCATTGGAATAATATAAACCGCAGTGTAGACGTAGGACTGAGGTCGACTAGGTCTCTACTGACTATATTAGACTTAATTCGTTTTGCCAGCTAGCTCAGAGGTCACTAGAAACTTTCTCAGGTAAACAAGGAGGAGTTTAACTTCCCTGGATAGACCAGAAGGGATTAGCTTCTGACAACCATAAACATGACAACTTTGCTCCCTCAGAATAAGAGTGTATCTCTAGAGTCGTGTGAAAACAATAGACAGCTATTTCACTCAGTCAGTCGTGCATACTTAGTTTCACCAGAGTGCAGAGAAATAGAGAGACGGGCGTTTTCAATAAAAGGTGTTATTTATTGAGCAGTCTTCTTTCTCATGCAAGAGAAATGAATTGCCACAATTGCAATACTTAATGTAAAGTAAAGTGCGTACAGTAAAAGGAGTATTATGAAATAATACTTAAAAGCATTGATACGGTTTCTTAGCCATATGATACTTTAAAATGGATAAAATATATACATACATATATACATTGAATAACGTACTCAACTGGTGCTTCTAAATACGCCTACCCCGGAGTACCTGACCTAAGCCTAATACGTGGGAAGGAGTAAGTAAGTTGCAGTTTAAGTTAAGTTGGTTTTGCCAAGAATCTGAGTCAAGAATTCTCTTTAAGGGTTTAGTCAGCTCCGTACCTGGGTAATAGAAAGCAGGAGGTCTGGTATCTCTTTCTCAGGACTCGATATCCCAGCAACCCGCAAGGGCAGCTGGACACACCGGAGCTGGTTTTTCTCGGCTGGAGAAAAAGACAGCGTCTTTCTCAGTGCGTCAAAAGGGAGGGGCGGCGTCCGTGGGCTCTCGCATCAGCTGGGCTCTCGGGCAAGTAGATAGCCGCTCTGCTCCAAACCACTGTGTGTTTGCTTAAGGCAACGTTGGTATATTTATACCTGAAAGGTGCCGGGTTTGACGTAAGGTTGGACATAAGACGTCAATAAAGATGTCACTAAGAACTGGCCGTTCTTTCAGTGTTCGCAGGAGTTCTAGGACAAATCAAAACAGAAGCATGGGGATTTCCCAGGTTGCTGGAGGTTTGTTTTGTTTAAGGAACTTGTTGTACTCTCTAGGAGCCTGGGGAAGTAGCCTTGCTTAATTTGGACTGCATGGGCTACGACTAAATATGGATATGATTCTTATGCCTTTATAAGGATATTATTTATTATAACCACATGAGGGCATAAACCAGGAATATCGAATTAGGGTCCTAGATAGAAATACAACAGTCCCATGCTTTCCTGCTTTGCTGTCGGTGAGCTGCCTCATGCCAATACCTTGACAGAGAACATCCTGCTGACGCAGACACCAGATGACAGGCAGCCAACTTGCGAAACGTGAGCTCCTTGACGTGTCTCTGGTCGACACGAAAAACATCCCAAACAACCTCCAGTATTCCCACACAAAGTGATCCTTGGTTAGTCAGTTTAGCGCTCCACAGCGGGTGCTCCGCGTTATGGCCGGATCCTGGCCACAATCATTAATTATTCCACAAACGACGCGGCACTCCAGATTAGGTTACTTAATGGTATTTTTTATTCATACCACACACCAACTCGACCATATATATATATATATATATATATATATATTTTTTTTTTTTTTTACATTGTGTTACTGGACAGGACAAAGAGCAACCGAAATCAGAGCAGGCAACACAAGATTTAACAATTTATGTAGGAGCATTAATCTTTGCCATAAGTAATGAAACACACAACAGGATGACGTTAAAAGTAAGCAGCGACTTAACTGTTGCTATCACTACCCTTGAAAAGTTAAGTGTACAAAGGGGACGTCTTGTGGCATTGTGTGCGGTCCTTGAAGCCTGCAGATAAATGCCAATTGTAGCCCTGAGCCTTCTTATCACGTCCTTATTGTGTGCAGACAGCGGGCATTGGAACGTAATCTGAAAGGTCAACTCCTTTATTTACGTGATGTGGCTGCCGAGCAGTCTCTGTGTTTATAGGGGTCCTTTCTCACCTGACACACACCAGCTGCTTTGGCTGGAGCCCCAGTCCAACTGAGGTGGAAGACTGAAAAACCCAAGCCCCATGTTGTGTGAGAGAAGCCCACTCTTCTCATATGTACTCTTGCTTTCCAGTGTGGGAGTGGGCTGGAGTTTGAGGAGCCACAGCAGTGCTGTTGTGCGTTGACTTAGAGTAGAGTGTACATTACTACTTCATCTGTATGCCGATGCTTCTTTTTTCACTGGGTCAGGGTTGTGATAGGCCTTGGGTCAGGGTTGTGATAGGCCTTACCTTCCATCGGTATTTTGAAGTGCTTCTATCTTATTCCTTCCTGCAGCAGACCCAGAATGTTTGCCGTTTAGATGCAAGGACCAGTGTGCGGATCACTTTGCATTGTAATCGTGTTTCATGCTCCTAATAAGGCATTAGTATATATTGACGGATTGGTAGCATGCTACAGCATGGGGTGTGCTTGCTTTGTAAGAGTGTTGAATTACAGTGTGGTCTCTTTGAAGTGTGTTGGTGTCGCACAGGCTCAGTATTGGAATGCACCCCTTGTGTCACTGCGTCGGGTGCACTATGCTTATGTGTGAATTGAAAAGCAGTAGTTTGAGAGAGATGTGTTCATGGGGATTTGACGAGTGCGCAGCTGCTAGCCATCTGCCATGCTCACAGCTATGTGTTTGCCGAGTCACAACCACATGGACGGCAGCATTAGACGCTGACCCCAGCCCTTAGCAGCAGGTGCAGAATGGCAGCCAAAGGACCTGTGTGCGCTTGGCAATTGTTTTGTAATTGTACTTTTATCATGTTTTATTCCCCCGTCGGGGCGTCAGTATACATCGGCAGATAGGTCTTGGGGGAGAGCTTGGTTTGCACTCTAGTCTGCAAGCATCCACATGTGTGCTGTGGTAGACTGACACAGCAGTCAGTTACATCATTAATGTGTCAGCAGTTCAAAAAGTTGCATCGATGGGTGTTTCTTCCTTGCAAACCTGAAAAGCTTCCCCTTTCTAAACAGCCTGTACCATTCGGACATGACTGCCACAGTTCTGCACCCCCAGGGTCAACACAGCATTTCATGGTCTAAATTAGCAAATTATTGTGATTGAAAAGGATACTTTCCAGATCTACACAGACTGTTTGTCAAATAAAGGTACGTTGTAACCTGTTTCTAGAAGCCTAGAGGCTGCACAAGCAGCTACTGGTGGACTTTGCAGACACGTGTTTCTTTTCTTGTACCTGTACCTCATTCATTGCCTTCTCTGCACACCATATAAGATACCTAGTAGAAAACGTGTCTGTGGGTGGAGGTGCTGTCTCTGTGGCATCAATGGTGGAAGGCTTATTTAGCAAATGGACGGACTTTGACAGGCTGCCAATACCGCTGTTTTTTTGCTGGGTTACAAAGCTCGTTTACTGTCTCACTACATAGTAAGGGCAGGGGCATAGCTGCCATCCGTGCAGCAGGTACGGTGGTGCCGGGGCTAGATTCCTGAAAGGCACTCTCAACTGGTAATTGATGCAAATTTACTACCCCAGCAGCGGTTAGAGGGGCCATTTTCTTTGTTTGCACCATGACCAATAACACCCTTGTAAATCCACTGGGTGAGGGGAGGCTATGCGGCAGACAGTGATGCCACACAACAAGCTTCATGAAATCTGCTCTGAGAAGCTTAATACATCTCGGTCCTGGTGGAAGGTGGAGCTTGGGAAAGTCAATGATGCCATTGATGGCAGCGAGCCTGAAGCACCTGTGACCTGCGGTGTCAGTCGCCCATGGGTGCTGCGGCTTGACTTCGACCACCAAGAAAAGGAACTCATAGAAGAACTCCTCTGCGGCCACTGCTGCCCCATCACATGCATTCTTCACAACTTCCTTTTGCCGTGGCTGGTTATACTGGGTTTTTTTCAAGCGGGGAGCAACATATTGGCACCAGTGTGTGATTCTGTCCTTGAGGATTTTGTCAGTCAAAGTTTGTTTCTTATCTTCAGACTTCCCAAGCTCCTCTTCTTGTCATTGCTCCATTGTGATGCTGGGACACTGCATGGCTGTACACCACGTTGGACTTATGTGTCATGTACAACTGAAACTTTAGATTAATACCGTGCACGCAGTCGAAATGAGTAGCATTGTTCATAGGAACACCCTGTGCCAGTCCAGGCCCGGAAGTACTTCGCTCATCCATTGCAACTAAGGATAGTGGATGACCTTCTTTTGTACTGTCAAACTTTGAAAAACCGATTACGTTTTTCTATTGCAAGTAGTTTAATATCGGTCTTTACCTCTTTTTTTAGTGTTTCCCAACACAGTCAATGCTTTTATGTTACTTATATTTTGATTTCTCTTTTCCTACTTTCACCTTGTTTTTTTTTAAACATAGTCACAGTGCTTAAATATCAAAATTGACTTCAAAATACCAAAACCTCACAACTAAATAATTTGAATTCAACTGACGCTTCCACAGTAATGCACTTTTTTCAGTTCATTTTTTTGCTGTTTTAGGGAAGTTACCAACGTTTCCTGCCACCCCTTTGTCTTTTATCTTTTTCCATTTTTTGCAGATTCTTGGGAGGCTTATGCTGCCTTTATTCATTTGCATAATCACAAGCTCTGCTCGTACATTTAGGAAAGCAAAAGCATTTATTGTATTTCTTCTGCATTTCATTGTGCATATGTATCATTTATCAGTTTTTATGTTGGGAGATACGGTAAGCAAAGGCCTACTCTGTACCTGTACTTTTTAGGTCGAGCTTACAGTGCACATGCGCTGCATGACCTGCTGTTTTCAATACAAGTTACTATTTCCCGCCTCCTGCTTGCCATAAGTTCACTGCAGTGTCCCTCTTCTTGTCTGCCTCCTAACTTGTCCACATAGCCGATACCTCACTTCCGTTTATGGCTGAGGAGTACAGGCCAAGTACAGATGAATTATGCTTACGTTCCTGATCTGTACTTTAGGGGAACTCTTTGGTTTTTTAAAAGTTGCTTTCCGCCCATTGCAGACTTCTATTGGCCCCTCCACCTTGTCCGATTTTTAGGTGTCGCATAGCAGCGCGCATGCGCTGCAGAGGCAAAAGACCTTTTGGAATGGCTTCGGCTTTTCAGCCAAAAACGTGCACGCGTTCCATTGCCTTCAATGGCAACGCGTGCACTTTTGGCGATTCCCTTCCGGGAGCGAGCAGCTAGCGCCATATGGTATCAATTATTGCGCCTTGGTGCTCGCTCCCGCAGGCCCCCTCCTCTCTCCCCTCCCTGCCGCACGCTTGTGCTTGTCCTGCTTGTTTTAGTATTTTGCCAGAGCTGAGAATTGCTTATGCATTTTTGAGCCGAGAGATTTTAGTGAAGCTGGAGTTGCATATAAGAGAAAAACGCTATTATGATATCAATATTCTCAGATCATTTTGTAAATGTGCACTGATTTGACAGTTTAATATACCCGTGAAAGCAAACAATGCGAGCAGGAGAATTTTATAGGCATTTTCCTGGATTTGGAAATCACTGGTGCATTAAATTCAACTCCGCTCGCGACGTCGTGAGTTAAATCCCCGTTATTATCTCCAGGTGTCTGTACATCGGGCAAATACGAGGGCATGATGGATGAACGAAGGGCGCATTGTGCCCAGCCGAAGCAGAATGGATGACTAAAGCACGTCCCCGGCCTCCGAGGCGGCTGAGAGCTCGCTTTGTCGGTGGTAGTCGCTGAAATGCGGTAATTGACCCACGTGGCAGTTTTTTTTGTGTTTTCTGGCCTTGACAGCACCTGCGTAGTTGACAGGCTGAAAACCCAGACAGAAAGAAAGGACTATGCCGAGAATACTAAACAATGTACAATGAGGTAGACTCAGCTGAATAGATTGGCACAGAGGGGAGCATAAAGTTATCCTAAGGTTACTGCTTTCAGTCTAGCTCCCTGCCAACACGACCTATTCTGTCGCAAACAAAGTACCTTCTACATTTGCAGACTGTGTGTTTGCAGACTGGTTCTTTCCGGGACCGTGGCCTGTCAGACAAGAAGGTTATCTAATATCCTATGTTGAGATGGTGATGTTCTGGACATGGGCTTAATGGTGGCTCCGTTATACTCTGTGGCCCAGGGGGATCCGTCTGTCAACACCTGATTGTTGCGCATCATTTATTTATTTATAACACTTATAAAGCGCACTAATACCAGCCGGTGTCCTGGCACTGAAGTGGTAACTCCCTGAGATTGAGCCTCCCGAACTAGAGGGTGAAGAGCCATGTTTTCATGTTTTTCCTGAATGCCAACAGGTTCGTATTTTGTTTGAGGGTTAGAGGAAGGGAATTCCACGCCTTTGCTGCTCCCCTAACGAAGCTTCTGCCCCCCCAGCGTGCCTTCCTAATACGGGCTGTTTTAATCAGCCCCATGCTGGACGACCTTATTTGTCTCCCTGGTCTGTACCATTGGAAGTGATCCTGAAGGAACACCGGGCCCAGACCATGCAGTGCCTTGAAGACAATGCAGAGGGCTTTGAACAAAATCCGCTTCCGCACCGGAAGCCAGTGCAACTTCTCCAGTTCCCTGGTAACTGATGAAAACTTGGGCAAGCCCCCAATGAGGCGGGCTGCCGCGTTTTGTAGGACCTGAAGTTTATTGAGCAACCCCTGTTGGGCCTCTAGAAAAAGGCTGTTACAATAGTCGAGGCGCAAAAGCACGAGTGCCGTCACCACCGTCTTTCTGCTTCCCTCCGGTAAGAAGGGGAGAACCTTCCTAATAATTTTCAAAGTCCAGTGTATAGAGGAAGTCATCGCCTTGACTTGGGGTTTAAAAGAGAGTTGGTTGTCAATAATGACTCCAAGATTCTTCACCTTTGGAGCTGGAGATGGCGGAGATGCCATATCTGTAGGCCACCACTTAGAGCTCCAAAGGTTTGTGTTTGACCCGAAGATAAGCACCTCGGTCTTGGAGGAATTCAATTGTAAACAGATTTTTGACATCCAAGAGCTGACTGCTGACATGCAGTCCTGAAACCTGGCTGCCACCCCTAGCTCTTTCCCCGGAAGCACAGAGACCACAATCTGGGTGTCGTCTGCGTAAGATGTTAACTCGAACCCAAAGGATCGGATCACCGGGGCAAGAGAGGATACGTAGATGTTAAATAAAGTGGGGCTTAGGGAGGATCCCTGGGGGACCCCCCCCGGGGAGTTCGAAAGGTCTTGATTCGAAATCACCCATAGCCACCATTTGTACCCGGTCTTTCAGGAAGGCTTTCAGAATGCTAAGTGCTTGCCCCTGGACCCCGCAGCCCTCCAATCGATCCACCAAAATAGCATGGTGGACCGTATCGAAGGCCGCAGACAGATCCAAAAGGATCAGCACTGCCTGGCCCCCATCGTCCAGCACCTTCCGGACCTCCTCTGTGGACTTAATCAGAGCAGTCTCAGTGCTGTGTCCTTCCCTAAACCCATGTTGGGCCGGGTCTAGACCCTTCGAGTTACGCAGGAATGAACAGAGCTGGGAGTTCATGGTTTTCTCAATAAGTTTTGCCGGCAACGGCAATCTGGCTATTGGACTATAACTGTTAGGGTCCGTAATATCCAGCGAGGGTTTCTTGAGTAGTGGGCAGATGGATGCCCGCTTACACACTTTGGGAAAGTCGCCCTTCTCAAACATCAGATTGAAAATGCTGGCTAAGGAGTCTGCAATGGGGACGGCTGCCAACTTAGCAATTGACGTAGGACATGGATCCTGGGGTGAACCCGACTTAGTTGCCATCATTAGCACAAATCTGGAGGCACAGGTTGTGGAAGGAGATAGATGTTCATTCACTGGGAAATATCTGAGAGACACTCTGCTTGATCAGCAGCTACATCTTGCAGTCTTTTGCAGCGCTGATATTCCTGCCTGGTCTTTAGCAATGACCAAAACAAGGTACCACAAGTGTGTAATTTGTAATGTTTACGTGCTAAAGGAGCAGGAGTCACAGCTCTCTCCTGATCTTCTCATTGTTTAGTTCGACTTGTTTTCACTTATTTGGGAATCCTATACTCAAGCTTCGATCTTTTGCTGATGATGCTCAGATTAATTTCACTATCAACAGATCAACCATCAACTGCCAGCAAATAACAGAGTGTTTTGCAGATGCCCGGGTTGGTGCACAAAGTGCAACAAAGTCAGGCAAGAGGTAACTTTCTTGCATATCCCAATGGCCAGAGGATATCCCAATGGCCAGAGGATACGTAGACGACTATCTACCCAGCAAATTGATCTTGGAGAGGTTCCTGACCGTAAAAGATGCATTTATCTTGGACCAGTGGTAACTGGAAAAATAGTTAGCATGTGTGAAAGAGTCATCCTTTTGGCCCTGTTGACCCCCCTTTTTAGGGTAAGCCTGGGCAGCGAATATGCTGCTGTGAGGCATGCAGTAGTGGAGTATGACTTTGAAGCCCCTCCCACTCCCTGCCCATATTTTTTATCGGTTTGTGTCATTGTCCTTTGTAAACGCTGGCTTCCGAGTCATCATTAGTCTTGTTAGTCCCTCCTTGTTACCGCCGTGTCTTCATTTATTACCTCCCATAAGGACTGGACCTTTTACTTGTCTTGTCTTACACGTTCTGCTTTATCTTGGTTGTGAGCACTATTTTGTTTAATGATTTGCTCCTATATTTTCTATTTTCTATTTAGGGGGTTTTGTAGAGCGCTTGGTGACGCACAGCGGCGTGTCCCCGCGCTAATGAGCTAATGTGTACCAGACTGATAAATGCAGAAAATTACTGTGAAAATAGAGCAGTCTTCAGCTTGGCTCTGAAGAGTGTTTCTGAGGGTTCTAGTCGCAGTGCCATTGGTAGCTTGTTCCATCTGGATGCTGCAAGGAGCCTAAAAGATCTTCCACCCATCCGGGCTCTGGACACCTTGGGAATTGACAGGAGTCCTGAACCGGAAGATCTCAGAGAGCGAGATGGCTCATAGGGTGTCAGCAATCCTTTCAAAGGGAGCGGAGCTCTCCCGTTGATGATCCAGTGGCACGTGCACAGGGCTTTGAATTCCACCCTGCTGCGAATCGGGAGCCAGTGCAGAGACCGGAGGGCTGCTGCGGAGCCCGCTCTTCTAGGTAGTCTAAGCACTAGTCTAGCAGCGGCATTCTGGAGAACCTGGAGACGGCTCAGGTTCTTTTCCAAGGTTCCCAAGTAGAGAAGATTGCCGTAATCCATCTTTGACGTGACTAGTGCATGCACCAGAGTTTGGCGGGCTCTGATAGGTAAGAATTTTAATACCTTCCTGAGACTTTTAAGGGTCCCAAAACATGATCCAACCACCTGATTGATCTGAGGACCGAAGGCAAGGTCAGAATCAAACCAAATGCCCAGGTTCTTTGCTTTCTGGCAAGGGGCAGGTAGTGGGCCCAAGCACGGTGGCCACCACGCCGACGTCCACGCTGATTGGCCTCCCCCCACTACCAGTACCTCGGTCTTGCCTCCGTTGAGTTTGAGGCAATTGGCGGATATCCAGGCCGCGAGATCTTGCATGCAAGCTCTGAAGATGTCCGCCGAGGGACCGGGGGTACGTGATAGGGAGATGACCAACTGCGTGTCGTCGGCATATGATACCATTTGGAGGCCATAGCTCTCTACCAAGGTAGCAATCGGGGCGACATAAAGATTAAAAAGAGTAGGGCTCAGGGACGAGCCCTGCGGCACCCCCTGATCCAGAGAGATGCGCTCAGAGTAATGGTCACCCTGCCTCACTTGGAAACCCCGGCCTGTAAGAAATGAATAAATCCACTTCAATGCTGCCCCTCTCACCCCACCTTTGCTCAGACACTGTAGCAAGATGGAATGTGCTACAGTGTCGAACGCGGCGCTGAGGTCCAGGAGGATTAAGGCCATGGTTTGTCCCTCATCAGCACCTTGCCTGAGGGTTTCGGTAGCTCTAAGAAGGGCAGACTCCGTAGAGTGACGCGGCCGAAACCCGAATTGCGTAGGGTGAAGGAGGTTACTTTCTTCCACAAATTTCATTAGCTGCTTATTTGCCACTTTCTCCGCGATCTTAGAAAAATAAGGCAGCAAGGAGATGGGACGAAGATTCTCTAGCTTCTCGGCGCTAATGTTGGGCTTCTTACGTAAGGGGAGCACCACAGCCTGTTTCCAGTCCTCTGGTATGGAACTGGATGAAAAGGAGATGTCTAGCAGATGTCTGATATAGGGTTCTAATGTTTCCAGACTGTCTCCCAGCCTCTTTGGAGAGGCGGGATCCCGAGGAGAGCCAGATTTAACAGATCTGCAAATCCCAACTAAATCCACCGGTGGAGGGCTGGTAAAATTAAGTAGTAGATTGTGATCGGCTTCATCACTCAATAAGTCTGCTGACATTTCCGCTGCAGGAGGTATAAGGGGAAAAGCGGAGTAAATCTTGGAGACTTTATCTCCGAAGTAGTTCGCAATGCGATTACATGCTGCTACTGAGTGGTCATCCTCTAAGGTAGAGGTTTTAGGGGTAGCCAGGGTTTTATATATGCTGAACAGTTCCCTGGACGAGTTCTCTGCCTCGTGGATTCTGTCAGCATAGTATGTGGCCTTCTCTATCCGTATCTTGTTGTGATAGGCACGTCTCTTAACGAGATAGGCCTCTTTCATCCGGTCGTCGTATGCCACTCTCCACTGCCTTTCTGCACGTTTACAGTCCCTTTTGGCACAGCGCAGCACCTCGCCAAACCAGGGGGCCGTTCTTTGTCTCTGTGCCCCTTTGGTTGGACGTCCCAGCGGGGCTGTGCAGTCCAAAGCAGCAGTAATACGGTCGTTAAGCAACCTATTCGCTGTATTCACATCATTGCCTCCTGGAGGACCTTCTGCCGTGAAGGCCGTATTAAAGTTTTGTAGGGAAAATCTTGCCCACCTACGCCGAGGATAATTGAGAGGGGTGGGGGCGCTGGCTTTATATTTGGGCAGGAAGATGGCAAATGGGACCAAAAAATGGTCTGTCCAAGGCAGGGGCACTGGAGGAGCAACTGAAACATCCTCCCAGTTTGCAAATATAGGATCAAGCAGATGCCCGCGATTATGTGTAGGAAGCAGCCCCTTTAGTTCCAGCTGTAGGGTGTGAAGTTCATCCCGGAACTCCACCGCTCCTTTATCTGCTGGGTCGTCAAGATGTGTGTTCAGGTCTCCTAACAATAGAAACTTATCCCTCCTGATCGCTGATTCAGTCACACACTCTAAAAGATTCCCTTTGAATCTGGACATAGGTCCTGGAGGGCGATAAACTAGCAGACCCTTGATCGTCGTGCTCCCATCAATGTTTATGCTAAAGATACCTGCCTCGCAACCTGCTAGGTTGACTCGTTCGAGTTTGCAGGCCCATTGCTGTTTAAAGGCAATCGCAATTCCTCCTCCTCTGCCTAAGGGTCTGTCCAGGCGCACCATTTGATAGTCATCTGGTAGAGCCTGGACCACATCAGGATCAGAGTTGGCCTCTAGCCAGGTTTCCGTGATAAACAACAGATACCACCCACTATGTTGCATCACACCGCCCGTTTTTATTTTATTTACGAATGACAGTCCGCTCTAACTATAGCATCCATGCTTCTTTATTTATTTATTTTAGCAGGGCGGTCTGCTTTAACCCCTTAACCGCGGTGCAAATTCTCCCCCAGTGCCGGATAATTAATGAGCGGGTGGGGCTTCGACGTCCAACGGACGTGCGCCACACCAGGGAGGTAGTGCTTGCGTCGGCCATTGGCCTGCGCAAGCACCTAAGGGGTTAAGTATAGTGACCACCCTTATTTTTTTGTTTTTGTTTACTAGCGCCCATGTGGCGCTTTCACATTTTTGGAGGACGCACCCCTTCCTTTAGACAAGCCACCTCTAAAGAAAGGTGCGCGGCCCCTATTAAAGTGAAAGCGCGGCATGGCGCTTTTACAAAAAAAAACATCCGTTTGTCAACTTGTGAAACAGATGCTTTTTTCTCTCAAAGTGCCCCATGCCTTGGTTTCACTTTAATGCCGGCCACGTAAATTTCTTTAGATGCGGCTTGTCTAAAGATAGGGGCGCTGCCTCCATGAATGTGAAAGAGCGCCACATGGACGATAGTAATTTGCAATGCAGTAGGTCTCGCATTTGCGAGAGTTTAATCTATTGCATTGCCAATAGCTCAAGCTCTCGTAAATGCGAGACCTATTGCACTGAAAATGCTTGTTTTCAATTGTTGCTTTGCATTCGAATCCGGAGGCAGGAGACTAGCCTTCAGATCTGTAGTCTCCCTCCCAGGTGGCTTGACATGTATGAAATAATGCATCGGAATCGACGTAATCATCGCATTATGCCACCATACATAATACCAAAAATACCTGAAACATTGGGTAAACATGTAACCCAAAACAAAATGCTGAGATTAATTTCATGCATTCGATGGAAAAACCAAGTTTTTTTTCCCGCCAACGTAATTGTTTTAACCGAATGCATGAAATCACTTGTGATCCCTGCATTTTCTTTTGGGTTACACGTTTATCCCACCTTTCAAATATTTATGTACCATGTATGGTGGCATAGTATGCTAATTCATTATTATAGTGGTTTCTTTTCGTTCAAAACGTTAAGTTTCTTTCATCTTGGAATGTACCACCCGCCCAACTGACCAACTAAAAGCACTGACCGTTGTTAACCTGTCTAAACTCTGCTGTCTCTAAACGAGCTCTCCAGGAATGTCAATATTATGTTCCATTTTTTTTTATTTCTTTATAACATAAACTAAAATCCAACCTACGTAACGTGAAGCTGTGCTCGTCAAGGCGTAAGATTCAAATAATCTGAGTACAAAGATGTTCTGTTTGTAGCTTTACTTTTGAGATGGTTCTAGGTTTAATATGGGAAACAAAAAACAGTATAAACAAGCTATGTGTCAAACAAGTATTGGAAAGCCAACGTACCTGGCTTTAATGTGCTGACGCATGTAAACACCGTCTTGCACAAAATACTATTTGCATGCATTAGAAAATTAAAAACAGACCTATTGGCATTGGCAGTGCTTGTTTAAAGTTCTTGCTAAAGACACATGTGGTGTTTATGAGATGTTATATTCCTGTTGGTGCTTCACGTTATTTCTAATAGCTTGGCCGTACTCAGATGTATGTTTCACCGGCTCACAATTGCTTCAAAAGGAGATATTCATTAATGATCTGAGCATGAAGACATGTTTTTAGCCGGCCCTTTTATGCTGCGAGTTGTGTCGGTGTCACAAGACATGTGCCTCGCAGAACGTTTTCCTCGAACAAACTGGACGGTGTTTCTACTAGTGGCATTGGGACACCAGTGACAGTGAAAATATCAAATGATGAATTAGCATATGGAGATGTAGCTCAGTTGCCGAGCAACGAGCCATGGCACTTACCTCTCTTTCCTTTCCAACTGCAAAGTAGTTCTACAGGCCTACCCCCCGTGCCACCACCTTGTATATTGTATCATATATTGTTCCAAGAATAGCGCAAATACCATTACAGCAAACCTAAAATGGGGGAACTAACATATTGCAGGTGGAAATAGGGAACTGTGAGTGGGGGTCTTCCCCATAACAAGATGGTACACCAGTGCATGGTGAAAGAGCAAGAACATTTTAAGATAAGGAGGGAATAGCCACAGTGAATGTATTTTGTTTGACCTGAAACATGCAAAATTCCATGAAATTAGCGCTTGTGAAATTTCCCTATTTTTTTTTCTCAAAGGCAGACTGGTGGAAGACAAAAAAGTGCTTTCTGGGAGGCTTGTTCGAATAGAAAAGGACTCCCTTAAGACATTTTCTCCTGAAGACTGCTTCTTGCTAGATCTTGCCAGTATCTTGCCTGGCTTTTGATCACTAGGTATGCCCCCACGTTTGATTTTCATGTAAAATGCTGCAAAACTACATTCATGAAAGTTTGTACAATTTTTATAAACGGTCAGTATTTTGCGACATTTAACAAAAGAATTACCAATTTTGCACATCACTAATGTGAACCAGTTCAGTGCTCTTCAGGAAACACTTGAAACTAAGGTTTTTACTCTTACTTCCAACTAATGGAAGAATGTCGGCATAGTTTCATACGTTATCCGACCAGACTCTTAATAAATCTTTTCCCCTTTGGGAGTGATATTTTTGCCCGCACCTGTAGCCCTTTGCCGAAAGCAAATAAGTTGCACTCCACAATGATTATTAATGTTCTGCATGGAGGTCAGCTTCCCACAGTGACACAAAAGTGAGCCAGCAGTGCCTGGCGCAGGATTTGTACTCGTTGTGTATCCTCCAGTACAAATTTCTATGTGTAGACAACAGCACACACTTCAGACATGTAAGATGCGTGATTTAGGGTAAAGCCTACGTTACCGACATGTATTTCATGCAATATACCACTTGACGCATTGGTGTTTTACATGCATTGATTCACATTGCTGCTTGCCTCACAAGATCGGTAGCACAATCCTTTAGTAAATCTGGGCCTTGCAGTATTCCAAAGATGATATATTAACCTGTCCCTGCTACCTCTGAATGTGTGAATTGTTCTGCAGTGCCCCATCTCTCTATGCACTGGGTGCCTTTCTTTGTGCATAATGATGCTGTATTAACATGTTTGGACCCGGCTTCGTTTTTTAGGTTTCGCCTATTATCATTCGCTTGCGAATGTAATAGGCGAAAATTCAAGTGCTCAATCGACTCGTCAAACCACTGCGGTTTTTCCACAGTGCATGTGAGTCACGTGACCACAAAAGCGGGTCACGTGACCACACAAGCACGCGCATCTCCCTAATCCGCCTGCCACACTTCTCCTCCCCTCGCTCGCATTCCCGCCCCCCCACCAGGCTCTCCCGCCCCCATCCGGCTTCCCTCCGGCCATTTGCCAGCATACACTCTCCAAGCGCATCGCGCCTTCGCACACAGGCATTAACTCCCACGAGCAGAAGATCAGCTGTGAGTTACTCTGACTTCTCTCAACCTATTGTGCGCTTTTTGAAGCCAATTCTTTGTGCATAAATTAAATCATATCCTCTATGCCCTGCAACTCATATCCGTCAATCTGAGCAGACTGTGCGTGGCATTTTGGCATCTCATTAGTTTGTGGGGCTGAATGTATGTTAAATTAACAACACATTACTTACTGCGCCACACGAGTTACAAAATAGTGACACAGTCAGGCCGGCCTCGCGCATTGCCCTCTCACGGGTAACGATATTTACCAGAGGTTAACTTTACTCTGAGCTCAGAGCACTGAGAGCAGCCCTCAGAGATACACAATCGTCAAAAAGTTCCATTGCAAAAAATCAACTGCCAAGGATAGAGGATGTCCATGCCAGAGATTCAGGTTACTACTACCATATTATCCACACACACAGTTTGCCACTGCAGCACCCTAAGTGTTCTTTCTGTGTTTAAAGTTGTTTGTCTTGGCCGCCTGCCACACTTCTCCTCCCCTCGCTCGCATTCCCGCCCCCCCACCAGGCTCTCCCGCCCCCATCCGGCTTCCCTCCGGCCATTTGCCAGCATACACTCTCCAAGCGCATCGCGCTTTCGCACACAGGCATTAACTCCCACGAGCAGAAGATCAGCTGTGAGTTACTGTGACTTCTCTCAACCTATTGTGCGCTTTTTGAAGCCAATTCTTTGTGCATAAATTAAATCATATCCTCTATGCCCTGCAACTCATATCCGTCAATCTGAGCAGACTGTGCGTGGCATTTTGGCATCTCATTAGTTTGTGGGGCTGAATGTATGTTAAATTAACAACACATTACTTACTGCGCCACACGAGTTACAAAATAGTGACACAGTCTGGCCGGCCCCGCGCATTGCCCTCTCACGAGTAACGATATTTACCAGAGGTTAACTTTACTCTGAGCTCAGAGCACTGAGAGCAGCCCTCAGAGATACACAATCGTCAAAAAGTTCCATTGCAAAAAATCAACTGCCAAGGATAGAGGATGTCCATGCCAGAGATTCAGGTTACTACTACCATATTATCCACACACACAGTTTGCCACTGCAGCACCCTAAGTGTTCTTTCTGTGTTTAAAGTTGTTTGTCCTGGCCCAAAAAAAATTATGTATCATGAGTCGGATCAGATGTAAAAAGAACCGCAGTGGAATACGGTTTAACAACTGAGCAAGCCCTGAAGAAGTCCGATCACGGACGAAACGCGTTGGCTATTTTGTTATGATTGACGAATAAAAAGAACTTTTTTGAAGAAATTGGATCTGAAAAATTCTTGGGAGAACAACTTGATGCTTACTAACATTTATGTTTAATAAGTAATATTGATGTACAAACATTGGAATTGAAATTCGAAGGGTGCGGGGTCTATCTTTTGTGCAGAATACGGTTTAACAACTAGTATGTATTGTGGCTAGATTAGTGTTGAACTATGTGATACTAGGGTTCAGCTCAGGCTTGCCCCTGCATGCACAGCCAATTCATAGTCACAGGCAAGGCAATCCTAAGAGCTGTTCGTGCAGCGCTGCCTGTGCACGTATTAAAAAAAATCAGCTCTGACTATCTCACTCCCGCGCATAAATAGAATGCCATTAATAACCAGAACTCAGGCTCTGTGACTCACATCAGTCAGATTGTGCGTGGCATTTTGTGGCAAAAAACATATAACTAACGATTGTAGTGTGGGCCTGTATGTTAATTGTGCGACAATCATCCCTGAAGCATTTCCGACCCCCCCTTATTAAAAATATTTTAAAAAAAGATCACCTTTTATCTTACAGCATCACATGAGTTACAAAATGACCAGGCCGGCCGGATGAACTGAAAGCTGGGAAAGCAGTCCTAGCAGATTACGTTTAAACAGCTAGGATTGTAAAATGAGACCGCTGAGGAGGAAGACACCCTCAGACGGGTCCGACGATTCATCACAATGAGTTCTGCCTGTCTGAACACTCCCCATCCATTTAACTGAGTCATAAACTGAACTAGGCATCTTCAACAAGCACTGGCGTTGCCAATAGGTTTCGCATTTGGAAAGTTGGCATTGTTATTGTCATTGTCAATAACAATATATAAATATAAAATGTCATTTACAAAACCAATAGCTCCAACTTTCCAAATGCGAAACCTATTGGCAACGCCAGTGCTTGTTTAGGGGTTTCAAGTGTGTGTTGCAGAGAGGTGCCACGCTCTTAGTTCTTTCTGATTGTTCAGATAGCTTGATTGATTGAGATTACACAGCGCCAGCCTCTGTTGAGACACTTATTCGGACAAGTAGTATCAGATCCTCTCTTGGCCATTCTCTCGGGATATCGATCATAATGTACAACTGTATTTTACAGTCACAGAGCCCGTGATTCTGAAAACCACAAAATTCATTTGTACTATTTACAAAACCCCTTTTACCAGTCAGAAATAATTTTCTTGCCAGAATCGCAAATAGGAGAGGGTGTAAAAGGGATGCCCCCTACCAATCAGTGATTTGGAGAGCAATGTATCAATGGTTTGTGACTGCAAATTGCAGTCACAAATGATTAGTCAGATACAACACCTCAAAGGGGGTGTTGTCTGATTTGAAAAGGGGAAGCTGTCTCTATAGGGAAGCTTCCCCTTCGGGAATCAAGACAGCGACCCATAGCCACTGGAATTATGCGGCAGGGGAGGGCCAAATTATCCAGCAGGGCAGAGTGATTTATGCAGCAAAAAAAAGCAAATGATACAGCATAATACGGCACATTTTGCAAAAGTATTACTTCATTATTTTGCAATTTTAACACTTGTTTACACTTTATGGGCATTAGTTCCGTCCCATTAGTACCATTATAATATACAAATGCAGCTATCAGCATCAAAAAAAGTAGACAAGTTAACTTTTCAAAATGCCTTCCACTACACAGCAGCACGTGCTGCTGCATTTTTAGTAACTTTTGAATTGTTTGAGCTACAAATAAAAAATTTAGGGGTTCAAATCTCCAGGTTTGCGTCAGATGATGAGTTATGTAGTAAACACTGTAAAAATACTGTGGCTGCACAATCGCATAATTCCAGTGGCCCTGCAGCAGCCTAGGTCCTTTCATGGAGACGGGGCACTCTGGCATAGTAAGTGCCAGAACTTCTGTATTTACATTTTAAGGTCTGTGTAAGACCCTACAAAGATCTTTACTAGATTGAACTAATTTTACTCTCACACTAACTGCCGCACACGACCTATATGTTAAATATAAACTTTCGACCAACCCCACACTACTAAACACTAAGAAAAAGCATCCACCCTCAAATGATGGCACTCACTGAAGTGGTCTAAATGGCTCCTAAATGAATAAAGTACTACAGGGGTCTATTTGAGTTTGCTTTAGACATTCTCTTTCAAAGCATTAGCTTAATTATCAACAGCTGTAGTGGTTTTCCCAAATAGTCACTTTAGCAGTAGTTTCAGTTTTAATAGCTTTACAGAACAATACGGCATTATTAGTTGTTTTATCAGTAGACCCATTTATTACCAGGCGCATAGCATTAATTTATACACAGACATTTTAAATGCTGCAAAAATCAGGTTAACCCTCTGGCATGCACAATATGTAGGTATTTTCAGTCAATTGTTTGGTAGAGTGGGCTGCCGATCAGTGCCAGCTCCTCCGTTAAGGCGGAGGAGCGTCACCCCACTGCTTATTGCAGTGTGAAAAAAGGAAAAATAAAATGATAATAACCTCAGGTTATTATCATTTTAGTTTTCCCCGTTGCGGTGCTTTCGTGGGCCGGAACTGCTCTCAGAACAGGGGGAGAAGTGGTTTGCACTCCCTATGTGATCATAAGTGCTTGGCTCGCCCTCTCGGGCCGCCCAAAACAGTCATGCGCACATGCCATGTTCTCCATGCAAGCTGCATTACAGCCTGCATGGAGAAAATGCCCACCCCTCCAGCCCCTGGCTGAGCGCAGTGTCACGGTGCTCAAACCAAACACAACACGGCATTGCAGCGTTGTGATTGGCTGAAGGGAGCCTAGGAGCCCTGGTGCTTTCTGCTTCATGTCTCCCCAAGGAGAGGGAGCAGCTGGGAGGTACGTGATTTTTTTAACCTATCCCCCCCCACCCCTTCCCCCCCACCCCGCTCTACTGCTCCTAACAGGTAGCAACCACCGGTGCTGCAGATAACACCGCGAACCTCTAAACCTTTCATGCGTTTCTAATGCAGGCTTACATAATTGGAGCCGTTTTGTTATATTAAATATCTGCACGTCAGTGAACGGTGTGTGTTTATTTTAATTTTAAATGTAATAGCAAGAATCACGCCATTCTCTCTCTAATCTTTGTACTGTGGGCTCGGGTTTTAGGCCTGTTTAAGATTGAACTGCATGAGTTGTAGGGTTGCAGGAATGATCACTGTCAGGGTTGCGTTGGGGTTACCACGAGTATATGTTAATTCCAGTCTCATTACAGCTGCTCTGTAAATTTCACACGTTAGTCCACTATTTGTTTTTAAGGGTTGTTAAATATGGATTCAGCACAAGTTATGTATGGTCAAAAACAAATGAGCTTTTTGAAGAAAACCCCCTTATCTTGCCTTATCTTATCTTTGAGCGGAGTTTTGTGCTAAGAACTACAGGTAATAAGCAGGAGGGTTCAAGGTAGACTTGTATTTTTTCATTTCTGGAATATGCCCACGTTATTCATTATGCTATTTGGTTTCAGGCAGCTGGATGATGGCAACCCTCCTAGAAATATGAATTTTTTAAACTGGATCTCTGTCATCAACTTGAAACAATCAATAGAGTGCGGTCCATTTGTAATAAGGTATATGTAGCACTAGCACTGAATTTAGTAACACATTGTTTTCAGGTTACGAGGACTTTTTAAAATTTATTTTAGAGCCTTTGTTAGACTGAGACTTTTTAAGCTTTTAATTTTGTGCTTTTGGCTTCCTTTTTGCTTCTTGGTATATCATTCTCCTTACTCCCTCTGGCTCTCTTATCTCCCATCTCCAACACAATTTCTTTAGCCCTCCTAGCCTTCTTTTCTACTTGTGTCTTCCACATCCTTTTCAGGTCGAAGCCTGAATGTCCCCAAGATGTCTTTAGCAAACTAGACAGCACAGCTGTCTGGTTTGCTAAAGACATCTTGGTGACATTCAGAGAGCTACCCTGGGAATGCATTCCGCCTGTTGCTTACCATTGGCTTTGTAAGTTATATTTGCTTGCTTTCTATTTGTTAGCTTTATTTGTTTTAGGCTGACCAGGCTGAGGTCGTCCCTCTCAAGGAGCAAAGCCTTTTCACACCAACTCCCCTTGGTTCCATTTACTAACACATTGACATGACTGTGCCTCATTAGGAGATGTCAGTTAACAGTACATATTGTACATGCTGTTCCTTCCACCTGGCCTGTGACTTCAGGGAGAGTAATGGTTTGCCCATGAGATAGTGGAGGGAAGTAAGAGGCCAAGGATAATATGCTGCATTTCTAAACACTTATAAGGTCCAAAAAGCGAGACCTATTGGCTATGCCAATGCTTGTTATTCCTTGCTTTCATTTAAATTTGCAACTCCAATTTTTCTTTTTTACAAGCAAAATTATTTTGATCCCTGCTCTCGTGATTATGTGACTTACCTAACATTTGAAATCTTGAATAAAAAGGATAGGCAGAAGGTCTGCCTTTAATGTACTGCGTGGACTTTAAAAACACGGACCCTATGTGATTGTTGATCATTTGCTGTAAAGAGCCGTGCTTTTCTTGTGTCTGCTGACACACTTGTTGATCAGGATTTATCACTTGAGTGTATCACCTCTAAAGAGAACACCAAGTATATTTATTTTTCACCAATATTCACTGCGTTGCTATGTGTCTTTAAGTTATTTGTCATTAACTCCTCTGAATACATTTTATTTGTCAATTGATTCTTTGCATTGAAAGTATTGTTACTAGGGACCTGTGTGTGTTATTTGTTAGTTATTACCGCATGTCCCCAGTGATCCTTGGGTCTACCTTGTTAAAATATTATTACAGCATGCTTAAAGTCACTTTACTTGTGCTAGCACAATAAACCCAGAACTATAGTGTTTGCCTTTGCTTGTTTTTCTGGTCCTGGCAGTGTACACCTGAGAGCAGTGGTTTACATGCGCCTTATTGATTGTCCTCAAAATAGCTGTCAAAGGGTTTAGAAGTTTTGCATAACTAAGAGAAGTTTTTGTGGGGGAAGAGTCCCTGTTGAATTGTGTGTATGAACACCACAAAAATATATGCCTGTATCTAAATTACTTATGTTGAAATGTATTTTGTCTCTCCTTCAATTCGCGTTGCTTTTTTTCATTGGGAGATACTATAAGTTAATGTTATACAGTGAAAAAATCTCTTTCGTTTTGTGACCTGAAAGTTTAACAAAAAAATACATAGTTGTTAGACCAGAATTCTGATCAAAGGGATTAAACATGTACACTTTAAGAGTTGTAGTGTTTATTATTTCCGAAGATGTCAACGTTTATATGCGTTTAGTGCTAATTCTACTGAGTTTCAGTAGTTCGCAAATGTAAAGCACTGATAGTCCAAGGTCATCTGACATTACATTTAATTTCTTATTAATCAGAAAGAAAGTACTAGTTGCTATGGAATATTGTTGTGTGAGCTCTGTTTTACCAAAAGTTGGCAGCATATATTCATGGATTTTTTTAATTGTAAAAAGTACAACTGGTTAATGAACTAACCATTACTGGAGTAGTTGTATGAGCATGTTTGTTGATGGCCTCTCCCTATCACAGGTGGGCGACCAAAAGCGGACAGTAAGTGAGTCAAAATATATATTTATTCTCCTTTGTGTGTCAGATGCTGCTTATTCTCGAACTAGATTTGTTTCATAACCTTTTTAGTGCCTTAAATGGGTCTCTAGTAATTAACGTCCTTTGTAGGTTCCATGTGTTTTTGTAACTAAAACTATATGCGCTGATTTATTGTAACAGTTTTATATTCTCAAAAATCAACATCTGCAAAACGAAAGTTTTATTGCAATTTCGATAACATTTTATAATTCTAAACTACTTTGTGAAAAAACAGTTATTCATACATATTATGCAATATAACAAAAACATAGATTTCCTTGAGTTTTACAGACAATCGTACCTACAATTTATAGATCAAGAATCTTTGTGTTACTGGGATGGATATACTAAGAAAAGTCTTCATTGTTGTACAGTTGCTTCTGATATTCATGCTGACCAAAATTTCTCTTCACTGAAAAAATACATTTATGCCCTTCACGTAACATTAACGACAGATAATCTTTAACATTTCTGCTTCCAAGTTATAAATACTCTCTTTGACTAGTGTAGAAACATAAAGTAGTGTAGGGTTTGTCCATTGTGGGATTTTCATTGAAAGCAAGAACATTGATGCATCCAGACTTGTACGTCAACTGAAGCGCATTTTCAAAGAACAACTTCAAATTAACGTTTATTGTTAAAGTCCCTGGAATGCTCCAGGGGTCCACAATTAGTCACCCCCCCCCTCCCGCCCCACAGCACCTGCCTTTTCCTGTTCATAAAAATTACAACTGGGAAGGGGTTAAATATGTGTCTCGCCCCATCCCTGATTTAGATCAGTTCATGACCTCAAAGGGGCTTATTGACCTACTCAACAGCCTGACAATTCAGGAAACTTTCACTATGCCACCTGATGGCTCCTCGGCCTTGCAAATGATTTGGGGCAATGTTTTAACTGCTATTGAACACCGCCCCATCCAGTATACTGGGCTGCTGTGAGGTGCTCCATTCTCTTTGACCTTATGTTTGTGTTGGTGCAGGATGATGGGACACCTGACTGCTACAGCAGGCGCACCTCCGTATCCATAAACATTTGTAAGAGGAGAGTTGGAGCAGCTGACTGGTGTTCAGGCCTCTTGCCAGGTGGGAAAGATACATTGCCACTGTGTGAAACGCAAGACTTCACATGAGACCTACACAGCAATGTTTGGAGGAACAATGAACTCAGGAGAAGGCAACTGGGAAGAAATGCTCAGTTTGTCACAGTCAAGGCAGTCTCTGGTGATGCAAAAAGAGCAGTTGATACAAAGAGTTCAGTTTTAGCAAGATATACCTACCCAGACTGTTGAAACAGGAGTCACATTACTTGGATGAGGTACTCTCCTGGGACAACTGTTCAGGGGCAGTGGACTGAGAAAGAAACTTCATGCAGCATTAGCAGCCCACCTAGCTCTCAAGGCATTCACACAGTAACTTGGATTTTATTGCCCATGGCCAACACCACCATAACGCACTACTTAAACACCATGGTCCTACTCTGTGGCCCCTGACACTTATAAGCTCAGAAATGTGGTGTGGTTGCTGGCCAGAAATAAAGGCAGTCAACCTTTCTTCAACCAAAGTTATTCTCAGCAGATTTTCAAAGAAAAGCATGAATGCTTGATGAACAGCTTTGCAAGGTATTTTCTTGGCATGGAGTTTTCCCGTGATGGATCTATTTTCCACAGTGCTAAAATCAAAATGCTGACGTTTTGTCTCCTGGAGAAATTATTCTCCTGGCAATATCCTTTTAATGAACTGGTCAGAAACATTACTATAGGTGCGCAGCTAAGAAGGTGACTGCGTGAAACTTGCCTCACACTGCTCTGCTTCTCTGATGCCATAATTGCGCTTGTGTTGCAGGGAAAATGGTCCCAGCATGTACATTTAGAGAACACAAATAATACTTTGTACTTATTCTAGAGTGAAAACAATTACACAATTGATTAGAGAGAGATGTTATTGAATCACATCTTCATCAAAGCATATGCATGACAAAACTCTTCACTGCGTAAATACAATATGCCCGAAAGAAGGGAGGAAGTGGGGTAGGTAAGTGGTTTTTGTGAGGATTGGGGCTTAGTGGAACGTTTTAGAGATTCAATCTGGTCACAAAATGCACAGTTGACATCACAAAAGCATATTTACTAAGCCACATAAGAAAACAAGTGTACACCTAGCCCATATAATGAAACACAGTAACAATAATCTGTTGTTCATGGATAGGTGAAGATGTAAAAGTCGACGTTTCGACCTCTAATAGACGTAGGTTGAGTTCCACCTTACTGTGGGGTCTTCCTCAGGACTGGGATTTGTGATGGGAGTGAGAGAGGGCACCTAGGGTCAATGGAAAATAAAATTGAGCTAACGAAAGTGCACCTATTCAAGCAAAAGCGTGGAAATTGCAAATAATTATCAAAAAGCCGCCACATTTGTGTTGCTGATTCGACGGGAAATGGTGGGCCAGTAGGCTCCTAGTAAACAGAGAGCGAGATATCACCCGAAATATAAGGTATATACATGAGTGGCCTGTCATAAGAACGCCATATTCATAAGTGTCAGAGCTGAAGACCATGTAAATCTAGTGTCATCATGTTAAACATACATCCTGTTATTTCCATGGGGAGGAACAGAGGATTCCCTCCTCTGTGGACGACTCACGATAGAAAAAGTGGGCAGTAAAGAGCGCACTGGGATATTCAAAATGCACAGTGTCAGGCAAATGCATGCATGGCCCGTTACTCATTAAATTATCACCAACATAGAAACTCGGGGCCCATGCCGAATACTGGTTATTTAATAATACAAACAAGTCAGTTGCTTAAACGATGAGGAACATGAAGTTTCCTTCATTATGGCCTACTTAAAGGTAGCCGATCACTAGAATACCCTCAAACGATCAAATGGCCAGTGAGCGCACTAGATTAATCAAAACACATAACGCCAGACACACAACAATGGATACAAATAAATAAATACCTCTCAGCAGGTATGTGCATTGATTATTTTAGAGCATGTCATCTGTAAATAAAACATGGGGAAAATAAGCCCTCTATCCCTTACAGAATCGGCAAAATCTAATTAATATGCAGAAAAACGTGGTTAACATATCAGCGAGCCTAGGTGGTCTAGGAAAATCAACTTCAAACTGGGACAGCCCGTGCCTCAATCTAAAGGGGTCAATAACAGCATTCTATCAATAACCAGAATACAGCGTGACTGAGTACAAAGCACTGTACTTCAAAGAAGGTCAGGGAGAGTCGCAACGCTTACAGCGGAACCTGTCATGCCGCTGGATTAAATCACGAAGAATGACGGCCGTCCGGGGAAACCGCTTAAGTAAGCGTGCGCGTACTGCGTGTGTCCCTGCAGCAGCTCGATGCTGACAGGGCAACGCATCACCGCTTAGACACGGCTGAGCGGGGCTCTGTTCACCTGGGGGTTCAACTAATTACCTGTGGAGGCAATTGGTAATGCAAAAAGGCAGTTTGCCGGAGCCGCTCCCTCAGTATTCCCGAGCCGCACCAGATCAAAACGGCGCCAACGCTCCTGAGGAGGCAAGGACCAGGTGATGCAGTCAGGAAAGCAGTGTGTCCCCCGGAACATGAATGCTTAAGATTCTATTCTAACACTGTAGCGCCTGACCACAGAAACCTGGTTAGAGTGATTACACTGAGACACGGACCAGGCTGGGAAGTTACTGGGGAAGCTTTCCTTCAATTCAGTCAGTACTCCGTGTGCACAGCTACACAGGCATGAGATGGCCCAAAGGCAGCAGTTTCAGAGGCGATAAGGACCCGGACTGGCAAGGACTAACCATCAATAGGATGCAGAGTTCCCCCATGGCCCTGTATAATTAGCAAGAAGTAAGTATGTCATAACTCAGGTTCCATATATGGTTATAAATCCCCTAGTTATTTTAAAGAAAGTGATCAGTACTCACTATTTATTCCTTTACAATAATGATTGTACATTCCAGATAGCTTAAATCAAATAATGCACAGACTCCATTTAAATTTGTTTTATACCTTTCTTTATTAATGTTTTCTTTTATTATATGTTATCCACCAAATGTAGCCAACGCATTTCGTCTCTTCCCAGAGACTTCTTCAGGGCTTTTTTTTTTAATGTTCTTACCCGTGCTAGTTATATATGGATCGGACCTTTCATATAGGGGACAACCTATTTGGTTCAGTTATGACCTTAGTTCGTACACATGACGTTCCTACTGTGAGTGCTAATCACTTTTGTTAGAATAATTAAAGTAAAATACCTGATAGCCATTATTTTTGTGTGACATGCCCAGGACTAGAAAGGGTTTCAGGAGTGACAGAGTGAAGGTGCCACACTAATCGCAGGTTTCAATTTTTCAAAATATATTAGAAGTAAAAAATTTCCAACTAAGTGATATCCCAGATGGCAACCCACAATATAATTCTGTGGGCGGAGCTTAGTCGCCTGTTCTGCAACTGTATCTCAGGCAGTAGAAAACCAAGCTTTGGAGCAGAAGCCTATAATAGGGGTCTCAGACTCTTTCCTACTGGCAACACTGTATGTTAAGTTACACAGATGCCCACATTTAAGAACAAGCATTTACAATGCAACGGTTTCGCCTTTGCAAAAGTTAGAGCTATTGGCATTGTAAATGACACATTTTTTATTTATGTGTTGGTTTTGAAAACATATAAATAAATGGCATTGTCATTTACAATGCCAATAGCTTAATCTCTCGCAAATACAAGACCTATTGCGTTTGCACCCACAGACACACAGAGCCACATGCACAGCCACACACACACACACACACACACACACACACACACACACACACACACACACACACACACACACACACACACACACACACACACACACACACACACACACACACACATAGATGTGGTGGATGTGGGGGTGGTGGATCTGGTGGATGTGGTGCTTGTGGTGGTGGTGGTGGATGTGGTGGTGGTGGTGGTGGTGGATGTGGGGGTGGATGTGGGGGTGGATGTGTTGGTGGATGTGGTGGTGGATGTGGTGGTGGTGGTGGATGTGGTGGTGGTGGTGGTGGATGTGGTGGTGGTGGATGTGGTGGTGGTAGATGTGGTGGTGGTGGATGTCGTGGAAGTGGTGGTGGAAGTGGTGGTGGATGTGGTGGTGGATGTGGTGGTGGTGGATGTGGTGGTGGTGGATGTGGTGGTGGTGGATGTGGTGGTGGTGGGTGTGGTGGATGTGGTGGTGGAAGTGGCGGTGGATGTGGTGGTGGATGTGGTGGTGGATGTGGTGGGGTAGTTTGTAAGCTACAGCATATAATGTAACAAATCCAGAACATCTGAAACATACAGAAAAAATGCAAAGTAAAGGCTTCGGTGAGCGCGGACAAGTGACCTCCATTGTTTTAGTCGTGGGTGGTGCATTTTTTTCAATATGCCAGTATAAGGGTGCCACTGAGACACAGCATCGTGCATTCAACGGCTTTACCAAGTGATGCAAACCACTGTTGTAGAGTCTGAGGGCTTCCAAATTTACATAGGATCGTATGAACCTAACGGGTAAAAAAAGGACAAGCTGCCTTCAACGCCCCTTAAAAGAAATAAAGCTAGTACTAGCACAAATAACGACTTAGGTCATTTATGACTGCTGTGATGTTTACATGTTTCTCCGACCTAACAAACCGAAACTTTGCTTCATTATACTGACACCACTTAGGCCAACAAACTCGACATGCGATGGCTCTCATGCTATGCTAAAATCCATCAAGTGTCTGTCCTATGCTTTTTCTGGTTACATGGAAATGCATGTATAAACAGAGCATGTCACTTCCGTTCATATGATGCATCCTTGGTACTTGGTGCACGTCCTGTTTTGTTAGTGTCAGCCATGTGCTGACCAATTGAGTGCTTCACAAAGAGGAGATGGGCTGCTCCAAGACTGAACCTTATATTAAAAATACGAAACGCATTGTGAGGTATTGTACAGCGTTTTTCAATCTGTTTATGAAATGCATTGTACATTTCAAAAGATCTTTCTGCGTCAAAAATAATATAAGGTACAAAACAGTAAGGAACTTCAAGAGCAAAACAATGACTGCCTTCAGCACCTACGGATAGTGTGAGTGGGTGACCCGACCATATAAACACCTGCCCGCCAACACCGAGGGCGAACTGTGGGACTAGCTCTGGGGCGAGCTGAGGCTCTCTGAACATCTGTCTGCGTCTGGGCATCCGAAGGGGCTCTGAAACGCAGCAGTATGTTAATGAATCTCACCATCAGAGCGGACATGTAACACGTTTTAAATCCTGTCATGGGGTAGGAGGGGTGAGAGACAGTGGTGTACACCGCCTATCTGTTTTTGTATTGTACAATTCAAGGGTTCCAAACCTTTCTTCAGTGAATTACGCAGCAGCTCCAGTTATGTCCTCTTAGCAATCACAGGACATATAAAAAATGCATAAACAGGTGGTACACTTTCGTGACATAGTACAACGCAGGTTCTGGTAAGTTATCGCAAACATAACCCTGCACTATCGTTCATTATCATGTCAGGTGCACCTATGGCATTATAGAAACATTACACTGTTATGTATTCTCGTCCCATTCCATTAAGGATAAATGTTTTATATATTGCCAATAACATTTTACAGGTCAATACTTTTACAACTGCTAATATACCTCTTAGTATGTGGCATATAGGCTCTGTATAGTGTGCATGTGGATGTCATTGAATTATTAAATATGCCCCCCCCCCCCCCCGGGATTGTGGTGGATCATGGTACATTCCCTATTGGTATTTGGTTGACATTGTATATTACACCATGCAATAACCTATAACTTTTATATTTCAATGGTATTTGGTGAGACAATATTACACCCTGCTCTACCCTATAACTTTTATATTACACCAATGCGCGAGAAACCAGCTGAGAACGAGAGAAAATAAAAGGTGATGAGAAAGAAAATGGGTCAAAACCGGCAAAGATAAGAATTGAAGGAGAGTAAAAGAGCAAGGGGGGGGAGATCGAGGGGCCAACGTGGAGGGAGAGAGGGGAGTAGAGAAAGAGAGGGAGCGGTGGCAGTAAGAATGAATGTGCGAAAGGAACCCGAAGGGCATAAAAGAAAATTAAAAGTGCATCATGCTAGTGAGCTCAGGTGACCACAGTCCCCCCCCCCCCGTTTTATCCTCACCCTGTACCATTTCTGGGTCTCACTTTGGATGGGCGGCAGCCTGGCGTGTCTCCCTAAGCCCCCTGCCCCTCGTGCACCCCTCCCCCCTCCACCACGTACCTGTCCTCTGCGGTTCTGGTTCTGGGCTGCTCAAGGCAGTCTCCGGGCGCACATCATATGCAGGCTGGGCAGGAACTCGGGGTGCAGACTGGGGAGGGGTGCGCCTTTTTTGGGGGTGAGATTTTGCTTCGGGTGTGAACCCCCGCTTCACAGCTGAACGTTTACCCCTGAAATGCGCGCTCTTATATCAGGGGGTGAACTCTGTTTCCTGGTGTGTACTTCGTTCCTCGGTCCCGTCTTCTGCTGAGATCCTCTTGTAATATCAGGGTGCACGTTTATTCCTGGGGTTGCATTATAGCTCCTATGATGCACTTTTGACCTGAGGTGCCGTCTCCTTCTAGAGCTGCACTACTATCTTGGGGTTTTCTCTTTTTCTGAGGTGCACTCTTGTTCCGGGGTGCTCTAATGTCCAACTGGTACCCCCTTGTTACCGAAGGCGCTCTTTTGCTGCTGACCGGCACCCTGCTCTGGAGGAGCACTCTTACAGCTGTCGGTGCCTCTTGTTACCGAAGGCGCACTTCTGTCCCTGATGCACTTTTACAGCTGTCGGTGCCTCTTGTTACCGAAGGCGCACTTCTGTCCCTGGTGCACTCTTACAGCTGTCGGTGCCTCTTGTTACCGAAGGCGCACTTCTGTCCCTGGCGCACATTTGCTGCTGTCGCTATCTCTTGTTACCGAAGGCGCACTGTTGTCTCTGGTGCACTTTTGCTGCTGGCCGGCACCCTGTTCTGGAGAAGCACCTTTACAGCTTTCGGAACCTCTTGTTACCGACGGTGCACTTCTGTCCCTGGAGCACTCTTACAGCTGTTGGTGCCTCTTGTTACCGAAGGCGCACTTTGTACCTGGCTCACTTTTGCTGCTGGCCGGCACCTTGCTCCAGCGCACTACTGTCCCTGGCGCACTTTTACAGCTGTCAGTGCCTCTTGTTACCGACGGTGCACGTCTGTCCCTGGCGCACTTTGCCCTATCACAGACTTTTCCAGCATGCAGTTTCAATGGTTCAATGTGAAAATCTTCCAAGTAAAAACAGTGGTGTATTTTACATCAATGTTATCATATTTTCTTGATTATGAAAGGATTATATGGGTTTTTGAATTGCCTTTGGATTACTTTTTTGGTATTGAACACAGCCCCATTACTCCCTCCCCTCCTACCTCTTCACATTGTGTTTTATTGTATTGGACTGTGTTGTAGCATTTACGTAGTGCTTTGGGAAGAGAAGAGAAGTAGAGAGGAGAGGTGAGGAAGAGAAGGGAAGGGAAGGGAGAGGAGAAGAGAGGAGAGGAGAGGAGAGAGAAGGGTGTGAGAGAGAATGAAGACGGGACGAAAGGAAGAATTAAGGAATGTGAGTTGAATTGAAGTGGCTGCCTGTGCTTTGTCAGTCATTCAACACCTACACATTCTCCCAGGTTTGAGACGTCACCTCACCGCCACATCTGTCCTTAGGTTCTGATTGCATGTGTTGTGTAAACTGTTTGCCCTGCTATTTGCACAATGCTGCTGCCTGTGCCGGAGTGCACGAGCTGATAGGATACCGAGTAACGTAATCGTGCTTTCTATGGTTTTCTAGAATGTGGGCAGTACATAGGTTTCCTTTGAACTATGGCAGGTTGTGTTCTTGCGGCATTATCACAGTGCCCCACCTTGTGCCTGTGGCTGACAATAGGACGCAAGAGTGCGAGCATTCCAGGAGGGCAGCGCGCGCCCCTCCCTCCGCGTCACTCTCCCGCCTAAACAGCTGTTAAGAGATAAACCCGCAGCAGTCTTCAGGGCGACGCCTCGTCCCTGTCACAAGATGTGCTGCAGCAAATGTCCTTGTTCGTGAGCACATACCTGGCCTCTCAGCGCGTGAGAAAGTGAAGAATGCAGTCTGCCTTCTCATATTTATAGCATGAGAGGCTGGGAAAAAACGCCTAGGACCCGGTTCACAAAAACTTCACTTTTGTGAATGCAGAATACCATGGTCACAAGTTACATTTACAACAAGTCAGGTCCCGGGCCGGCAGCCAATCACAGCGCGGCCCGGGAAACGACGTCACGGGGGTGTCCCGGGCCAGCAGCCAATCACAGCGCGGCCTCAGGGAATGGCGTCACGGGGGTGTCCCGGGCCGGCAGCCAATCACAGCGCGGCCCGGGACACACGGCAACAAGGGCCGGGACTTAAAAAAAGAGTCAGAAACGCCCACGATTCACGTTCTGACCGGGAAAAAGTGATCGACAACGATGTCTTCCAATGGCTAGCCTCCATTTATAGAGCTAGCCAATGGAAGAAGGGGCGGTTTCAAGTCCCCACTACTGAGATAACATTAGATTTCGCCCTGCGCGAGCACTGCTGCGCAGTGCTACCGCCAGGGCGAAACCTAAAAATCACTCTATAACATGAATTCTCCATACTTGGATTACTGTCTTCCCTAGGTAGATAAAACAACAAAAAAGGATTTACATTTGTGTAGTGAGATTAATTTGTTCCAGATAAACATTTTTGGGACATCTCGTTAAATAGTCTCTACTGCCATGCAAAATGGAGGTGGGTATGTGGTGGGGGACGGAAGTTGTTTATTTGACAAATGTTCATGTTTCTATTCTTGTGTAGCATGAGCTAACCCACATCAGCTTCCTGGGTGTAAGTGGTAGATGTGTAAGCTTTCTAAATAATTCAGTAAATGCCATTGTTCTATGAAACACTACTATACTCTTTTCCTCACTTTCCACTGATATCATGAGTATCTCGACCTGGGTGGCCCAGTGAAGACTGTCAGTCAATATAAATAATGGATATGGTGTAGATTTCTGTGAGTTTGGCCATAAACGTTCTTCCGCTGCTTGATAGTTCGTAAAACGTATTTGTCTAGTAGCAATGGGAGCAGCTCACACCTCATCCACCAACTGCTTAACCTTTACCGCAAAGGTGTTTGTTGACGGTATGAATGCTCTGGGAGTATGTCTCCTATACTCACAATCCTTCTATCTGAAGTCAAACTAAATCATAGAGCAAGTTAACTGTAAAGTATTATATACAAGACTGTTGTTGTACCATAATGTATATTGGACTCAATGAGTACTTTTGAACTTACCTAGGGGTGTAGTGAATGGCTGCACACAATACAAAATGCTTTTCATGTACATGTCCAACTTAGAAAGGCAGAGACACAGATTAATTTGTCTGATCACATCTCATGAGACCATCTTTTGCAGAGCATTAAAGGCGTGAAAGAGAAACTCGCAAACAAGAAGAGTTTGCCTGCCTACTCCACTGAACATAAAGCTGTTATTGACTGATGAATCCCGGTGGTTGGAGAACTAACTTAGGATGGATCTCTTACAAAGAACCAATTGGACTGCCCTACAGATCACCTCTGCCAGCTCCTGGATTAGAAACCACTTGCAGCGTAATATTTCTACCACTGTCTAGTGCAATGAATAACTGGAAAGTGTTGCTTGATCACATAAAGAAGTATCATGTGGCAGATTCTCTTCAACCGCCTACTGCTGTTACCAAGGTGCCTCTAGATTAGACCTCTATGTCCTCTCCCTATTCTTCATTTACATTGAGAAGAGATAAGCCAGTTTGAAATCATAGGTCCAATCCAAGGGCCTAATGAGTTTCTTTATTACCATGTTCAGAACCAGACGTGCCGCAAGCAAAAAATTCAACAAGTGAACCAGCTGCAACATCAAAGATCAGTATGACTACATCTGAACCTCCACCTCCTAATGAATCTAAATCAACCACAGATGATGTAGCTTTGCAACCAAATACATTGCTATAGAAACATTAGTTATTTTTCTTCCACCTGAACCGCAAATGGAAACGTCTTTTGACGCTACTGATGGATTCTTATATGTTTTTGAGGCTGTGCAGGTTTTTTCTCCATCTATGGTTGCATTTCGATCCTTGCTCCAATTGTATCATTCTTTTTGTGGATTATTAAATAGATTACACTGAAGATGGTGTATGGGCACTTTCTTCTTGAAAATGCTTTCTGTGTTCCTGTTATATAGAGTTGCAACCATATATTTGTGGCATGTGTAGCTGTAGATACACAATCTGTTCATCCTCCTGCCATCTAGTGTCTCCACCTAATACTGTTAATGTACTTGGGCATCGGATCCATTGTTAGATTGTTTTTATTTCTGGCCTCAAATTGGCCATGTTTGAACAGAGTTCTGGGTTGACGCCTCCCGTGTTTGTCTCGCTCGCCTTGGACCTTCTCCATACCTGTATGAGAAAGATTCTGCCATTTTCAGAATCTTCTGTGTTGTTGTGACCTCCATCGGGCTCGGTAACCGGGTTCTGCTCCAGACCCCATCGAGGTCCACACCACCCAAGGCATTCCACCTTCAGTCCTTGAGAATGCAATCATCATGATGAAAAGAAACTCTTCCCTATACTGCCCACAGTGTAGAGCAAAGTACTCATGGACAGGCCTCCATCTGGTTTACAACCTCTGTTAGTCCTCGGAGCATGACAAGGCCTTCTGCACGGCCTGTTTCGCCTTCCGCCCAAAAAAGGCCCTGAGGTACCGACGCGAACAGTCCAGCTCCAAGGGTATGATAACTCTGACCTCTTTGTGTACCGCAACGTCGAAGAGGAAGAACAACTAAGACACTCAACTGGGAAGGCCATCCGCTTTAGCCCCAAGCCAATCTCGCAATTCGAGTCTGAGATGAAGGAACCTCAGAATGTTGTAGTCCATCCAAATAATACTTTGACCACGAGTTCCACTACCACCACTCCTTCACCTCCATCTAATCTCTGCTCTGAGGCCAAGCACTGCCCTCAAAGGTGTCAAACATAGAGCCCAGAAGCCAAGCACCAACCTTCCGGTACGCCACTGCCCAAGGGCCATGTTTGGCACTGGCATAAGACTTCGGATCCAACACTGATCATGCCTCAGGCACTGAAACTGCTGCCAAAGACCTGACATCTGGCACAGAAGACACCCTCTATGCTGAGCGCATCCTCTACGCCAGCACAGTAACCGAACTTGAAACCGACCTTGCGTCAGAAAACATCCGCGCCGAAAACTATTTTGGTTCTGTGTGGAAGAAACCATCCACGACACTGAAGAGGCTGCTCCCCACAGCTCAGTCCTCCCTGGCCTCCAACGACCTGGAGCAGCTGATCTTTCAGCACCTGCAGAGGGGACTAGATGTCAAAGCAAAAGGTGATCCTAATCCATCTGCATTCTTGCAGGATTCTCACGCAGCTTCCTCCCAAGACTTTTAACACCATTCCTCACAAGAGAAAATTCATTTTTGTGGAGGCTCTCCCTGGAACCTGAACCACCAACCGCGGCCAGCAAGCACCAGGATCGGCGCCCTAGCCTGCTTCCAACTAGACTCCATCTTCCACATCCTCCTTCTCATCCTCCACAACTTCTAGTCTGTCCTCCTCCACCTTTTCTAGTCTCTCCTCCTCCACCTTATCCACTTTCTCCTCCTACGCAGGGTCACCCCTCATCACACTCCCCTTGGGATTCCCCACGTTCATGACACAGAGGTGGGGAGGTAGCCCATCCTATCCCTTAGACCGTTTTGATGCCCTTTCCAATGACTAGCATCAGGATGAACCCTAGGATGAATGCGCCATTGATCCATGTGGGAACACTGATACAGACCTCTATCCTGCCAAGCCATCCCCTCCAGACGACACCACCTCTTAGTACGAGGTTCGTAATCAAGTCAACACCTTCTACAATGTGGACTTACATCCGTCGCAAGAGGACGAGGATTTCCTTGTAGAGGTGCTCTCCTGCACACAGCGCTCCCTCAAATTTTTACCCTGGCTCAATGGCAGTCAGAAGACTACTTTTGAAACATTTATGGAACCTATCAAAGCCAGGGTAGTCACTCCTAGGGTGACAAGACGTGTAAAGCTTCTCCCTCTGATCTCCCTTTCATCAAAGGTCAGCTCCTCCCAGACTCCCTAATAGGTGACACAGCAAGCAAGTGTGCCACCTCTCAGGGTACCGATGATTCTCCAGCACCAGACAAGGAGAGCAGGAAAAGTTATGCCACCGGTAAATGTGTGGCAGCCCAGGAAGCCACTTAGTGGTATATTGTCAAGCCAATCGGCCTGCTCTCCAGGTACGACCAGTCTCACTAGTATGAAATGGAAGAGCTCCATCACCACCTCCCGAAGCAGTTCCGGAAACAAGGCCTTGACCTTAGCACTGTGGGGAAAACTATACCTAGCACTACTATTCGGTATCATTCGACGCCATACCTGGTTGCGTGTCTCTGGTTTCAAGCAACAGCACCTTCTCAACCTTTCGTTTTGATGGCGAGCACCTCTTCAGTCCACAGGTTAACTAGATGCTTGAGAAAATCAACGACAGACATATCCAAGGCCCCAAGGTGTGCCCCAGACCACTTCTGCCCACGGCTCCTTTCGCAGGTCCCAGCATGTGAACGTGCCAAGCCATCTCCCAAAAGCCTCTACCTCTGTTCAGAGGCAGCTGAGCCGGCAAGCCCTTTCACAGGGCTGTTTGGGGCAGGGCTGCTGGGTATAACTTCAGTGGTGGAGGTAAGACTGATGCCGCTAAAGCTGCTGCCCCTGCCAAACACTGACTCACTCACACTCCCCCCCCCCCCCCCCCCGATCAGACTACACCTGTCGGGAGAAGACTACAGGGGTGGTTGGAAATCACCCCAGATCAGTGGGTCCTTGCCATCGTAGGCCAGGGTTACTGCTTGGAGCTCACTACAACCTCACCAAATACTCCACCACGTGAACACACTCTCTCTCTCCTTAACTTCCCGAGGAAGTAGAGGCGCTTGTGCAAAAGGGGCCATAGAGCCTATGCCACCACAGCAGCGCAGCAAGGGAATGTGCTCCCTCTACATTTTCATCCGCAAGAAGGCTGGGTCTCTCTGGTCCATACTTGACCTCGGGCCCCTTAGCAAATACATCCTGCCAGAGCACTTCCAAATGGTGACACTCCAGGATATCATCCCTCTACTACAGTGAGGCGACTTTATGACCGCCCTTAACCTGAAGAATGCCATCCACCCTGCACTTCGCCAGTACCTCTGGTTTGAAGCAAGTGGCCTGCATTTTCAATTCAAAGTACTGTCATTCAGGGACACCATGACCCCTCCAAGGTGTTCACAAAGTGTCTTGAAATAGTAGCGGCTCATCTCGGGAGGACCAACAACCACATGTTCCCTTACTTGAACAACCGGCTGATCAAGAGCGCAAGACAGCAGTGCTTGGCTCACACCCAGACCACCATAGATCTCTGCCAGAGTCAAGGGTTCATCATCCATCAATATTGCAAAATCTCTCCTCCAGTCCTTTCAAATCCAGCCCTTCTTGGGGGCAGTGCTCAACTCCGTCATCAGGAAAGTCTTTCCCAGCCCCGCACGGGTCCAAGTTTCCAATCATTGCTCCTTCTTTTTGGCCACATCACCAAATCACAGTCAGGATTTTTGGGCGCTTCATCGGCATGATGGTCTCCTGTATAGCCATAGTCCTCCATGGCAGATTACATGTGCGCCCAGGGCCCGACTGGCCGTAGGGGGCACCAGGATTTTTCCCGCTGGGCCGGAAGGGTGTCGGCTGGTTTTCAAGCGGTGGGGGCTGGTTTTGTTACTGAGGGCCTGTTGTGCAGCAGTGTTGCAATATCGGCCCCCAGTATCAAAAGCGGCAGCAGTGCTAAAGCAGGAGCAGTGCTGCTTCTCACTAGCAGTGCTGCTTCTTGCTAGCATCCCTTCACACCCCCTGCCAGAATTGCCAGGACTGGTTTGTGTTGCCAGTCCACCCACTTGTGCGCCTGTTGTAAGAGTGGCAAGCTGCAAAATAGTCTCAAACATAGGCTCACGTTGAGGATCTAGTGTTGACCTCTGGCCACACCCTTCTCTCTCTGCAGTGGTGGACCAGCAGCAATCTGCTACAGTACTTGCCCTTTCTTGACCCAGTTCTCTAGGTGACCAACACAAAGTACACTTCCCTCGCAGGATGGGGGACACATTGACTGTTCACCGTATGTAGGCACCCCATCAACAGGATCTCCACATCAACTACCTGGAGTTGCTGACCCTTCAGCTGGCACTTAAAGCATTCATCAGTCACATTCAACACAAAGTGGTTCTCATTCGCACGGATAACATGAACGCCATGCTCTAGCTACAGCAGCTGGGTGGAACTCATTGACCATGGTTGTCGGTGTAGCACAAGGCATTTGGCAGTGGCATACCAACACAGAGTCCATCTACTAGCGCAATACTTCCCAGGAGTGGACAACGACTTTGAAGACCTACTCAGCAGGATGCAACAAGTCCATGAGTGGGAACACCTCCTACAAGTCCCACTCCTGTACTACCATCGTTGCGGGTTTCCAGGCGCAGATCTCTTTGCCACTGCTGAAAATGCAAGTGGCAAATGACCAAACTTTGCCTCCAGATATCCACACCCGCAGTCCATAGGCAATGCACTATAGATGAACTGGTCAGGGATATTTGCCTACACTTTTCTGCCTCTCCTGTTTCTTCCATTTGTGGTTCAGAAGCTTTGGCAAACATCCCTCACTCATCCTGTGGCTCCCACATGGGACAGACAGCACTGGTTCACCACTCTCCTCGACTGGTCTCTAGTGCTCCACGAGAAGCTGTCCAACTTGCCAGACCTTCTTATGCATAGCCAGAGCGCAGTTAGGCACCCACACCTCAGTAAGCTCAATCTTGATATTTTTGGTTTCTGAAGTCCTAGAATTTGCCTACCTCAACCCACTTCCGGAGTTCATGACCATCCTTAAATAGTCCTTAGGTAGGACCAACATTCTTCCCTCTTTTTCTTCCACCTCTATCAAACCATCAAACTCCCTATGTTCTGTCCACATCCAAATTTAATGACGGAGAGGATCTTCACACACTAGATGGCAAAAGGCCCTCATGTATTTCATTGTCAGGACAAAACCCTTCTGTATAATACAGTGGGTCTTTGTTCCTTTCTTTAATCCACACAAGGGCCGCGCTGTCTCCAAACTGGAAAAAACCCATTGGTTGATCGAATGTGTACGGACCTGTTAAGCAAAAGCTTAAAGACCCCTGCCTGTCCTTCCCAGACCCCACTCCACCTGCCAAAAAAGGGCCTCTATGGGTTTTTAGGTAACATCCTGTAGCTGACATCTGCAAGGCAGCTACCTGGTCCACTCCACACACTTTCACAGAGCACTACTTAGTGGGTGTCCTAGCATGCCAACAAGTCAATGCTGGCCAGGCTGTACTCCGTATTGAAGGACTGGACTTTTAACAGTACCAGCGGTGCCAGGGAACAACACCTATAACCTTCATGGGATACCTGTTTCGGCGCACAAACTACAGAGACACGGGACACTTCCTTCGGCGTCAAAGATTCAAGGTTTATTTACTGCAGGGAACACAGAAGTCACAACAAGTACAACACGTGCAACTTGGGGAGACTGCTTCAAATTGGTTCTGTGGAGCGCTCCTTTTATACAGAATTTACTCATAGGACATCATGGTACACAAAAGTTTACAACCTGGTTCCCATAATTATCCCCCAGAGGGGTCGCTTTGGTCACTTTGGTACACATAAGGTCCGGAACATAAGTGCGGAAACATTTGGCGGTTCCCAACTGTAAAAACCCATCTTCCCAACATTAGTGAATTCCAATCGGCAGTAAAACAGATCGAAATAGGGACAAAGACAGGTGCAGAAGAAGATGGAGACAGTGGGGAGATCGAAAAGGGTGTAAAAGGGGAGGTATCGGGAAACACGAGATACAGGCATCAAAGGGACGTGCCTAATGAGATGCACGGCTGAGACAATAAACCGGCACGGCAGAAACGCCTCAAGCGGGGCCATCTGCCTTACAGTATCATCCCCCTCATCGTAAAAGATATTTACAAAGAACATGTGTCTTCCACAAATATCTTGAAAGTCCCAGGGTAACGAAGCGGACAGTGTCCGTTCGCTGGCTACTTGAGGGCAAGAGACAAAATGGATGCCGTATCTAAGATGGAACCCGTGGGTACAGATGAAAAACCCACATATCAAACGAACGGTTTAAGTTAGCACAGCGAAACTGCGCATACTTACTAAACTCGTCATTTGCGGTTCTTAGATACCAGACTCGACCATATTCGTGCGAGTCGAAAACATCACTTACAATTGTCACGGAACCTCAGACGCTCCTTTTGCCCTCATGTAGGCAAGCACTAGTCGGAATCATATTCGATATTCATCAGACCTTCGAGATGTTGCTGTAGCATAGCTCTGTCCAACCGAGACCCTTTGGTAACAGGTGGCTGTCTCATACACGTTGTAGCACAGAGGCCACATAAGGCAGGACCACACTGCACGCAAAGGCAACACGTGAACAGGAACGCTACAACGACTCCAATGATCATCAGAATCTTCCAACCCCAAGTCGACATCAGGCCCCAAAACCATCCAAGTAGCGTCCAATCCCCTACATCCACGTGTATGGATTCGGAGATCTTATGCAACTTCGAGATGGCTTGATAGACAGTCGGAGCGTTATCAGGAATGAAAATACAGCAGCTCGAATGGATCACCTTACATACCCCACCTCGATCTGCTAAGATCACGTCTAAAACCATACGGTTTTGTAACGTCATAAGTCTATCCGCCTGAAGTTCTGTGGTGATATTACCAAGGGCACTGGCAGTAATATTAGCTGTCGATTCTACCACTCGAGTCAACTGTCTCAGGTTCCTACTATTAACCATAGGTCCCCAAAATGGGAGGAAACCCTTGAAAAAGTCTCCTGCCTCTTGACCGGCAGTATCCTCTTCGCTAATTACGCCTCTCACAACTCTAGTTTTGTGATAATCTGCATCTACAGTAAACGTCGGAGGCAACAAGTTTGCGATAAAACATGAGCCCATGAAGTCAGAGGGCAACCATGCATACGCACGATCATGACAAATAAAGTATGTACCCTTGGCAGCCAAAAACACAGGGGACGAGACCATTGGCAAAATATAATTTTCAGTGCAAGCACTCTCTCCAAGTCGGGCTTTCGATCTACGGCCGCGACCTATTAAACAAAAATTGCCAATGTGGGGTACGACCCATATCGGAGGCGAGCTTTTAAGCTGTTTTTCACCAGTGAACACACTATATTCGCCTCTACTTAGGACCCTATAGGCTTGTACCTCTTCTTCAGGGATAAGCGAGGGATCATAGATATCGCTATCTAAATCCTCTATTGCTATAGACAAAGATTTTTGGTACGAGGTAGGACCAGAGTAGGGGGAACGTGGTTCTCGAATGGGGTGGAAACCCAGTGCGCTTCGAAACATTGTTTGGAATGCTCGAGCAGACCCTTGGGAGCTATACGGTAACACCAGATATGGAATTCCCTTATCCGTAGTATGCGGCATCAACCCACACACCCAACAATTAGTAGTGTTAACCACTAACTGATGCTGATGAAGGAGCTGAATAAAGGAATTGTTGCGGAATTCTGCACGTCTAGCCTGCTCGTGTTCAGGTAAAATGTGAAAAGAATGAGGAGAAACAGTGGAGGTGAGTTTAAGGTCAGGGGTAGGAGTAGGTATGGTAGAAGGCAAGAAGTAAGACATCGTGTAATATACTCCACCCGCCAAAAACGCAGAAACAGTCACAAACAGTACGAACATTTGGAACACAAAACATTTGGTACGACTGAGTTGCTGCAGCTTGAATCTTTGTGCTTGAGCTCTTTCCAAGTCCATCAGCTTCGAAAATGCCATTCCCTATGACCGTCCGCAACGTTTCTTGACGCACTTCGTTCTGTGTAGCAATAGTCAATTCCTAGGAGTTCCCAGGAACTGACGGTCTTTAACCTAGCGTCAAGACCTACTAACCAGGAGGAAGTACGCGCGCGGCCCTACGGCCTTCATTTCACAAATATATATATATGTGAAAACAATGTCTCTCAGCTGTGGAAACAAAAAGTGTAAGGAACGAAGCTCAATGAATATGTACAAAATAATTACAATAGTATGAGTGTTCAAACTGATCATGGAAAACAGGATAATGCACTTGTCAAGGGACAGAACGGGTTTTTTTTATTAGTCTTTAGTGCTGGATCGCAAAAAATATCGGGTTTTCCCAGGACGTGTCTGTTCGTTAAACAAAAGATTCGTCGAAGGGACAACGCCCTGTTGATCAGCTGAATGTTCTGGTCTTGAGTCTTCTGATGACAAGTGTTCAACAATGCCTTTTTGCTGCACTGAGGATTCTCCGACAGGTTGTGCGTCGCTGAAAGGTACAAACGTCGGCAATCCTTCGGTTTCAGTTGATGCAATGCCTTTCCTCACCCACGAGTCTGCTGGCAACGGGATGGGGACTTTCTTGGTATGGGTGGCATGCACCCAATTTTTCCGCCCCTCAAGACGAACTGCAGTTCTCGTGGCAAGGAGGACCTGATAGGGTCCAGTGAACCTGGGATCCAAATTGTTCTTGCGCGAAAAGTTTCGCGTTACCACCCAATCTCCGGGCTGGAGCGGGTGACCTGGACCCTCCGTCTGCGTCGGCAATGCTTCGTGAACCTGTTGGTGAATTAACCTCAGTTTAGCAGTCAAGTCATGAAGATAATCGATCAACATTGGATACTCAAGATCACAAAAGGCACCCGGTCTAGGGACCCCCCAAACATTGGCAGGACGACCGAACACTATTTCATAGGGGCTGAGCCCTACTCGGGAGTGTACAGTTGCCCTTGTTGACAGCAATGCTAAGGGTAAAGCGTCAGGCCATGAAAGACCTGTCGTAGCCTGAATCTTTGCTAGTTTTAGTTTAAGGGTGCCATTGTACCCTTCAACCAAACCAGCTGACTGAGGATGATTGGCACTATGGAATTTCTGATTAATTCCAAGGCCCTTGCACACACTCTTCATCACACTCCCCACAAACTCACTTCCGTTGTCTGACCACACAATTCTAGGCATTCCATACCGAGGAAAGTATTCCTTCAGTAGGATTTTCGCAGTGGATAAAGCAGTATTGTCTTTGAGAGGATAGGCCTCAATCCATCGGGAGAATGCGCAAACAACAACTAAAACGTATTTCAAGTTATTGCATCGCTCCATATGGATGAAGTCCAATTGGATCACCTCAAAGGGACATGAAGGGGGAGCAAAACTACCAGGAGGAGTTGGGGTTCCCTTACCAGGATTGTACAACATACATACCATACAATTCTTAACCAAGCGTTCAGCACATTTCGTAATACCATCATTCTTCCACACAGGAAACAGCAATTTACAGATACCTTTCGCGCTAATATGTGCTAACCCATGTGCCATAGTCACAACAGCCAGCACATACGCATCAGGCAACATCCATCTTTTCTGTTCCGACAAGTCAATCCAACAACCATTCGCATCCAACTTTCCCGTACTTTCTTTCCACTTCGTCTTTTCAGTCTCGGTGGCCTCATTCTGAATTGCTTTCACACTCTCGATAGTGTTTTCACACATACTTGATTCTGCAGGCCACCTAACCGAACTCGTCACATACATTCGAGTGCTAAGGTTCCAGGCAGTCTCCTTAGCAGTCTCATCCGCAAACGCATTACCACGACCAACATCATCCGTCACCTTACGATGCGCACTACATTTAACAATCGCCACTTGCTTAGGCAACGTAAGTGCATCCAAAAGATCATTTACAAGCTGGCCATGTTGAATCTTCGTACCATGTGACGTAAGGAATCCTCTCTCTCTCCACAGTCGTCCAAAACTATGTGCCACACCAAACGCATACTGGCTATCTGTAAACACATTCACCCGTTTATCTTTAGACAACACACACGCTCTCGTCAAAGCAATTAACTCAGCAGCCTGAGCCGAATTCTGACTTAACCTTGCATTTTCCACAATCGTTCTCAATGTAACTACAGCATACGCAGTTGTTACATCACCATTCGGCAACTTGAAACAAGAACCATCCACATATAGAGTACCATCGGGATCTGTCAATGGAGTATCTTTTAGGTCAATACGACCCTTAGTTTCCTCTTCAGTTTTGAGATAGCAGTCATGCACTGCTTCATCACTTGATTCTGTGTCGATCGGCAGCAATGTTGCTGGATTCAACACATTACATCGTTTTATCCGTATATGACTGGCCAGCAACGTCAACTCATAACCAGACAATCTTGCACTTGTTAGATGTTGAGTTTTCGTTCGGTTCAATAGAGTGTCGACTGCATGCGGAACCATTACCGTGAGCATATTATCCATGACTAGACCTGCGGACTGTCGAATGGACGCCGCAGCTGCCGCTGTTGCCCTTAAGCAACTTGGCAAGGCTCTTGCTACTGGGTCTAAAGTCGAAGAAAAGTAGGCACATGGGCGTTGCTTACCACCAAAAGGTTGTGTCAAAACACTCAACGCGCAACCATCCCTCTCGTGAACGTATAGTGTAAACGGCTTACTGTAGTCAGGAGTGCCCAACACAGGAGCCGAACACAACGCATCACGCAATTCAGAAAAACTTTTCTGACATTCTTCAGACCAAGGTACTGGGGATGAAACATCTTTGCATGTAAGGGCTATCAATGGTTTCGCCAACAATGAAAAATTTGGAATCCATTGTCTGCAGTAGGACGTAATACCTAAAAAGGCGCGAACATCTCTTTGGGTTTTTGGCACAGTCATTCGGGAAATCGCTGCAATTCTCTCTGGGGTCAACCTTCTCCCTTCTTTTGACAATAAGTGACCTAGATAGGTAACTTCTTGACAACAATACTGTAGCTTTGAAGGCGATACCTTGTGGTGTAAGTCATGTAGATAGTGCAATAATGATACTGTAGCCGTTTTGCAAATGGCCTCCGTATCAGCTGCCACTAAAAGATCGTCAACGTATTGAATCAAAGCTGCACCTTTAGGTAATACAAAGGCATCAAGCTGACCTTTAAGTGCTTGGCTGTAGATTGACGGACTCTCACAGTAGCCCTGTGGAGCGCGTTTTAGCCTAAAACTGCGACCTCCTAATGAAAATCCGAATAGGTCTCTGCTTTCCTCTGCAATCGGGATGCTAAAGAAAGCATTCTTTAGATCGATCACTGTGAACCAGGAGGCAGTTGCCGGAATCATTGTTAGTAAAGCCGTAATGTCAGGGACCACGGGAAATTGTGGAACCACTATTTTATTTACCTCTCTCAAATCTATAACGAAACGATACACAGGAGGTTTGGTTGGGTCAGTTCGTTTCAGAATTGGCAATACAGGGCTATTACATACATTTCCACGAGTTTCTTCAACAACACCCTTTCCAATGAGATCATAAACAATTGCTAACAGCGCTCGTTCGCCCTCAAGAGAAATACGATATTGAGGTAAACGCGGTAATCGCACATTTTGTTTCAATTGAATCACATAGGGTGGAATGTCTAACAGGCCCACGTCATTGGGACCTGTGGCCCATAAGGACGCAGGGAGGGAACTCAATTCCGGTGGGAATTTATCAACCGATAAATACATGGGAGAGATCACTCTCCGTCCTAATGTAAGCTCCACTCCTTCGGGGGAACAATACAATGTTGCATATAATCGTTTCAACAAATCCAGGCCCAAAAGATTTTCACCACAACCTGTAGATAGAATCAGTGGAGCGGTTAGCTCACGGGGTCCAATCATAAGAGGCAAAGGATTAGAGACTGGGTTACTAACAGGGGCGCCAGAGAATCCAACGGAAACGTTCATTAAGCCAGACAAAGGTGCGCCAGGGAGTTTTGAATGCATGATGGAGCTTTTCGTCGCACCAGTGTCTAACAGAAAAGGCTCAACTACACCTGATGTAGCCACTGCAACGTAAGGCCCACTCTGATCGACCGGAACTGACACTACTCCCTCTCTTTGTCGTTGGCTGTCCTAGTAATGGTCATTTACAACAGTTTCATGCTCTATGTAATAATCATCAACATTATACTGTGCAGATCGAACTGACCCCGCATTTCGCTGGTCAAAAATAGTTATTTACATCCGATTGATTTTGATGACGATCAATCTGATTGTGGAATGAACCACGATCTCTACCACGTGGTGCCTGTTGAGGACCACCACCACGATTTCCTCGTGCTGACACACCATTCAGACGGTCTCGTAAGGCTAGACAATCATATTTTAGGTGTCCCTCTTTCCTACAATATGCGCACTGATTATACCCAAGTGAAGATCTGGAATCAAAGTTGTCAGAGCGCGGCTGTGTCCTATCGAGCTGTGCTCGTGGTCGATACTGCTGTTGCGAATCATTTTGGTTTGATCGTGGAGGGTATGCTTGCTGCAACAAAACCTTCGTTTTGAGTTCTTTCGTTTTCTTTTCTACACGATCACTTTCTTCCTTTTCCCTATTCTCATAATACTGAGCCGTTGCTAGTATTTGCGCAGGGGTTGAAACTGCCCACGCACTTTCTGAATTCTTTAATTTGTTGCTTAGTTCAGGCAGCAAATTTGACACGAATTTGTCTACGAATAACCGCTGGCCTCCCTCAGCGCCCATGTCCTGGCCGCTGTGGTCGACAAACGCTTCCTCAAACCTTGTAAAGAAATCTGAGACACTCTCGTCTTTCTTTTGCTTACAAGCTGATAACTTATCCCAGTTCACCTTCATCGCTGGCATGAGAGTTTTCATGAGCGTAATGATTTTCTGAGGCAAATCCAAAATCAGCTGTTCAGGCTTGGCCCCACCGACTTGTAATGCATCAGCTGCTAGCAGTGCAGCCCAATCACCCCCTAATTCAACTGCGTGATTGGCTTGACGAATTTTAGCCCAAACTGGTTGCGGTACCACATTGCCAAACAACATGTCGATGTCGGCAATATTCATAATAGTAGCTTCCACCAGTTGTGATAACTCCTTATAATAACCAGCCGGATTCTTACGCGGATCGGGTAAGGATTGCTTCACTTGCAAAACTTCTGATCGTTTCCATGGAAGATGTATCCACACCCTTCGAAAATGCGGTAGCACCACAGGGTTTGCATTAGGATCACCAGGCACCCACAGTGGCGGAACCTCTCTCATGGGATACTGACCAGGAACCGCTTTCCAGTTCTCAGTGGTATCATCTAATGATACCCGAGAATGTGCTGTGGGTCTGAATGCTAATAAGCGTTCCACGGCACGTCGTACATCGTCTCCTATAATCATACCGTTCGAAAAGTGACTTTGAAGTTCAATTATGTCCGACGGTACATTATCTATTTCATCATTGCACCATTCTTCTTTCAAAAAGTTACACATCTCCTCAAATACAAATCTCTGCGTAGGCTCATTAAACTGAGAAAACGTATCAAAGACTACACGTGGAGTGTAATTAGCAGGATGTCTTATCCACCTATGTGCCATTGTTACTAACGTCTCTTTCTCCCTACCACTAGGGATCTGACTCCGTCTCTGAGGAGTTTCAGATGAATCAGACGAAAATAACGGACCAGAAAGAGGTGAATAAAGAGTAGCAACAGAGTTAGGAACACGCTTACGAACAGAAGGGGAAAGAAAAACAGGGGCAACAACACTGGAGGTGAAGGAAGGCATAGTAGGAACGGACAAGATAGTTGGAGTAGCAGAAACAACAGTCTGCGAAGGTACAGGTACAGGAGCAGTAGGAACAAGAACAGGTGGTGAAACAAACGTAGGGTTAACAGCGGGCTGACCCGCAGCCGCTGGAGCAACAAGAGGTACAACAGGAGGTACTACAGGAGCAACTACAGGAGCAGTAGCACCCTGTACATAAGGAGGTGGGGATTTCATCAAATATGACAGCAAGCAATCCTCCTCAAATCTTCTTCTTTCTTTTCTAATTTATTCGGTAAAACTGGGTAACATTTATCTATTTTCATGTGATGCAATCTAGTAGCGATTTCCATGTCTTTTTCTTCTTTGTCTTGTCTACATTCTTTTATAGCTTGCATTACAGGAACGAACTCTTGTTTTTGATTCTTTTTAAGTTGTTTGATTTCTTTCTGCTTGGCCTCTTTACGCCATATCCGAAAGGAATCAAACATAGCTGGCCTAGCTTTCTTTAAAAATAGTTTAGCCTCAAGATTATCTAAAATCGAAAGTTCAAAAGTTCCATGTGGTGGCCATCTAAGATCACCGTCTTTCTTTGTATAGCGGACCCAGTAATCATTATATATTATAGGACCCACCCCATGTCGACTATAAAGATCATGTATCGGAGTTCCAACTGGAGGTATCGGACACGAGTCCTCCAACCGGGAATCCATTGCGCAACATTTGAAAATACGAAACAAACCACTATGGCTAGGCATCGTGCACACTAACCTAGTATCAAACTTCAAGGATTACCGAAGCAATAAAACCTCGTGTAAGTCAAAACCCTCGGTTTTTGGCAATTGCAACTGTCAAATAATACTAAGGACCAATACTAAGAACCACAAATGCAATGGAACCATGCAATACAACAAAGCCTTTAGGCTATTACAAGGCTCGGAGAGCTAACCACAAAGCCTGAGGAGGCTATTACAAAGCTCAGTGAGCTATTACCACAAAGCCTTAAAGGCTAACAACAAAGCTTTCAAAAGCTAGAACAACCACTAAGTACTGGGAGCGACCCACAAATACTTAACTCAGAACTTCAATGGCGTCACCAGGAAGGCCCGTCTATCGTCTCGCTTGTACATAAGGTCTACGCCGGGCGTCGAAGACAGGTCGACAGTCAGGGCATCGGTCCGTCGTAGCCGTCAGGAGGCGGGAATCTTCGCAGGGAAAAACTTCGGGCCACTTATTTCGACAACAGGATCGATGAAGCGGGGTGCACCTTCCCTCGGAGATTTCACACGAAGTTCCTCACGATCATCAGGCTTTGGACCGGTACCGCTGAAGTCGCCCCACGTTGGGCGCCAACTGAAGGACTGGACTTTTAACAGTACCAGCGGTGCCAGGGAACAACACCTATAACCTTCATGGGATACCTGTTTCGGCGCACAAACTACAGAGACACGGGACACTTCCTTCGGCGTCAAAGATTCAAGGTTTATTTACTGCAGGGAACACAGAAGTCACAACAAGTACAACACGTGCAACTTGGGGAGACTGCTTCAAATTGGTTCTGTGGAGCGCTCCTTTTATACAGAATTTACTCATAGGACATCATGGTACACAAAAGTTTACAACCTGGTTCCCATAATTATCCCCCAGAGGGGTCGCTTTGGTCACTTTGGTACACATAAGGTCCGGAACATAAGTGCGGAAACATTTGGCGGTTCCCAACTGTAAAAACCCATCTTCCCAACATTAGTGAATTCCAATCGGCAGTAAAACAGATCGAAATAGGGACAAAGACAGGTGCAGAAGAAGATGGAGACAGTGGGGAGATCGAAAAGGGTGTAAAAGGGGAGGTATCGGGAAACACGAGATACAGGCATCAAAGGGACGTGCCTAATGAGATGCACGGCTGAGACAATAAACCGGCACGGCAGAAACGCCTCAAGCGGGGCCATCTGCCTTACAGTATCATCCCCCTCATCGTAAAAGATATTTAGAAAGAACATGTGTCTTCCACAAATATCTTGAAAGTCCCAGGGTAACGGAGCGGACAGTGTCCGTTCGCTGGCTACTTGAGGGCAAGAGACAAAATGGATGCCGTATCTAAGATGGAACCCGTGGGTACAGATGAAAAACCCACATATCAAACGAACGGTTTAAGTTAGCACAGCGAAACTGCGCATACTTACTAAACTCGTCATTTGCGGTTCTTAGATACCAGACTCGACCATATTCGTGCGAGTCGAAAACATCACTTACAATTGTCACGGAACCTCAGAATACTTTTCCAATCTTCTTTCGCATCCACCACTTAGCGGACAGCTGCTTTACAGTCAATGCATAGCATGTGTATGTACAGCTATAAATGCCACAAACGGAAACTTTTATTACCCTGTAAGTGTTTGTTCATGGCATGTAATGTTGTAGATTCACATGTGCCTACCCTTCTACCCAGAAGCCTCAAGTTGGTGCATGTGTTTCTTCATTCTTTGCATGGTCAGTTTCTTCTGTGCCTCTGTGCTCCATTTTTATCCTTACCCACCGTGCTAGAAAAACAATCTAACAATGAAGCTGATGCCCATATCATTACCAGTAATAGGTGGAGTCTATAACTTGTGGCTCAAAGTCTTCTTTGAAGAAAAACAAGTTCCACATGTCCGAGCCCAACACTAGATGGCAGGAGTATGCACAGCATGTTATCTACAGTACTACATGCCACAAATTGATGCTTACAGTGTAAGTAACATTTTCCTTTCCTCGCATACAGTGAAGAGATTATCATGCAGTGCACAACAATGCTTACCCATTGACTGATGCTGTTCTTTGGCAAAGGATTCCATATCTGTTTTAGGTCCTACGAAAGTAATTCAAATGACATGTTTTTAGAATTTCGTTGGATGAAATTGTCACACCAGGTCCTTATGCAAGTTAATGTTACATTTACGCAGCAAAGCAATTGTTAAATTATCTTAATTCCTGTGCTTCATTGGACAATGAAAATCCTTATGTGGATATGATTAGATATCAGGAGTTAGTCGATTTGTATCACTTTAGCCCTTTTTTTTCCATTTCTCAGTCAACTGTTCAATGCGAAATATTTAGTAGTGGGAATGCTGCTAGATTCTTCAGCTAACAGTCCTAGGGCATTTCAAAAACGTTTTACCTATTTCAATCTTGATAGATCTGACCCTTCAGCTTATTATTATTTGCAGATTTGTGAGCGATGAAAAAAGGTTTTCAGACTCAGACATTTATTCTCCAGACTTCCTTGAATCGGGTTATACATATTACCAGGAGACTACTAAAAACAAGCATTGGTAATGCATCGGTTTCACCAATGTGCTGAAATAAGGAGTTGTTTTTATCAATCATCGTTCGGGAGAAAGAAAAAGCTCCCTGAAAAATAACATGGAAGTAGAGAGGCTGTAGCACAGCTGCCAGAGCTGCTGACTCAATATCTGGGGATCCCAGTTCGAGTCTCGGTGGCACAACATCCTCTGATTCCATGCAAATCACCTAATCTCTTGGGTGATAAATTGTTATATAAATATGCTACAAGAGTAAAAAGCTATTGAACATCAAAAAAGAATGCCCCAACCCTTGTGTCTTATTACAGAAGAATCTATCAAATGGAGACCAAGTATAAGTTCATGAAACCTGGTACGGTACTTTTATTTATACCAATTATTCTTGTTTTTTTTAATTCTTATTTTTTGAAGAAATGTTTCTTTTTTAGCAAAAAAAGGGGGAACACACTTGAACATTTATACAATATTTACAATTCTGACAACAAGACATTGAATCAAAACAATATCACACTAACACAAGACAATATATACATAATATACACTTTCATCATTGTTTTGGAAATAAATCAATAACTTGAAAAAACAAAGCGATGTGAAATCAAGAGTAAGAACAAAAATACGGCGTTTTTCACTTAATCATTCAATGATATAACTTGCTCTTGAGATGTGGCACAGAAGAATTTAAAAAAACAAGAATAATTGGTATAAATAAAAGTACCGTACCAGGTTTCATGAAGTTATACTTGGTCTCCATTTGATAGATTCTTCTGTAATAAGACACGAGGGTTGGGGCATTCTTTTTTGATGTTCAATAATTCATATGGTCCTGCCCCTCCCTCAGCCCTATCCAGGACCTAACTCCTTTGCTTCTACAGCAAGAGTAAAAAGCAGCAACATTTTATGGAAAAATAGTTTAATCAAAGCGGATGTTAACAGTATTTCGGCTGCAGGAATCTGATAAGAGAAACAGACGAGGAACAAGCATTGGTAAATGCAGGAAAGTATGCTAAAGTCAATAGAAATGGAGGAAAAGTAAGTAGCATGCACAGGAACCAATGAGAAGACAGGAAAGAGAAGAGGCTGGATGCAAGTCCCTTTTAAGTTTATATTAAAAACAATAGATTTCTCAAGCACAGTGCAAGCGCTGTGCAGGCGAAACCTTAAAAGTACTTCTGGGGAGCAGAGCCTTGGCAAATCAAAGTATCGTCTATCTTTTTTCGTGCATATTTTTATTCTAGAGCCTTCATATTTCTCAATTAAAATGTTCGACAGACCACGTCTATGGGTTTCGTTTGCTTCACAAATTTAGAGATTCCTTTAATTCGTAAAGTTATTTCTGCACATTTTCAATCTTGAAGTGTAAAATAAATATAGCTAATTATGATGTGAATGACATGGTTCAAAATATTACTTTTGATATTACACTGTATGTCTAGAATGGAACAGTGTTGTGATTTAGATGACAATGTTTGCATGCATAGGTTCTTGTCATCGCATCAGATCAATTAGCAAACAGACCGGATCAGATTTGGAAATAGAGAGCGCATGGGTGTCTGGGATTTCTTAAATCAGTTTACATCGTGGCTTAAATAAATGACAACACCCAAATCTGCTGAGTTAGATGTCAGGATAATATCAACTAGAAAAGACTGCGATTACCCGCAAGGCCAGTTCCTCCACAAATTGTCCCCAGTGCTTGGAAAACTAGATAACAATTTATTTGCCTAAGATTTCTGGTCCTTGCATTGCAAGAATTCAGGATTTGTTAGTGGAATGTTGTGATTTTTATTAAATCATGGCAGTTTTGTGGGTGTAGGAAAGAATATCTAGAGCATTTCTTGAGTATTTGCCCAATGTCTTTGGGAGAAGGAAAGTGCTGGCTTACACCAAGGCTCATGGAGACTAGGATTAGATCTTGTGTGGAAGCTATGTGATTAATTGAGAACAGTGATAAACAACCATTGTCGTGGAAACCTGTTAGCTTTGTAAGATTAGAATTAGCTTGGGTTAAGCATAAGGAAAATGATACAGAGATCCGTGACAATTTACAGCTCTGAAGAGACGCATCAATTTATTTTTAATGTTAGACATTGTAAGGCTTTTATTATATTGCTAAATACATCTTTTAATTGTACTTGGTGAAAAAAATGTTTTATTGGCAACATTGCTGGGTATTGGATTATAATAATGATTTTTGTTATCTAACAAGTTTATCTGATTCTGATATGGATAGAACCATGAAATATGAGTTGAAGTCCTTGCACCACAGGGCTTTGAGAAGAACTTGGATTTTTAAACATCAGAGGCAAATTCATCAATTCTCATCATTGTCTTGTTTAAATAATTTAAATGTTCAAAAGATACTAGTACATTAATAATCAGTTACATTGTTTTTAATCACATGAAAATATTTACACAAACATTTTGTGGTTGCTTTTTAAACAATTAAAAGTTCAGTAACAGCTTATGCATTATTTTATAGATCCTTTGCTTAAATATGTAAATTAGCCTTGGCATTTGTGTTACAAAAATGTTTATCAAGTTAAAAACTCTATCTCCTACTAGGAATCTGAGGAAATTAAATCTAATGAACTAGATGCAAAACTGCGTGTTACAACAGGAGAACTGGAAAAACAAATTCAGGAGAAATCCAATCATTTAGAGGTGACTGTGATTTTTGTTTTACTCCAGAATTATCATTCGCTTAAGCAATGTACAGCAAACAATGTTGCAAAATGTATTTTGTACTGTTACATTTGCATTGTTAAGTGTATTGCAGAGCAGGCTGTTTTTTTAGATTTTTTTTAGATGAACCCAATGCCCATGAATCTCTGCAACAGAACATAAAGGAAGGAGTTTTTTTTTTTTACCTTTCAACAATCTGTCTGGTGAATACTCTAACAGCAGTTTTATTGCTTCTTGAATCAGGTGGCAGACTGAAACCAGAAAGTTAAAATAGCTCTCCTATGCCGACAGGTTGTGTCTAGTCTCTGACTTTGATTCGGGAATCACTCTACATATGACATCACGAATCAAAATAAAGCGCTACCTTGGCGTTCTGATGTCAATCTCCCATCTTTATTTCCAGGCCCTCAATGGTGGTCATTGACATAAGCTGCAATGTACCAGAACTAATTTGAGGCTTTATTAAAAGTTGCATGACCACTCCTCAGAATTACAAAGATGGAGGATGGCAGTCAGAAATCTGCAGGTAGGTCTGCAGGTAGATATAGTATGTAACAGAAAAAATAATTACTGAGGTAAGTAACTTGTTCCTCTTATGGATACTGTTGGAAACCGGCTATTTCGGGTAGGCTAAGGCTGACGCCAAAGCCAGGCCGAAACCACCATTCCAGTCAGGGCAAGGAAGTCACACGCCAAGATAACCCCTGCTCACCCTCTAGGTAGCATGGCGCGAGCAGTCTAGGCTAAACTCGGAGGCGATGTGTAAAGCATTTGCGCCAGCGCACGACAGCAACAACATACTAGGTACACCACAAAAGAGACTCCACACAAGGTTATATTAAAATAACTTTTGTATTGTCAAAACATATCAGATAGACATCACACATGTACATTGTGCCAACTGGCACGGCAATATTCAGAAGGGATTATTTACAAGACAGGGCCACATGGGCCACTGTCTGAATCAACACTTTGCAGATATAGAAATACTTGTCAGAAATTAGAATAAAAGTATATAAACTTCACTGTAACACAAAGTAACAGTTATAGATCACATCCAGTAACTACTGGGAACAGGTAAGTACCACCTACGCAACCCTAAACTCCTTGGGAGACTGTCACGCAGGGGACCAGGACCTCACTAGGACCACCTGTACTAAAAGAACAACCACCTAAGTATCACACAGCATTTAGGGGTCTAAGAAAGAACACATTACCCATGATGTATGAAACACATTCAGAGGAGTAGTAAAGGAAAACCACCTAATGTATAAACCTACACATTCAGCGGTGTTAAGAATAAAGCACATGATGCAATAGAATTACATTCAGAGGTACCAGAATAATACAGTAGCGCAATAGTCACATGATGTCTAAAAACATTCAGAGGTGTAAGATCAAGGTGCGTAATCATACTAAATGCATTACATTTCCTAGCACCACATCACAATGCGCAAAACTCACATTAGGCAAATACTATCACATGAGCCACTACCTGTGGCAGTCCCTAGGCCAACTGGCCTTGTTGGGGCTCAGACGCCCTGAGTCTCAGTGTCAGGGTGCGCTGCCATGCAGCGCCAGTCTCAAAGTATAAAAAGCCTAAACGTGGCAGGTGCCCACAAAGTGCTGGGCACCTGGAGAACAACAAACTTGCGCCAGGGCCCTCACTGGCCCTTAGGCGCCAACTGCGCCACTGCTGGGGCCACACAGGCTCTGGGCATATCACACATGCCCCAGACGTTGGAGCCACAAAGGCTCTAAAGCACCATGCCAACCGTTGGAGCCACACAGGCTCTTAAAACAATGATGCCCCCAGGAGCCTCACCGGACTCTAGCCCTCACACTCGGGGGCAGGAGGGGACGAGCACCGACAATATGCCCCGAAGTCCCCCCCTCTCGAATATGGCCCTCTCTGGAGCCAAACGGGCTCTACACACCGTTGGGGCGGCCCGATGCCATCCGGGGCCGCCCTGAAGCAGTGCCTCTAAACCGGCACCAACGCGAAGCAATGCGGGCCCTCAAGAGCCCCTCGCGGGCTCTGTGCTCACGGTGGGGCGACCCACTGCCATTCGGGGCCGCCCTTCCTTGGTGCCTCTACCGGCACCACGAGAACCCATCTGCTCCCTCACGGAGCAGTAGCATCACGGAGCCCCCCCAGCCCTCTTGACTCACCGGGCTGTTCTCGGCGGGGGCTCCTCTTCGCCCGGTCTCCCTCCCTGGGACCGGGTCTCTTCACCGGCAGCGGGCGGGGCTCTCCTTCGTTCGCGGTGGGGCAGGCACCGCCAATGTGCCTCGCGCCCCCGCCGCAAGTCTCCGCCTGCCGCTCCTCCTTCACTCGGGGCTCCCCCTGCACACGGGAGCCCCAGAAGCCGACCACACGCCTCTTCAGAGGCCGCCGGGTTCCCTCAGATCACGGGAGCCCGGCCGACCCGCCGGCATGCTTCTCCATCGACTTGCCCATCTCCCCCAGGTCACGACCGATGGGCCAATCCCATCGCGGCTCCTTCGGCAAGCCCCCAGTGACGCGTAGCTTCCTCGGCCAATCGGAGCGCGGCTACTGCCGAGGGACGGCCAATCAGGTCGCGGCCCCTTCGTGGCTTCGTCCACGGCCGTGCACAGGCAGACGGCGGCTCCTGGACCCCTTTAGGCCCCCGGGCAGCGGCAATCACGGCGTGGGCAGCCGAAGTTAAATAAAACTAAGAATAAGCGAGGTGGGAACTCGCCAGGCGGGCAAAGCGCTCCTCAGCGCTATCATCAAAATAAAGCGCTCTTCCAGGGCTGCCAGCACCAAAGCGCTTCCAAGGCGCTAGAACACAAAGTCCCAAAGTCCTTCCAGCAATGCAGCTCCACCATGCTGCACAAAGGTCCCAGAGAGTCTCAGCGGGCTAAGCAAAGTCCCCCCATCAGCCCAGGCGAGGCAGGGGGTCCCCCAGGAGTCCAGGAAGGTCCATCAGGTGCCCAGGGCTGGGCAGAACCCAGGGATTCCCCCCAAGCCCAAGCAGCAGCAGCCCCTGGCAGATTCAAGTGTAAAACAAGAACCCTTTGGAAGGAGACACCGTCCCTTCTTATACACAGAAATGCCTTTGAAGTACTTTGAAGCTTTCGTGCAAGGGGCCCTGAGTACTGGAATGTTTCTGGTTTACGTCTCCCTGACAGCTTCAGGGCCAGAGGTGACAGTGGGCCGCCAGGATGGAGAGCCAGCAGGGTGGGCGGCAGGCACAGCCCGGCACCACCAGACGCTCTTTCCTCCCATCCCTGACAGCAGAGGGGCCTTTCATCTGCGGCTGACTCAGACCCCCTCCTCCGGGGCCCTGCAGACCCTGCAGACCCTGTCCTACTCAAACCAGACAGTCCATCTACCAACAGGCCCAGGCATGCCTGGGCCAGGCCCATCAGCCAATCACGTGCTAGCAGACTCACTACACAATTATGCCAACTTCTAAAAGTGGCGCTTCTGGACTAGATACAGCCATGCCGCATACACTATTCTGCAGCATTCATTCTCACGAGTTCATACATATCAAACTCGCCCCTGCACTCCCCATGCATCAGGAATCTACCATGGGCATACATATTCCCCATTCATTCCTATGGGAGGGCAGGTCACTCACCATCCATACACAGAAAGCACACGCACTTTACACTGTACCACAGTGAAAAAGTGCGCAGAGGCCTACAATCACCAATCCAGGTTCCAAAAACAGGCTGGGAAAAAGCAAAAAGTCACGGGGTAAACCTGCCCAAAGGACCGGGTCCAACAGATACTTATAAAGTTCAATCGTTTTCCTCATGAACCAATAGAAAAGCAGTACCTCCAAGGTGGTGGGTCTGAGGAGGTAAACAAAAAAGCCCTACAGGGCAGATCTAGAAAATGGTGATCTCTGTCTTTTCCAGATTTGAAACACAATGCCTGTTCACCAAAACCCATGTTACAGCCTGGCAGGTATCCAGAACGGGAATACCCCTGCTAACAGTCAAAGAAGTAGCCTTAGCTATAGTGAAATGGGCCTTGATGCCCTCTGTTGACTCCTCCTTAGAGTAGCAGATGTCAATGCATCATGCTCTCTAGCATGAAATGATTTGCTTCTGAGTTGCCTTACCTGTCTTGGAACCAACATTGACAAGGAAAAGCTGATCCTCGGTTCAGTACTTGCTTGTCCAACCAATGAAGAAACTGAGGACCTGTGAGTATCCTGGCTGTCCATTCTTCTTGTCTTTGGTGTTATGAGGTTGCAGATAGAAAGCTGGCATAGTGATGCAACAATTGATATGAAACAGGATATTTTACTTTGGCAAGAAGGGACAGTTTGTCTAGGAAAGATTAGGTAACAAACAAATCCTTCAGCTCACTAATTTCCTAAGCTGAGATGTTAGCCATCAAGGAGACAGCAAAGTGAGCAGCCAGAAAAGACAACTGTGCATGAACTCGAAGGCCAACATCCTCAGGGAGGTGAGCACTAGGTTAATGGACACACAGGCATTATTGTATGCCGACGTCACACAGCTAGTAATATCTATCGCTGTAAATGTGTAGTTGATCCGAACCAGATTCTGTGAGTGCCCAAGTTCAATGGCATTCTGGATGAAACCAAGTTGTCTGAAATGTAATGGGGACAAGGCCAAGATCCTTCTGTTTGTAAGGGCTAACAGCATTTGGAGGGATGATGAATGGTGGCCATCCGAGCTTGGTACTGCTCCAACACTGAAAAGGGAATCAAGAAATCTGGGCATTCTGATACATAACTCGATAACTTGCTCAGTACAAATCCATAGAGCTAAACAGTCTGTGGTTCCTGCTGCAGAACCTTACGGATGCTTAGAAAAATCTTTAATTGGAGCCCCCTTCATTGCAGGAAGATAAACACACAGTCCTTAATCACCAGCCTTCTGGATTATGACAATGCCCTGTATGTAGGCATCAATGACCCTTTGCTATCGTGTCTCCAAATAATCAAAAATACTGCAGCAAGACGTATACGTCGTTTACCCCAAGAACATTATTTATTCCATTTCTGAGATCGCTGCATTGGTTGCCTATTTGGAAGTGGATAACTTTTAAGTTCCTGTGACATGTTCATAGAGATCTATGCACAGCTGCTTCTGGAGACTGGAATCCCACCTTGGGTGGAATGCATCTACCAGGACTCCTGCAGCTGAAACGATACATAATTGCAAACAGTATATGTTTCTCATGAGTAGCAAAGACATCCATTGAAGTGCAGCTTTAGATGATGCAGATGGACTAACACACCTCCACTTAAGACACCAATTATGTTCGCACTGACTCCATTTGTCAGCCAACCAAGTGGTTCATGACCAGCAGTACATTGTCATCTGAGTTCTAGACCACAGCTTCAGTACCTCCAGGCGTGTTGGATACAATCATGCTTGTTGGTGTACCACATCCCAGTGTTTTGTCTATCAGCACAGTAACTGACTGACCACAAAGTAAGAAGGAACTGCCTTGAGGGCCATGCAGATTGCATGAAGCAGCAAGCCTCTGATGTCTGATGTTTAGATATCATTTCCCCAAACAAAGTAGAACGCATCCGAAACCACTGTGACCACCACTGAGCCCACTGCTCTTTAGGGACAGGAGGGATTTCCCACATGTAATGTGGTCAGTCACCAGTCACTTGCAGGTTGTTGCCCGCTTCTGTGGAAATTTGAATGTTGTCTATCAGGCCCAATGAAAACAGAGGCACTACTAGAATGCCCACTGTCCCAAAAGGCACAAGACTCACAAGGCTGTAAGAAGAGCTCCCTTTTGAAACATTTGAATTATATCCTGAGTGTCTCGAGCCTGCTTGGATGGAGGGAAAGCCTTGAGGAAGACAGTGTCCCAGATGAGCAGTATACACTGGGAGGGTTGGAGATGCGATTTGTGAAGGTTAATTGAAAACCCCAGATCTAGGAGCAGTGAAATCATTGTCTGTAACTGGCCCAACAGAGCTGTAGCCTCCAGCAGTCAGTCATCGAGTTATGTGGATACATTGTTGTACAACCTATCAAGATGCTCTGCAGCTATCAGCATCACCTCAGGTTTTAAAAAAAATGTTTATATAATTTTTAAATATATTTAAGAATTTTCAGAGTAAAACAAGGCAGCATTGTCATCGTGAACCTGCATTCTGTGCATTATTATTGGTACATGTCGGCATGTGTTTTACAATTAACAGTAGAAATTCATATATATGAATGAATAAATGAGTGGGATTTGTAGAGCGCATGGCAAATCCATGGAGTGTCCCGTCGCTAACAGGCATAGCCCAGGTATGCAACCCCACAGCAGATAACTTACTCACCCCCCCAGCCCCCTCCTCAACCAAGACAAAAACAGGTTTTAAGTCTTTTCAGAAAGTGACCTCAGAAGAGATTCAGCGCAATGATCGAGGAAGCCCATTCCAGGAAATAAAAGGCTTTGCCGCCCCTTAGAACACGCTTAAAGCGAGGGATAGCCAAATGTGGAGCAGAAGCAGAGCACAACGCTCTGAAGGGAATATACGAAATGAATCTCTCCGCCAAGTAACGAGGGCTGGAAAGGAACACTGCCTTGTGAACCATCGCTAAGGCTTTGAAAAAAATCAGCTCTTTAACTGGCAGCCAATGCTTGGCCTTGAGTGCAGCTGCCATCGAAGAGTGTCTAGGAAGACAAAGAAGTAACATGGCTACCTTTGTTTGGACGCCTGCACCACCTGAGCTTCCGCAGCTCCTAAATACAAGACATCCGCTTAATCCAGACGCGAAATTGGCTCACTACTCTTCTCACCTCCAAAGGCAGGAGGGTGAGACATTTCTTGATAGTTCTGAGCAGCACGAAGCATTGGCTTACCACTACAGAGATTTGAGCCCTCATAGAGAGGGTAGTATGCAACTTCACCCGTACATTTTAACCACTAGCGAGGGAGGTGGCGGGGCTGGCAACGCATGGGGCAAAGGTATTCCCACCAGCTGGACACATAGCGATACTTTCAGTCTTTTCTGTGTTGCATTTAAGTTGGCTGCTCTCCATCCAGTCACAGATGGTCATTGAAAGGAGGTGCGATAGAGGCAGACAGAGCCTCGAAGGCAAAAACCAGCTGATTGTCATTGGCGTATGAAGTGACTGTGCTTCCAAACGGCTCGACAACAGAAGCCAAGGGGTCTATGAAGGCGTTACGGGTTGGACTAAGTGAAAAGCCTTGTGGACACCTTGATGAACTGCCTTGACCTCTGAGAGAAAGGAGCGATCCAAACTGATTGGCATTTGGCGGTCAGGAATGACTTGCACCAATCCCACACAGAACCTCTCACACCCAGAACAGAGAGATGGTGCTGGACTATAGCTTGTTGGACGGTGTCGAAGGCAGCAGAGGAATCAAGGAGGATTGACTCGGATGTAATCATTTATCTTACAGGGCGGAAAAAGAGAAAGCCTAGTTGCAAAAAATGCTAGGGTCCTGTGCAGGCTTCTTAAGCAGAGGGACCACTTGGCAAGTTTGCAGGGATTTTGTCCACACCCCCTAAAGAAAAAGAGAGATTGAAAATGGAGTTAATCACAGGGTTGATAATGTTTACAGCCTCCGCAAGCAGCATTGGTAGGCAGGCTTCAAAGAGCCACCCAGATATACATTTCAGGATAGCATCCCTGGACTGTTCCAAGGATATGTGCCCGAACTGAATAAACTTATAGCAGTGCTGGTCCAGATCAGAATGACAGACAAAAGGGGGAGACACCACCACGGCAGGCAAGGTTTTCTGAATGTCAAAAAGTTTTGTTTCGAAGTATGTTGCCTGCCCATTGCAGAGCTCTTGAGGAGCAACAACAGCTCTTCAACAGTATTGTGGAGAAATGAAGGACTTCACATTCTGCAAAGTAGAACTGGAGCTCTTCAGAATTTAATTTTTCAGTAAAAAAACGCGTCTGGGCCTGTTTGATTGAAACATAATCTCTGAGAGTCGATTTATAGATGGCTTTACTATCCGAAGAGTAGTTCTTGCACCAGATGCGCTCAAGCTTCTTACAGGCTTTATGTTCCACAGTCAAGTACGAGGAGAATCACGGGCAGATCTGCCTCTTCTCTTCTTCCGCTCCTGCAAAGGAGCTAACAAATCTGCTGCCCCGGTGGCTTGGCGCGCAGCAAGATGGCAGCACAGTAGAGCTGCTCTGCCGGCCACCGCAATAAATCCTGCAATATCCTGCCCTTAAAGTGTCCGCTGATACATCCTCAGGTGGGACTGTGCCGAGGGTGTTCTCCTCCGGTATCCACGAAATTGTGGGAGGCGACGCGGAGCCACTGCATGAAATATCGACTCCGGTAACTCCGGCCGCTGGGTAAACTACATCCCGTGGCAGTGTACAATGGGGCCGGGAGCCCCCCGACAACGTCGCTTGCTGGCATCGGCAGAGCTGCAGCGTGAAGCTCGGACCCTGTCGGGGTCTGGGACCGAGCGGGCCTCGAGTTTGAAGATGCGTCGGAAGGCAGTGGCGGCCGGGCTGCTCTGACACGCGAGCGGTCGGCTTGACAAACTGCTGAAAGGCCGCGAGCGGGCCGCAGAGGCCGATGTCGGAGGATCTGGCCCAGGGGGAATACCGTGATAGGAGTCACTGCTCATGCTCGTGGGACAGACCAACAGGTGCGTGCGGTGGCTGGATATAAATGCTGAGTGGGAGACTGCATGATACGGGGCTAAATAGTCTGAGCACTGAGCACCCCACTGGAGGCCGCGCTCTCTCTTCCACCACCCTGCTAGAGACACTGTGAGGACAGCATCGCAGGCTCCAGATAGAACACTGGATTCAGGCAGTGCACTGCAGTGATATTAAACGTTTGGTGTGTCGCTGGGGCCATTCCGATCCACCACCTGTGCACTGTGTACGGACGTGGGGCTGAGCTCTCCTCTTCAAAATACCGGGGGCATCCAGTGAGACCACACCTGCATACGGGGGCTGGAGCAACCAGGCGACCTGAGTACACTGTACCACACACTGCTGGACAGAGCATACACGGTGCAGTGGGAGTGCACGTGGGAAGTGGAGTGGTGTGGCTCACTGGTTAGAGGCGGCAGACCTGGGAGCAGAAGTCGGCCCGGGACCAGGGTTCAATTCCTGACGCGGCAGGGTCGTGGACCAGGGTCAGCGGACTCGACAATTCTCGTCTCGGTGCCTACTCTAACCTGGGGTCCCACTCGGCAACTCTGGGCATTAGCTTGCCTAATCTCTACAACGGCCCCACCAACGCCGGGGATGCCTGGCTCCACCCTGGGGATTCCCAGTAGGGACCATCCCACAGGGAAAGCCAGGACGGGTTCCCCAGCGGTATACAGCGCCGGGACGCCCCTTTGCTGGGGCAGCTGTGCGCTTTACAAGTATACAACATACAACAACATACAACATACAACATACAAGTGAGCTGTGGGAATAGTGCAGTCAGGGATTGAACTGAGCGGCCTGCTGCGCTCCAACACGTGATTGAAAGAATAGACCTGTGGCCTACACTACGTGAGGGCGTCACTGCTTGGACTACCGTCCCGTGGGAACAAAATGGGCAAACCAGACAAATCCCAGCCCAAGCTGACATTTGAGCTCCGCAAGGGCGGCAAACAGGCTAACTCTGAAGCCTCTGATGCAGAACAAGATGCTGCCTCGCAGGGCCCCTCTACACTGAAAACAACTTTGGCTGCGATACAGGCAAGCCTCCAGGCGATAGATGGGAAAATTGAGGCCCTTAATGGGCGCATGGACCAATTTTCGGCCAAGCTGGACAAGCAAGCTACGAGGATTGGTGAAGCGGAACAGAGAATTACTGACGCGGAAGATGGGCTACAGCAGGTTGCAGAAAAAAGATTTCGGATATCACTAAGCTCTTTGCAGTTATTCAGGCTAAGAATAAGGACATTGAAGCGAGGTCGAGACGTAACAATATCCGCGTACTGGGTTTGCCGGAGACGACCAATGTGGGGTGGCTGGAAGACTACGTTGAGACCATGCTGCGGGAGATTTGCGGTACAGATTAACTGTCCCCCATGTTCGCGGTTGACCGGGCCCATCGCTCGCTGGCAGCTCGCCCACCTCCTGGTACACCACCGCGGCCTATAATTATAAGACTGTTGAACTACAGAGACCGAGATTCGGTGCTGCGTATCACCAGGAAAAAGGGCAAGATCATTTACCACAACAACCAGCTCTCATTCTACCCTGACTTCACTGCGCAAGTACAAGCGGCACGGAAGGAATTTCAAAATGTCAAGCGACTGCTCCAACGAGAGGAGATACCCTACGCCATGCTATATCCAGCGAGGCTGCGCATTGGTGAATTAGAGGGAGGGAAGATTTTTGCAACCCCGAAGCAAGCGATGGCATATGCTAAAACTTTGCAAAACCGACGCAGATCTCCTGGAGCCACCTCGGATGTTGAAGACTGAGTATTGTTGTGATCATGTTGCATGTCTGTTGGATGTGGCTGTTAGCCATGGTAGAAGTGATACTTTCGACTGGCGGGTCGGGATGGGGGTTGTCGCCAACAGTCTTCCTGAATCACTAATATTGTACGATGCCGGAGATAGTGTCCTCCTCACTGCTAGTTCTTCGTGTTTACGTGGGAGGGAGGGATACCTCTTGAATGCTAGTCATAGAATCTGTAATTTGAAAGTTGACTGGCCCGCCGGATACATAAACTTGGCTAAGTTAGGTTGACACGTTTGTAGGACACTGATTCCTAGCTGTGGGGGCCCACTTCCGCCACGTGTCGGGAGTGTGCATTGCCTCCACAGCCCCCAATGGGTATAACCCGAATACCAAAATGTTTGCTGTTTGTGATGCTTGGGTTGGGGGGGGGGGAATAACGAGTGTCTTTGGCGGGTTGGGGCTGCCAAAGTGGGAGGGGAGTTGGAGACCTGGTCGTTCTTTCTGCTCGAGGGGTTGCAATGAGGATTCTGTTCACCTGACTGCAATTAATACGCGAATGCTGATGTGCGGGTTGTTGTGCAGTGACGCTGGTTCGACACTATTTGGGAGCCTCTATAATGACGGGAGAACGATATACATGTCTCACTTGGAATGTGCATGGCCTGAACACGCCTAAGAAAACTAGACAGGTACTTGCACATTTAGATAGACAAGGGGTGCAAATTGCTTTACTGCAAGAGACCTACTTAACAAAGCAAACTGAGGGCTCCATAGCACGAAGATGGGCTGTCTATCGACTGGCCTCCTCTTACTCACTTAGTGTGGAGTAGTGTGGCTCACTGGTTAGAGGCGGCAGACCCGAGAGCAGAAGTCGGCCCGGGACCAGGGTTCGATTCCCGACGCGGCAGGGTCGTGGACCTTGGTCAGCGGATTCGATAATTCTCGCTTCGGTGCTTACTCTAATCAGGGATCTAATCAGGGATCACACTCGGCAACTCTGGGCATTAGCTTGCCTAATCTCCACAATGGCCCCACCAATTCCGGGGATGCCTGGCTCCACCTTGGGGACTCCCAGCAGGGACCATCCTTAGTTATACAGCGCCGGGACGCCCCGTTGCTGGGGCAGCTGTGCGCTTTACAAGTATACTACATTTACATTTACATTTACTCTAACTATGCCCGTGGGGTTCTCATCCTCATCAAAAAAGGGACGCCATTTCAGTCAATAGACTCCTGTACAGATCGGGAGGGCAGCTGGGCAGTGGTACGAGGCAATTTGGGGAAGGTGGTCGTGACTATAGCTAATATTTATGGCCCTGTGGTTGACGAACCAGCGTCGCTATCCTCTTTGTTTCAGGTGCTACGCACATGGCCAGAGGCGTCACTTGTGATTGGTGGAGACTTGGACACACATTTAGACCCACGGTTAGATAAATCTGCCTTGGCTGGCAGCCGTATGTTAAGAACTGCCCACTGTGTCCGACACTTTATGGAGGAGATTGGGTTGATTGACGCATGGCGACTGCGGCATGCTGGGGTTATGGAAGGCACACACATCACACCGTCACACAACACATGGTCCCGTCTGGACTACTGGCTGCTAGATGGGTTGGCTAACTGCTGGGTGACTGAGGTCCGTACACTTCCAAGGACCTTATCGGACCACAATCCGGTCCTGCTCAAGTTTCAGATCCCACACAATTTGCGTTCCCCCTTCACATGGCGGTTCCGAGCGGATGCCCTATTAGATCCCGTCTACGACGACGCTATTAATAAGGCTATAGTCCAGTACTTTGACTTGAATGTGGGAATGGTTGACAGTGCAGCTACCTTATGGGAAGCGTTTAAAGTCACCATACGGGGGGGGGTGTATAGGCACGTCGGCAGGCATTCTTCGTGATCTGAGAGAACAATCGCACCGCATAGAGACTAAACTACGCGACTTGGAAACCTCTTATGATGCACTTCCCTCACCTGAAACGCTGGCGCAAATTAGAGAATACACTGAGGAACACAACTCCCTAGCGAATTCAGAGATGAATTACATATCAAAGAGGTTTGTGGCGAGAGCTTACGGGGAGGGTGGCAGGCCGGGTAGAGTGTTGGCCAATCGATTGCGGGAGCGAGAGCACATAGTGGAAGACACTGGCGCTGACCATTTCACTCCTGACACTATACTGGACCAATTTCATACATTTTATGAGCACCTCTACTCCTCTCGCGGAGGTATGTCTGACTCCGCGCTTACTGACTACTTGAAAGACACGGCATGTGCCTGGCTGTCAGATGTCCACAGAAAATATCTCAGCCTCCCCATTGACGAGGCAGATATTAAGGAAGCCATCCTTTCACTGCCTAACAAGAAAGCTTCCGTACTAGATGGGCTCTCGGCAGAATTTTATAAGCGGTATGCTGATTTGCTGGCGCCCCACATCCTAGCTTTGTATGCGGAGGCGCATGAGGTAGGACATCTCCCTCCGTCTCTACGACAAGCGCTCATTATCACTTTGCTAAAAAGGATAAGACCCCCACCAGGTGTGAATCCTATCGCCCCCTATCCTTGATTAATATTGACGCCAAGATTCTAGCAAAGATCCTCACCACCAAACTACATCCCCTGATGCCAATGTTGGTCCTGCCGGACCAATCTGGCTTCATCCCAGACCGCTCTACGTCCTGGAACCTCCGGACGATTTTCGCCATGTTTCATGTCCTTAATCCTGACCTACAATACGTGGCCGTGTCAGCTGTGTCGATCGAATGGAAGTAGATGTTCTTCATCCTACATAGGATGGGATTTCCCCCTGTCTTTATCCGCTGGATACAGATCCTTTACACAGATGCATCGGCGAGGGTGAGGGTGGGGGGTTTATCTCTGAACCATTGGCCATTCAGCGCGGCACTAGACAGGGATGCCCCCTATCCCCATTCCTTTTTGCTATTGTATTAGAGCCGCTGGCATGCAGAATCCGGCAGGCTCATAGAGCGGCAGCTCTAAACTTCAATAATAGACTGGTGGGCATATCTGCCTATGCTGATGACATGGTTGTATACGTTCGGGAGCCGCAAATCTACTTGTCGCGTGTCATTCGGGAATATGTCCGCTTTGGACTTTTCTCAAGACTGAGCATAAATTGGGAGAAGTCGGTCATAGTTCCCCTCACACCAGCCACCACTGCGCCTACAATGGTATTACCCCTGGTGTGGACTGTTGACCCAGTGAAGTACCTAGGTATTTGGAACCATCGGGACCCCACGCTCGTAATACGTGAGAACTATGGGCGGGCCTATACTGACTTAGTGCAACAAGTGGATCGGTGGGTGAGTCTGCCCCTGTCACTGGCGGACCCCCATAGCGGTAATCAAAATGGTGGTGCTTCCCAAATTCCTGTACCTATTCTGTAATGTCCCTATTCATCTGAATAAACACTTCTTTGTGACGGTACAGACACAGCTGCTCCGCTTGGTGTGGGGTGCGAAACCTCTGTGAATTAGCTGGAACACTCTAACGCTACCGTTTGAAAAGGGTGGCTTTTGCGCTCCAGATTTCTATGTTTACTATCTATGTGGATTGGCCCACTTTGCTTTCTTATGGTTCAGATCACATGGCTTTATCCCGCATGTAGCAGTTGAGGAGGGGGACTTGGGTGATATTCCTCTACAGGGCATCATAACGCACGCTCGCAGACTCACACCTAGGTCGGAGATAAACACGATTGACGCCACGATCTCGGCATGGCAGGAGATTGAGAGGCGGAGGGTTAGGCTGCCCCTGTATGCGCCGAATATGCCTATTGCAGGACACTGCGCTCTTTCAGTGGCACAGGAACGTGGACCGATGTGAACGCTTAAAGAAGCTGGCATTTCTGTTTTGGGAGATCTATATAGAGATGGGACCTATGAATGAAGAACCGGGTTATTTAGAACCCAGCGGTGCCAGGGGACATACCCGAAGTATCCGGATTCACCTGTCTCAGAATTACAGAAATGCGGATCAATTTAGATCAATTTATTGGCTGCAACCAGTAACAGAGGTCCACGAAGTACAAAGGCTGTATATTCGTAGGAGACTGCTCAATCTTACAAAGCAAGCCATCCCTTTTATACCAAATATTGTGCTTCAGGCAAACATTCCTTATTTACAGTTTGACCAATCCCATGTGTACATAACGAAAAGCATTGCATGATAAACCCACATTTCATTGTCCATCCCACCATCAATTACCCGAAAAGGCCCAACACTCTTCATCAGATAAGTCGGAAGGACCCCTAATAAAAACGGGCACCTCCTCATCGGAAAACAGGCCATAAAGTAAGGAGCAGAGTCAGGTGTGAGTCAGATAAGACATAGTTGTGTGCAATAAAGGGTTTATGATGTCCTGTGCCTTGATCCTCAATCTCGACCAGCTACTGGGAAAGGAACTGGCCTAACAGGTTTGGCTTCGGGCAGCTGAGTCAGCTTGCCCAGGTCACACAGAAGTCAGCTAAAGGTGTACGTGTCCCAAGGACTCGTTCGGCCTTAGTCATCGGCCTATGTGAGGGCAACCACAAAATGGCTGCCGTGCACAAAATGGAACCCAAGTGTTCAGAACGGAATCCCTGATTTCATGGTGATCTCGTCACTCGAACATGACGAAAATACTCGTACATATTATACTCGCCATTTTCGGTCTGCTGATACCAAAATCGTCATGATATGACGACATTTATGAAACGGGTTCAGAATTCACGGAACCTCATGTCCAGGGACGATCCGAGCTATATCTCTAATTCCTCACCTCTGTTCACATATACATGCTATCGGTTGCGCAGAGCTGTAAGGGATCATTATCCCAGTTTCCCACTGGAACCTGCCATCTCCAATTCACTGCAACTGGTGATAACAGCTGCCACTAAGAAACATCTACTTACTAGACTATATAAGACGGTGTTAACAGAATTGGTTCTCCCGGAAGATCGCAGCTTAGGTCGATGGAATAGAGCATTGGGTATACAAATTACGGAGGCCATGTGGGCGCAGATCTGTTCGGCCACTGGTAGATTATCGTCTAACAGCAACTTGCGCGTTATACACCTGAAGTTCATACATCAGACATATCACACTCCCACAAAGCTACATAGAATAGGCTACAGGGACACAGACTGCTGTGGGCGGGGCCGACTTTGTGCATCTGGCGTGGCAATGCCAAGCTGTACACTCATATTGGGTAGATGTTCTGAAGATGTTAGACGCCATGACCGGCCACACACTGGACTGTACACCACTTCTATGTCTGTTAGGACACGTACCAGAGGCTAAAGGGGTGCTGGGCCGTTTTGTTAGAGTGGCTCTATTGCTGGCAAAAAGAAGGATACTGTTCACATGGGATGGGAAGCGAAGCCCTAAGGCATCCAAGTGGTTAAAAAGACATGGTCTTCTGCCAGGAACAGCTGAACTTCCAAAGAGCGCTAGGCCTAAAGATATATGGGCCCTGCTGCGAGAATATTTGCTGATGTGCAGTGAGCAGGGAGGCGGCAACGAGAACACTGTGCATGACTAACTAGATTTTATTTTTGATTCCCTAGCTCATCGCCCGCTTCTTGTATACTTGTGTAAGATTGCCTCACTGTCTATATTCCACCACTTGCACGGGTGACAGAAAAGTTGGTAATAGTGCATGTTTCAGACTGCAGAAAGTAGGGACCGGGGAGGGGAGGTTGATTTGCCATTTTTGTAAATGAAAAAACTGTAAATAGAACAATGTACCATGTAATCTCCTTGCATCTTCCCTGCTATCAATAAATATATTTAACAAAAACAAATCTGCTGCCCCATGAAGCCAGCAATTAACGGCCCATTAAGATTGACATCATTAGTCAAATGGGGGCATGTGTTGGAAAGGAGGTTCACCCAGTCTGAAGGTTTCACCCTCTTCCATATCTAGTGTTACAGTGATTTATATGTGGCACTCTAGTTTCTGTAGTGTGCTGTGTCCAACTAGTCAAACATTACTCATCAGTTAGCTCTGCCTATAATTGTATCCAAATGTTTCGTGGTTGAGACGTCCTTAGAATTCTGAAGCTTACACTTCTGATAGTTCACAGCTTATGTGTAGGTCTTTCAACCTATCTTCAAATTGCAGGGTCTGATGCCCCCCGAAACGCCCCCCCCCCTCCAAGCTAGGGCAACTCTACGTTTATCCGTCAGCAAAGTGATTGCTACAAATGTTGTAGATGTTTTAGGAATGTCTTTTACATGCTCCACAAAGACTATTAACTGGCACACTTCAGTCATTGAGTCAATTGCTCCAATAACTTTCCGGCAAAAAGTGTGAACCCCGGACAATATCATTCTAGGCGCAGAAAATCTGCATCAGGTGCAGCACACTGGCAGCTTTTCGAGCTTGTGGATATACTGAACCGTGTCATACTAGCTGGTGAATAATACCCTCTATGTATGAATTAAAAATGTTTTTGTGTATTCCTCTCGTTAGTGGATATTTCTTTTGATAGAGATTTCTAGCCGCAGATTGCTTAACTTTGAATAATCCCCAGGCTTCAGACTGGAACCCAAAAATGTTCTTGAGCAGTACCCCTACGTGCCAGTAGATGGCATTGTCCGGCTCTACATGACATCATCTGCGCCCGAAGTGACTTGTGCGGTACCTATATAGGCTACACCCCAGCGCACTGACGTTAGTTCTTTACTTTCCACGCCAGTATGCGCCGATCCGGGAAGAGCTACCCCCTGGTCTTTTTTTGACATAACGGAACGCACTCTGCTGGTTTCACACTGCTAGGGACTCCATGTCCCAGGGCCCAAAGCCCCAAGCAGAGGAGCTGAGACCTGCCGTTTTCCCACTGCAAGCACTTCTTAGCGCCCTGTGATCCACCGTGGCATGAGAGGCGTGCAGGCCATCACCTGGGCAAAGCCCAGGCCAAAGAGGTGCCCGTCTGCACCCATCCACGGCTGACTGAGGCTGGGCTGGGCCACTCCTCTTTGCCCTTGCTGTCAAATGGTAAGAAGGCTTTTTCCTTTCTATTGCACAAGGAGGTCATGCTATTTGTCTGTTCGACCCATTATAAAGGAGCAAGCATGAACAAGTGGAAACTAAGGCTCCCCAGGTGGAAAACTTGAAAATGAAGACTGGTGAATTTACTAACTCCATCACTAACTATTTATGTAGTGTTGTGGGTATGTTAAACAAAGAGATTGATAGTACAGGAGTGAGGCTGGCTGTGACTACATCGTCTCTCCATAATACAATCAAGGCAGTCAGTGTGGAGATTGTTATCTTAGATGTTGAGCCAAACTTCCCAAACAAGAGCAATCCAACTTTAAATAGTAAGTCTAAACATGGTCAACCTCCTGGTACTCCAAACAGCCCGACTCAAACTATTGAACACTCTCACAGCAGTGAATCGATCACCCCCTAGCGAAGAAAAGCCATTAACCACCGGCGCAGAGGGTTGTAAGACCAAAAGTTAAAATAATAAGGGTGACGATATCTATAGGCTCACTCGTGACCAAGAGTATGACTCCGCGCTTTCAAAGAACTTTGAGACATTGATAAAAAGGGTACATGCTAAGTTCTATAATCTTCAAAGAAAAATTCTATCTGCGTTAAGACACTAAAGAGAGTCCGCAATATTGAGAAGACCGTTAACAAACTTGTGGCTTGCTTTGCAATCAATGATTCTCTGCTACATAAGACCCTTGTGGCCCCTGAGCCTAACTCCATACTCTCAAGATCAGGACTTTCAGGCCTGCTGGTAGTATGCCTTCTATTACGGAAGTCTACCAGCATACCTGCAAGGAGAACCTTTGGACTGACTGCTAATTTACGTCCTGCTACCCAGAAAATGGTTTCACTATCCCAGAGTACCAGTGTGTCTTCTGTTAGTGCACCAGTACAGCAAACAAGGTACTCCAATATGCTTCTAACAGAACTGGAGCCAGTCACATTACTCCTACCACCAGACGCTACCCCATATGTCATTATCATAAAAAAATTTCTAACTGTGGACCCCCATACTTAAGAGTTTTGGTGGGGCTTAAAAAATAAGGCGGTACACTGGCTGTCCAACCAGATCTATGAAACAAACTTTCTTTTTCAGGAAATTCTTACGGTGAGAAGGGTAAAGTGGATATGCCCCAGAAGAAAATTTGTACAGGGAGATAGCATTGTTGTCAACTTTTGTTCTCCCATGGTGGTGAAATCCCTTCTATTTTTTATTTTTATTGTGGTGATTGTCAAGAAAAACAAATGCTGCATTTACGTCTGCGTACATGCAGGTATAAGACGTAGAACAATATTCCGGTCAGGTTGTAATACACAGCCATTCAGTCCTCAACCCTGAGGTCGGACGGCATATCGATAAAGCAGAACAGTAATGAAGACAAATCAAATCCTGCATTGGACACAGAAAGGATAGTAGCACCACTTTTTTGTTTTATCAGAAACAAATCTCAAATAGATAGAAATCCCTTATTTTTGATCTTGGGCGCAGGCCAGCCACTATAAGCAATCTCACAAGGGAAATTAAAGTCGTACCCCTTGGTTTAATTTCATTTTTTTTTGGTATAGGTCTCTACATTCTGGATTGATCCACCCAGTGTGTCCCGCCTACTCCTAGACTCCATGCACCCATTCAGATGTCCAATAGATTCATACCTCTTACCGGGTTTAACGAGCAAGATTGACTAAAGGGGTTCCCTGACCCTGAATTGACTGTTACTGGAGGTAGTGCAGTAGATCTCTCCTTAGTGGAAAGTCTAGGCCCTTCTACTTCGTACAGCACAGGTGTTAACGTTAAAATTATATCCTGGAACATCACTGGTATTAGAAACAAACTGGAGAACAAGCATTGGGTGCGTTTAATTAATACATACTAGTTGATTTGCCTACAGGAAATATGGCAGATGGGTAATTTCCACTAAGAAGGGTATAGGAGTTTTAGTACCCGGCGAGTCCCTCCCATCATTGTCGATCGAAGGGGGGCTTAGCTCTACTAGTATCTACCACCTGCCCACTGATGGCAAAAAAGATATCAGCTAGTTCATCCGATTTCCAGATATTCCACCTACAGACTGCTGAGAAACTGAACCTTGTTTTGATTGACTACTACAATAATGTTTTTGACAACACTAGGAGTATAGTCATTGTTGATCTAGGGAGGGAGCTGGAATCTTAAGAGAATTGCGGCACAGTATTTGCTTATCGGTTGGTGATTTTAATATTAGTAAATGCAACATGGCTAACAGTAGGATTTGTGGTTGCACTGAAGTGCCTTGGGTTAAGCAAACTCATTTTCCACATAACTCATGTGGAGAGGCTTTAAATAAACTCATCTTTAGACATGACTTAGAGTTTACTCATTGTAGTTCTATCATTGATCATGCTTTGATCTCGGAAAGGGTTGGGTGATTCTTTAGTGTCGATCAAAGCTATTTTAGTGACCATCACCCTCTGTTGATGGTATTTAATATCGAAGCTAAGGGGACCAATGGCCCACAACTAGCAGAACACATCGACATCCAGGGCATCAACAGTATTAGCTTCAGGTGGGCAAACATTAACGGAACTGTCCTGCTGGAGAAGGTCAACCCCACTGAATTTACTATCTGCACAGAATTAAACTCTTCCCTACAACATATTAGTGGTTCCTTTGGTAAAATTCTAACCGCAAATTGCTGGGAATTTGAGATCAAATGGTAGGAGGGCTATTAATTAATAAAACCACTGCGTGGTTAGACCACAATTGCTCATGGGCTAATTGGAACCGGAAAAAGGCTCACCAGACCCTGCCGAATCTGAAATGGACCTAAAGGGGCCTAAGAATACGAAGGGCTGAATCTCAGGAGAAAGCATGGGCCAGTTTACAATAGGCAGCTGAAACAGGGGACGCCATTCTTTTCTGGAAAACCATCAATCAGCCATTTTTAAAGGAAGCATCAGCTCCCGGAATAGAGGCGCTTATACAATAGGCTGACTGGGTAAGACATGTATAGTCAAGACCTAGGTACATTTCCTTGCTAAATATGCCCTGTGGAACCATAAGATCGTCATTTTTTTTTTAGCCTAGAAAGGAGCATTATCGCACTAGAAAAATCAGCTAACATGAAGGCGCCAGTTTGTGATGAGGTCCCAAAAGGTACTTTCAAAGCATGTACCAACTTATGGGCCTCCATACTGACCCAGGTGTGCAATGCGGCAGCAAGTGGGTGTATGCCCCAATCCTGGACAGAAAGTAGTATAGTCCCGATATATTTTTAAAAAGGGGACGTGGGGATGCCGGGTGTTATCGCCCAATGCACCTCCTGGCCTCATCAGCAAAGTTAATGGACAGAGTTCTGCTGAAGATGTTGGACTCACGCGTGACAAGAAAACCAGATTTTAGCAGATGTCCAGTATGGGTTTAGAAGTGATGTGGAAACCATCAAACAATGTGTCAATTTACATCTCCTCATTGGCAAATGCATCTTGGCCAAATAAGGTCATATTCATTTTTGCTAAGCAGATTTAATTAGCGCATTTGATCTGGTAAATCATGCTCAGTTGTGGTAGTCGCTGATTAAGATGGGCACTTCTACACAGATTGTTAGCTACCTTTCCCTTCAATATGCAAAGGTAACCGCACAGGTGCGATATGGGCAAAGGGGAGAAGTGATACCAAAGGGGATGATGGACGGAGCGCTTGAGCAAAATAAACACTCACTCCCAGTCAACTTATCTGGGTTTAATCCATCATCATTCTTAAGCTCACTCCACCACCCCAGTTCAGACATGGCCATATGCAAATCAGTCTGACCCTGTGCCTCATGGGAACAGTCCAGCCCGAACTGCCAAGCAATGTCTTGTCTGGACCGGAAACAAGCATCCTGGGACTGGTTTCAGATTCATTATTCTCATCAGCCAAGGCCGAAGTCACATCACGCATTAAAGTTACTCTCTGGATTCAGCTGGGCTGTGTCCTTGCGCTGCTTCTTTTTTTGTTGTATATAAATGGGGTTGACGAAGCCCTGCAAAATATCAAGGCGGATGCACCTAAGGTGGTTGAGCGTGTAACTCCTGTTCTACCGCAAATGACTCACTTCTGATTGCTAGAACTGCTAATGGTCTTTCGCTATTGACAGTTAGCTTTGTCTCATATATGGAGGACAGGGATATGAAAATCAACTTAATGAAAACATTTGCAATGATATGTGGGAAAGTAAAGCCCAAAAGGAAAATTCACATTATTGAGGGAGAGACACTTGGTGAAGTAACAGAGTGCCCACACCAGAAGTAGGTTGTGCTTGTTATTCTCTGGTGCCCATGAAGGCCGGAGGTTTTTGTCCTGTCCTTGACCTGCATTCTCTCTCAATTTCTTCCTCGAAGTCGTTCAGAATGCTCCCGCTAGCTCAGGGACGGTCTGCCCTCGACACAGGAGACTGGGTGGTAGCGCCAGACTTGTAGAACGCACATTTTCACATCACTGTTCTGCCCGCCCACTGACTGTTAACTGCGGTTCACAGTAGGTCACAAGCTGTGCTCCCCTTTGACCTTACCAGCGCCCCTTGGGTGTTCACCAAGGTGATTGCGATATTTTCAGCTCCTCTGTGAAGATCAGGGGTGCCATTCCTTCCCAGCTCGATGACTGGCTATTAAAGGCGAGCTCGCCCCAGGCTGTCACCCACTTCCAGACTATGGCAGACCTCCTGCATTGCCTTGGCTTCACTATCAATGTGCCAAAGACTCGCCTGACTCCCTCTCAGATGCTTCCTTTTATATGAGCGGTTCTGGACACCGTGCAGTTTCGGGCCTATCCTCCCGAACGGCGAGTCCAGGATATCCAGGCTATGTAATACCGATATTTCGCTTCTATCCTGGATTTTGGTGAGACTAACTCTGAGGCTGCTGGGCCTCATGGCCTCCTGCATCTTGCTTATGACTCATGCCCGCTGGCATATGCGGGCTCTGTAGTGGGTTCTAAAGTTCCAGTGGGTGCAGCATCAGGGGACTCTCGCCGACATGGATAATGAACCATGATTGGGTCAACGGCAGACCCCTCTCGCTTCCCCAGCCAGATCTGACGGTAGTGACAGATGCGTCACTCCTGGGATGGGGCGGCCATCTGGGAGAGGTGGAGATTAGAGGCCTCTGGTCTCTGGTGGAATCCAGACTCCACATCAATCTGTTGTAGCCCAGGGCAATCTGGCTGGCATTGAAAGCCTTTCTACCCTTCCTCAAGGGAAGGCTAGCCCAGGTGTTCACGGACAACATCTCCGACATTTGGTACTGCAACAAACAGGGCGGGTGGGTTTGTGGGCCCTTTGTCAAAAGTCCCTGCATCTCTGGACATGGTTGAAACATCAGGACATAGCCCTGGTGGTTCAACATCTGGCGGGCTCTCTGAACGCCAGAGCAGACCAACTCAGCTGATGATTCCTAGTGGACCGTGAATGTTGTATCTATCCGGAGGTGGTGTAAGACTCTTCCCACAGTGGGATGAGCCTTGGTTAGATCTGTTCGCCACCAACGAGAACACTCAATGTCAGGAGTTCTGCATGCTGGAGTTTCCAAGGCAGCTCTCGCTTGGATATGCTTTTCGTCTCAAGTGGAGCGTAGGCCAACTGTACGCCTTTCCGCCCATACTACTCTGCCCAGAGTTCTCAAGAAGATCCAGTACAACCTGGGCCCAAGTCATCCTTGTGGCTTTGGAATAGGAATTGAGAGTCTGGCATCCTGAGCTATTGATTATGGCCATCGGTCCTCCGATCAAGCTGCCCCTTTGGGAGGATCTTCTGTCGCAGCAGCAGGTGAGGTTTCTCCACCGAACCTGTCAATGCTCCGCCTTCTTGCGTGGTGACAGTTGACAGCTTTCGACCTTCCGCTCGAAGTCTACAAAGTTATTCTGGCATTGAGGCGTCCCTCCACCATAAAAGTAGATGCCTGTTGGGGCACGATGACCCTCTTTTAGCTCCCCTTTCTCAGGTTCTTCTGTTTGTTCTTTCTCTTGCCCAGCAGGGCCCTGCTCTGGGCAGAAATAGCAGCAAGGTATCCCTTCCTTTCTTCTGTTTCTACTTTTCTGCTGTTGCCTCACCAAACTTCCTTCTTCCAATCCTTTATTTTACATTGGTTCTTGAAAGGTTTGGAACATATGTTTCCTCTGTCTCTCTTCTTTATGCCTCAGTGGGACCTTAGTCTGGTCCTGATGGTATTGATGTGTGTTCCCTTTGAGCTATTCCATAACTGTCCTCTCAGGCTCCTTAACATCAAGAAGCCTTCCCGGTGGCAATTATATCTGCCCGGAGGGTCAGTGAGCTTCGGGTCTTGTTATCCATGCCTCCCTACTGAACATCTACCCAGACAAACTGGTGCTTTGTATGAGGTCTTCCTTTCTCCTGAAAGTGGTCTCTCCCTTTCACGTCAGCCAAACCGTCACTCTTCCTACTTGTTACGCTCCGCCTCATCCCTCCAAGGAAGAGGAGCCACTTCACCGTCTGGACACAAAAAGGGCAGTGTCGTTCTACCTTGACCACAAAAGATTTCCAGGTGGACGACCAACTCTTTGTGGGGTATGTTGGAGCGAAGAAAGGACGAGCCATATAGAAGAGGACCATTTCACCCTGGATCGTGCTCTGGATCAAAATCTGCTACGCTTTGGCCAAAAAGGCAGCCCTCTGATGGTTTGCGTGCTCATTCCACCAGAACTAAAGCTGCAACCACTGTGTTAGTATGTGGTGTTCTGGTCGTGGACATCTACCAGGCAGCAACATGGGTTACCTTGCACACGTTTATCAAGCATTACTGCCCGGACAGTCAGGTTCTTAAAGATGGGCATTTTTCCTGTTTGGTCCTGCAGGACTTCCTCATGTGAAATTTATATGTAGACCCACCTCCCGGGAGGTATTGCTTGGGTATCTATTCTAATGTGAGAACCCTGTGTCTATAAGTCTCTATCAGATTTGTTTCAGGAATTCTGCTCTGGAACATATCTACGCTTGAGACCATTGAACATCAGCTTGTAGGGACTGAGTCACTATACCACCTCGGTATCCATGAGCCAGGGTACGACTAACTATAGTGTCTCACTATGCCTGCTTGGTCTCTTGACACATGGGACCCCCTGGTGACTTACCTTCACACCCCAGCTGGACTGCCTCCCCCATGCTCTTCGCCGGCACTCTGCCCGCGGCGGCCGCCGGTGCTGGTCAGTAGTCACTTCCTTCCCTGTCCCCAACGCTCTCGTGCTGGGCCTGCTCCCTCCTCTAAGGTGCTGACACTACACTATGCAGTTACGGCCTAATGAAGCGTTTGCTGAATTGTACTGGATAATGCCTCAGCCTGATCGAGCTACTTCTTTTTGTGCTGTGCATAGTCAATGATCTGCCATGTATGATGCTCTGATTTGATGCAAAATTGTTTTCTGGTAATGCTGAACTTTTCAATAAAGGTTTTGAAAACTCAAAAAAAAACTATAGTGCCTCACTTGCTCTCCTAACCATACCAGAGAAGCAAGTGAATTGGCATCCCCAGAACACAACACTCTCTACCCTTTCAGGGATCGCGGTGACAGGACACACCCTTTCGCTCTCTCACTCGTACCTGTCCACAGTAAGATAAGCAAGAGACACAAAGGGAGTTTAGAATATTTGTTAAACTATTGTGTTCTGAACAGCAGTATACCTACCACAATTAGAAAGCAAATGCATAATAAAAATACTATCAGCATGGTCAATCCATATACCATGAAAAGTGCTGTAATTTCATAAGAAATAGTAACCTAACTCTTCCTCCCCTGCGAGTAAAGATAAATGACATCTAGTGTTCTTGTCTCAGAATTCTCGTTCCATATGTGTGTCTGTGGCTCATGTACTCCTCTATATACTACAATATGGATGCACGTAAACAACAGCTGCACTCTTGTGTTATTGTGTTATGTCTAGGTGCTAGTGCCTGGCCAGAAAGAATAACAAGGGACATTGTTTTTTGACCTTGTCTGTGGTGCTTAGAATAAATCCCAGGAAAAAAACAGAACACAAAAACATATACAGGTTCTGTGTTGAAACTACAATGTGGCACAAAAGGAAGCGTGTATATATATATTAAAGTGTGCAAAGGAAAAGAAGGCCTACAACGTGCACAACTAGGCCAACACAGGGAAAGCTACAAGGGCCATGCAGATAACACACGACAAGATGAACAAGTTACTTCTCTTCTGTAGTGCCTATCTAGCGCAGATTCCTTACCGACCCACCCATCCTTCCGTCTCTGTGAACGGATTTCTAGGGACAGGTTTTTGTCTCCTTTCAGGGCCCTAGTATTCCACACCAGTGGTCAGTGTGCTTTGTGTTTCTGCGTTTCTGGCGTAGAAAGTTGTGAAAAGTAACTGACGTCCGTGTGCTGGTGTGGCGCCTATATAGGCACCGCACATGCCTCGTCTGGCGCGGACGACGTCACGTTGACCCGAACTATGCCACCTACTGGTGTGCAGAGGCACTACTAAAGAAAAATTTCTGGATCTAGTCTGACGCCTCGGAACAATTCTAAGGTAAGGAATCGGCGGCGAGATAGAATCTCTACCAGGTTCGGCTTTACTGTAGGTAAGTAACTTTTGTCTTCTGGCAACAGTATGTCAATTGGGCATCTGTAAGCGTGTGCCCCTGCCCCCGATCCCACTCATCTCTGGATTGTAGCTGCCCAACCTCTTGTTCCCTCATGATAGTGTTGTTCATTATAGAGATTAACCGGCAGGTTGGGAGTTTAAAATGGGCAACATCAGCAATTTTAATTCAGCAGGCTTATGTGGCAAACCATGGAATGTCTCATTCATCTTCCCCCATATTACGTCAGTACACCTAGAGATATACACTGTGCTCCATCCATGTCTTCAGTCAGAGTCTTAAATGTTGTGTCATCAAAAAGGTAACCTAGTGTCCTAAGGTGTCTATTTCTGAGCTGTTTGATGACCTCCATCTTTAGTGACCTTCAAGCGTGGGTTGTTAAACTAGGGTAACACAGGAAGCTATACTTCCCTAACGCCTGTCAGTGTCATCTATCTTGACTATTCCCAAATAGTGCTTTTTACCGTGTGGGTTTCTCTGCTAAGTCTAGCTGGCTTTAGCATCAGTGCAGAGTTTAATGGGTCTGGGATGATTAGTCAAATCTGTAGTTCACGCTTGGGAGACTGCCTGTTGTCATGGAAGCGTTGATGCATAAAATTGTACTTGGGCTACTAAACAAAATATTTTTACAGTTGGATCAGTGAATTCCCGCCTTCTAGCTCATAGGGAAGCTCCATTTTATATCATGCTATTCTTTGCTGTCGACCTGCACATGCTAGTCTGACCATCACTGGTCTAAGTTGATAAAAAATGGCCCTAGATAGCAGGATCACGATATTCTGGAAAAAATACCACAGTTTCGACAGCACCAGCATTTTCATTAATGCTGCCCTGTGCGCCACTGACAATAGCAATCTGATCCATTTCTCTATAAGGGAAATTGTAGTTGTGATGCATCGGTCATAGTTCTCCCTAATGAAAATGTCCATGTCCTTGGGGTATTGGATTCTGAAGTAGTATACGGGTTCTCTTTCCTCTGTATTGGCAATTCTAGGATGGGTGGTGGGTGTTTTTGTTAGGGGGAGCATACCTTACTTGGAACAATTTATCTGCAGCCTTGTCCACCCACCAAAAGTGTTTATTTCTCTAAATACGGGATTCAGGTTGCTTTCTGGGTCTTTAACGAGTAGCAGCACATCATCCGCATACATTGATAATAATATTCTATGAGCCTCAAATTTAAACTTAAGGGAATGGTGAAAGCCTTCAGAGTATGCTTGCCAAGGGCTCCATCACCAGGGCATACAAAATTGGTGCCAGAGTTGTTGTTTACTTCTACTGATCTTTTTAAAGGATAGATTTGATGATTTTAATTCTGACCTTCGGGTCTGTGTAGAGCAGTTTTATCCACTGTAACATGGGTCTACCCATACCAATTATTTTTGTCACTACATGCAAGTATGGTTGTTTGACAGAGTCGAAAACCTTAGCTGTGTCCAAGAAGGTGGTGACTGATTATATCTGAGTGGCAGTTTGGTGGGGACAGAGAAGGTGCAGACATTATCTACAGTGGATCTACCACTTTTGTTTCCTCAAGGCTGATGAGGAGCACAGCTTCTCATGCTTGTCAAATTCCAGCCATACCAGGGTGGCTCTATTTAAATATTCATAAATGTCTGGGACACATTTTCCATTAGCATGTCCATTATGTCTTGAATGGTTGATATTAGCCCAAATGGAAGGACCACAAATTGCTAATTGGTGCAGCCCACCACAAAATACCAGTAACTTCTGGGCAACTGCAAGATAGGTGTATAACAATACATGTTCGGCATGTTGAGGCACGCCAAATCCTCTTTTAGCCCCAAAGCCAAAAGATCCTGTTCAAGTACAGAGGAAGGTATTCCGAATGTAAATATCAAGAATGGAATGGAGGCAACTGTCTTTCTTGGAAAGTGGCATCCCTGCCCAATCTCAGTCCCTGGAACTAATTTTACAGACTCTTTCCTTAATAGAGCGAGAGCCTCCTGCTGTAGAATGTGTGCATGATTGTCAGGGGTGAATGGGAGGAGGCAATTCCTTGAACAGGCAAGCATAACCTTTGTATGACAATCTGGAGTCCATGGTCCTACACAGCCAGCATGGTAAATGACATTGCATCGTCCCTTCCACAGGCCACACATGTGCCCCTAAAGATGAGTGGAAGCAGTTTTGCTGGCAGGGCATGGAGGAAAAGGATTGTTACTTCTGCTAGTGCCAACCTTTAAAACCAGTGTGCCCCCTGTAGCTGAGAAAAAACTCCATTAGCTATGAGGGCTGACACCGAAGGAAATGTAGAACTAGAACTAGAACTTGCCATATTCCATTTTTTTATTTTTTATTTTATTTTAAGCGACTTGTAAAGTGCACAAATACCCTGGGGTGTCTCGGCGCTGTGGAATGCAAGAGGAAAACTGACCTGGAACTGATGACTACTAGTTGAAGAACGACCTCTGAAAAATGGTCATGAATTTTCCAAAGAGCATGGGAGTAACAGACTGGAAGGCAAGTTGTGTTCATGGAACAAAGGGCAAAGCTCCTCATTGCCTTAATCTTCTTTGACTCTGTAGTAGTAGAGGGGAAAAGTTTCAGGGTTCTGTTTTGAGGGCACTTCAGCAAGACTCTTCAGTCCTTCAGAGTGGTGAACTGTCAAACTTCAGGTCTCCAGGAATTGGTCAGTGGCAGCAGGCAGCCTGGAGGCTCACTGCAGGCTCTGAAGCTTTTTTGCTACAAGCAGTCATGATTGGATGCATCAACCCCTGTGGCTTCTTTAATTCAGTCAGCCTGAATGTTGATTGAACTGCATTGTCACATCTGAAAGAAACAGTTAGGTTCAAGGCATATGAGCTGCAGGTTGTACATTTAGCAATAGATCGCCACCTGGTGTTGGGCTCGGATGATTGCAGGTTGTTGTTGTCTTCTTGGAAGAAGTCTTTGTAGTCACGAGATAGGTGACTCCTCCCTTGGACAATACTGCGCATGGTCATCGACTCCATCCTCAGATTGTTTTTTTCCGCCACTGGGTTCGGATGAAAGTTTTCCGCTCCGGCTAGAAAAGACTTTTTCGGCATTTTCGAAGCGTAAAACTTTAGACAAACAACTTTCGACATCGAAGACACTTTTCGATATCACCAGCTACATCCCGGTGCATCGACGCGGGCCGTTGGGCCCATCGGCGCCGTACGGCCTACGCCTCATGGAAAGAACTCCATTCAAGAGATGCCCGATATGTCGAGCAAAATTCCCTCATAGCGACCATCACGAGGTTTGCAACCTCTGTCTCTCGCCAGAACACGACGAGTCGACCTGCACAGCCTGTGCCTCCTTCCGATCGAAAAAGACCATTCGGGATAGGAGGGCCCATTGACACGAGATGAGGAGATCAGCGCCAGCACCAGAGGCCATCTCTGAGGAGGAGATCGTCGAACAGGACGTCTCCGAGGACGAGAACCCACTCGAAGATATCTCCGCGGACGAGGCTCCACTCGTTGCCGAGGAAGACTCGCCTGATCTCCAGATCATATCGGGAGCAGAGGACTCGGACGACTCGATTCCATCTCGACAACCCGTGAGTACCTCTGCCCCTGCACCACAGACACTGCCCAAAACAAAGGCAACGGTCAGCACTCCGCCCATGGGGCCCAGTCGAGACCGAAATCTACCCTCTAACGCCCCGCCTTCCTGCTCGGCGCTGAGGAAAAAGACTACGCCTTCCGGTGCCTCGGCACCGAAAAAACCACATATGCCAATTCCACCTGCTCCATTGGCACCGAAACATCCTTCCACACCGAAGGACTCTTCGGCACCGAAGCTAACACACCCTTCGGCACCCAAAGACTCTTCGGCACCCAAACCTAAACAGGCATCCGTGCCGAAACCGAAAACAGTAACGGAACCGAAAGCTTCGACTCCGAAACCATCCGGCTCCACAATCAAAGACGGGAAGATAGACTCCGGCCCAACAGGACCAACAAAACCTGTCTCCACGCCGAAATCTTCGATAACGGTACCAAAGACCACAAGGCCTGATACACACAAGCCTAAAGAACCTTCGGCACCGAAGAAATTGCCACAGGACTCAATAACTCCTCCTAAGGCAAAAAACGCTAAAGAACCACTATCGACACCGAAGAAATCGGCGCCGAAGAGGACTATACAAGAGGAAGAACTATTTAGACCAGATCCAAAGCAGAAAAAGGTCTATATCAATCCAAAAACTGGACATGTGGAAGCAATTCCACACAAGAAAAGACCAGCAGACACACCACTTCCAACTGTGGTTCCTGCCAAAAAGGATTGTGCAACATCTCCAATGCACCCTTCCTCTCCTTCACCTTCTTCCTCTCCTATCACTCCATATATTGAGCCTATAACTTCTCCTGCTCAATCTCCTGCATCATCACACCACACTGACGAAGAGTATGATTTAGGTGGGGGGATGATGTACCAGATACACATACATATCCCTTAGATGAGGATGAAGATGTCAACCCAGATTATACCAAGGAGGAGGATGCATATAATTTCCAACCAAATAATGCACCAGACATACCTGATCCTCAGTATTACCCAACAAAACCTTCCCCTCCAGAGATAGTATTGGGTTCAATCATCTACAAAACAGAGCTGCACTTTACCACGGAGTTCCAATGCACTCTGATGCCATTGAGGAGGATTTCCTATTAGACACTTTTGAGCAATCACAGAGATCTACTCAAATACTACCTATGATCAAGGGGGTCATTAAACATGCCCCAGATATTTTTAAAGACCCAGTAAGGTGTAGGGTACTAAACCCAAGAATAGAGAAAAAGTATAGGCCAGCACCATCAGATCCTATCTACATTAAGGGACACCTACCATTGGACTCTTTAGTAGTGTCAAATGCACGTAAAAGAGCCAATTCCCAGACTTCTGGGGACTCCCCCCCCCCCCCCCCCCCCCCGACAAAGAATCAAAAATCATTGATGCGTCAGGGAAACGGATTGCTGCACAAGCAACAAACATATGGCGCATAGCAAACACACAAGCCTTACTCTCACGCTACAATAGGGCTCACTACGACCATCTGCCAGATCAATACAAAGATCACGCAGCAGAGCTCTTACAGGAAGGCAAACTAATAACAAATGCCTCCATTAAATGCTCACTAGATGTAGCTGACACAGCATCTAGGGCAGTTAACACCAGTGTTATCCTCAGGCGTCATGCATGGCTACGCATTTCCGGTTTCAAACCAGAGGTGCAAACTACCATCCTCAACCAGCCCTTCAATCAGAACCAATTGTTCGGGCCAGAGGTAGATAATACGCTAGTAAAGATGAAAAAGGACACAGACACTGCTAAGTCTATGGGTGCATTACAATCTACCCAGGCTAGAGGTTCTTTTCGTCGCTCCTCTTATAGAGGAGGCTCCAAGCAGACCGGTGTAGATAACACGTCATCTTTTAAAACACACACACAAACCCCCTCTAATAAAGGTTACTGTAGAGGAGGGTACAGAGGCAACAACAATAAGGGAAGAGGTAGAGGTAACAACAACAACTGCTCCTCTTCCACTCCCAAACAGTGACTTCCCTCTGCCTCCCCTACAACATTCCACACCAGTAGGGGGCAGAGTATCACAGTTCCTACCTGTCTGGGATTCCATCACAACAGACAGGTGGGTAAGACAAATTATCCAACATGGCTACTGCCTAGAACTCACTCACGTTCGACCTAGACCGTACAAAAGACTTCCGGGGTGGACAATCAGCTCTTTGTAAGGTATGTAGGAGCTAAGAAGGGGAAGTCTGTACAAAAACAGACCATCTCAAGATGGATAGTACTCTGCATTAAGACCTCCAGTGCAATGGTCAAGAGGCAACCCCCGATGGGTTTGAATGCTCATTTCACCAGAGCTAAGCCTGCGACCACTGCTTTAGCCCGCTGAGTTTTTGTCATGGATATCGATCACGTTGCAACATGGGCATCTCTGCCTCTACTACCTGAACAGTCCGGTCTGTCTCGATGGGCACTTTGCCTTTTTGGTCTTACAGGACGTTTTGATTCGAAATTGGTTTTGCAGACCCACTTCCAGGGAATTCATTGCTCGGGTATCTATTCTAAGGTAGGGAATCTGCAGCTAGAAGTCTTTATCAGATGAACAAGTTATGTACGTTTGGTAATGCTTTATCTGGTATACACTCAATCTAGCCACAGATTTCTTACCGACACTCCCGTTCTTCCCGCTCTACTGGCGTGCAAAGGTACTGCTCAAAAATCTCCGAGATCAATTTGACGTCTGGGGAATTTTCTACGGTAAGGAATCTGTGGTTTCATAGAGTCTTTTCTAGGCATTGGGAAGGTAAGTAACTTGTTCTTCAGTTTTATTATGCTCCTTGGTGACTACACATATATGTGGTAGAGGAAGACCAGAACTAGTGGATTTGCAGACACTTGATAGTCGATTTTGTTCACCTTGCTGGGGTTTACTTAGACATTCAAATATACTGGCAACATATCTGTGACCAGCTATCTAAGATGATGAAACTTCATCTGGCTCAATTCCCTTTTTTAGTTTTCCTTAGTTACGTCAGGGAGATACCAGTGAACACTAGATGATTGGTTGCATTAGCATTGCTATTGGCAAATAGATGAGTGGCATTGATATGGGGCAGGGAGCCTAACCCAAAAATAAAACAGCACCTGTCAAATTTGGTGTCGTGCAACAAAATAATAGAAGTATATGCTTCACTTAATGCCAGCCAACTCTCCCCCCAAATATATATCGAAACCTTTCTGATGATAGATTGCACTGGCATAGAGGGAGACAAACCAGTATAACATAGTGGTAGATGGTACGTGTTTGTAATGAAGAAGGTAAAAGTCGTCAATGCTGTGATGTATGTTTACTCTTACTTGCCAGATTGTACTTCTATTTGAAATATAACAAAAGTGTTTTTTGTTTTTTTAAATAGGGTTATTAATTATTTTAATTTGGGCGGGGGGAGAGATGGGGGAGATAAAATGGAGGTGGTAGTTAGTGATTAGACATCATGTATATCGCTGGGCAGAGGTATGAGGCAGGTGAGGACGTTTTCTGTATGACTCAACTATTACTTGCCTATCCTGGTTAGCTATTGAAGGAGGTAGAGATGACTTGGGGGCAAACAATGTACAATTGTAGATGGTTAAACATAACTAACTGGGCTATTTTTTTATTTTGGCGCCATGTTAGGTAACTCAGACTTTGCTTTGATTGTCTATTTGTTGTCACTCAGAACGCCTCGGTGTAAAACGTCCCTTTTATTTGTTGTAACCTATTTAAAATTCTTAAGTGCATTAGAAAAGAGGGCAGAGCTGTAGACCATATAGATTCTGTCCAGTTGAATAAGTAGTGTATTGGGTCAGTTTTACTAGCTTTGTGGTCCATACCTAAGTGCTAACTTTTTGTTTAGGTTTCAAACAGCCATATTAGTAATGTTTGTCATTTGTTAAGCTCCTTGAAAAACTATATAGGAACACTTTGTGTGTTTGGTATGGGGTGAAATTTGTTGCATGTATTTGCTTTTAAGGGAAATTGTGTTTAGCTTTGCTCTCTTTCATAGTATTGGGGTTTCTTAATGCAGATAAGACATTAAAAATTGTATCACAAAATTGTCCTGCAGAATTATTGTCTTAGCCTTTGTCCACCTGCATGTGCTCTGCTTGCTCCACTTACAGTATCTCCTATGTGCTTTAGAATTAATTGCGTTGTCATAATAACTTGTGGGCGGGAAACATATTGTTGCACCAAAAATCAACTGAGAGCGGGTTGGGGAGTTTAGAGTGATGTTTTTTGTGGGTTACATTTGAGGACAAAGAGAGGAACTGGAAGGATGGGAGCTATGGGGGGAGGGAACGAGAGAGGCTGGAAGTAAAGGAGAGGGCAGGGATTCTCCTCCTTGATTGTTCATTTTGTCACGCAAGGCTTTTTTATCCTTATTTGCTTTCAATTGTTTTTATCGATGGGGAGCAATTGATATAAATTGGGCCAGAAATGGACTAGGGTGGAAGGACATTGTCACCAGTTCCGTAAATGTCAAACGTGTGCAATTTGAAGAAGTTAGCAAACTGTCAGGACAACCATGTAAATTAACCTGTCCTTTTATTATTAAAAAGGTACATCATGCAAAAATAAAAGAACTTGATGATCTGAAGCGAACTTTCACAGAAGGAATGGATGAACTTCGTACACTCAGAACAAAGGTAACAACATTTCTTTTGTCTTTTAACTGTTAAGGTTAGATATACATTACTTTATATTTTAAGTAAAAAAATAAAAAAATTGAAAAAATATAGTCCATGACGCTGATGCCATAGGCTCAACTCTACTAAATAACACAGCCTTCATACTGGTCACAGTGAGTAGTGCTCTATTAGGGATCTTTTTTTCCATTGTCTAAGTGGTCCATAAGCTGGTTTACCATATGGGTCTCCATCCTCATTTCATGGAGGTATAGAGAAATGGTAAAAGCAAGTTAAGGGCTATAGGGGGCAGTCTAGAAAGGTAGGTGAGATGAAGGGGTTTGAAGAAAGTATAAGTCTGTCCACTTCCTGAAAGAGGCGTGGAAACCTAAGGTGATTTGGGTTAAGGTTGAGGGATTTGGAGTGATAAACACACTATAACTAAACTGAGACATCCATTTGCAATCAATTTATTGTACTCTAGAGTTGTACGTGTAATGCAATAGAACTAATTTGTTTACAGTTCTGCTGTTGTTTGGGCTTGGGTGGGGAATAAAGAGCATGTGGAAAAGGGGAAAAAGTCAGAGCATAGGTAGGAAGGGAGTGGAGGCATAGTTCCACTAAAGACCCACGAGTCCAAGAGAGGTTAGCAATTAAACAGTTTCCTCAATGCAGCGGACCTTATGTTTGCTCAGTGTTTTATAAACCACCAGGTCAGCTCCGCTGAAGCCTCAGTGTTACAAATTGTCCAATCAGGCAGTCAGGGGGTCCTAGAGAGCATGCTTCAAATCTCATAAAACACAATTTTCTTGAAGCATTCCAAGGTACCAGAAGTTATCTTTGCGTAGACACTGAAGTGGCTTGAGTTGGCTGTCTTTGACATTGTAAGGAAGAGTTGCTTCCATGTTTCTTTCCAAAATACCTTCCTTGCATTGAGGGGGGGAAGGTGGGGTTAGGAGAGGATCCCCCAGTGCAACAGTTGTTTTCTCCAGCTGCGTATGCCATTGATCCCTTGTTTTTTGCCTCCCCCTTATTCAGACACCATCAAAGCTCCCAAAGTACTCCTCTTCATCACCAGGTGCCAGTTCCTTTGTACATTCCCATCGCACACATGTTGCCACAGCCTTAGAGTCTGTGAAGTACTGTGTTAGCACCTCATCCAGGTGCTCTTCACCCTCCAGTGCATATGCGAGCCTGTCACTTACTATCGATTTTGAGACCACAGAGATGTGCCAGCACTCTAGTCAATTAAAGTATCTGCCATGGCAGAATAGAGCGATTATAGTGCTGGTTACCACTAGTTGTTTCAAAGTTCATTTTTTTACTTCAAAACTCAGCCTCTTGCGTTTCATCTAACTTCAAGTCCACCCCCCTGCCCTCCCCCTCCCAAAGCCTCATGCATTGCTCCTGTGCTTTCTGTCTGTCTTCCTTTTCTTCTCGATATGCAGGTTTACTCCTGTATGACAATCTGTGTAGCTCACTATTAATTGGGGAATGGTCTAGTTCCCCAGACAATGCCACAGCCTATGGAGCAGCTGAGAACCAGTCACTCTATGGCTGTATGGAGATTGTTCTGATGGCAGGCATGGGGCCATATCAAGAATTTGAAAGACCTGGGATAGAGGATATGGAGTTTTTGCAGAAGTCTTTTTCTAGGTTATTTCTCTTCAGTGCCCTTTTGTAGCATGAGCTTGTATTTTAAGTTCTGTTCAAACTGCTATGAAAGTTTGCTGCTAAGGACAAACACCCATGTTTGTGTTCCTTCTCCTTTGTGTCCATAAGTGGGAGTATTAGCAGCTCGTAGAGACTTCTAGCTGCAGATTCCTTACATTAGAATATTCCCCAGGCATCAAATCCCAAAAATCTTGAGCAGTACCCCTGCACACCAGTAGGTGGCATTGAACTGCTCTGCTTCGAAATCATTGACATGGTCCACACTGGATGTGACATACGCGGTGCCCAAATAGGTGCCACCTCAGCACGCTGACATATCCAGATCAGGTGGAGCTATCCCGGTCAAGATTTGACCAGTTTTTCAACATTTTTGTCCGTATTAATTTAGCATTCGACTTCCAGTGTGCTAGGGATGTGCTCTAAGAAGCCAATGGGTTCAAACCCTGATGGGTCTGTCACAGACAAATATCTGGTTTTATGGGGGGCCTGGAGCCGGACCATGACTCTCTGAACTGTCTCGACTGCCACACCATGAATCTGAAGGTGATGCAGCAGCGGGAAACAAAGTTCCTGGCAGCCTGACATCAGAGAACTCTGCACCGCTCCAGCTCCTGGTCATACTTTCTGAGTTGTTCCTGGCAGTCGTCATTGTGGTTGAAGTCCTAGTCGGGTAAGTCTTAAAAGCATTAACATTTTAAGTAGTTTTAAGCACTCTTTGACCTCACCATGCCGGTCTAAGTTATCAAATGAGGCGTGGGATGACTCCTACAAGTCGAGGCCCGTGTCTCGCACTCTATCCACGGAGCCTGAGTCTGGGTCCCCTCCGCTCCTCCCTGAATTTCCTGGAGCCGGAGCAACCCCAGCCTAACTCAGTTTTCAGACTGTGCACTTTATATGTGGGTGTGCAGACTCCTCTGGAGTGCCTCTGAACCCTATGTGTCTGGGAAGTGCCACGACTGAAATCCCGAAGGCGGGTTCGTCCTCGGTGCCAGTTAGGTGCTCTGGATCCATTCCTGGATCTGGAGCAACTCCTGTAACAAACACACAACCTCCGCCATGTTTCGGTCCTGTGGAGCTGTTCTCTGCATTTCCAACTCTGACATGGAGCCAGACTAGCATTGTTCAACGTTGACACAGGTGCCTCTCTGACCTTAACAATTGAAAGTGTCGGAGGCAGTGCCTCCTTTTCTTGACAGACCCTGTGTGAATTTTGGTAGGGGTGGATCTGAGGATCCTTACAGTTACCATGATCCCCAATAAGTCCTTTTGGCCCAATTAGATGATGACAACTTGTATGAGGAGGTGGCAGATGCCAGTGGCCTGGAAACCTCCCAAGACACTGGCCTGGTCTTTCCTCCTTGTGTGCCTACTGAGGAAGGGTCTTCCTTTGCTATGGTGGTGAGGAGGGTGATGGAGGACATTGGTTTTGACCTGTGGAGGGTGGCTTGAGGTCGAGAACCTCTGGCGTCCTCCGTGGAGGTCAAGATCAATTTCTTGAAGGAGGTGCTTCAGCTGGAAACTGTTGCAACAACAGAGGAGGATTCTGCACCTGAACCTGCACATTTTTCACCTTTATGCTTGGAGATTGAGCAGGGACAATCAAGGGTCTTAAATTTCCCTTCTCCCTTTGTGAGGTCATCTGGCAGCCAGGCATCCATCAACATAAACTGCATAAGCCTGCCGCTGAGACAAATGTGTGGCTCTGTGCCCGGAGAAAAATGTTTACCCACTTTCTGCACCATTGTCCTAAGTTCTATTTTGTCCTTGTGCTGGGTACAGTTAAGGGGTATCTTTCGTTCATCTCTGCTTTTTTGCCCTACCTTTTTATTAAACAGTCTCGACACAGAGATACAAATCACAGAATCATTTTGGTTTACAGTAGAATCAGGTAATACACAATATAGCAACACAGTTCATTGAAATTCACGGGGATGGGGGGGGCCATCTTCCGCAACATCACGGGGGGGGGGTGTACATATATCTCCCCGACAGGCGTTCCAGGGGGCCCAAACCTTAGACCATTTGCGGGGGCCACATAGACTGTCTTCTCTCTCAACATACACCTAGAGCTGTGCGATATTTCTCGTGGCAATCATGCATCCAAGTGTGACCCATTTCGTTGTGTAGGCATTGAGGTCGGTAGGTTCCCAGATATTTAGGAGGCACCTAGGTGCTTCCGGTCTAAGGTCTATCCCCAACACTTCACTCATGGTAGTGTGGATTTTGCGCCAATATTCTTGGATTTGATCACAGTGCCATAATATGTGCATGAATGTGCCCAGTTGTGTGCATCCTCTCCTACAAGAGCCGTCTGTCAGCCCACCCATGTGTATCAGTTGGGGACCAGTTATATAAATTCTATGAAGGATCTTTAATTGCACCAGTCGAAGTCTCGCTGGGATAGCAACCGTTTTAGGAGAGGAGACCGCTTCCTGACAGGTTTCACCATCTAATTCTATTCCGTCTTCCATCCATTTATCTCGTAGTTTGAGGGGAGGGTTGTTGAGGGTATTGAGAAGCTTCCGATATGTTAGGGAGATGGCCTTACCAGGTAGATAGCCATCCAGTAGCCTGTCCTCCAGTTGGGAAATGTCTGGTATAGCAGAGTCCCCAGGAATAGCTGCTTGCAGTGAGTGTTTGATTTGTAAGTAACGGTAGTATTCAGAATCTGCTAGGGCATATTGAGATTGCAGAGTGCCAAAGGGCTTCACCCCCCCCCCCCTCCCGCCCCCCCTCCGCCTGCACACCAAAGGTCTTTGATATGGGAAAACCCTATTAGGTCCCATTTGTCAAATCCTTTCGAATTCCCCATATATGTCCTAGTTTTTGTGAGTCCCACAAAGGTGTGGCCATCGTCAATTTATTTTGCCAGCCAATTGATTTAGTGGCAGAGTGACAGATTTTAACTGTATGGGCTGTGGGTCCGGTGAGGGGATATTTATTTGGTGTTGAATATAGTGCTCTCAAAAAAGGTCCCTTTGGGTAATAGCCATTGGTCCATCAGGAATCCCGGGTTGTCCGGGTGTCCGTACGTACAGTGGTTGATAGCTGTAAGATGTGCAGCCTAGTAGTATTTTTTGATGTCAGGCAGCCCGATTCCAACATCATACCAACCAAGTGTTAGTTTTTTCATTGCTATGCGCGGCCTCCCTCCCCGTAGCAGGTCTCTAAGGAGCCCTTCGATGTCTTTAAAGTATCTAGAGGTGAGCGAGAAAGGAAACAATTTTTTCTGCATAATACCCACTCCCCTGGAACTAGAGGTGAAGCCTGCATGCGCTACCATCGAATATACCCATCTATGAGTTACCAACAAGGTGTGTTTCCTGGAGTAAAATGATGTCCGGTGCTTGCCTTTTAATATATTGCAACACAACACTCCTCTTGGTCTTGTCCCCCAGCCCGTTAACATTCCAACTTAAGATTTTGAGTTCCCTATTGTACTGTATTCCCATTGTAAGCTAGATAGATCCCCCTAACGGGGTCACATGTACACATTGTATCGTCAAGAAAATACAACAAAACAATACTCAAAAAGAACAACATTCCCTCCCAACAACCCCCCACCCTGCTCCCCTGCACTCCGGGCTTAGAACTGCCCATATTATTTAAATGCAGAGTGCCTGTCGCCCAACTATTCTACTGAAAAAGAAAAACACACACAAGGGGAGGCTTCAGGACCGCATCGCCCCCCCAACCCCCCGCCTACCACAACAGATTGTCGATGCAGGACATGTCCGATATTCAGGTCTCCAGATGGGAGAGTGTTAGGATGTCAGTGTAAAGTTCTATGTCAACTTGGGCCGGGCGTCAAAGGTTCAAAGTTCTACAGTGGTTGAAGAAAGGCGTTGTGAAGCAGCGAAGGACCTGTTTTCAAGAGAGCATCGTTGGATTCACTGGTGGGTAGAGTCCCGGTCCGTAGAGTGTTTGAGGCTGTTCAGCCAGTCAGATGCCACTTCTGGAAGGTCAAGGTAGCGGGTTTTACCATCAAGTTCAACTCGCAGGAGCGCTGGGAAGAGCATGGCATGCTTGAGACTTCTTTCTCTTAACCGTCGCTTTACATCAAGGAAGGAGCACTGCTGTATCTGCACCGCACGGGTGAAGTCAGGAAAGAATGTGATCTTGGAGCTATCCACTTGGATTGGAGGAGCAGCCCTTGCCGCCTGGAGGATCGTTTCTCTGTCTCTGTAATTGAGCAGCCGGGCCAGTATTGGCCGAGGGGGGGCCCAGGCTTTGGGCGACCCCCAGGCACTCTATGGCGCCTCTCCACCACGAACAGTTTAGAAAGGCCCTTTGGTTGTAGCTTCGTCGAGATCAGCTCCTCAATAAATAAGTCAGCAGCCGGCCCTTCCGATTTCTCTGGTACGCCAAGAATGCAGATGTTATTGCGTTGCAGACGTCCCTCATAGTCATCCAGCTTGTCCTCTGTGGATTTGCGAAACGATTTAAGCTCTCCGATGTCCGTATGGAGTTGTGAGGTGTCCGCCACAAGGCTGGCAGTGGTGATTTCCAATTGTTTGACCTTCTCCCTGTGTTTTGTGAGATCCGCTCTGATCAGTGTCACCTCTGAGGAAAGAGTGTCAATAGAAGTGAGGACGCCTATGATAGCTGCCATTAAGTCCTTTATTGTGGGCTCGGTTGGGTCCTGCTCGGCTCCACTCTGTGGTTTGTCGCCAGTCCCCTTCTTCTCAGTAAGGTCCGCCTTCTGGGAGGTATATCGGTCTAGTCTACTTTGTTGAGACATCCGGGAGCCCTTGGCGTTGGATATGGGGAGGCCCTTTCAGTTCCCTGGGACGGATACCCAGATGCGATTTTAGTTAGATGCATCTTTGGCAAGGTCTTCTTGCAGTCTTCCACCGATTGCCGGGCCAGTCGGGTATCGAGGCAGGCAACGCTGATTCAGCTCTGTCTTACCTGAATGCGTGGTGGGGCTTAGGATGCAGGCAATGGAGGTGGGCACCCAACGCGTCGCCGACCGCTAAGGCACCGCCCGCAGCTATCGCGGAGACCTTCGCTGGTTGTGTTGGTTTCAGAGAGCGACTCAGTCACAGGCTATCAATTTGTCACTCTGACCATCTGTTGCCAAGGTCCAGGACTTTGCCAGCTGTTAAACACTCTCCGAGGAGCAGGGGGGCATCTGCTGCGAGGCTGAACCAAGGGCCATCGGTGTGTCAAGGAAAGATGGGGAAACAGGGTGGATCACCTCACGTGGCCCAAGCAGTCAGGTTCAGTGACACAATCATAGCAGAGAGAGCGCTCCAAGCACACTCCTCCATGCCCCCCATGAACCACTGCAAAAGCACACAGCAAAAATTCACACTCTCGCCGCCAGTCTCTGGGGACGTCCCAGTCAATGGGCTCAGGTTAAGGATAAGTATCGGCCGCTCTCACAGTGGGTCCGCCCAGTTACTGCAGGGATGCACCTCACCACCAGTTTTGCCCTGTGGAGCCTTGCAGATCCCCTGCAGTCTCCAGCACGTTGGGCGCAGCTGCAATGTTGCTGTGTTCACTACTCCCCAAAATCGCAATCACCATCCAGCTCTAGGCCCCACCTCATGGCGAGGAGACATTAGGGACAGTCACTTACGGGCACCACACAACACACCTTAGTGTTCGCATTGGCAAATCAGGCTTTAAGTATATCAGCAACTCTGTGGGGCATCAGCAGAATCACGCGGCTCCAGGTTCGATCAAGGCCACATCGACTGTGTCCCGGGGCCTTCCCGCATACCTCCAGCAGTAGTTCTGGGCCCCAGCACAGACGTGCGCTGTCCGGGTGTCGTAGTGGACCCGCTCGCCCGGGGCTGCAGTTCTTAAGCTCGAGCACAGGCAGGAGTGTCACAGCTGTGGGGGGTGGGGGCTCCCGGGCGGCTCCGAGGCCGCTTGTTACAATGTCGCCGACCCCCCTGAGGGTGGGGGGGGTCGCGCCCACGTCCTCCTCCTCCTAGCCGGCCGCTCCAATAATTGAGGCCCCGGCTTCTCCAGCCGCAGGCCCAGAGTTGCCGGACAACACATTCCGGTCCACTGCCTCCGATTTTGCCCGGGGAAGCTTTGTTGGGCATCACTTATGGTCCCATGAGAGATTCTGCACCTCTCAGTCAGATATTTTTACCGGATCTATGTGGTAGATCGGAGGGGCCGCGGCATGATGATTTGCAGCGAAACCACACCCCACCCTCCCTGTTTAAGTTGACCTTTGTGCCACGTTCTCTTAAAAGTCCTCCGCACGTTTCCTCCCAAACCTTGTGCTATGCCCCAATGGGAACTTAACTTAGTTTTAACCTATTTGATGTGTTCCCTCTTTGAACCCATGCACAGATGCCTTTTACAACTTTTGACGATCAGGACAGTCATCTTGGTGGCCATCACATCGACGAGGAGGGTCAGCAATGTACAGGCTTTTTGTTAACCCTCCATACATCAACTTCTTCCCACACAAATCTTTGTAGAGTTCTTTGGAACGAGGAAGGGGAAAACAGTGAGAGGCAGACCACCTCCAGATAGATTGTACTTTTCACCAAGATCTGCTTAGACAAAAAACAGCACATGGAGGGCATGCAGGCTCATTCCACCACAGCCAAAGCTGCATCTGCTGCATCAGCTTGTGGTCACCAGTGCCCCTTGGGTGTTCCAAGCATCCTTGCCTTGAGTGTCCTTGCACACATTTACCAAGCACTATTGACATGACAGTCTGGTCCATCGCGATGGGCAGTTTGCTCGTTCTGTTCTCCAGGACTTTTTGGTCTGAGACAGTTAGATTGCCCATTTCAGAGGAGTATTGCTTTAGTATCTATTCTAAGTAAAGGAATCTGTGGCTACAAGTCTGTATTAGATGAGTAAGTTACTTACCTTCGGTAACGTCTTATTTGGAAGAGACTTTACCACAGATTCCTTACTGTCCCTCCCCCATCTTTCTCAGTTTGCAAACTGGACTTTTCTACCTAAAAGGATCCTTGTAGACCCTTAGAATCTGCAAACTGGCTGATCAGCTGTCTAATGTGGCTCTGTGCTTCTGACTCCGAAATAATCACGAATACAAGTTGATGTTGGGGAACTGGGTTGGCGCCGTTATAGACAACGCACACTCCACATCCAGCGTTGCAGACGCAGAGCCGTTGTTCAATACCACATACTAGCGCACAGGGGTACTGCTCAAGATTTCTCGGATCCAGGCTGATGCCTGGGGAATATTCCAAGATAAGGAATCTGTGGCAAGATAGTCTCTACCAGATGAGTATTACCAAAGATAAGTAACTTGTTCATCAGACACACCAGATCCCGGACATTGAGCCCAGGCCCCACTGAACAGCAACTTTTCCTGGAATCAAAAAGACCTTTAATGTGCACAGAGAATGCTCTATTGGCCCATCCTTTAATGTGCGTGTTCCCACCCCAGCCTTAAGGAATGTCCGCAATCCATATCTCCTGTATGGGGGTTGCAGTCCTCACATACACTAGTCTTTCCAGACCCTGGGCTTCCAAAATGGAACCTATCAGCCTTCATGCTGTGTGCTCTGCACATCAACACAAACATCCCAGCATGCACACACAAGTATGACATGCTGTCTGGTGCTACACACATTAACCATGTAGGCCAAGTGTGATTTAAGTAGAAAGCTTTTGGAACTTTACGAGTGGGCTGGTAGGCACGATTCTAATGACACAGGTAAAAATGCCTGTTCATACAATCGATCACTACTAAACATAAAACTGGTATGCTTTCAAAACTGAGCTAGTCTCACTTAACTCCAGGTAATGGCAGTAGCACACTACTCTTATGAGTATAGCGCTTCGTGCTCCCCTCCCAATACCTCATTACAAGGAGAAAGGGCCTAGGTCATGGCGCACATTCACGATTTGTTTTCTCCCATGATCGGAAATCAGTGGCATGTATCCAGATATCCATGCAGCTGTGGTACTATGGTCAGGGGTGTACGTCCGTCATCATGCAGCGGAGTTTTCTATCCTAACAGATGTTTACTGTTTTTTTCTTATTACTGCTTACGAATCAGGCCAGTTGAATTGTTGGAAGCAATCTGTACAATAATTGGGTCTAACACAGTCTAGGTCTAAAGACTGCGCAGATTCATTCTTGACAGATAAAGATTTCTAGTGCAAAATTGAAATCAGATACTATAAATGTATATAAACATTTAATACAGCTCTCTAAAATATGGCTTCACCCAATATTGTAGTTGCAATTTACCCTTCCACTGAATTCCTTGAGGCTTTTTTTGTTTCAAGCATTTTTTTTGCATTTCTGATCCCACATGAGTTTCATATACAAGAAGTCTGTACATAAATGCTGTGTACGGGGATGTATCATTCCCATCAACTCACTTTTACTTAATGTTATGTTATGTTATAACCAACTTATAGAGCGCACATTCACCATAGTCTTCTTGGTGCTAGGGTAAAGAAGGTAGCAACGGCACAGATTATTGGCTGTAAGCTTGTGTGAACAGCCAAGTTTTCAAATGCTTCCTGAAGTTCATATAGTTTACTTCTAGTCTAATTTCTGCTGGGAGTGAGCTCCATACTTGGGGTCCTATCACTGAGAACCTCACCCCTCCCATCCTCTTCCGCTTAAATATTGGTACCATTAGGAGGTGTAGCTGGGATGATCTGAGATTGAGCGTAGGGGTGTAACTCTGAATTCTTGATAATATAAACTTTGGCCTTTTGTTGTGGAGTGATTTATGGATGAATCAACCTGATTTAAAGATGGCCCGTTGTTCCACCTGAAGCCAGTGCAATTTCTTCATCAATAGTTTGATGTGACGGTGCCTTGGTTGTTGAAAGACCAGTCTAGCTGCCTGGTTTTGAATCGTTTGAATTCTATTATTAAGGCCTATCATGAGTCCTAGGTAAAGGGCATTTGCATAGTCGATTTTGGATAAAATTAATGCGATTGACTATTTGTATGATTGCCTCCATGGAGATCTATTTCCTGATCTTTCTTATTCGCCTAAGTTGAAGAAAGCATGAGGACCTCATTGCTGCTATTTGTAACTTCACGGAAAATTTTTCGTCAATTTGAATTCCCGGACAATTTACTGTTTTCTTTGGTATGGGGGGAGCCCATTTTTCTCAGCCAAGACGATGGGTTCCAGTGGTTGAGTTTATTATTGATGACGACAGACTCTGTTTTATCGGAGTTAAGTTTTAGTTGGTTGTTGTTCATCCAGTTTCTAATGTAAAGCATGGTATTTTGGAAATGTTCCCTTGCCTCTGGTGTATCATTAATTGTGAAAATCAGTTGCATACAAGGTCTCAGAGTTTCCTAGAGGGACACAAAATATTAATTTGAAGGGCCTCTGTGGGTTTTTTGAGGTGGGTGGGGGGGGGGGGGGATAATATTAATTGGGAGCCTCTTTAGATTATACATTTTGTGGTGGGATTTTACTACCCCTCCTCGCAAATATAGTTGGTGGGTCGTGTACATTAGTCCTTTTGGTGGATAATACAATTTCTAGCCATGCCGCCTGAACATACTTATTGGAACATTTGTTTCTTACTGTTAACAGCCCTAAAAATATGTCTGTGTTAAATAATCTAGATTGTTGTGCTTTCAAAGCTTTTCATGGAAAAATAACTTATGAACTTCAACTCATTTGCTTCTAGTTATAAATTTTACCCGTTAATCTGTATGTATTTTTTTTTTTGTGGTCATAAAACCAAAACACAGCTGTAGTTTTATACTAAACCTATTCTCGTTATCGTTATGTAGTAAAGCTGTTGTGAAACTTCGATTTAAATAGTAATACCAAACACTTTATAACTTGAGTGTCATGAAAGAAACATTGGCAAAACCAACTTTAAGTTTTCTCCATCAAGCAAAATTTATTACTGATAAACGGAAAAAAAATGTTATCATTTTCAGCTTAATAAAACACCTTTTGTGCCATTACCAGTTGCCAACACCAATACCTTCTTGTGCAGGTGAATGCATTTTGTTCCTAGAATCCAAAACTCAATTTGCACAGCCAAATCTGTTTAGCAAATGATTTAGTCCAGGATGCCTAAAAGCAGTAAAGGTGAATGTATTGCCTTTTCAGGGTTGTTCCGTGATGTGGTGGACCGATATCGAAATGTTTAAATCTTGTAGATGTCCAGTTTGTGGTTATAGTTCACGACTTTTATCTAGGCTTAACTATAATTGCATAAATTGTTTTATTTAAAATGCGAATATTAACATATTCCCATTTATTCAAGTATATACGTACAGAATGTGGGCCCAGTACATACGCTGTTCTGCTCTGAAATGGCAATAAAGTGACCTGTCAGGTCTATAAATACTTCAGTAACTGCTTATAGTGTTGCACAATACACGGACCATACATAATGGGAAGATAGCACTTTATTAATTTCCTACCTAGCAAGGGCTGGTCTACATTGTGTTTAGCATCATGACACCCTGATCCATGGTAACAATTGTGCTTAATACATTAAATTAAATAACATAGCTAAACTCTTCATGACCCTCTCTTCCTTAACTGCGTCTAATGAAGTACTATTCCACACAGTTGACTTATGAGAAAACATCAGCACCACCCAGGGAAAAAAAATAAGTTGCATTTCAGATAATCAGGTAAACTATTACAACAATCGCTCATTAAATCAGGTAAAAAAAAGTAACATTAGCCCTCTCAAGTTACTATACTTGAAGCATCTCCAAAGCGCTAGAATGAAACAGACCTGTAAAATCCATTTTGTGCCTGCACATATATGAGGAACGGTGGTCAGATGCTCATACAGTGCTCACACTTACTGACCATAACAAAGGTAACTTTCACAAATAAAGATTGCATGTACTTTGCCAAGATCACACTCTCACCTGGCAATGTTTATCAACCTATCGGGTACCCAGTCCCAGTAGTTAAGCAATTTGCACTAATGCTTTTTCTTCTGCAGTCACCTACAAGAATAAGTCAGTCCCCTCCAAATGCTTCACCATGTCTGTTCTGCTAGTACTCTCATTCGCTCGTTCTGCCAAACTTTAACATAGACTGGAACGGAAATGGGTCAGGCCTTCTCAGTGCGTAACTGTCTAGTGATCTTAGCAATTAGACTCGTGGGCCGAAAGGCATGGCTTGAGAGACTGGAAATATTCAGCTGTACAATACAGCTCCTTCTCCTGTGGCCGTTGATAGGTCGAAGAAGGGTGCTGATGAATCACAGCAGCCATTGATGCTGTCGACACTTCTTCACAAACAGGGTGACTTGGAATTATTATTGGTAGCTGCCGTAGGAGACACGGAATTTCCAACTGGTGGGAGCCGAAGGATTCATGGAAGTAAAAGCTCAAGACTGAGCTATGAGAAATCGGGCCTGGCATCACAGAGCACGAACAGTGAGGATGAGTGCAGCACTTTGCAGAGCGCTAGATTTGAAACCGGAACTGCTCATTTTGTATTCTCTCTGCTGCCTGGTTGCGTCGGTGAAGTCAATTATAGGTCAACAGATTAATGTGGACTGAATGCTATATATTGGGCTATGATTGCTTCATTTTTATTATTCTTAACACCTAAAGTGTTAATGGTGTTCTTCTTTCATCCTCTGAGAGGTGAACCTTGCCTTCCTGTATTCCTTGCGAGTGATAGATATTTTATCTCGCATGGATTTGTAATCTTTGTCGTTGTAGGCGCACCTGTACATGGTCTTGATTTCCGGCGGCTTACAAGCTTCTGACGGTGCTCTTGTGTAATAGTGATCTTCTGCTCATGAGCATCAGAAGGATCACAATCTTGCGTCTGATATCTTGTCCTGGAGTTGGTCATGCTACCTCCTAGATACTCAAAGCTATAAAAACGTTCCTTTCTTAAGGTGGGCCGATGTGGAGGCTGGGTTTGAAATAGTGGGACAGAAGCGGTTTTCTGCGCCCGCCTACATGCCTCATTCTTCAGGTCCTCAAATAGAGAGGGCATTACTTCCGTGAGCGTTTCTAGTTTTTTTAGTATCAGGTTGCAACTGCATCCACTGTTACTTTGACTTTGATTTAGCCCTACGTTGTTTTGAGCTCTGCGTATCAAGGAGTTTAGTTGATCAAGCTTAGTGTCAGTTCTAGTTATTAAATCAGCTACCAAGTGTAAGATATTTATTTGGGCATCTAGTTTGTCTGTGTGCATGTGAGCAGCACTAGCCACTGAGTTCAAGGCTTGGTTAGTGACTGCGAGCAGTACCTCAACCTTGTGCGTAGCTGGTATGTAGAATGGCTCAATGGGTATTTTGTTCACCACTTTTCTATTGTTTGAGTTTTCATTGTACCTCACATATTTGTCGACCAGTCGTCAGCGGGGCATGGATATTTTATATATCGCAGGCCGCAGTATGGAGACTCTCCGTCGTTTGTGCTGGCTCTGCCCCCGGAGAACAATAGAAAAGTGGTGAACAAAATACCCACAGTAAGCACTGCACAAATAGTGTAAGTACTAACAAACTAACAACTAACAAACTTTTTTAAAACGCCCTGACGAGTGCTCTACAGACCCGGCTGGGCGAGGAGGAGCAGAAACATGTTGACTGATTTTTCAAGTGGTATAATAGGACCTAGTAACTCTGTCCTTTGGTATACCTCCTCTATTTTATTGACAAGCAACATCTCACTTGTATTAAAATTCTTATTTGATGTTAGCTTATCCTTTTTAAACTTAATACTTTTTGTGGGCACCTTACTATCTCTGGACACTACGGCGCTGGACCAGAGGTTACCTCAGGTTGAGGTAGGCATACTGCACATTTAACTAACCCTATGACTATGCCATAACGCGTGTGTCGGGCGGAGAAAAAGATATACCGACCTTAACAACTAAATCACCGCGTTTAGGAGGGTTTTTTAAGTATAACCAAGGTAACGCGGTTACAAGTGTCCATTCCCCCCCTTTTTTGATTTCTTGTACCTTAACCAGGGGAACTGAATGGACAGTTATTCCTCCCCCTCCTTTTTAGGTCTCGCGTCAGCGAAAGACCTATTGCTGCCTAGTTAGCTCTGAAGGGACCACAGACCGGGGCACGAGCGCCGATTGCACCTTGTGGACGCGCATGCCCAGCCCCGCCTCCCGAGCCGTGCACATCTCAGGTAGTCAGCCATGCCTCTCAGTCGCACGCGCGCACACCAGCTGCCCATACACACACCAGCCACCCTCAGCCACGCACACACGCACCAGCTGCCCACACACGCACCAGCCGCCCCCAGCCCCGCACACACGCACCAGCTGCCCACACACGCACCAGCCGCCCCGCACACACGCACCAGCTGCCCACATACGCACCAGCCGCCCTGGCCGCGCACACACGCACCAGTCGCCCCAGCCTGTGCACGAGCCCCCAAGGCACCAAGTCCCACTCACCGGGTGTCATCTCCTCCGCCACCATTGACGTGGCTCACCACTTTTCTGCCGCCACCGCCGGGCTCCCCCTCCGGCATGGGAGCCCCGCGTTACCACTTCCATCTCGGCGATACACTTCGTGGGCACGGGCTTATGGCGGAAGTCCCGCCCCACAACAAGCATGACGCTGCCGGACTTCCGGATTTCGCGCCAGATCGGGCCGGTGGCTTGCCAGGAACTCCAGCGATTTCCAGGTACTTGTTTTTTTGGTGTTATCTAGTTTTTTTCATTCTCTATCGGTATCTTAACACGTTAGGAACAGGTATTGTTTGGGTGTAAACCAGTTATGGTACGGTTAGTGTTTTTGTGCAGTGTCGACTTAATACGTGAGTGTCTGATGTGATGACATGTGTATTGTACAACTTGTTTTATTTTTCTTTCTATCGCTCTAGCTTCGTGGTTACTATTGAATTCCTGTGTGTTTTTCAGTTAATCCTGGCAGTGTGCATTTCTTTGACAAAGGGGATCCGATCAACTGGAATCTTACTATAAACAAGAAGATTTATGATTTGAATATAACAGTATGCAACGTGCACTGAGAGGGGGAGTTATCCTGAGGAATGCAGCTGCCCCTGCCTTCGCAGGAATTTAAATGCCGCTTAAAAACTCCTTCTCGTAGGTCCACAAAATATGGGAGGCAGGCCTTCTGTTTCCTTCATGCACAGCATATCTCTCTGTCACACAGCCAGCCGCAAAGCCCTCAACTATTAATTACTGCGTGGCGGACCAGAATGGAAGTTTATACCAGAGAATCATGAGAGGTGGAAAACACACTTTTAGGTCTAACTGCAGAGAGCTTTATACAATGGGTGTTGTGTTGTGTCCACTCGGGTATAACAACACTGCAAAAGCTTGCACCCCAGGCACTGGTCTCTGGCTGCTCCACGGCTCCTGGTGTACACGCTGCTTACTATGATCTAATCAATGTCTCATTGCGCAGAGATATTTCTTTAGTGCCAGGGTTGTGTATATCTGACATGGTTGCGCTGTCTTGAGCACGGGATAAAAGAGCCGTGCTCTGTATATGGCCCACAGGCAGCATAAACATTGCAGGCTATAGAGTCTTGGGAAGCTAAGAGATTTCATTTGTATTAATACTTAGGATGGTGCCTGGCATTTGTCCAAGCCAGGTAACCGTTGATTGTCGCAACCAAAAGCTCCATAAATAAATGGTTTTAATTTTGGGGAAATCATAAATTGTGAGATAGAATATGTTCCTCCTTGGTGTGTTTAGAGCGAAATAAAGAGGAAGGGAATTCTGGTATGAATTTTAATTGGTGACATTCACATTTGAAGCAATTGAATTTGCTTTTTTAGCTTTTAATTATTAATTGACAATTATCAACCTAAACAAGGCAAATTCAATTGTTTCAAATATGAATGTCACCATCTAATATTCAAGACACGATTTTCATTTTTCAGGGCTGTGTAGCATTGTGCATGTTTATTTTCGCTCTACACACTCCAGTAGGACTACATTCCAGCTCCACAGTTGACTCAACATTAGGACGCTGGTCTTAACTAATTGTTAATCATTCTTTGCTGGTGCACATCTGCTCACAATGGCAGGTTTTGCACTATGATCAAACTGTTTATTTATAGCTGCCAAATCATCAGATTGCTTATGTTCTGCATTTCTGTAGTTTCAGAGTACTTATGTTCAGTTGCAGAAGTTGCTCATTACAATATCTATTGAATGTATTTAATGCAGTAAAAAATGGAGTAGTTTTTGATGTTTAAATATTTCAACACTACTACACATTCACAATTGCTTTATAAACCTTCCTTTCTCAAATCTGCTTTAAAATGTACAATTTGCCACTGTTCATTTCAAAACTTTCTCTGGGGCAGAACCCTCAAACACCCTTTGATGGTCTGGCTGGTACACTTCATGCTCTTGCTACATAACATTTATATTAACTTTTACGCCACACCACTTTCAAATGTCGCCAACCGCCACTGAGCAAGCCTATTCTCATCTACCTTGCATTGGCTGGTCTTTCAGATACTTCTGTGGGTGACCTGTGCTCCTTATGAAGCAATTCCTGCAATGAGAAAGCACTTCCTCTTTTAGTTTCTAAATCTACTTGTTCTGAAGATCTATCCATTGATCACTTTCAGAAATGTCGAAATAACACTTCACAATGGGGAAGTGTAAATTCACCAAGTCGCTTTGGTCATTAGTCTTCCTGAAATCTGCAAGAATTACGAAGTAACTTGACTAATGATTACATAATGGCAAGGCAAATTAACATTTGTAGATTCTCTTGAAAAAGAATCATGCAGACACAAAGCACGCAAAACAGGAAGGAATAGGAGAGGGTTGCCATTTATGCTTCCAAGCTCATCAAGATTTTGTGAGCAATTGTGAGATGTGCAGGCATGGAACTGACCAGCCCTTTTTGCAGTTCAGGAAGACTCGTGTGTCTCTAGCCACACCCATAAAACCTAAACTGCATGGTGCAGATACCCATTGAGAGCTCAGAGTTGGTGTGGAACAGTTCCCTCTTTATCACAGCTTCACCACTTCGGGAATACCTCTTTGCTCCTCGTAGTATTGACTGGCTCTTCCAAGGGCTCCTTATGCTTCTGAATACCCCTGGAACCAGCATGGTGTCTTCTCACCCAGAGTTGTCTGAGAAGAAACCCTCCAGAAATGTACAGCCTTCCTCGTTTTAGCTTCATATAACGTTGATGTTGGTGCCAAAGAGATATGCGAGCCACTACCTGCTCAACTGTCAAAATAAAACAAATCCTGAAAAACTTTAAGAGGGAGTAATGGAATTTGAAAAGATGTAATTCTCTAAATTTCCTCGGCCCCAGTGCTGGGCTCAATGTGATTACACAAAGTGACCACTCTTTCTACTTTGAACTCCTCACTTCCTGTTTATTTCTAGTGGAGCCGGTCCTACCCTCCATTATTGTCTTTCCTTGCCCCTTTCTTTTTCCTTATCCTAGGAGTTTCCCTACTGTCCGTCTTCAGCTCTGTGTGTGTTTGTATACTGACTGTACTCCTGTTTTGGCTCTGTAGGCATACTAGGTTCCTTACCTCTGGATTCCTGCCAGATGCAGCTTCCTCTTTCAGTACATTAATTCTTCTACACTCCCACATGCTTTGGTTCTGTTCAAGCTTGCTGCTCTGCCTTTATTTCAGCTCTCGGGCCACATTGACTCTCAGGTCACACCTTGATTCCGCTGCTCTGGCTCCTTTCTGTACTTCTTACAGGAGCTTAGTAGCCAGTTGTGAATTATCATCCAGGGTGTTGGACACGGCCTCGTGGCCCGGTCCGACCCCTCCCGCATGTTGGGCCCAGGACGACCTCGGCCCTCCCTCAACCTACTATCGACCCCCCTGATACGAGCATTCACGAACCCTCGGCGAGAGCAGCCTCCCCGGCAACCTACGGCTCTCCCCCTTCCTGGTACCCCGGCGGTCCCCGCTCAACAACGCTGCCGGACGGTCGCCCATGCCAGGCCACCATGTCCGGCCCGACGCCATCTTGGGGCCATCACGTCCCGAACACGTGGCCACAGCCTTCCCTGGGCCCGGCCCAGCAAGCCCCGACATCGAGGCACCAAGGTCCTCCCAGGTGGTTGATTGGCCACTTGGCGGATCCCGGAGAAGGGGAGTTTCGATGGGCCTCCAGCTGTCCCCGGACGCCTGGTAGCAATCGCCCTCCAGCCTCCCTGGGCGCTGGCTCCACCCCCCTGCTGGGTGTCTGGACACCTTCATCCAGGCCCCTCTGACCCCCAGGCGCGAGGGTCCGGACATCAAAGGACTCCAGTCCTATATCTGGGCCAGCCCCGGATGAGGGCTTCAGTTGTATCTTGGAGTCGAAGCCCTGCTGACCTCGTCGCGGCTGATCCTGATCCGAACTCTTGCACCTGGAATCTTCGAGGCCCTGCTGACGCCTTCGCGGCCTGACCAAGCTGAACCATCTTCGAGGCCCTGCTGACGCTGTCGCGGCCTGACCAAGCTGAACCATCTTCGAGGCCCTGCTGACGCTGTCGCGGCCTGACCAAGCTGAACCATCGTCGAGGCCCTGCTGACGCTGTCGCGGCCTGACCAAGCTGAACCATCTCCGAGGCCCTGCTGACGCTGTCGCGGCCTACCCTACCTGAACCACCTTCGAGGCCCTGCCGACGCTGTCGCGGCCTGACCAAGCTGAACCACCTTCGAGGCCCTGCTGACGCTGTCGCGGCCTGACCCCTTGAACTATTCACGCACCAGTTGGTGCCGAGACTGTCCCGCTACCCCCTATCCCCGAAACCAAGACTCTACGGATCCCTCGATACCTGCCTGCTATCCTGCCAAGAACGTGCCTTAATTGCTTATATAAAGATTCTTGCGAATATTCCTCCTGTGTGGTGTCCATCTGTAAGTAGTGTGATTGCTTAGCTGTTACGATTGTAGGAGAGGAGCCTCGCCCAGGAGGCCTCCCTACGGCGCTCGGCCTATTCTATACCGAAAGGTGGGTCTCGGGCGGGCAGTCAGACACCTTCTGTCCCCCCTGGGATCGCCTTTCCAACACAGGGATATTAATATTTTGAGAATCCCCTTCTTTTGTCTGGTTTTGAAAGCGTGTTAAACCAATAACTTGAAATTGCATCGTAGCCTTTATGGACACAATAAAGAAATTAGGGCATGACTTCAAGTGCTGCAGGTCGGTTTCTATAAGCCCTTTTGGGATGGTGAGCTCTACCACCACGATAGCAATTGGGTTAAAGAGGGGTTCTTGTGGAAAATCTACCTATGCTTGTTTTGGATGGCTGATTTGTTGCTATTCTTTGACATCAGTGGCTATCCGTCCCACAAGTCTTTTGGCTATAAGAGGCTGCAGAGGTTTTCCAAGTGTATTTGGGACACCACTCTTATATTTTAGTGTAAATGTATCTCTCTTTTCAAACTTGTCTTTCGTGGAGATAACTGCTGTAAATGTTGATCCAACACCATTCTTGACAGAATTGCATCCTAACTTTGACAGACGTTATGGTGGGGCCACAGGAATCTTTCTCTGTTGAATGTTAGTCATTTAAGAAACGCCAAATATGGTGGTAAACTTGTCAGTAGTGAAAACGAAGAATATGCAGTTTTCTGGCATATTTATCACTACCATTCCCATCTAAAAGTGTTTCTGATAATCTCAGGAAGTTTAGACACGTTTTTTAAGTCTCGCCTGGCGAAAGCAGTGCATGCGCTGCTCTTATTATTGCGAGTACCTTTTGGAATCGATTGTGCCGAGGGCTTTCATGCACGCGTCTGCCTGGACAGAAATGGCTGCTCTTGCCATTTGTCCATAGCAAACAGCATGCGCATGTCTGTTAGACTGTGGACAGCCCAAAGCCATTTTGTTGTCCTAGCAACTAAAATGCCGTTTCGCAGTGCTTTCGGTTTCGCCAGGTGTTCTGGGATTCTTGTTTCCTTTGCCTCTACCGTTTCTCAGCGCGCTACAGCTTTCTGGGTTCCTCCTCTTTCTTGCTAGCGCAGCGCAGCCATCCACTACCAAGTTGCTATTGGGCCAATCCGAACACATGAAATCATTTATACCTGTCATAGTAATTGCCTCATTTGTTCCATGTAATCTAAAGAAACCAGGAGAGCCCTTCAGTAAGACCTGCTGAGAGATATTAGTATATCGAATGCGTTCACACGTTTAAGTGAATGATTTGTGTTACTCACATCACACCGCAGCTGCTAAGCTATGCAATTATATGTGCATGATAATATATATGTCACAATAGAAAGTGAGATAAACACATTCACATCATAGTCCCCAGAGAAGCTACTCAGTAAAATTGGTGTAAGCTGACTATGTTTGCTGTTTACGCTTCACTGTGGTGGGTTTCATGTTACTCCGCCGCGTTCTTTTAGTTGACGGTCTGCCGCTTTATTTTCATTTAGTTCAATTCTGTTTATTAGGGCTGTTTAGTTTTTAGTTGCTTCCGTAAGTGCGTCTTGCATTTCAATCCAGTATGAACACTGTGTCGTTTACTCATGTTAACGTTTTTTGCAGTTGAAACCTATGTATTATAAGCATTTGCATTCTTTGTTTACTAAATACATTTTAATTGTACGTTGACTTCATTAGACCTCAGTTTCAATTCGATGGGCATTTACGAATGCAGGTGCTGTTTATGCCTATAATTATGTTTAGATCAAATTCTACCAGAGAACATTGCATTCAGAAGGCAGGCATTAATTCTATCCACATTTTAATGCATTATGTTTTTTATCTGGTATAATTGCACAACAAAATGCAAATATTTATTTTTAGACCCCAGGACTAATTTTTTCGAGCTCGGCCATTAGAAATCCGAATTTTGTGTTTGTTAGCTATATTATTTCTTAGGAATGTTGCTGAATATAGTCTGACAATCTTTATAGAGTCAGCCATTCAAAGCCTCACATTAGAGTGCCTCACTCACTCAAGCATTGGCAAAGGCAATAGATTTGGGCTTTAAAGGCCCAGCAGTTGCACTCTTTCACCTGCATCCAGACCTATGCACATGCATCTTTGGCAATCTTGAATGGGTTTTGTATTAAATAGAACATACTCCAAGATGGCTGCCAATACATGCAAATGTATTCATCGTGACTGGAGAGACGGTGGAGGAGAGGCAATGATAAAAACTAAAACTAGCATTTTCAATGCAATAGGTCTCGCCTTTTATTAAGTTAAAGCCATTTGCTTAGCTATACAATGCCATTTGCAAAGCAAATGGCTTTAACTTAATCAAAGGCGAGACCTATTGCATTTTCAATGCTTGTTGATTAAGTCTCTGTAGAATGGCTCCCCAGGCCAGAATTCTATTTTTGAGAATCGCTGCCCTGAGTTTGAGGATATGGTGGAGGTGATTTTGTGTCTAAATAGCTACTAGTTGACAAGGGTCGTTTCTTTTGAAGACTTTTGTTTAGGTCTTGTTGTAAATTGAGAGCTTTATTGCTGGCACTGCTGTTGTTGGTAACCATCAAAGAGGCATTAGGTGCACTGCCCCTAGGCTCGAGCTTGTGCAGGTCTTAAAGCAGGTATAACTAGATTGCACATGAGGGGCAAGAAATGGCGTGGAGACAAGCAAGGGAAAGTCAAACCTAAGCTTTTGAGGCTCCAATACTTTGTTTGATTCATTTACTTCTATTTCAGAGGAGGATGGACTCAGTAAGTGCAAGAGCTGACATACTGGGCTCGCTGAACTAATGGACGAGATCCATATTGGTGATTCTAACATTTTATGACCAGAGTCTTGGGATGAGACAATGTCTTTATCTTCTTGAGGGTCCATAACTTCCGACCGTTGTGCTGTCTCTTGGTGGGCCTCGCCGGTTTCACACTGACAGAGCATCTGGGTGTGCCAGGGGTTGGCTTTTTATTTTGCAAATCATCCAGACGACTTTCTTCAGGTAGCCTTTGGGAGGGAAGTGGGGTTGATTGTAAGGAGGGTAGTTGTAAAATGACTGGATCCCTCCTGTGGATGATTATTTCTGGGTAGAGAGGAGCTGGTTGAGGTGTGCTAGTTCGCTTTTCCTCGGTTCGGTTATGGGAGCTTGGGCTCTCGGATCTCGTGGGGTGGACTACATGTTTAAGCATTTGGGTTTCTTTAGTAGGCCAATTGAGTTACTCTCTGATATGTCTAGAGTTGCTGTTTCTTCGTTTGGCTGACAGCTGGTCATATCCTGATTGTGGTTTCTCGTGGGCTTCTTGTTTTCCTTCGACCAAAGGTGTCAGGGAGCTACTGTGACTGCCCGGTTTAGTCGCCTTATGCACCTCCAGGGTTCCTTCAGATAGAGGGGGTGACAGGTTCCCACGCCTTCCCACCTGAGGGTACAGCATCTTGGCCTTCTGTCGTTTGGTGGGATACCACAGCTCAAAAGTATGCTTTTGGATGAGAACAAGGATAACCCTATATCCGGAGTTTTACTTGAAAAAAATAGTTTGATCCATTTAAGGACCACACTGGAAAAAAACAATTTTTGTAAGGGTTTCATGTAGAATGTTGTGGTCGATGGTGTCCGAATTCAAGGTTTACGATCTTGAGAACAAGGTAGGCAAACTCCGCTATTGGCTGTTTGTAGAGAGGTGGACCTTACATTCGTTCCCTCAGTACAGACAGATAAAGGAGGCAGTCTGTCAGACTCATGGGCAATTGGGGTCTCCTTGCCACTTACTACTAAGGTCTCTACCACACTGAACAGCCCCCACCCCTAAAAATGCAACACCCAAACTTGGATGACCTCACTATGAGGACACTGTCACTTTCAAAAGGCAGATCTGGACCTTCCCATTAGAGATGAAGAGATTCAGGAGTCTATTACCATAATGCTTTCAGGCAAGACATTGAATACTTAATAATGGGGGTGGGGGTTGGCTGGGGGCGTTCCGGGGGGCAGAGGACACTAAACCACTTTTCAGTTCCCAACACTCTATTCTATTTATATCACACCCATTCTTTTAAAAGTCCAGGCACATGCAAAAGAGAGCCGGGTTCCAGCAAAGCCAATGCACGCCCACATACAAGTACCCTACACAGCCCTATCCATGTACTGAAGTCAGTCCCATCGATCTGCACAACTGCCCTTAGCAGTGAAACTAAATACCCAAAAGTCTGTTCCAGAGTTGGCTTCTCCAACAACGGGAAGACACAGGGACTTGCCGCACTCTCTATATAACACACACTACCTATTCCCCCTCTTTCACTTTCACTAATTCTCGCTCTTGCTTACTTTATCTCGCTATCAACAACAAACACACACACAATTTCTTACGGTTTATCTCTCCTTTCAAAACAGGCTGAAAAAAATGTCAGCTATCACACTGCTCTACAGCATAGTTTAAACTCATTGGCTAAACCAATAACTCTAGCTAAACACTTACGAGGTCCCAAAGGCGAGACCTATTGGCTACGCCAATGCTTGTTCTGTTAGCATCCCTGTGAGAAGTTGGCGTGATATATGATGCTCACTAGTTCTAGTGATCACCTTGTATCAGTCCAAACAACCCTTATGGTGATTGGTTGTAAGTCAACCTTATAGACCAGCTATCCTAATGGTAGCATGGACAAAGCAGTCTTAGGCTAAACTCTTTTGGCATGTGAAGCCAGCTGTTTTACCACAATATAACCCCTTGAATACCAGATGAAAGGACACCACACAGGTTGTTATGAAAATAAACAATATATTTATTAATAACAAACACCTCTGAACTCTTTATGAGGTCAGAGGGCTAAGCATATGACAATCTCTTAGGAAAAATACGTTTAAGTTGCACAAATTACAATGGTGCCCTAGGGGGCACGACAAACCATATACTAAGTAAGTGGAATGTGAAAGTCGATAGAGGAAATGGAGCTGTCCAGAGGCTGGAGGTTCGCTAGGACTACGCTATCTTCACCTTAGGTAAGTAATAGGAGGCCCACGGGACGCGTGTGCAGAGTGTGAACTCACACGCGAGATGCGTAACAACGTCTATGGACAGTACAGTTCAAGTAAAAGGTGAGTATGGACAATCCTGACTAGTTAGGACTAAAACGACTGTGGAACTGGACACTAGGGCAGTTAAACTACCCTTGAGCACCAAAATGCTCTTGTTACCTCACCCACGGGCTGCGGGTGCATAGGTGTCAAAGTGTGTCGGGTTCTCGCGTTGAAGTCTATGGAGCCTGGAAGAAAAGATGCTGCAGGCGACCTGGAGGAAGATGTCCGGTGCGATCCAAGGGTGGATCGGTGAAGAAGAGGACCTGAAAGCAGAGGGAACAATGTTCAAAGTCACTAGCCAGTGACTGGAGTGGAACCAGGAAGGAACCAGATGTCGTCGTCGCGATCAGGTGTAGAGCTTGTCTCTGCAGCCACGTGGACCAGGAGGTGTCTTCGACGACCAGGATGGAGGCACGAGCTGTCCCACGCAGGCTCTCGCTGTCGGCGGGGTTGGATCCGGAATCGGCGTCAACAGGCCTTGGCAAAGGCAACCCACGCGGTGAGTGGAAACGGCGTCTGGAGTGGACCAGGAGGGTCCGGGGTGCTCCTCTTTTGGAAGGGAGCAAGGGCCAGTCTGGAGCAACCAGACCAGCAGTGAAGGTTTCAAAGTTCGTCGTCTAGGAGGCCACTAGCCAGCCGGCAAGTGACCAGACAACGCGTCAAGCAGCAAACAAGCAGAAGGGCCCCACGCAGATCTCGTGGATGCTGGTGGGCTGGTCTTCGCTGCAGGAGCTGCTCGGGGCTGGGGCTTCTCAGTCCCCAAAGCACTTGGTCGAATTTACCTCGGGAGTCGTGCTGAAAGCGAAGTGCAGGTTCTTTCAAGATGGCCGGTCCCACGTGTCTCGTCGCACCCACGGATCTCAGCTGTGCTGCAGATGTAGGTACAGGTCGGAGAGGTCTGGGAATCCGGGTCTCGTCGGGCTCTGAAGTCTGGATCCTCGAGGGAAGACGACAAAGGGAAGCCGCTGGACGCTTGATGGTGCCTGCAGTTGCAGGGTGGACACTCCTTGTCCACAAGGGAGATTCTTCAGTCTTCTGTGGAGCAGAACGTCGAAGTCCAGAGTTTCTTCTTGTAAAGTTGTTCAGGATAATCTAATTTGGAATGGGACCAGCTCCTACCTTTATTCTCCTAAAGGGGGCTGCACTACTGACTAGGTCCCTCCCCTGGGTGGGACCAGGAAGGGGGGTGGCTACACCCCCTATCCTTTGTCCGGTTTTCGCGCCAGAGCTGGGGCAGGGATGCCCCAGCAACTGGTTTGAACCGGTGTATGCACAGGACACCTTGTCTGCCCCGGGCATGTCTCATTCCTTTCAGGCCTGTCCTACCCAATACACAAAATCCTGTCTGGCGTGGTGCTAGCACCTCCCAAGGCAGGAAACCCTTTGTCCAAGCCTCCCTCGCTGGAAGGACTCCCAGCAGCAGGAGGTCAGACTTGTGTCTGTGGTGGCAGCATCCATTTTGTGATGCCAAGGCTCGAGTTAACTTTAACCGGGGTTCTCAGTTACATACATGTCATGTCCCTCTAGAAGGGTGGAATGCTACCCTCGTCGCCAGAATTGGCGAGGGGGTAGTATTCCAATTCGTATGACACCTTACTCGACATGTTTTGATAATGTTATACCAAAGTTAGCATTTAACCGCGAGGATTATAATGCACTTAAGAGAATATGGTATAGCGTTATCATGAAACGGCTATTAGGACTTGGTTCCGCAAGCTGCAGACGGGCTCAGCTCATGCCAGAGCACCATCTCACATAATTCCAAGCACTCTGCCTTCAGGATTGATAAGGCCTGCCATAGGAGTGACTGATAGGAATATATGTGTCCATTTTAGGTTTAGATATAGATATACTATATCTACAGCAACGGGTGATTACACCACCTTGCCCCAGCTGTCGTGCAGCCAGTTGTGTCTGTTTAGATGGCCAGCCAGGGGTGGCATAATACATGCTTCAGCCCCTGGTAGGCCCTGGGTACACCTATGCCCTGGGTACCTATGGTACACTGTACAGGGACTGATAAGGTGGCCCAGTACCAATTGGTAAATGCACACCTAAGGTACATGGTTGTCAATTTAGAGAGAGAACAGCTAGGCTGTGGGTCTGATTAGCAGGCCCACAGCCAGGGAAAGTCGTAAACCAGTGAAGCAAAAAGCAAAAATTGGGGGGACTATAGGATTGCAGACCCCACTCTCCTACATAACCCCCCCCCCAAATGTAGGGACATTAAACTAACCTTGACCAGGTGAGTCTTCCTGTTCTAAGTGGAAATACCTGGAGCGACCATCTGCATTGCCATGGTCAGTCCCTGGTCTGTGCTCCACTGTAAAGTCCATCCCCTGTAGGGAAATGGACCACCTCAGAAGTTTGGGGTTTTCACCCTTCATCTGATTTAGCCATAAGAGGAGCTTATGGTCGCTCTGAATCTTGAAGTGAGTTCCAAACAAGTAGGGCCTCAACTTCTTCAGGGCCCAAACCACAGCAAAGGCCTCCCTCTCTATAGCTGACCAACGTTTCTCTCTAGGGGTCAGCCTTTTGCTTATAAAAGCAATGGGCTTGTCATGACCATCAATATTCAGTTGAGATAGAACAGCTCCCACACCCAACTCAGATGCATCTGTTTGGACAATGAAGGTTTTGGAGTAGTCAGGACTCTTGAGAATAGGTGCAGTACACATGGCCTGCTTTAGGTCATCAAATGCCTTTTGACAGCTAGCTGTCCACTGAACTTTCTTTGGCATTTTCTTACTTGTCAGGTCATTAAGAGGGGTCACAATGGACCCATAATTTCTGACAAATTTTCTGTAGTAACCAGACAGGCCCAAGAAAGCTCTGACCTGTGTCTGGGTGGTTGGAGGAGCCCAGTCCTTTATGGCATGTATCTTGCTCTCCAAGGGTTGAACCTGGCCTCCACCTACAAGGTGGCCCAGGTACACAACCTGACTCTGCCCTATCTGGCACTTAGTAGCCTTGATACTGAGGCCTGCCTTTTGCAGGGCCTCCAAAACTTTCCTCAGGTGGATCAGGTGATCCTCCCAGGTGGAGCTGAAGACAGCAATATCATCTAGATATGCTGCACAAAAGTCATCCAACCCAGTGAGAACTTGGTTCACCAACCTTTGAAAAGTGGCAGGTGCATTTTTCAAACCAAAGGGCATCACCACCACCATTTGCCAATAACCAGCTGTCAGGTCAAATGTACTCAAGAACTTGGCAGAAGCCAATTTGTCTACGAGTTCATCTGCTCTTGGTATTGGATGGGCATCTGTCTTAGTGACCGCATTGAGACCCCTGTAGTCTACACAAAACCTCATCTCTCTCTTACCATCCTGGGTGTGAGGTTTTGGTACTAGAACTACAGGACTAGCCCAAGGCCTCTCTGAGGGTTCAATGACTCCCAATTCCAACATCTTTTGTACTTCTTTCTTTATGCAGTCCCTGACGTGGTCGGGTTGCCTGTAGATTTTACTCTTTATAGGCAGACTGTCACCAGTGTCCACCTCATGGTTGCACCAGTTTGTCTGACTGGGGGTCAGAGAAAACGTTTGTCTGAAGGATTGAAGAACCTGTCTACAATCCCCTTGTTGATGTTCAGAGAGGCTGTCAGAAAAGACTATACCATCTACTGACCCATCATCAGGGTTCTGAATGAGCAGGTCTGGGAGAGGGTCACTCTCTTCCTCCTGCCCCTCATCTGTGGCCATGAGCAAGCTCATGTCCTCCCTGTCAACAAATGCTTTGAGCCTGTTCACATGAAGTACTCCGTGAGGGCTCCTGGGAGTTCCAAGGTCCACCAGGTAGGTGACCTCTCCCTTTTGCTCAATGATGGTATGGGGTCCAGACCATTTGTCTTGGAGAGCTGCTGGGGCCACTGGCTCCAACACCCACACCTTCTGTCCTGGGTGATAAACAGTCAGGACAGCCCTTTGGTCATGCCAAGCTTTTTGAAGTTCTTGGCTGGCCTCCAGGTTTTTGGATGCCTTCTCCATGTACTCTGCCATCCTGGAGCGGAGACCAAGTACATAGTCCACTATGTCAAGTTTAGGCTTTTTGAGAGGTAACTCCCATCCTTCCTTCACAAGACATAGGGGTCCTCTTACCGGATGCCCAAATAGAAGCTCAAAAGGGCTGTAACCAACCCCCTTCTGTGGGACCTCTCTGTAAGCAAACAGTAGGCAGGGTAAAAGGATGTCCCATCTTCGCCTAAGCTTGTCTGGTAACGCTTTTATCATCCCTTTGAGGGTCTTGTTGAATCTCTCCACAAGCCCATTGCACTGTGGGTGATAGGGTGTGGTAAATTTGTAATTTACACCACATTCCTTCCACATTGCAGTCCAGTATCCTGACATGAAGTTGGTACCTCTGTCAGAGACAACCTCCTTAGGAAACCGCACTCTAGTAAAAACTGCAAGTAGGGCCCTGGCCACAGCAGGAGCTGTAGTGGTCCTAAGGGGAATAGCTTCTGGGTACCTGGTGGCATGATCCACTATCACCAGTATAAATCTGTGCCCAGATGCTGTTGGGGGGGTCCATTGGTCCAACAATGTCAATCCCCACTCTTTCAAAGGGAACCCCCACCACAGGTAGTGGTATAAGGGGGGCCTTTGTTGTGCCACCTGATTTGCCACTGGCTTGACAGGTGACACATGAGCGACAAAACTCTTTTGTGTCCTCAGACATGTGAGGCCAGTGAAAGTGTGGAACAAGCCTGTCCCAAGTCTTGTTCTGGCCTAAGTGACCTGCGAGGGGAATCTCATGGGCTAAGGTGAGAAGGAAACCTCTAAGAGACAAGGGGATGACCAGCCTCCTGGTAGCACCAGGCTTGGGGTCTCTTGCCTCAGAGTATAGGAGTCCATCATCCCAATATACCTTATGGGCACCTGCAGCATTCCCTGCAGCCTCAGCAGCAGCCTGCAGTCTGAGGGGTTCAAGGGAGGAACAGTCTAACTGGGCCTGTCTCAAGTCTGCCCTGGAAGGTCCCCCTGTCCCAAGAAACTCAACCTGTTCAGGTTCAAGCTCTTCTAGGACAGTTCCTTCTGGGGTCTTGGGCTCAGCCTCCTGAGAGGGCTGATCCTCAACCTGAGGCAAGGGGGAAGGCTCAGCCTTACACCTACTGCTCTTTCCCTTGGGTAGTGTCTGGTCCATTCTTCCAGGATCCAGCACTTGTTCAGCTGGGCATTTCTTGGCCTGTGACCTGGTCACAGCAAGGACATGTGAGGAGAGACCTAGCATTTCTACACGAGTCCTGTACTCCACATCTGACCACAGTGAGGATTCCAAATCATTGCCCAAAAGACAATCTACTGAGAGGTCCGAACTAACTACAGCCCTTTTGAGGCCAGTTACCCCTCCCCAGGAGAAATTAACAACTGCTATACTGTGATTGGTAGTGACATTGCTAGCATTGGTCACTAGGTAGTCTGAACCTAGCATGCTCTGGTCAGGGTCCACAAATGTTGGTGTCACCATAGTGACACTGGCACATGTATCCCTGTGGGCCTGAGCCATCTTTCCATTTATCAAAGGCGTTTGCCTGTATTTGCCCAGAGTACTAGGACTTACAGTAGGGGTCATATCCATGTCCCCAGTACAAACAAGAACTGCCTGAGTAGGTATTCTAACTAAGTCAGAACCCACCTCAGTTCCCAGGGTTAACCCTACTATCGCCTTGGGAGGTACACTACCACTACTAACTGTACTAGGGGGTGCAGGTGTCTTAGGGACAGTAGTGGTAGGAGTTTGGCCTTTCTTGGTGCACTCACTAAACCAGTGAGTCTTACTTTTACAGTATTGGCACCATGGTTTCTTAGGACCATCATTCTTCTTCTTTTGGGAAGTTTGGGACCCACCCTCCTTAGGTTGTTAGGGCCCTGTTGAAGACTTCTGGTCATTTTGCTTATTCTCATTATTACCCTTCTGGTCTGCTTTCTTCTGGCCACCACCCTGGTTCTGGTTCTGATGCTTAACCCTGGTTCTGACCCATCTGTCTGCCTTCTTTCCCAATTCTTGGGGAGAGGTCAGATCTGAGTCAATCAGGTGCTGATGCAACAACTGGTTCTGACAATTATTTAAGATTTGCTCTCTCATAATTAGATTATACAATCCTGTGTAATCAGTAACTTTACTTCCCAGTAACCAGTCTTCCAAAGCCTTAGTGGCACAATCAACAAAGTCAGTCCAATCCTGAGCCTGGGTTTTCTGGGTATCTCTGAACATTAACCTGTACTGTTCAGTTGTTAAGCCAAACCCATCAATCAGTGCAGTTTTCAGGACTTGGTAATCATTAGCATCCTCATCTCTAACAGTGAGGAGCTTATCTCTACCTTTGCTTTCAAAGGAGAGCCACAATATAGCTGCCCACTGACTCTGGGGTACCTGCTGTACTTTGCAGGCCCTCTCCAGAGCAGTTATCCACTTGTGGATATCATCTCCTGTCTTATAGGAGGGCACTATTTTACTCAGGTTTCTAGTATCAAAACCCCTTTCTCTATCCCTAGGGATATTGCTGCCACCAGTGGGGACTACCCCCTCAACTGTTGCTCTCTAGCAAAGGCAAGCTTCTCTTTGGCAAGGGCAAGTTCTTCCCTCTGAATTCTCAGATTAGCTTCCCTCATCTTTGCTTCATGCTCTCCCCTCTGAGGGGAAGTCATTCTACTCTGAGCAGATGCATTAGAGTGCACAGATCTATTGGAGTCCCTAGAATGAGATCTATCTCTTCTGACCCCAAAGTTGGGCCTGCTTAAGGATAGCACTGGGGGTCCCCCAGTTCCTTCCCTATGCATGTCTAAGTTGATCCTGGTGAGTCTACTGACTACTACAGGACCTTTGTCTGCCTCATCCCCAGATGGTTCCTCCTCCTCCTCCTCCTCATCTACATTCTTTGTCTCAGGGAGGTCTGGATCATCACGAGTACCTTCTAAGGGGGGCATGCTCCCATCTGGATTAGAGGGGCCTGGGTTAGAAGCCCTTCTAGCATCATATGTCTCTAAGAGACCTAACAGAAAAGGAGTGGTAGGGTTAGAACCCTGTTTCAATTTCCTGGAAGTACACAATTGTCTCATCTCTTGGAAACTGAGAGCTGCATATCTGGAAAGGACCTGTGGAGGGTCACTAACCACTAGGGGAGTCTCTGAAGACTCTCCATGGGTAGACATGCTTTCTAGTGAGGTGTAAGTGATGCACCTACCTACACTATGGGGTTTCCTACTGATCCCTTGCTAAGAGTTGTAGTCAGGGTGTGCTAGGCCCTTTCTACTACAACAGCTGGTTCAGTAGAACTCCGAGTATTTCTAAGCTTGTTATATGTACCTATAGTACCTATGTGATCTTTCAACTGATAGTTCAAGATTATATTTGGTAAAAATAACAGCAAGCTCAAATCCCAACTGCTGCACACCAATGTGAGAAGTTGGCCTGATATATGATGCTCACTAGTTCTAGTGATCACCTTGTATCAGTCCAAACAAAACTTATGGTGATTGGTTGTAAGTCAACCTTATAGACCAGCTATCCTAATGGTAGCATGGACAAAGCAGTCTTAGGCTAAACTCTTTTGGCATGTGAAGCCAGCTGTTTTACCACAATGTAACCCCTTGAATACCAGATGAAAGGACACCACACAGGTTGTTATGAAAATAAACAGTCTATTTATTAATAACAACACCTCTGAACTCTTTATGAGGTCAGAGGGCTAAGCACATGACAATCTCTTAGGAAAAATACGTTTAAGTTGCACAAATTACAATGGTGCCCTAGGGGCACGACAAACCATATACTAAGTAAGTGGAATGTGAAAGTCGATAGAGGAAATGGAGCTGCCCAGAGGCTGGAGGTTCGCTAGGACAACGCTATCTTCACCTTAGGTAAGTAATAGGAGGCCCACGGGACGCGTGTGCAGTGTGTGAACTCACACGCGAGATGCGTAACAACGTCTATGGACAGTACAGTTCAAGTAAAAGGTGAGTACGGACAATCCTGACTAGTTAGGACTAAAACAACTGTGGAACTGGACACTAGGACAGTTAAACTACCCTTGAGCACCGAAATGCTCTTGTTACCTCATCCACGGGCTGCGGGTGCATAGGTGTCAGTGTGTCGGGTTCTCGCGTTGAAGTCTATGGAGCCTGGAAGAAAAGATGCTGCAGGCGACCAGGAGGAAGATGTCCGGTGCGATCCAAGGGTGGATCGGTGAAGAAGAGGACCTGAAAGCAGAGGGGACAATGTTCAAAGTCACTAGCCAGTGACTGGAGTGGAACCAGTAAGGAACCAGATGTCGTCGTCGCGATCAGGTGAAGAGTGGACGCTTGTCTCTGCAGCCATGTGGACCAGGAGGTGTCTTCGACGACCAGGATGGAGGCACGAGCTGTCCCACGCAGGCTCTCGCTGTCGGCGGGTTTGGATCCGGAATCGCGTCAACAGGCCTTGGCAAAGGCAACTCACGCGGTGAGTGGAAACGGCGTCTGGAGTGGACTAGGAGGGTCCGGGGTGCTCCTCTTTTGGAAGGGAGCAAAGGCCAGTCTGGAGCAACCAGAGCAGCAGTGAAGGTTTCAAAGTTCGTCGTCTAGGAGGCCACTAGCCAACCGGCAAGTGACCAGACAACGCGTCAAGCAGCAAACAAGCAGAAGGGCCCCACGCAGATCTCGTGGATGCTGGAGGGCTGGTCTTCGGTGCAGGAGCTGCTCGGGGCTGGGGCTTCTCAGTCCCCAAAGCACTTGGTCGAGTTTACCTCGGGAGTCGTGCTGAAAGCGAAGTGCAGGTTCTTTCAAGATGGCCGGTCCCACGTGTCTCGTCGCACCCACGGATCTCAGCTGTGCTGCAGATGTAGGTAGAGGTCGGAGAGGTCTGGGAATCCGGGTCTCGTCGGGCTCTGAAGTCTGGATCCTCGAGGGAAGACGACAAAGGGAAGCCGCTGGACGCTTGATGGTGCCTGCAGTTGCAGGGTGGACACTCCTTGTCCACAAGGGAGATCCTTCAGTCTTCTGTGGAGCAGAACGTCGAAGTCCAGAGTTTCTTCTTGTAAAGTTGTTCAGGATAATCTAATTTGGAATGGGACCAGCTCCTACCTTTATTCTCCTAAAGGAGGCTGCACTACTGACTAGGTCCCTCCCCTGGGTGGGACCAGGAAGGGGGGTGGCTACACCCCCTATCCTTTGTCCGGTTTTCGATCCAGAGCTGGGGCAGGGATGCCCCAGCAACTGGTTTGAACCGGTATATGCACAGGACACCTTGTGTGCCCCGGGCATGTCTCATTCCTTTCAGGCCTGTCCTATCCAATACACAAAATCCTGTCTGGGGTGGTGCTAGCACCTCCCAAGGCAGGAAACCCTTTGTCCAAGCCTCCCTCGCTGGAAGGACTCCCAGCAGCAGGAGGTCAGACTTGTGTCTGTGGTGGCAGCATCCATTTTGTGATGCCAAGGCTCGAGTTAACTTTAACCGGGGTTCTCAGTTACATACATGTCGTGTCCCTCTAGAAGGGTGGAATGCTACCCCCGTCGCCAGAATTGGCGAGGGGGTAGTATTCCAATTCGTATGACACCTTACTCAACATGTTTTGATAATGTTATACCAAAGTTAGCATTTAACCGCGAGGATTATAATGCACTTAAGAGTATATGGTATAGCGTTATCATGGAACAGCTATTAGGACTTGCTTCCGCAAGCTGCAGACGGGCTCAGCTCATGCCAGAGCACCATCTCACATAATTCCAAGCACTCTGCCTTCAGGATTGATAAGGCCTGCCATAGGAGTGACTGATAGGAATATATGTGTCCATTTTAGGTTTAGATATAGGTATACTATATCAACAGCAAAGGGTGATTACACCACCTTGCCCCAGCTGTCGTGCAGCCAGTTGTGTCTGTTTAGATGGCCAGCCAGGGGTGGCATAGAAATGCTTCAGCCCCTTGTAGGCCCTGGGTACACCTATGCCCTGGGTACCTATGGTACACTGTACAGGGACTGATAAGGTGGCCCAGTACCAATTGGTAAATGCACCTAAGGTACATGGTTGTCAATTTAGAGAGAGAACAGCTAGGCTGTGGGTCTGATTAGCAGGCCCACAGCCAGGGAAAGTCGTAAACCAGTGAAGCAAAAAGCAAAAATCTGGGGTGACCATAGGATTGCAGACCCCACTCTCCTACAATCCCTATGGAGCTGGTGGAGGCACCTCGGACTAGTAAACCCGAGTGAAGCCGACAGCAACATTTAGCTTAATACAACACTTTCATTTGAAGTATTAGTATGTGTAGATTTTCAGAACCCCCTTACTACGAGAATCAGAGCTTTAGAGGGCTCGTTCTGCAGGGATGTGTTACCTCTTAACTGCAGTTTCTGTTCATGCCAAGCAGTGAAAAGTGCGAAAATCCCTCTCAGCCTAACCAGCATACAATGGTCGGCCTTTGGCAATCTTACAAACACACGAAAACCATACCGCCTTGCAAAGTCTGCACGGTCAAAACAAGTTGTGTGCTAAGTAAAGACGTTAATTTTAAGGCCTCATCGTAAGGCTTAATGTGAACAAATACAGACCATGTTAAAATGTTAAGGCCTGTAATGCGTTGTAGCATCATCAAAGCATATAGGAGATGGCATGAGATTGCTGCATGTCGCACTTCCTTGTGAGAATGATGGTCATCGTTGAAAACTGTTAACTAATAATGCTGCACTTCGACTCCCGTTTATTGAATAATTACAGAAAACGTAAGAGGCTATTAAATCTGTAGGCGTGAAGTCATTGTCAAACATGCCCCAGTACCGGTGTTAACTCAGTGTTCTTTTTCTTTTCTTTTAGGTGAAGTGTCTTGAGGCTGAAAGGCTGAGAACGGAAGATGAACTCTCAAAGTACAAGGAGATTATTAACAGACAAAAGGCTGAAATTCAGAATTTACTAGACCAGGTCAAGATTGTAGAACAGCTACAAGAACAGCATCAAAGGTAGAAACACCTGGCATATGTTACCTAAGGTCTTGTTTTGTCTTTCAGTAGAATATGTAAGTGGAAATTTATGTCTTGCTCCCAGAGTATGTTATTTCCCCAAAACGTGTTTGTTACGTGTTTGTTATGGATGTTATAGAATTTAACTCCAACAAGCACTGAGGAAAGCAATTGTGATTAAAACATCAGCTCTATGGATAATCCAAAGTGTTAATCAATGCCCATTGCACCGTTAATAGTATTTGTACAAATGTCATTTACAATATTTGATCTATAAAAATTAAATTGGAGGTTTTGAAAGATTCATGAGATCTGATTAAGTCATTCTTAACCTAATTACTTTAAGTAGGTTATGGCTTCTTAGAACTGGATCCAGGTTTTTCCCAAGCATACAGTACAAGACTCTTTTAGCATCTTACAAACCTTTTTGCAGTCTCACTACAGGCAGCTTCAGCAGGCTGTCACTGACCGCATTTCATACAATAATGCACATTGTGGGCTGTTGGTCAGCCGCTTGCTAATGATTGTGTAGCTTTCTTGTCAGACTAAATTCTTAACTTTTTTTGAATTGCTGCACCTGAAACATTTCTCCTTTATCCTCTATTTAGATAGCATGCATTGTATCCAAGCACTGTTGGCATCAATGGAACATTGAATATGCTTGTGCTTTATCCCACCCCTCCAACTGCAACTATCCCATCTCTTTCCTCCCAACTCTCCCTCAAATGTTCAACACTGAGCACTCCTGTGGCTTTGTGTCGCATGCCCTCTCTGCCTTCTTCCCAGTTCTCTATTTTCTCCCGACTTTCTCTTCCACCCCTGTCCCACTCCATAATAGTTGTCGCTATTGGCTTTGTCAGTGAAGGTAGCTTTTAGAATGTGCCGGCATTGGCAAAGCCAATAGCAGTGGCCCGCCGCCTTGAAAGTGTATTTGTTAAAATTTCAAGTTGGTCATGATGAGGCGTGACAAGATGTGGCGTGATGCATCATGCTGACCATCTTGAAATTATAGAAAACACTCTTTCAGTATGACCATTCACCACTGTTGACTTTACTGATGATGCCAGCAAAGTTTAGATCCATCAACCGTCTTTGGCAAAGCCTATAGTTGTGTTCAACTACAATTGACAAAGCTAAAGATATTGGGTTTGCCAAAGCTTGTTTTAATTCTTAGTAAAAAATAAAATGTGTCAGACCTAATGCCAATCACGTTCTTAAAGCCATAAGAGATTGCCTTGAATGAAATACTTGTCCATGGTGATTCTAGTTAAGTTGTGATTGAATTACTGTTTGTTATTCTTCTCATAACAGTATGTAAATCTTTTGAAGGTTGGTGAATGGAGCGATCTATATTTTCTAAATCTTGGGTCAATTGTATCCTCATACTTTCTCCTTGAAAGGATATTTTTTTTGTAAAACCAAAGTATCTACAATTCAGTTTGCTGATGGATTCTAATTAATTGTCACACCTATTAAACATGTTTTGTGATTGCTTACTCTGCTTTACATCTTTTTTTATTATGATTCAGAAAGATAGAACATCTGTGATTCTCTATTTGTTGTGTGTTCTTAAACACCTTTATCTTTAGAGCGCTAGTTGTTTTTTGAGCATCTTATTCCTTATATGTATATTGGCTGATGCCTCTGTATAGTATACGTTTTTAACGTTTGATTTAAACTTTGTTTGTGGTCTACTTAATATATTTTGTAATGTAAGTAGTTTGTGAAAAGCTCAGCAAACCAGTCGTAGAAGGTTGCAAAGTGGTATTGCTTTAATTTGCTGTAGTTCTAGGGACCTCACTCCGAACTGTCCTGTTAATGATTGTAGCCATTTGTTGCATGCATCACAGTGATGATCTTTTCTAGCTCCTGTAAAAACTACCAAAACAACAAAATAGAAATGAGGTCTGTTTAGAAAGTTTTAGACAAACATACCGGTTTTCAGTCCTCTCCTGAAAGAGATCAACTTAAGAGTGTGTGTAGGAGAACCCCCAAGCAGGTGACTTTTACCTACCAAACCGGAGTGAGAAATGCCTGACCTTTTGACCCCAAATGTAGATGGCGTTGAATCTAAAACAGATCTAGGTCAGCAACATGAAGAGCAGGAAATTAAATGTTTACGTGCCAGCCCTGGACAGGTGTTTGAAATTCTGATATAAGATCTTTAAAATCATTATGCGTACGTTAAAGTGGATTTCTTGTTCATCTTGTTCACACACGTGGCAATAAATATTAACAAACAACAAATAGTTGTCCATAGGGCCTGGCTGTATGTACCTTATCAGTAGCTAATGCATAGATGTGAAGATGTTGACACAAAATTGTGAGTCAGATGAGATGTTTAACATGCACATCCCATTAAAGTAACAAAAGACATCCATTTTTTCAGAGGGAATTCAAGGCTTAGTAAGTTGCTGGTCCCATTAATGCCTATAGAGCCATATTGTTTCTTAAACAGCTGTATAACAGTTAAAAAAGAAAAACATCTGTTTGGTTTAAGTTTTCAAAAATTGAAACATCTGATATTAAAAAAGATAATATTGACTAAATATGGGTGAGCGTACAGATATGCTATATGTCCTGTATGTTACAAAATGTTATGTCAATTACTGCTTGAGTGGTGATAGAAAATTGGCTTCACAAAGAACTTGTTGAATCATTTCAGTCCACAGAGCCTATAGCATACTGTCAAACTCATTGGATAGTATATTCAGTGATGTAATATGTAAAGTCATTAGTGGTGTATGACTTGGCGCACGTTACAGTTAGTTTACTAAAGTAGAACTGGTGAACTTCTTTTTTCTTTTAAACATTAGTTCTTGTGTGACTTCACTGAACTATAATCGCTCTGTAACTATGGTTTAGTCAGCATTGTAAGCCTGAAACCTTAAATTGTATGGAGGTTATATTACATCACCTTGAAAGATACATTCTCTTGAGGTGTGTGTAAGCCACAATACTTTATGTAATCGAGGGAACATGCAGAATAGTAGATTCAGTGGCCATTCTCAATTTCCTGCCGAGGATGAAGGCACTGGATTGAATGGCTATATGCATTCCCAGACCCAGCCTTTCTCAAACTGCCAGTAAAGTAAACAGCTGTCCCCTTCTTAATCCAAATATGACCATTTTTACTTAAAGCGGTCCCCAAACCTAACCTAATAGAATGCCTATTTACATTCTGTTGAGGCCCCGTCCTGCAGTGACTTTGTGTGTCAGCCTAATTGCTTAATGAAAAGCAGCCCTTACCAAACTTGTTTGACAATCTTGAAATAATAATGTTTCTGCTCCACCTTTTCTAGATTGTTCAAATCATAGCTTTGTCATTTGTCCCTTTTAAAGATGGGGACCATACCACTAAAGATCTCACGGTGATTGTTTGCATTTGTTGATTAAGCAGACATTAAACAAATAATTCTGCACACTGACCAAATCGGTTCTAAAAGTGTTCAGAGCCCACGTCTGGATAGCATACTTTGTTCCTGTATCATCTTTAAAACGTTGACCTTTGACTTTTTTACAATCTGAGACATCAGACCTTCATCAGAACTTCTTGCTTCATGTTACCTTGGTCAAAGTTAGGGTTTGTTGAGTTAACGTTGTTAGAGCTAGTCCTTGCATACATGCCTTCTGCTATAAATTGGCTGATCCTAAAATGAGCTAGCCATAAGACCATCGCAGAACGAATAACAAAACATACTATGATCTTGCTGCTCAGCAACCTCCTACTTTAGAATTCGGGAATAAGAAATATCTGACATTTTCTTGGCCTTTAATAGTACTCTATTTTCTTTCCCCTAAAGGTTTTAAAGGCTCATCTTTATGATCCTGCAGATTACCCTTCTTAGTTATGTTTTGGCCGTGTCATTATCATTTTAGCAACAATTTGCATATTTTGATTCTATTATGCCTTCACCATAGGTATACAATTTGACATCTAACCATCGGTATCATACAGTGAAATGGTTAAACTTCTCCCATTCCATGACAATGTATGAAACTAAATTATGTTGTTCCTTAATTGTGAATATCAAATGTTTTGTTCCAGGTAATCTTCTTGTTGCTATAATGTGCTGCCACATAAAGCACTGATGTTCTTTTGATACATTTCCAGTTGCATATTCTGAGACTTGAAATTTCTCAGGTTGTATAAAAATGTCCATTTAGATAACAATAGATGAGGGGTGTATACTGTGTGCTTATCAGTGGTGGTGCAGCCTTTAATCATTACTGTACCTTTAAGTGTATCCCATATATGGATAAACCTGACTAATTGATATGGTTATTGCATGGTTCCTAAGGCAAGTAGGGCAAATGTATTATTGAACTTTCAGAAGCACTATACGTATGTGCATTAAAATCACTCGTAACTAGTAACATCTGACTAGGAATTTCTCATCTTCTCTCACCTAACAAAGTATCAGTCAGATGGACCTAATAATGTCTATCCAAGGGAAATAGATTAAGGCACTCTTAACCCACTTACTTCCAACAATGAACGTAAGGTGATAAGAACGTCACTTTTAGATCTAAAACTGTAGGTGTGCAGTTCAACCAATCATTGACCTAGGCGGCCAGCCCACTTTTCATCTACTCCAAAACATTACAACTTTGGAGCCATAAAAAACAAACCTATATTTAAGTTCTAATTGCAGCTCAGGTGTCCAAGGCCAGTAGTAGTAGAACTGTTTCTAATTCTTTTAGACTAAAAAATATTAGCTTTCAAATGGGTCATATCAGTTCAGCAGTGCCTTGACAAAGGTCCTGATGTACAAAGAGGCAAGTCACAAATAGTGGGTGCAAATTACGCACTGACTTTTTGAGACCTGCCTTTTTTTTGTTTTGTCATTTACAGGGGGTTGCAGAACTACCTATCTTATGAATATTAATGAGGCTCTTCACTATATGCCACCTTTTATAAAGATAAGATGACGAACTGAGGAGTCAGTTGAAGAGGTTTATTTAGTGCTCACACCTCCAAGTCACCTCACACTGAACTGGCACTGCTCTCAACGTTCCAAAGCGAGCGCCCGGACCTTCCATTACAGATTAGAGCACAGGGGTGGGGCAAAATGGGAGAGGGAACTAACAAGGGGAAGGAAGGGGAAAGGTGCCAACCGTAATACATTGACAAAGGAGTACGGAAGTAGATGTTACTAAAAAGAGGATACATTTCAACACACTCCCTTGGGATTGGCTATAAACGGAGGGTAAGTGGGCTCCAAGCGACAGGAAACCTTCATCCATCTGTTCGCATTCCTAAATGAGAAAGATTTTTTTATTTAAAAGCAGCTTGTGGGCCAAGGAATTGGTGCTTTTTTAAGATTTTATTTTTAAGAAAAAAATAAACAATGTTTCCCGTTTGGTAAGATATTTGGGGAGGAGGTGGAGCATGCTGTAAATCTGCTGAAACAAGGGAAGCTGTTACACGGGGACGGCTTTCCCTTTGCACATCAGTTACCACCACAACTCAGTGACCTGTAACTTCTCAATAATTTACGACCACGATTGTGGTTCACAAACCATTAACATATATTTTACCGAATTACAAATATGAGGGGGTTTCACCTTCTAGTCCCTTTCTATTTGCGATTTGGAAAGGGTCGCAAACAAACTCTTATGGTTTGGAAAGCCTGTTACAGTCACACATCCTGTGAATTTGTGACTCCGAGGGTTTACAAATGCAAAACCGCTTTGTACATGTGGCCCAGAGTCCTCTAATTCTTAACATGAGCCTTTGACGCCTGACAACTGATTCGTGCCTTGCCTGGATTCTGCCTTGCTGTATTTTCAGGAGTGCTCAAGGGACGCCTGTGTTTTCGCAGACCGGGACCAGTGGGGTCTGGCCAAAATGTCATATTCTTCCCTTCCTCTGTACTTCAAAGAGGAATTATTGCATTTGGGAAAAGGTTGCCTATAAACTTTCATGGTTAGTATGATTTGATCCTGCATTTTAATTAGAAGCTTTGATAATCACGCTTCACTTTAGCTGTCTGTCCCCAATCAACCGGCAAATGCAGTAGTTTGATTACGTAGGTTCATTAAAAAAGTGAACAAATCTGGGTTAAGTACTAAAAGACAAATGTGTGTGACACAGCACAACTAGAAGCTCTTAAAATAAATGGAGTTACAGCTGCAGAAAAAAAGTGAGCTAAATATGCTGCAGACTTTCTGACAGTTTACAACAGAGGTTTTTAAATATGTTTTTTGCAGACATCCTTTCCGACCAAAGTTTTCAGCTTGAGTGGTGGCTGACCATCACTTGATCATCATGGTAGCCAGGAGATCCTGTATCTAGGCACTGCCGGGCAGAGACACTATCAAGACCAGCCACATGGACTGAGAACTCCCTGAAGTATTGCTGGGCTTAGGCTACTGATGCCAAAGAGGAGCCCAGCAGGAGCAGTTGCAGTGCTTACTGCTGCCTGACTTTGCGGGACTAGCTACGTACCACATGGCTGACCGCTGGGAGGATGGGTTGCGGGGCAGGACAAGGGCGGAACAGACGCATTGCCATGTAGAGCCTTCGGAAGAACTGATGGGATCTACTGGAGAGGCAGTGTCTGTGAATTAGTAGCAACAACACCCTCTGCCTCTCAGTTCTGAAGTTGCATGCAGTGCCTACTGCTAAAACCCTTGATGAGGGATGGAGACAAGGGTTTACTGATATTTGCCTTGTCGAATGGAATGGACAGTGCTTTGCTGTGGTGGAGGAGGGGGACTGGTGCCCCCTATCTGTGCTTCTCTCCCTCCTTCTCTTTGAGGAGTAGCTCACACTACCTGGGGAGCTTTGGACCCCTCGGTCTTTCGTACTGGCAAATGTACCTGATGCACTAAAATGATCACTGCTGAAAATCTTGCGTACAGGGGTCAAAAAGTGTAATCTTGTCTGATGTGGTTACTGTTACAACTCTAGTAATAGAGGCTCAGGAAGATTTTCATTGAACATAAGTAGCTCTTATAACATAAAAGGTCGGAGACCCCTGATTTAAAGGTTTCCAGCCCATCAGAGGGAAGCTGACTACAAACTGTTTCTCTGCTTCCTTTCTTCTTAAGCATTGTTCCAGAACCATTTTTGAAGAGGATTTAAGTATTCCACAAGTATGTAAGGTTTTATGGTGCAAAGTGAGAAACACATCAGAAGGTGGTACTACTGTGGTGTAGATTTTTGGGCGGAGAAGGACATGAAGTGCTAGAAATGCTGCCTAGGTTAGGGGAAGGAGGCTGCTACAGGGCTAAATGATGTTTGCTTTAAAGATTTGACGTTCACAACTTATACTTGTATCTTCTTAAATATTTACTGTTTAGGGAAAAGCATTCAAGGGGAGATAAACTGTAGAGGAATATATCAGGTTTTTTTAATTCACTTTCACTTGAACGTTTGGTTGTACTGCAGCTGTGGAATAGTGAAACTAGCAGTCCCTCGCACTTGGTGGTGGCAGACCGTCTTAGTGTGGATATGATGTTCGGGTTAAGAATTGTTGTCTTTTATAGGTATGGTAGAATTCATCTGTTGTTTTTTGTACTAGGCTTGTCAGAGTTTATTTTGAACAAAGAGGATCTTGAGAATATCTCCTGCAGGCATGAGCCTATTGCACAGGAGATGTCTGGAGTACAGTTCTTGTGATCTTAGATACATCACCCTCATCACTTTCTGGGAGCTCACTTACTTGAGGAAATCCCCATGCATAAAAGCCCTGATTTTTTACCTCCTTCTCAAACATCAGGTCCATTCCATTTTTGGGCAGCACAGCCTCCTCTTCTTTTCACATTTGCAGAATTTCCTCCAGAGTTTTGTGCTTATTACATGCCTTCAAGGAGGGATGGTACATGCCAGTTTATGAAGAGTTCCATTTTAAAGGGGTTCGTCTTAAATAGCATCAGGAATGTAAATTATGACCCATTCAAGTTACACACCTTTATTAGAGTTAAGCTTGGATCAAGCTGGTCCGGAGCAGAGAAACGTAGACAGTCAGATCAGTTTACAGCACTTGTTTTTGTTCAAGCAGGGTTTTGGGCTAAATGAGTAATCTAGCCAGAAACAGGGCAAGGGTGAAATTGCTTGGGGGTCTGTGAAGCACATTCCCAACATCAGACATGAAGCTGAAAATGACCTTACTCTATGCAGGAGTTATTCCATTTTGTGTGCATGCTATATATCATTATGTATGATACCAGTCCTAGTCTCTTGCACAAGCACATTACTCAGTATACAAGCAGTATTTTTTACACAATTGCATTGAAGACCTCGAGCCAAGCAGTACTTAGAAAAGTTTATATTCGATGTTGAGAGCTAGTAATAGGGTGTCCACCAACCAAGGTATAGTTAAAATGGCATTTGCCTTGAACTCTCCGGTCAGTAGACGTCAGTTACAAATACTTTGACCTGAGAGGGTACTGCTACTATGGATGTGGGTATATTTTCATTAGGCTCTCGGGCCAGCAGGGACTGGTGCTCATCAGGGAATACCAAAGGGAATACCAAAGTAAATATGGAGCATCTTTAAGGAGCTTGCCTGGCTCACCGATAGAAAAACTCTGGCCAGAAAAATTAAGTAATGTAAAGGTCTAGCAGAGTTCTTTCTGAATTCAGACAGTGCAGTTCTCACTAAAAGCTAAAATTGGTCTTATATTTGTTAAACTGATGATAAGGTGTGCTGAAGCGTTTTGGATGCTCTTACAGTATTGGAGCACAGCAGGCCCGGTACTACGCATTAGTGTAATTCAACTGAAAATTCACAAAGAATCCATTAACAGCCTCATGCTTAACATCTTAGTAATACGTGCATTAAAGTGTTTGTTGCCGTGGACACATTTTATTATCATTAGACTTCATATTCATGTCCTTCACCAATATGGCCTCTATAATATTTGGGGAGTTTTGTGTGAAGAATATAGGCATTTGTGGTTTCCGCAGCAAAAAATATAAGGTTGAGAAAAAAACTGGAAAAATTAAGCCTCCTTTAATCGCTCTATTGTGCTGTACACAGCTGAGACACAGGGGAAAAATATTGCATATCATCAGATTAGTAAAGGGAGTGGAATGTCTCAAAACAAGTCCATAACCTTCTCGTAAAAGTGTTTAAACAGCATAGGCACAGCATAGGGAGGCTTGGCGAGCATTATATTACATTCAAACTGAGATAGACAGGTCTCCAGCTCCTCTGTTTTCACCCCAACAAAGTGTTGAAAGCAATTCAAAGATGACTGCTATACTAGTGCAACATAACTTTACCAGTTCAACAGCAGGATACAGTGCACTGTCAAAAACTCTGGACAAGGCTTTTCCAACGAGTAGCTCGTGAGCTACTGGTTGCTCTCCTGCTACCTGTTAGTAGCTCTTCTGTGTGCTGTTCAGTCAACTAAATATATATATTTTAAACTTTTATTTTTGCATTTTCTATAGTTTAACACAACATAAAGTGCATGGTCATAGGTGTCAGTACAATAACCAGAAATACAAGTATACAATCATCCCGCCTGCAGAAGCAAGTCCACCGATTCCCAATACATAATGCACTGTTGAGCGGAATGAGTCACAACCCAGGGTCACTATAATTTTCGGTCATGTACCTTCAGCGGATGTCAATGTTCCATTCATTTCTGGTCTTCTCGATCTAGAGTTTGGTCAGCTGCAACATATTCATTAAGGGCGGTCAACATTGACCCCCATGCTCAGCCTACCAAATTAGAATTTTTTTCTTGGTTGAAATAAGATATGTGTAACAAAACTGAGACTGTGTATTCGAGATATAAATCTGTATATTTTCAGAACTCGTAAGCTAATGTCTGGAGGAAAAACTGCTGGATTTACAAAATATATTTAAAGTTGATATTTGAGTGAGAGATCCTGTAGTGTTGGAGAGACTTATTACTAATATTATTACTTTGAAGCCAGGGTCATTGCACCTATGGCTATTATGCATTTCTCATGTAGAGGTATTTCAAATTGACAACATCTTTTTTTATGTTACTGCTGGCAATCCCGACTGATGAGGTCACTATCACAACTCTATTAATATTAGTAGCTCGGAGCGATTTTCATTAAACCTAATTAGCTCATATTATAGAAAAGGTTGGAGACCCCATCTCTGGACAGATCCAGTCGATGGGGACAATGCTCTTCCTCAGCCATGACAGATTATTTATCATGTGTTTTCTTTCCAATGGTACTGCCGGAACTTTGTTTCAATCTGCTTTTTTTTCTCTACCATGGTTAATCCATAATTCATCCTTACTTTTGGGTTATCAGTCGTTTTCTGATACATTTTGTTTGGGGGAGGAGGTGTGGGGGTGGAGCTCACATAAATGCACGTAATCTACCTCACAGTGCTAGTGATTTCTAGCGGTTTGTGTGACCCTGGCACCCAGGCTTAAGAATTAGTCATACCTTTTTCAATTGTTGGCTCATGTTTGTGGATCCTTCTCTTCTGGTAGAAGTAATTCTCTCACGTTGATGTTAGAGCCCAAGCTGATTCACAGCACTTTGAAAGATCTAACGCGTTACTGGTGATTTGTTCGTTCATTTTCAAAGAATGGGATTAGTGTTTAGTGCACTATAGGAACCACTGTAAATTGCTGTTGAAACCCCTCTGAGGTATAGACAATAGCATCAATTCACTTTGTATTATTTTGAAAGATACTTTAAATCCACATTTCTTTTCTTAGGGCTGAACAGGAGGTTACAAACTTTAAGGAAGAAGTGTGCAGCCTGAACAGCGTGATTAATGATTTGCAAAAAGACATCGAAGGGAGCCGCAGAAGGGAGTCTGAGTTGCTGGTATTCACGGAGAAGCTTACTAGTAAGAACGCACAAATCCAGTCTGAAACCAATTCCCTGCAGACGCAGCTCGATAACCTTGGCTATAGTGAAAGAGACTTGCAAGGCCAGTTAGAACACCTGAAGCAGTCAAACACTGACCTGGTATGTAAAACATTCTCAATAAAAACATTAATGGCTATCAGTGAAAGATCACAAGATGGATGGTTGTTGTGTTTTTTTTTTAACTTAAATAAGTTAATGCCTGGTGAAGAGCAACACTGCTAGCAATCTTGATATGATAGAATTAATATTTAGGACCTCTGACTATTAGTCTCTGTTCTTACCTTCTTTACTAAATCACTGCAACTCCTTGTCTGTACCGATAATTCAGGTCATGTTTATTTAGCATAGTTCCAGTGAACTAGGTGGATGACAATTAGTCTGTTTACATATATATCAAAATTGTCTTCCGTCAGAGATAGTAGCCTGGGCATACAATTCATATACCACTCCCGGTCTGAGTCCCCCTACCCCCCTCTTAGCACCGTGCAACCAGAAATTCAATCCGGATGTTTTAATCCGAGAGCCCCGATTCTGCGATGCTATCATAGACACAGTGTACCCCAGTTCTACTCCCCAGTTTTGAAGAGTTCTGATCGTTATTTGCAAAGATAGCGACAAGTCACCCACAGGGCTAGCATTGAGAGCTCACACCCGATTTTCAGTACAGACCAGCTCTCTTGGACACATGCTTTATACCCATGTATCTCCCCACATCAGCGATGTAGCCTACTGAACTGACAGATAGGATGTACAGTGGGCTGGGGCTGTAACAGTCGCCATGACGTGCCACCGGCATGATGTTTCATTCCTGTGATAGCTGATATATGTGTACTCTATTTTACAATCAAATGCTAATAAAAATGATTTAAAAAAAAATCACATTGGTCTTCCTCCACTCTCACGATGATAATCTTCTGATTCCGTTTCTGAATTCCCTGGTCTTTTGTGATATTATCTGTTTATCTCACCCAGTGTGAGAGAAGCTTTGCAGCCTTCTGCCTCTTTATTGGTGTTTCTGTACATGGAAGATGTCTTTTCTCCACACTTTCTCTTTGTGTTGCCAACAGTATATAATTTTCTTTTTTTTGTTTTTTGCCTCGTGAATCCCACTGGTAGAACTAGGAATTGTAATATATCTGATAGAGACACCTAGCTGCAGATTCCTTTCCTTTGAATTTTCCAGGCGTCAGACTGGATCTGGAAGATTTTTCTGTGAGCAATACCCCTGGCCGCCAGTAGGTGGCATTGGTTGGCTCCCCGTGACATTGTCAACTTAATTTCCACCTTAGTGACGTCCAAGTCACTTATATAGGCACCACCTCGGAGTGCTGATGTCTGTTCTTTTCTTTCCACGGCAGCCAGCGCAGATCCGTGAAGAGGGCTACCCGCTGTCACTTTTTAGGTCTTGGCCTTGCGTAAAGCAGCGCATGCGCTGCTCTGCCATGCAGAGGACTTGTGGAATCGATACGATTCCAGTGTGCACCCGGGGTGACAAACAGTACAAAAGATGTGCATGCGGGGATTGGATCCTTTACTGTGGCGTAATACACTTTATTACCATGGCCACTATGTGCATACGTTTTATGTAGAAGGCTCTGTGCTTTGTTTCACTACAGCGCCTATCAGCCATCAGCTGCTTGCAGTGGAAGGTTGTACTTTCCAGTCCTTTCTGTACGACTGTCCGTAATAATGCTTCACACTTGGGTGTTAAAATGTCTCAGTAATTAACCAGGGTTTGGGAACCTATTGTGTTTATACTACTAGAACGGGACAAACGCGATTGTGCGATGCAACAAGTGGGATTAGTCTGGCAGTGCATCAAAGATCTTTCGCCGCATGTTAACTCATGTTCACATTTGAGGTTATTATTTCTCCTTTGTGCCGTCTACGTGTACCTTTAAATACCATTCATAATCTTACGATGCGTTATAGCTCCTGTGCTGCTACCCTCGCAAAGGCGCTACCGGTCGGCCTTGGTATATTGGTATTTACTGCTACTGTTCAAAGCTGAGGGCTCTTTTGTTCAATTTGGGTCCCAGAGTTTCTGTTCTAATCCCGTCTCTCAATGTTGGAAACAGTGATCATGAAAGGCATCAGAACTCAGTGTCCAGTTGATTTACATCTTTTCAGATGGCCTTCTTTAGAGGAGGGGGTTTAGAATCCAACCCCCCAAAATTTGCTACATAGCTCATAGCCCCTATCCAGCACCAAAAACATCTTCTGATGACGGTCTGTGCATGCGTAATAGCCGTCAGGGAAAAAGAGGCCACTCAGGCTGTGATTTGGTGGGAGGGTAGAAATGCCTTGACTTATCTCATGGTATATTCATGAAAATGCAGAACTGTGGGACATGTGTCTGGGTACTGCTTCAAGTGCGTGGCAGCGTGAGGGTACACACAGCTCGATCTCCCTTGGCACTTATCTCAAAGTCAGCCAGTGCCACCAGATGAAAACTCTTGATTGATTGATTCTTCGAGTGATCCGAGGCAGAGACTAGTCCGAAACTGCCCCCTCCCCTGGCGCCTTTAGACCCTAACAGGTGAGTAGTGCGCTTTACAAACCCTTGATTGATTGAAGATCTGTACCTTCAGTGTTATGGGCCATCGGCAGCAAAGATGTCACAGCACATTGCAACCAATCACTAGATTCTAAGAGCATGTCATCTTCCATTTCATTTATTAACATTCTTTCTTGAGGTATAATCTAAAAAGTGAACAAAATACAAGTGCAACATTTTCAACTAAGTTCTAATTAAACGCCTTTTATTTTCAATTTATTTACTTTTGTTACAATGACAGCACGCCCTGTTTTAGCTTTAAACATCTTAAGCTAAGGCGTGGGTGTCGCGATTTCTACAAAAGTGAATGAATAGAAAAGCAACAATTTGCAAGGCACGAGGTCTTGCATTATTGAATATTTGGAGCTATTGGCGTTGCATTACTATTACCAACGCCAATAGCTCAAACTTTCAGTAATGCGAGACTTATTGCTTTGCAAATGCTTGTATATTTCCATTACAAGCACTGCTAGTTGAGCGCCAGAAAACAGCCTAAAGATGAAGTGCAAGCAAATTGAATGGTGCGAGCCATGAATGACAGCTTCCTGTCTTCAGGAAAAAAATATTGTGTTCACCACTTTTACCAGCATAACTCCCACACTCCGCAAAAGTGAAAAGCATTTAGGGGCTTAAGGCCAGTCATTCACATCATGTCAGAGTCTAAAATGGGCTGAAAGATCACCATACCACCGACTTTCTGTATTGGTGTGTACCTCAGTATTTATGTATGTGTTAATGTTTAGCTTCTAATGTGATCCCCTACGACCTCTTGTAAAGTGTGTGTATAATGTGTGTGTGTGTTTATGTACGTGTACGTGCCGTTAGTTGTGAATGGAGTATGTGTTTATATCCACCTGGAAATTAAAGCCTGTCCACATTATTGAGTGTGTGAAGCCAATTTTTTTTAATGAACTACATACCAGTGGAATACTTTAGTAATGGAATTGTTGAGAGTGTCCACTATGTGAAAGTTGATAGGCTGCATGGGTCTGAATTTTGCATTACTGCTGTGGAAGTAGAATGCAAGGGTTTGTGACTAGAAAAGGTTTCACGGAAGGTGGACTCTGTGAAACAAAGTGGATTGTTTCTGAGTTGAGTTTGTGTATGTTGATAATTCTAGTGTCTATTTGTGAAGGCTAAGTGGTGTGAGTGTGAATGTTAGAGAAAGGTTTGTGGATGTGAGTTGGTTGTGTGTAAGCAGAATCAATGCTTGGCATCTGTGAATAAGATGAGAGTAAATCAAGTCTTGGTAGAAGGCATGTGTGAGCTGACCTTGTGAATGCACTACGTACAAAGCCAAGGGTACGCCTCATATTCTGTATGTGCCAAGGTTGTGTCACAGTAGTGTGTTTGTAACTGGAGTGTTTGTGTGTGCTGACGCACGTGAGTGCATGGAAGTGTGTTTAAGCATGGCTTCAATTAATGCAGTATGAGAGAATTTGTAGGTGGGGGCTGTTCATATGTTGAGTCAAGTGCATGTTTGTGTACCTAATAAGAGGTTGTACGTGTAGAGTGTGTTTGAATGGGGCAGGTGTGAGAGGAGTTTGCTGGTGAATGACTGCATCATTAGCAAAACAACTGTAGGTAAATAAATGGGTGGATGAATAGACAGACAGGCGAGCAGAAGAAGCATGGATGGTCGGGCGGAAGGACCGGCAAACAGAGTTCAAGACAGACAGACAGACAGCAAGATGAATGGACAGTTACATGGACAGACACAGAAATAGCAAAGGAATGACAGAGAGGCGAGTTGTTCAGCAGAATGAACGACTAATTCATAATAATCATATATTATGGTATGCGGCCCAAAGAGTACAAAGACCAAGATTTCTGTACCTCGGGACAAGATAATACAAGCAGTGAAAATGCAATAGGTCTCACCTTTGATTAAGTTAAAGCTATTTGCTTTGCTAATGGTATTGTGTAGCAAAGCAAATGGCTTTAACTTGATCAAAGGCGAGACCTATTGTATTTTTAATGCTTGTTTCGACATTTTGTCGACCTCTTTTTGCTGTCTAAGTTTTATCCATCATGTCCAAGAAGACTTCTGGATTTAAAACGTGCGGCGCCACACCTATTTTGCCTCTGGAGCATGGAGCACGACCACAGCTCAAAGTCGTGCTCCAACTGCCAGGCCATGGCTGCAAAAACATGGAGGGAGCAGTCCTTAAAGTTGCTTGCTTGGCACCATGTCGCTCTCCTTCGATGTCTCGTTCACGGTCCTGGTCGATAGGAAGGTCCAGGCACTAAGTCTTAGTCCTCCCACTCAAAGTCGTCTAGTAGGTCAGGTTAGAAGCACAAAAAAATAAGAAGCAGAAGCGTGCTTCGACTTCTCCCCATTTGTTGGCCGAGACGGCGGAGGAGTCTCTGCATTCTAGGCCTCGTTCTTCTAAACCTGCACCCAGGTCGGCTCTGTGCTTCCCCGCCTTTCCGGGAGTCGGGTCTGGGGCGACCCGCCCAGCTTAAGGAATTTTATAATGCCATGTGCCTCATATTTTGATGGCCTGACAGTACCGGCACACTTTCGGGCACCAGAGACTCGTAGAGGGCTCCATCAGTTTCCACCTTGGCGGCTCCAGCACTGATGACACCCCCCTCATGGATCCGGATCGATGCCGTTCGTGTCATTGCAACCTTCCCTGAAGCCAGCGCCGATGCCGAGGCTCCCTGCGAACCCCAGTGGTGCCAGCCACATTCTAATCCCCGACTACACTGTGCCGGATTGGTGCCAAACTGACGCAAATAACAGCACCGACAGAACTCTTTCACCCTAGGTCGTTTCCTCAGCCTTATTTTGAAGGGCTAGGAATGGAGGAAGATTGGGAAGTGTTGCTGGACCCTTTACAAGACCTGTCTTACCAAGAATTGGACTGCTATGAGGAATTGGGTTTAAGCCAGCGGACTGGATACCGCTCTAGATTCTGACCTGCTTTCTGCCCCTACCGTGGCTATGGAGGAGAGAGCATCATATGCGGTGATGGTGTGAAGGGCAGCTGAGGTCCTGGACCTTCAGCTCCCTTCAGTGATGGTCAAGACTAATATCATGGCAGAGGTCCTGCAGCCAGGTGTCGTCTCCTCTGAACCCTTTCTGTCCTTCAAAGAGGCCTTAACTAATGTCCTACTGGGAACCTGGTCCAAGCCCAGCACAGGGACTCCTGTGAATAGGCCAATCGCCCGCCGCCATCGCTCTGCACCAGGAGACCCAAACTTCTTCACCAACTACCCTACCCCCGATAGCTTGGTGATCCAAGCCTCTACCTACCAAGGCATGTTTCCTTCCGCACCCCCGGAGAGGGAATCCAAGAGACTGGACAGTTTGGGTAAGAATTTTATTTCTTCCACCAGCCTTCTGTTGTGGTCGATGTACACTGCATGCTCATAGGGCCATTACTCCCACTCCCTGTGGGAAATGATGCCACAGGTCCCAGAGGAAAGAATCAAAAAAGGGTCTTGACTCCTACCTCAGCAAGGCTGAGTCCAACCAAATTTATATAACAAAACAAAGGCCAATGCTGAGAAACCTAGCTATAAAATGACAATTGACCACAACTGCTGTTGATGAATCAAACAAAAACAGCCTGCTCAACGTATAGCATCATGTGAGATTTATTCTCTTTCGTAGAATTTTTACTTTTTTTAGCACAAAACTTTTTAGTGCATGGGAATACAAAGAATTTTTTATATACAATATATACAAACATAAGCATAAAATACAAAAAACATTTTATACATTACATACACACTTGGCCAGTCAATCATACAACAAACATTCAAACAAATGGCGCAAAAACAATATATCCACGTATTGGTGACAAGTAAATAGAGAAGAGTCCTTTCGTGATTGTCAATTTACAGAGTCTGTCTAATTCACAGCTTTGTCAGAGAATGTCTTGTATCAAAAAATAAATAAAAGAACTGGTGTCACAACAGTAATACACCAAATACGGGACAGGGCTGGTCGACGCGTTTCGAACCCCTGTTTGTTGTCGGGGTTCTCCTCAGGACCGGGTGGGTTCTGAAAGAATGACAAAAGCTTACTTAGGATTGTTTACTACAGAATGAAAAGAGAGACCAGCTCAAGAATAACCATAGCTGCTCCCTACCTTAAGGTGATTGTCGATACTTCATATTCAATCGTGTGAAATTTGGTGTCCAAACTGCGGATTTATAATTGTATCCCAAAAGGAAGTATTCACGGGGACTGTGAGACAAAAAATACAGACATGTACTATGTTTACTCATACATTCCAACCCGCACTCACTCAACTAGTTCTAACTAGGGGGTGCCGTGCTTACCCGCTGCTGAGATGGCTTCTCGCTCGCCGGCATCTCCACGTTATTGATGCGCGGTTGCTCCTTAGCTGTGAAACAAACGGGGCAGAGTCTTAGATGCTGGGCGTCTTAGCGCGTGTAAAGCTTGCGGAGTGTCAAGCGGACCTGTGGCAAAACATACCGTTTGGAGGCAAAGGGGTCCTTCCTTAGCTCAGACTCGATCGAATGGTTCGTCTGGACTGGTTGTGCCTCTGGGAACAGTACTTCCTGGTAACCAGGTGGATTCTAAGTGCTCATGGGACTTGTAGTTTTAGTGTCTGTGGACCCATGTGAATCCGGGATTACAAAAAACCGGACTGGATTTCAAATGAAAGGACCAGGACAAAGTTTGGGCAAATTAAACAGTCGGTTTATATATTTCCGAGATCTCATTTAACCCCCTAATTGCTGTATTGAACTTCATTATTAGCATTGCCTCACGTTGTGACAACTTTGCTTCCAAATCACCACCCCTGGGGTCTTTCTCAATTTTGGATAGTACTGTCCATTTTAAATCACTTTTCACATGTTTATACTTTGCCCAGTGATTCACCAATGGGGCATTTTCAACTCCTCTATGTATCCGTGACTTATGCTGCGTTATTCGATTCCTTACTTCTTGTGTCGTCTTCCCAATATATACTAAAGGGCAGGGGCAGATGATCGCGTACACGACATTTTTTGTTTTACAATTTGTAAAAACGTCGTGCTTCCAAAAGATGTTTTCAAACGTAAATACAGAGTCTTCGATGGTCTCGTTGCAGCAAGTACATGTTCCACATTTGTGGTGCCCTTTCGGTGGCGGGAAGCCAAATATACTTTGTAGTGTTGGTGCTTTCAAAACTGGTAGAGCCGCCCTTACGACATGGTTGGCTACGCTCTTCTCTTTTTTATATGCGAAGAGCGGAGGTGCAGAAAAATCCTCGTGGAGGTTTTTGAGTAAATGCCAATTGGACATTATAAGTTTCTTATGTTGATTGGCCGCTGGGCAAAACGTAGTTACGCACACCATCTGTTTGAGGTCCTGTTTGGTTTTTTTCTCCAATAAAGTCTCTCGTGGAGTCCACCAGGCCCGTTTCAGGGAGTTTTTAAGTAATTTTTTGGGGTACCCTCTTTGGATAAGGCGATTTTTCAAATGGTCAGCGTGTTTAAAGTACTCTTCCTTCCCCGAACAATTACGTCGGATCCTTAGGAATTGTCCATAGGGTAGGTTTTGTCTGAGACTGCGTGGGTGGTTACTGTTAAAATGTAAAGATTTGTTCCTGTCTGAAGGCTTGCAGAATAGAGTAGTGTTCAGGCCTTCCCCATTTGGGTCCACTTTGACGTCCAGGAAGGTAATGGATTCCTTGGATGCTGTCATAGAGAACTTGATGTCGCATGTCCTCGAGTTTAGCCAACAGACAAATTGATTCAGGTCCTCGTGTCCTCCTGTCCAAATAAGGAACACGTCATCTATATACCGCATATAGTTGGAAATGCAGTCGCCAAATGGATTGTCATTGTATATGAATTTGTCTTCGAAAAGTCCCATGAACATTATAGCTAGCTCTGGAGCAAAGGGGCAACCCATCGCCACCCCTTTTATCTGGTAAAAAAACTCTGCATCAAAAGTAAAAAAGTTTTTTTGTAATGCAAAGCGAGCTAGATCGAGAATAAAATCAGTGGGCACTCTTACTGGTCTTTCTCTTTTCTCCAAGAATACCGTAAGCGTTTCCAATGCTTGTTCTTGCGGTATTTGGGTGTATAAGGACACCACATCCAGTGTCACAAGGAGCTGTTTGTTTTGGTCGAAGCTGATGGTAGATATTCGATTTAAAAATGCAGTCGTTAGAGCTTAACCAACTGGTAGTCCCACGCGCTAAGACGGTAAGATGGGGGAACAAGGCCTTTTCTATTCTGGCGCCTCAGCTCTGGAATACTCTTCCCTTGGAGATTAAACTACAGCCCTCTCTGGATCTTTTCAAGAAAGCTCTGAAAACTTGGTGTTTTTCCAAAGCATATCAGTGAGCTCGTGTCTCTGTCTGCCCGCAGCTAATCTTTTTGAGTTAGGCGCCTTGACGCCCAGTGGGCATAGTAGCGCGTGAATAAATCATATTTCATTCATTCATTCATTCAG